>NC_138890.1:168706423-169358056 GCF_965194825.1 Balaenoptera physalus | reverse complement strand
GTGGTTGAGAATCTGCCTGCCAATGCAGGGGACACGCGTTCGCGCCCTGGTCTGGAAAGATCCCACATGCCGCGGAGCAACTGGGCCCGTGAGCCACAACTACTGAGCCTGCGCGTCTGGAGCCTGTGCTCTGCAACAAGAGAGGCCACAATGGTGAGAGGCCCGCGCACCACGATGAAGAGTGGCCCCGCTTGCCGCAACTAGAGAAAGCCCTAGCACAGAAATGAAGACCCAACATAGCAATCAATCAATCAATCAATCAATCTTTAAAAAAAAAAAAAAGAATCAATGGTCTAGGCTAGAAATTCACTGCATATCTTCTTCATGATTCCCCGCCCTGGGCACCCCACCACCACTCCATGTCTGGAATTCTAGAACTGCCAGGGAAAAGCACTTTGTCTGCCCATTCTTTCCACTGTAACCCTCCCCTGGCTGGCTGGCTGGGCCAGTGGAAGCAGGCTTGGGGCCAGGTACCAGAGTCTTATGCTCAGGAAGACAGCCCTTCTCCAGAAGGCTAAGGCTCATTTCTATTTCCTTCTTCCTTCACTGATAAGGAGTAAACTGGCCAAGGAGCCCTGCATTCACTTGCCCCATGGTCACTCCCAGGAGTGTGCAGGGCAAACCTGACCATCGATTGTGCTCAGCCCAGGCCACGTGCCCCACGTCAGAATCATCCAGGCGGCTTTTAGAAACTGCTGATGCCTGTACCTCTACCCAGACCGAGTCCATCAGGCTCTCTGGAACAGGGCACGGGGAGCAGTACGTTTAAGGCCGCCCAGCTAATCCTTACGTGCAGGCAGAGGCAAGAACTGCTGAGCCTCATGGTCTAGGGAATCTTGGCAGGTCCCGTCCTGCCTTCCTCTACTAATATCTGCGTGATGCCTTGGTTGACGTGGCTTTCCGTTTCATGTTTTCTCCTGTCCATCATCTTGTACGTCACCTGAGCCACCTGTGCTTCTGTCTGTGAGTCTGCCAGTCTGTTCTGCCTCATCCTGAAGCCCCACTAAGACCCCACCTCTGAGCTCCTTAGCACAGATGGGTACTGATCTTAAAATACATGCTCCTAGACAGAGCCCAAGGTTCGTTCAACTGTAGTCTTCCAATTAGACTGGTCAAAGATCCACTTGAAAAAAAGACTTTATTTTTAAATTAATACATACATTTTTATTTTTTAAAAAATAATACAAATACAAAAGAAATCTAAACAGCCCCCACGTGTGTAACAATGAGATGAGTCTTTTTCCACTCTTGCTCTCCGGCCCCTTCCCAGAGGGAACAACTTCTAAACAATGCATGTTCGTCTTTGTACATCTATCCCCTGAGGGACTTTTCTATTTTGTAAAAACAGAATAGATTCCTAAGACCTGACTATTGCTTAAGACTCTCGGAGGGAGATGGGGGAGGGTCCCCTAAACCTGCACCTTTAAGAGCTGCTCAGGGATCAAGGATCAGACAGGTATGGGAACTGTCCCTGACATACAGCACCTGACACAGCCTGCAGGAGCTTAGGGTGCTTTGATCAAAAGTGATAGGATAGCTCCTAACTGTGGGAAGGGAATGGGAACAGTCATCACATGCACTAAAGTAAGTGTGGGCTGATTTGTAGTCTCCCAAAATTCATATGTTGAAGTTCCAACCCCCAGTACCCAAAATGTAACTGTATTTTGTGTCAAGGTCTTTAAAGAGGTAATTAAATAAAAATGAGGTCTTTCGCGTGGACCCTACTGCAATATGATTGGAGTCCTTATACGAAGAGGAAATTTGGACACGCGAAAAGAAACAACAGAGGAAGGTCCATGTGAGGACATGGTGAGAAGGCGGCTGTCTCAAGCCAAGGAGAGAAGCCTCAGAATAAACCAAACCATTGACACCTTGATCTTGGACTTCTAGCCTCCAGGATTGTGAGAAAATACATCTCTGTTTTTTAAGCCAGCTAATCTGTAATATTTTGTTATGGCAGCCTGAGCAGACTAATACAGGTAAGTTAATTCCACTCTGGTCACCTACAGATATTAAGGCAGGTTAGAAACAGAGTTACTAGACACTGGAGACTCTTACAATGATGTCGTCAGCCTCGGGGCCAGGGGACTTCCTTGTTGGTGAAGCCACTTCCCAGTAGATTTCTTCGTGTGGTTCAGTTATTACATTTTTGGCCAAGAAACAAAGCAAAATGTCCGTATACCGACTTCAGGACAAGAAGAAAGTAGGCAGCTTGATGCATGAGGTTCAACATTTTTTTAAAATTTAAAACACGAATGCCAAAAAGGGGTCCACATAAACAGCTAACATAAATCAACCATATAATGATCGGGACAGTTCTTGATGAGCAGGAGTGCAGCTGAGGCTAATGAAGAATGTTCCGAGTAGTCCGTGACAAGTTCAGCTCGCTCTGCATCTTTAGACCAAAGCCGTTGCTTTCTCATGCCTAAGCATGATCGACTGCATGGGGGAGAGAGGGGAGTGGGTGTAAATGCACAATGGTTCATGCAGAAGAGCTGGGACTGCAAAACCAGTGCCTTCTGCTGGAAAACTAACTCACAAGGAAGAGGCACTTGGTTTCCTCCTTGCTTTGAAGGGGGACCTGGCTTTGATCAATAAGCTATTATAAAGATGATGCACAGTTGCGAGAGAAAATAACTTCTGTTTCAGAGGAAATGGTACAGATGAAGGCACCACTGCCTAGGAAAGGTGGCTACTTCCCCAGAAGGCTAAGGATGGTCTCCATTTTTCCTCCAGTTGATACTTTAAAGAGAGGTAGTGTGGTTTTTTCTCAAGAAAGCTGGATTTGCAATTGATGGGTTCCAGTTAACAGTCCACCACTGTGAACATAATATTAGGCAATATATTTAATTTCTTTGAGCTTCCAGACACCCATATATAAAATGGAAATACTGTTTATCCAACAGGGTCATTGTGAGGCTTGAATAAGCAAAGTGCTCTGTATATTCTAAAATGCTATACAAATGTAAGCCTTTGTTACTTTCAAGTATTCACTTTTTTTGACAGCAAGATCATCTTGAAAGTACTATTTCAGTCTGAAAGGTCCATTAAACTCACACAAATAACCTATTAGAACCTTTAAATAAAAAGAAAAAAAACCTTATAAAAAATTCCTTCTTGAATTAAAAATGCTGCATCTTGGAAAGACTTTTGTTTTTATTAAAAGAGTTGGTGAATACAGAATTTCTCACAGATTTGCTATCTTACATCTGGGACTTTTTCATTTCTTTTCAAAACAGAGGTAGAAGTAATAAACTAGAAGCGAGACAGTTTATTTCCGTTGGCAGTCCAGGTGATTCTGGAGGGCAGTGTAAAGTTCTAAAGCAAGAATGTTGACCTCAGCTAACTTCAGGAAGATCTACCTGTGCTCATTTTGTCTGTTAAGCTGCAAACAGCAACTTCCCCAGAAGTTGGAGAGATGCTTGCTTTTTTCAACTGCAATAACTTTCTTGGAATGACAAAGTAGGCAAGTGTCTTTGCCTAAAGTCAAGTTTTATGAGATCATCCATTCCCATTCTTAGGAGGGTTCATTTTTTACTGAATTAACATTAGGAAGAAGTCATTTGGCTTTATTAAGCATGTTTCTTCCACTTGAGTAGACAAAGCAGTTCAAAATGTGCCAGGAAGATGACAAAAGCAAAGAAACCATTTATCTGAAGGGAAAGAAAGATAAAATCACTAGGAGACTGCAGATGAAAGAACCCACGTTCTGTTTTAGATTGATATAGAAACACAACATTAGGAGACAAAACACGGGCAAAGGACATATCTTCAATGTTCTCCCTCTAATTTTAACTTTAATTAATTCTCTGTATTTCATAACAATGTATTTTCTAATTACACGGGGTGTCTCTTCAGAATTCTAAGTAGGACTATTACTGTTCATAAGTCATCCTTGTGTTTCTAATGACTCAGTTTTAAACTATTAATATATATCTCATCTTAGGTTAATTAAATAGGCTAATTTTCCTTGCCTAACAATTGTTCATAATAATCTGATATTTTTTAAACTCCAAAATAGCCATCTGGAAAATATACATCCTCAACTTAAGTTTGTATCTGTATTAGCACTCTGCAGAGAAACAGAACCAGTAGGAGGTATATTGATATATATACAAGGAGACTTATAACAGGAATTGGCTCATGCAAATACGGAGGGCGAGCAGACCCGCAGTCTGCCACGTGCAAGCTAGAGAACTAGGAAATCAGGTGGCATAATTCAGCCCAGAGGTCTGAGAACTAGGGGGGCCATCAGTGTAAGTCCTGGGGTCTGAAGGCCTGAGCACCAGGAACCGCAGTGTCTGAGAGCAGGAAAAGATGGACATCTCAGCTCAAGAAGAGAGACAGAATTTACCCCTCCTTTCCGTTTGTTTGGACTTTCAACAGAGTGGGTAATGCCCTCTAGCGAAGGTAATCTTCCTCAGTTTACTGATTCAAATTCAAATCTCTTCCAGAAACAACTGCACAGACACACCCATAAATAGTGTTTCACCACCTCTCTGGCGACTGCTTAGCCCAGTGTGGTTGACACATAAAATGAACCATCACAGTATCCTATTATTACCAGGGGAAAAAAGTGAAAGTAGATTACTGAGTAAGACATTCACAGTTCCCCGGCACAGAGGGATCCGAATTTCAAAGTACCTCCCATTTTGTGGTACAATAATCTTATCCTCAGCTCTTGGCTCTGGGATAAGAAGGAATTCTTTAAGCAAGCAGAGCAAGGCAGAAACAGCTTGCGTGTGTGGTTTTGACAACCCTACTAAGGTAAGCTTGCTCTTGCCAGTAGATGTTGGTGGTGTCCAGAGATGAGAAAGGGCAAGAGGGCCCCTTCCATACAGCCTTACTACCACCAAAGGGCACATCACCATGAAAGTAGGTTTCAGACACAATTCTGCCACACATGTTTCTTGGCAAGCACACACGTTTCATGTTTCTTGGTAAGCTGTCATGAAACAGTCTGTTCCTGGAAGCTTGATGGAGTCCCATCTCTCTGTCACTTCAGCACTCCTGGAGTGCCTTGTGTGATCCGGACACAGAATTCTCAATTAAGAGACTAGAAGGAAAATGCAGCAAAGCCCTAGGTCAAGGGCAACACTCCAAAGGAACACACAGAACCTGCTGGACCCCCAGATTCATGCACCCTGTCCATGGGAGGGCAGAAGGACCTGGGCAGGTTTTAACCAACACACGTATGCCAATTATTACGTGCATCTCTCAGTTCCCTCAAAAAGAATTACCTCCAATGGTCCTTACATGAATTAACCAATCTCTAGTGCAGAGATTTGTGGATGAGGATAGTTGAGGATTTGGGGCAGAGGACACTCAACTGTGTACTCATGTTCAGCACTTTTAAAATGCTAAGTGTGCCTGTCAGTGGAGTGTGCATTCCTCTTCAGGACACTATAAATGCTAACTAACCATCCCCAGGAGAGAGAGTAAAACTAACTAGCTCACACATATAAATATTTTATACTGTCTATGTTAAAGCTTTTTCAGGAAAATCATTTGTGTGTGACCATGGCACTCAGAGTGATGACCAACAGAAGACTGCAGAGGAACTGGTGTGACCAATCTCTTAATTTCTCTGGCCCACTCCCTTTCACACGGCCCAGGTTTTCTAAACTAGAGCATGAGGAGGGATTTTTCCCCCCCAGTTTGAACACAAGACAAAAAAAAAAAATAGCTAGAGATGAAAATTTTAAAGAAGCAGAACTCTAACAAAAGATGAAAACTGGGGTCTGAGTAAATAGACATAGAAAGCAATGTGCATTGTAAGTGCTTTCTTCTGATAAATGTTCTAGAAAAGATTCACATTGTTGCCTTATAATCTTACAGTGCTTTTATTTGAGCAGTAATCAAAGTTGAGATGTGCCCAGGGAGCCCAGGTGGTCAGGACACCTTGCGAAGGTGGTCTGCAGCCCAGAGTCCAGTTCCCTAATAGGTTAATGGATTTCACTCTGTTCAATTTCAAATGCAACACCTCATCCAAGAATGCCTGAACACACAGCCCACCCCTGGCAGAATACAGTTGACTTACACAAGACCAAGACATGTGTTTCATTCTGTATAAGTTATCACTCTACGTTTTAAGATACACTTGCTCAAAGGGATTTAATTTGTGTCAGAAAGAACAATGCCATCTGTGCTCAGCTGCAACAGGACAGTTTATCAGGGACAGAGCCTGTTTGAGGAGCGTGTCACTGAAACTCAATCTTCCCCCTTGGAGGGCAGGATAGCTGGACTCAGATTTACTGCTGCTTTGCTTTGTACCACTTACTCATTCATCAAATATTTACTGAGAGCCTCTCCCGTAGAGTACGGAGGTGGACCCTGAGAACACTACAAGGAAAGATAGGACGGGCATGGTTCCAGCTCTCAAGGAGCTTTGATTCTGAACTTGATTTAAAAATCAGAACAAACGGCTGTGAAAGGTAGTGACTGACTCAGTAGAAATGAATGTCTCAGTCCAGAAATGATGCAGTGCCAAAACAGGAGACTGTATAAGAAAAACTCCTATGTTTGTCCTTTACTCCCACTTCTGACACCTGGTATGTGGGGTTTTCCACACATTGAGCAGCTCTCCAACACAAGCTGGGTATCCTACCATTCAATTCAATCCTGACACGAACCAGAGTTGGTGCAGACCACACAGGTTAAGGGCTCAGTCCCACGAGACTGCCCTCCACTTCAGACGCCAATGGCAAGTAGTGGGTCCCCAGGTTACCCACACCTCTATCCACCTTGGCTACAAATCAGAGGTTCTCACAGCACCCTCCTTGAATTAAATCATTTGCTAGAACAGCTCACAAAACTCAGGGAAACACTTACTTGTGTTTACCACTTTATTACGTAATAAAGACTATGATAAAGGATACAACTGAACAGCCAGAGGAAGAGATCCATAGGTCTGGGAGAGTCCTGAGGGCAGGAGTTTCTGTCCCCATGGAGCTGGGGTGCGTCCAGTATGTGGATGGGTTCACCAACCTGACATGACCGATTATTAACTCCATTTCCAGCCGTTCTCCCCACTTGGAGAATGAAGAGAGGAGTTTAAAGTTCCAAGATTCTAATCATGGCTTGGTCTCTCTGGTGACTGACCCCATCCAAGAGCCCACCAAGTGTCACCTCACTAGAACAGAAGCGTTCCATCACCCAGGATATTTCAAGGAATTTAGGAGCTCAGTGTCAGACGCTCCTATCACTCAGGAAATTACAAAGGTCTTAGGAGCTCTGCAGCAGGAACCAGGATCAAAGACTAAATATTAGAACAAAAGATTTTCCTAGCATCTCTATTTACAAGGGTTTTAGGAGCTCTATGCCAAGAACCAGGGGCACAGACAAATACATATATATTTCTTGCTATTTCACAGAGACACTGGAAATTGAAGAGGTCAAAAAATAAAAGTAAAACAAGCTTCTTAAAGAAGCTGGTTCTGGTAGGACTTGAAGCAGGCACAGAATTTGTTTGGGTAGAGAAGAGAGTGTCCACTTGAATAAAGAAAGGGTGCAGGCAAAGAGACAGTCATAGAAAGGGACATTTGGTCTTCTGGAAAACAATATGGCCAGAGGTGAAGATAGGTGCCAATAAATAATGAGAAAAAATTATTGACAAGACTGTCATCTGAACACAGAAGGTCTAGAATATTGGGTGAAGTTTATACTTTGTCCCGTATGAGGGGGGCGGGGGGATTGAAAGTTTTTAGAAAGGGAGTGTACATGATAATGAGGTATTTTAGAGAATAAACCTTCCTGTAGTAACAATGCTTTGGAAGAGAGAAAGACAGAAGGCAAGACAACCTGTGGGAAAACAACTTCAATTATGCAAGCATGAAGTGATGTGGGTCTAGACCAGAGTGGGGCAGTGAGACTGGACATCAAATTGTTCTGTTCATTTTCCATAGGGGGAAAAAAGCACAACTGCCCTAGAAGAATTGTTTTGGCAGGTGGCCCATATAATAGATTGTCCTTCACTTATTTCACCCATGGTTTTTTTGCTTTAACTGACCAGCGAATAATTGCTCCAGCGCCAGCCTATTTATCATTCTCCCAAGTCCAGCCCAGCAGACCTGAACAGCATGAAAGGATTCAGAACTGGTGGGCTCACTGGACTGCAAGATCACATTCTTGTTGATCTTCCATTAGTATTTGATGTGTCTTCTGTCTCCCAGATATCACCAGCAAGGTGTGCGAAGAGAGCACAGATGACACCTGAGGCCAAGCCAGGATTTTACCCCCAACATAGTTGTATAGCTCTTAAACTTGGTGTGTCATTGAATACCATGCTCTACCATTTAGCCTTACCAAGGATCTGTGAAGTTGTAAAGTCTTTATTATAAATTTAAAAAATTATTATTGAATACTACCTATGCATATATGCACTGAATGTAGCAACTGCTCTCCTGAGGGTATGTACTACATATGTAACTGTGCTTTTGTGTTCTTCCCCAAATCCAAAAGCATAGCTGCCTTATCCCGCATCCTAGAAACAGGAACCCTAACTAGCACACAGTGTCTCAAAGTTACCCCAGCTATGGCTGTCACTGGGCTGTCCAGCAACAAATGAGATTCTTTTTATAAAATTTCAACTTCTGGTTTCCAGTCCAGCACGTAATGAGCTTGGAAGTCACCACTTCATCCTAACAACAAGTAAAAAGCTGAACAAGCTGAAAAATCAACCACACCTTGACAAATTTAAAAGAGTAGAAATCATATAATGCCTGCTCTCAGACCATAATAGAATTAAACTAGAAATAAATAATAGAAAGATAGCTGGAAAATCCCAAAAAACCTTGGCAATTAAACAACATATTTCTAAATAGCACATGGGTCAAAGGAGAAGTCTCAAGAGATATTTTAAAATATTTTGAACTAAATGAAAATAAAAATACAACTTAGCAAAATCTGTGGGATGCAGTGAAATCAGTGCTTAGAGGGAAATTTGTAACATTGAAAGTATACATTAGAAAAGAAGAAAGATCTAAAATCAAAAATCTAAGCTTCCAACTTAGGAAACCAGAAAAAGAGGAGCAAAGTAAATCTAAAGTAAGCAAAAGGAAAGAAATAATAAAAATTACAGCAGAAATCAATGAACTTGAAAACAGGAAATCAATAGACAAAACCAATGAAGCCAAAAGCTTGTTCTTTGAAAATATCAATAAAATTGATAAGTTTCTAGCCACGCTAACTAAGAAAACAACAAAGAAGACACAAATTACCAGTACCAAAAATGAAAGAGGGGACATAACTACAGGTTGCATAAGCATTAAAAGGATACCAAAGGAATACTATGAAAAACTCTATGCCCACAAATTTTATAACCTACATGAAATGGGCCAATTTCTTGAAAGATACAATCTTCCAAAACTCACACAAGAAATAGATAATCTAAATAAGCCAATATCTATTAAAGAAACTAAATCAATAATTTATGATCTTCTAAACAGAAAGCACTAGGTTCACTGGTGAATTCTACCAAATATTGAAGGAAAAACTATACCAATTCTCTACAATCTCTTTCAGAAGACAGAAGAGGAGGAAATACTTCCTACCCATTCTATGAAGCTACCACTACCCTAACACCAAAACCAGACAAAGACGCTATAAGAAAAGAAAACTAGAGATAGTATCTTTCATGAACATAGATGCAAAAATTCTTAACAGTATATTAGCAAATCAAATCCAATGATGTATAAAAAGAATTATACACCATGACAAAGTGGGATTTATCCCAGGTATACCATACTGGTTCAACATTTGAAAATCAATGGATGTAATCCATCATATCAACAGGGTAAAAAAAAGTCATATGATTTTATTAATAGATGCAGAAAAAGCATATGAAAAAATCCAACACTCATTCATGATAAAAATTCTCAACAAACTGGGAATAGAGGAGAAATTCCTCAATTGCATAAAAAGCATCACTCAAAATCCTACATTAATATCATATCATACTAACAGTGACTACCAAGTGATACTAAGTTAATATCATACTTAAAAGTGAGAAATTAGAAGCTTTGTCACTACAATCGTGAATAAGGTGAGGATGTACTCTCTCACCACTCCTTTTCAACCTCATACTGCTAGTACTAGGTAATGCAATAAGACAAAAAAAGGGGGAAAAATGGTATATAAATTGGGAAAGAAGAAAGACATAAAACTGTCTTTGTTTGAAGATGACATAACTGTCTATGTAGAAAACAAAAAGAATTGACAAAAAACTTCTGAAATTAGTAAGTGATTACAGCAAGTTTTCAGGATACAAGATTAATACTAGAAAGTCAATCACTTTCTTATATACCAGCAATGAATAAATAAAATTTGAAATTAAAAACACAATATCATTTACAGTAGAACCCCCCAAAATGAAATACTTAGATATAAATCTAATAAAATATGTACAAGATCTATGTGAGGAAAACTATAAAACTCGGATAAAAAGAAATCTATGAAGAACAAAATAAATGAGGATACTTTCCATGTTCATGGATAGGAAGACTCAATATTGTCAAGATGTCAGTTTTTCCCAACTTGATCTATAGATTCAGAATCCCAGCAACTTATTTCATGGATTATTGACAAACTTATTCTAGAGTTTCCATGGAGAGTCAAAAAACCCAGAGTAGTCAACACAATATTGACAAAGAACGAGGTCAGAGGAGTAACAGTTCTGAACTTCAAGACTTAATACAAAGCTACAATAATCAAGACAGTGTGGTACTAGTGAAAGAACAGACAAATAGATCAATGGAGAGAATAGAAAACTCAGAAATAGACTCACATAAATATGGCCAACTGATCTTTGGCAAAGGAACAAAGGCAATACAATGCAGCAAAGATAGTCTTTTCAACAAATGGCACTAGAACAACTGGGCATCCACACGCAAAAAAAAAAAAGAATCTGGACGCAGACCTTATAATCTTCACAAAAATTAACTCAGAATGGATCATAGACCTAAATGTAAAACACAAAACTATAAAACTCCTAGAAGATAACGTAAGGCAAAATATAGATGACCTTGGACACAGTGATGACGTTTTAGATACAACACCAAAGGGACAATCCATGAAAGAATGAATTGAGAACCTGGACTTCATTAAAATTTATAACTTCTATTCTGTGAAAGCCACAGTCAAGAGACTGAGAAGACAAGCCACAGGCTGGATGAAAATTTTACAGAAGACATATCTGATAAAGGATGGTTATCCAAAATATGCAAAAAGAAAAAAAAAAAACCTCGATAAGAAATAAGAAAAAAAAGCCTCAATAAGAAAAAAACTGGTTTAAAAACGGGCAAAAGACCTGAACACACACCTCTCCAAAGAAGATATACAGATTGCAAACAAACATATGAAAGAATGTTCCACATCATATCTCATTAAGAAACCGAAAATTAAAACAACAGTGAGGTGCAACTACCATCTATTAAAGTGGCCAAAATCCAGAATACTGACAATACCAAATGCTGACAAGGACATAGAGCAACAAGAACTCTCATTTACTGCTGGTAGGAATGCAAAATGGTACAGCCACTTTGGAAGACAGTTTGGCAGTTCCTTACAAAACTAAACATACTTTTATCATACAATATGTCAATCATTTCTTGGTATTTACCCAAACGAGCTGAAAACTTATGTCCACACAGAAAAACTGCACTTGGATGTATACAACATCTCTATTCATAATTGCCAAACTTGGAAGCAATAGGAGCAAAGGTGCCTTCAGTAGGTGATTGTTACATAAACTGTGATACATCCAGACAATAGAATATTATTCAGTGATAAAGAGAAATGAGTTATGAAGCCAGGAAAAGACATGCAGTAACCTTAAATGCATATTACTAAGTGAAAGAAGCCCTTGTGAAAAGGCTACAAACTATATGATTCCAACAGAATGATGTTCTGGAAAAATGCAATACTATGGAGACAGTAAAAATATTAGTGGTTGCAAGGAGTTGGCAGGGAGAGAGGGATGAATAGATAGAGTGCAGAGGATTTTTTAGGGTGGTGAAAATACACTGTATGATATTATAATGGTAAATACAGGTCACTATACATTTGTCAGAACTATAGACTATAAAATACCAAGAGTGAACCTTAATGTAAATTATGGATTTTGGATGATAGTGATGTGTCATCGTAGGTTCAATTGTAACAAAAGTATCACTCTGGTGTGAAATGTTGATGGTAAGGAAGGCTGTGCATTTGTGGGGTCATGGGGTATAAGAGAAATCTCTGTGCTTTCTGCTCTATTTTGCTGGGAACCTAAAACTGCTCTAAAACATAAAGTCTATTTTAAAGGAAAAAAATGGAATTGAGACACAGAGTGAAGTTAGAGCCAGCAGTAGGGGCCTGAGCTAATGGGTGAGAGTTGTTAGTACTAAGCAACCATATAGAGCTAGGTACAAGACAAAAAATATTGGAAGATGAAAACAGAGATTGCAGCATAACAAATCACGACAAATTTAGTGGCTTAAAACAACCCACATTTATTGTCTCACACAAGGACGTGCACATGAGGAGGCAGGGATCATAGGGACCACAGTAGCCCCTAGCCACCAGAGAGATCATGACAGACGGAATAGGAGAAGAGAGAAACATGAAGCCCTGAGGGATGAGAGTGAATCAACCTCTGCTTCTGATTCTCCATTCCCCTCCAGTTTCAGCCAGCCCCAGGGGTATTTCCTGCCTTGGATTTCATGAGATTATCCCTAGACTTTCAGTAAAACAAACAAAAGCCCAGCACCACTCTTTCAGATACACCAGGGCAGATTTCTGCTTCTTAGAACCTAGAGAGTCATAGCTAGGATGGATTGGAATCTTCTTCTTGTGTCGTATGGCAAATGGTTGGGAAGGCATACAGATTTAGCCTTGAATCTTGATCCCACAACTTATAAATGAGGCGAACTTGAGCATTCATGTAGAGTAAGCCTCAGGGTTTTTGGGGCCTTTTTTCCCATAAAATTAGAATGAAATATCTACCCTGCAGTAGATACTTTTTTCAAATGAAATGTGCTATAAAAGAATAGTTTCTTATATCATCCCATTCTTCTTTCATTAATTTTTTTTCTGATTTTCTTCCTTTCTTTCTTCCCTCCCACATAATATTGTATTACTGATAGTTTTCTAGGGCTGCCATAACAAAGTGTATACCACAACCTGGGTGGCTTAAACAACAGAAATTTATTGTCACAATGTTCTGGAGGCTGAAGTCTGACATCAAGGTGTTGGCAGGGTTGATTCCTTCTGAGGCTGTGAGGGAGAATCGGTTCCAGACCCCTCTCCTTGGCTTGTCTTCAGGTTCATACGGCCATCCAGACAGCTGTCTTTATGTTCACATGGCCTTCTCCTTGTGTCTCCGTGTCCAAATTTCCCTTTTAATAAGGACACTGGTCATATTGGATTAGGGCCCATCGTAATGACCTCTCCTTAACCAATTAAATCTTCAATGAACTTATTTCCAAATCAGGTCACATTCTAAGGTGCTGGATATTAGGACTGTAACAAATGAATTTTTCAATTCATTGACAACCATGACACAATTCAATCCTTAACAAATGTATGAAACACAGAACATGTTAGACTATTCTCCTAATTCATCTATTCAGTTCTGCAAATGTTTGTGTCTCACCTAACTTCTACATCTAAACACACAACTATAGGTATTTTCTCTAAGCATGTCCGTTCTGCAGATGAAAAAACTAAGAATAAGAGAGCATGTGAAAGATCTTCACATGGAGGGAAGTGGAAGAGATCCGGAAGGCATGTGAGATGTATACAGGAGCTTGTGGAGTCCCTTTTATCTGGTCACTTTTCAGGAGGATAAGCAGTGAACTCTAACATCTTTGACAGAATGTCTTGGGATTCTTGTAGTTGCACACAGGAGGATATATTGTATCAGACATTATTCTTCCAAGCTACTGAGCCCCAGGTGAAGGGATTTAGGAGGCAGGCTGGGAAGGTAAGCTGGGGGAGGGAGCTGCTGTGGTCTCCATATCACTAGAAAATGCCCTAGCCAGTTACATAGTAGTTCTATGACCCTAAATTGGCTCAGACTTTGGTTTGGATTCAGGAGCTGGGTGAGGGCTATCCTATGGTGCCATCCTAGTATTTCATCCTTTGCTCAAAGACCAGGAAAGCAGCACAGGATAAGGACCAAAACATAGGGGCTTAGAGAATGTGAGAAAGCCTGGACGAAGACCAGTGATGAAGAGCAATGATGGGGAAGAGTCAGGGTCCCCTGAGACCAAACTACAGGAGACTGGTCCTCAGCGTTGGAGAGGATCATTACATCCAGCCATGACTTCTTATTTTTCTTTGGTTTTGCATTTTAGAAAATATATCCTTTAGTTTAGATGACTTGGTGTGGGCTGAGATTGCATTGTGATTTTCATTCGCCAACATAATTCTGTTTCCTTATCTCAGTTGGAGAATCAAATAGCATATTAATATAATACATTACACTAGATTTCACCGAGAGTATGCAGTAAAAGCTATTTTCCAACCTTTTCAGCCTGAGCTCAAATAAAGTTAATCAAATTTAATTTCATTAACAAAAGTTGGTCTATGGACCAATAGTTATTTGGGAATGGGGGTTGGGGGCAAAAGTTTGAAGGACAATTTAAAGGTCAGTTTGATTTAAGATGAGTTCAAGTTTAGCAATGCAATTTCACTGCACTTACTATACATCTCTGTGATGAATGCAAGGCAGGAAAACCAACCCTTATATTTTCTATCTATAATTAATGAGTGGCTTCTAGCCGTGTTGGGGAGAGGAGAGAATTGTGATTACAGAAGACCAACTCAATTGAGCAGCGTCAAATCTTCTAGAGGCCAATTTAAACCAGCTTTGGTGTCAGCTTTCTCACTTTTGTATTATGAGGTTTTACAGTGTTTTTTTTTTTAAACTCATGATTGGATGAAACATGATTAGAAAGGAGACAGAAGAGACTAATGATAAGACGATGGTTTTAAATTATTAAAACCAATTACAGGACATGAATGCACCAGTCACAGTACTGTGGGGTTTCTAAGGAAGTGGTGGGGGATAGGGGGCATTTAGCACTTCTCTGGTTCTCCAGAGCAAGATCTCCCCCAATGGTCACTGCCCATAGACCAAGTCGACCCCAATGGAGCAGCCATAGTGGGAAATTCCAAGAAGCCTTAGCCTCACTGGACATCCAGAATTTGATATTTCCTTCCATCAGATGAAGCCCAAGATCTGGGGCTTGCTGACTCCCAGGCCTCTCTTTCCCTCCTCCCTGTCACTTGAGAGCAGCCTCCAGGAGAACTGCAGGGATCTTTGATTCCATCCACACTAGGTGGGGAAAGTGCCATGTTGCATGGGAAGTGGGAATACTGCATGTCTCCCATCCTTACCATGACACGCCCCCTTTCCTGAATCTAGCTCACCTGGAGACCATGCCTAGCCTCCTGGCAAAAAGAGTCCTGCTCCTGCACCTCACCCACTGACGAGGGCCTTATTTGGAAAGCACAGACTGGTGGCACTACAATCCAGCCTGACCAAGCAGTGCCCACCACATTGACTTTGCTAACTGGCTGGCAGTGCCTCCCAGGATGGATACCACTGCTCCCTGTGACCCACATCTCCCCCATTCCTGATCTCCCCTTCACGGTGGATATCACACAGCCTGCTTAACTCAGTCCTTTAATAAGAGAATACAAACATATCACAGTTTATTTCATTAAAGATATGTTGTTTTCAGCACCTTGGCATGTGACTGTCAACCCTGACTATGCACCTGTAAGTGTTGGGGTTTTTTTAATGCTAATGCCTAGGCCTCACCTCCTGAAGATTATGAGCTAATTGCTCTTCATGAGGCCCAAGCATTGGCATTTTTGCTGTGAAACACAGCCAGGGGTAAGAACGTGAGTAGTGAGTTGAGTTCAACTCCAAACCCTCTGGTCACCACACAGCTCCCATGTTAGAAGGACACCTTTCAACACCCCTCCGGTTTGTGTCCACTGGGTCTCTTGCTCCTAAATGATGAGCTTACATGCTAAGGATGCTTCCCACCTGTTCCCCACACCAGCTCACCAAGGTGAAGCAACGTGATTGTGGGGAGGAAAAAATACGAAGAATGAAGCCATGACGGTGCTCCTTATTGAAATGTCTGACGAGATTACTGAAGCAATTAGAGTGACCGAACTAATGTTTCAGGTCGTGCCTTACGCCAGGAGGACTGCAGTAAGAAATTCATGAAGCTTGAAAGGGGTCTTGTCAGACCCTTTTTTCTGTGGCTATTCTGCACAGAGGAAGAGAAACCTCTTTGCTGACTTCCAAAGGAAGACTCCACAAATAATTCATCTAACTGGCTCCAGAGCAGAGTATCGCTGCTTCCTAGAAATTCCTTCACTTGAATCCCTCTCCAGAGGCTGCAGGGCTAGTTTCCTGCTGAAAGAGAAAAGGGGAGCCCTAAAGTCCAGTCACTAATATCAAACAGCAGTACACCTTCAGTTAGATGAAAGAGTGCCTTACTTCACTTTTGTCATATTAATAAAACATTGACGCATTAAAAAGTTTGCCCCACTGCAATGCAGCATTTCATGGCTTTATGTTAGGAAGTTGCATCAGTCAATACAATATATGATATTGTAAGTAACACCCAGAAACAACAAAAAAATAAAGCAAAGAAAAAACAAAGAAATAATAGGCCAGCCAAAGACCCCAGACCTCTCAAATATTTTCTACTAGTGTCATCCACTTCAAATCAAAGATTTACTCAAAGGATGAAAGACTAAAATGATGAAAACACAGAAAGGTGCTACCTGTAACCAAATATGTTATGAACTTTCTGAGAATTAATCATGTAATCATATAACAACCAATAAATCATGCACCTCTTTCTTGTTTGAACATATATATGGACCATGGTGGAAATAAAATTTATAAACTTGAAAAAAATTGATATGACCTTGATTAAAAATTTTAAAAAACCTTCCAATGTTGGTTTCCTGGTTTTGATATTGTACTAGAGGTGTGTGAGATGTTACCATTAAGGGAAACTAGGACCTCCCTGTACATTTTTTTAAACTTTTTGTGAACCTATAATTATTTCAAAACAAAAATGTAAAGAAAAAAACACTCTACCCACAAAGGAAATGAAGTGGGACCTTGGAAGGAAAGAAGCTTGTGATCTACAGAAGATCATCATCAGTAGTAATAGTAGTGGTAATAGTCATCACAGTAGTACTGGTAGTCATCTTAGTAGTAGTAGTAATAGTAGTAATTGTGCTAGTAGCAGTAATTTTGGTAGTAGTGGTAGTAACAGTAGTAATAGTAGTAGTAGTAGTAGTAGACAGGAAGCATTTACATTCCGTGACCATTGGGGTACAGTGAAGAAAAGTAAAGGGGAAACATCTTATTTAAATTTAAATCTATGTAAGATCAGTCTCGTTATATTTACTGAGAGAAAACAAGAAAATTCTCAAAATAATTCAATTCCAAACTGTATATTTCTCACTTAGCTTCCCAGGAACGCAATCTTCAATTCAAAAGCATGTGAAGAGCTCAAAGCATGTGAAATAATGCATTGTTCCTTAAATCTACAGAATATGTTTATTATAGGATATGGAATTTGTTTATTTAACACACAAATTAAATCCTCAGCCTTGTACTAATTGCTCTACACTATATAAGTGGTGGGTTCTTCTAGTATTCAGAAAGCACCAGACCCTCTGGGACTTACTTATCTTTTCCTTACAGGCCAGCTTAAAGACAAATAGTTATTCCAGCAGATTCAAGACCAAACACAATTCAAAGTTTGCTTCTTTGTGAAGTGTCTCCCACTATCAATCCAAATGAGAAATAGGGTGATGGGGCTGGAGAGGGAATATGGCAAAGATCCCGGAGATGTTTAGGATGTAAAGCACCTACTATATGCAGGTGCCACTCTAGACACAGAAGACTCAACAGTGAACAAGACAGTCATGGTCTTCCCTGTTCTCAAAAAAGAATAACCATAAGCATAAAATCCAACAAACAAGACCATTTCAAGTAGGGTTTAAAACTACGAAGAAAATAAAACCCAGAAGGTGTGATAGAGAACAGTGGTTTTCAGAGGCCCTGGGTCAGGGGAGGTCCTTCTACTGGGTGACACTTGAGCTGAGACCCAAAAAATAAGCAGGCCAAGGGGAAGAAACGACTTTCCTGTAATAGGGAAATCAAAGGGCTTAAAGGGAAAAATGCATTTGGTCTTTGTGACAAGCAGAAATGGCTGAAAGGACAATAGTTGGTAAAATCAGAGAGGAAGCTTAGGGCCAGATTATTCAATCTGAATTATTAAATTTGGATGGATCGGGGATGGAAAAATGGGGAGGGGCTGTAGTGAGAATTGTTTCTAGATTTCTGTTTTGTTCACTAGGTGGAGAGAACATCACCAGCTGAGACTGGGGAAGAAGGGCTGGTAGAGGACTTGTCCAGTACAGGGTGCTGTGGAACACCTTCTAGTCTCAGGTTCTGGCTTGTGAGCCAGGGTAGCCCAGGGTCCCAGTTGTCCAGACCCCCCACTGCAGTACCCCCTCTAAGGCCTGGGCCCTCCCCCAGGGCACTGCCTGGGGACAGGTGCAGCCTCCTTTCCTCTCAGGGCCCACAAACACCTGTCCAGCCTCTACCCTTCTTCTCCCCTGAGCCCGGGAGCGGATCACCTCCAACTCTTCTGCTGGTGCCTGTACTTGTTCCCATTGCTGCTGTAACAAAGTGCCACAAACACAGTGGCTTAAGACAACACAATGTATTTTCTTGTAGTTCTGGAGGTCAAAAGTCCAAAATGCACCCGAATGGGCTAAAAATCAAGGTGATGACAGGGTTGCCTTCCTTCCAGAGCCTCCAAGGGAAACTCTTACTTTGCCTTTACCATCTTCTAGGGGCTGCCTACCTTCCCACTCAGTGCTGACTCCCATTCGATGAAAGACCAGGAGCTGGGCACTAAAGCAGCACCACTGTATACATGCCTCCCCTGGAATCTGGGTCAGATCCCCAGCACAGAAACCACTTCTGGGGAAGGGATGAGAGTCATTATTTTAAAATAAGAGCAGCCAGGGACTTCCCTGGCGGTCCAGTGGTTAAGACTCCTTGTTTCCACGACAGGGGACGCGGGTTCGATTGTTGGTCTGGGAACTAAGATCCTGCATGCCGTGCAGCATGGCCAAAAAAAAAAAAAAGAATAGGAGTAGCCTAAGGGCCTGCCTGGACCACGCTGTGCTGGTGGACACATTCTCCTGGGAACTCTCAGATAGTTCGTTACTGTTGCCTCTGCCTGGGAACATGCGTCTCTTGGGTATAGGCTGTACCTCCTCTATCACCTTGAGTGCTCTGCACACCTACCATCTTTCACAGGTGAGCCCCTCAGAGGAAGAGGTAAATGGGCATCATGTGAAGGTCAGGACCACCAGCCCAAATGTGCCTCCGATACCACGTTGCATGCTAACGGGCTCCAGCATATCCCTCTCTCTCCATGACCACCATTTCTGGCCTTCTATACTCTTCCCGGCCTTTCTGCTCACAACTCCCCACCTTCCACCTCCCTCCATCAAAAGTCCAAAACGGGAATTGCCTCTTACTCAGGTTGTGATGAATAATATGTCAATCATAATGCGTTTCAGTCATAAGGAGAATAGCTCTAGAGAGTCCCCAGGGAGGGCGAGTGGGTGACGAGAAAACATACTCTTGCAACTTAGATGACCTACTTTTTTTTAGATAAAAGTTGTCAATGAGAAAATGGGTCTTCTTCTGAGCTACTAAACTGTTAACATCTGTGCATACGTAAAAAGACACAGATTCCCAATCTTTCATCCCTCACATCTGTAAAATGCTTTGGATTTTACAGTTTATTCTAAATCCGTCCCCACCCATAGGGACGGCACCAAGGCTTACCCTTAAAACACCCTATTTGCAGCAGCTGAGTAGGAGGACCTTGGGGGCCTGAAGCCTGGTAGGATGGCAGGGCTCTGTCACAGGAAAACTGTCATACATGTGTCACAGAGCCTTCCCTGCATGGTGTGCAGGAATCGCCCAGAAGGACAGAGAGCTGAGACTTTCCCGGGTCGACACTATCCACTGTGTAAACTGTTCTCGACTGCTTTCTGTAGATGGCAAATTTGGTTTAAGACTTGTTTTCACTACGAACCAGTAGGGAAGTTTGCGAGGCATAACCACCTCTCACTGTTGACAAGATACAATGACCTGGTGAAGAGCACTTCAGAGCTGGGAATGGTGCAGCTGGCTCAAGGCAGTTCTCAGCAGTGAGAGGGAAGGCCCATGATGTGCCCCGTCAGGGGCACCAAGATAGATCTCAGAACCAACCTCCCTTTTCAAAGTGGGCTCCCCTCCTGTAGTCGATGGTCACATGACCTCACTGAGCTGGGTAAGACCAGCAGTACAACCTGAATAAGCACCGAAGCCACAGTTTCCAAGAGGAACCAGTAGAAATCTGGCTGCCACACACCATGGAGGGCCCAGAAATGCACTGCCCATGGAGGACCCCATAGCCGATCCTTGGTCTCCAGGCCCTGGGCTCTCTTACTTGGATGAAAGTCCTGGACAAAGACCATTGCTAAAGGCAGTGCACATCTCCCAGGTCCCTGCAGACTTTGGGTCCCCAAAAATTATGATCACAGCCGTCCAAGTTTTGCAAGGTAAGACTGTGCACAGGAGGAAAATGCCACACGCTCACAGGAGGGGAGTCATGTGGGCTTAAATGGAGAGAGGATCCATGAGCATACATGGAAATAGTGAAGAGTGCACACAAGATTACAAGAGGAGAATGCACAGAAGCTTACACAGAGAGAGTGCACACAGGCGGGCAAGGAGGAGAGCGTGCAGGCATGTGGGAAATTGCACGTGGTTCTCATGGAGACATATGCATGGACTCCCATGGAGAGATACACATGTGCTCAAATGAGGAGATACACACAACTCTCGGGAACCTAAAGCCTGTTCCCCAAACATCCCCATTTACAGAGAAGAAGAGTGACCCAGGAAGGCTCAAGACTCTCCCACATTGCCAGCTTGGGTCTAGAACTACAGACCAGCATCCGTGTGACAGGATATGACTTTTGGGGAGGGGCCCTTCTTTAATTTTAGAAGAAACTGAAACAAAATTTCTCTCAAGACATTTCCAACATTGTGTACAAGCAGGACGAGGAAACTTGAAGTCCAGTTTTGAAGCTTTGGGGACATTTCTCCAAAGGCTGCCTGTGAGCTGGTGAAGGAGCGGCCACTCTTTTTACTACAGATTGTGATTGTGGAAGAATAATCAGCTCAGGAACCAAGCACTTGCCTCCCCCGGGGCCACACTTCTCCTCTGCATGCTCAGGCGTGCTCACAAGGTCTCCTTGTTCAGAGCCTTGCCTGGTCCCCAAACACAACAGGGCCTCTCGCTCTCACCCCAACTCCTCTTTCAGTTTTCTTCTCCGTGTTTATGCTAAGGACTTTTGATTGCTCGTGTTTTGTTTCTTTACTGTCTCTCTCCTCTCTAGAATGTTAGCAGAGTGAGGGTAGGACTTGCCCCTGGTCTGTACACGGCTCTGAACAGAGCCTGATACATAGTAGAGGCTCAGTCAATGCAGCTCAAATAACAGTAAACAAACTATATGCCTCAATGCACATAGTGTTCTGTTTCCAAAGGGCTATATTGGAAGACATAGGATGTTACATTAAATAAAAAGTTCTCTGGTGGGTTCCCAGAAAGTAGTGATCTCGTGTCCCTATAACTCACTCTTGTTCCTGAGACAGTAATCGTGGAGTGACTTTGAGTGGTTATGGAAGGTTTCTTTGTGATCTTGCCCCAAGTGAGGCACTTCTCTGAAAGTCAGTCTTTCCAGGTCCACCAGCCCTATCCCGAGGGCGGTGGAGCCACACCATGTGACACCTCCTCCCTGGGCACTGGGGCTCCAGGGAACCACTGAGTGGTGCAAGTGAGCAGCTGTAATTTTTCATACAGTTCCCAAGACTCCTGCCTAGAGCATATTTGTAAATGATTCAAAGGTGGTGGAATATGACACTATACCGGAGTCTGTCATTTTCCTGACAACCTTTCATAAAATCAGATGCAATCCATGACGGTGGTCTTCAAGATCACTCCGTGCTTGGACGGTTGTGTCAACACCAGAGCACTCTGGGAGATATCAATTAAGGAGGTAAGTCCGAGGAGTCGGTTTTTATTGTAAGCATTCCGTAGCAAGTCTTCAGTAAACATTCACTGGGCTGCAGGGTTCCCCCCCATGGTGTCCACATGGGTGATAAAAAGCCTGAGTGAGAGAGAAGTCACCGCCAGCTCACCCTTGGAGGACACCCCTGACAAGTGCTCAGATCCTGAGTGAAAGGTATAAAACTGGTTCCCCGGGCAGGTCTCGTTACCCACAATGTAAAGTGTCTGTTTAACACAGGCCACTTTGTCAAAGTGGCCGCTAGCGCCACCTGGAAACCGCTGCCCTCGAATGGCCGGTAAGCAGTATGATCATTTCTATGCGTTTTAAATCATGTTGAAGGATAATAACGAACTATCCAAACACCCAACATTTGTAAAAGCAGAATCGCAATCCCATCCGTGAGACCTAGATGTTTAGATAGGAAGTTCCAAATCTTAGAACTTCACACAGAATCAGCCTTTGTGTCCTTTTCCCCTTCTTCCCCCACCCCACACACACACACCATCCACACTGAAAAAAAGCCTCTACCCACATCAACCTCTTTAATAATGCAGCATGGAGAAGAGGGCTAGAAATTGTTATCTTGTTATTCTGCCCGAACCTAAGTGACAGGAGAAAGTATTTCCCAGCCCTCGCATCCCTGAGATGCTAAAACTTGATTTGCAATTAGTTTGGTGCTGAATACAAGTGCCCAACAGAACAGCATTGTAGCAAGACAGATGATGCCACCGTGGAAAACCATTAGTAGCGCACTTGTTGAAGACAATTTGAATGCAGAACAAAAGGTACCTTGGAAATATCCGTCTGGCTAACGAAATTACATTCCTGAGTGGAGAGGCCTGAATTTAATGAAATGATGTAGAATGCATGCTTGAAGTATTTAAAGGGTTTGGAATGTACTCCCTCATTCTCTTTGGAATTGTTTGGGTTTGCAGTGCTAAGTAATACAAGTTCTCAGTGAAGTTTTGTGTGTGTGTGTGTGTGTGTGTGTGTGTGTGTGTGTGTGTGTGTTTATGACAATAACAAGTACCTACACCAAAACACACAAGGCCAGAAACTGCATTTCTATAGTAAGGAACACCATTAAGTTTTAGCATATGCAGGATTTGGATATATGCAGGAGGCTGCTTTAGGGATCAAGATGGTCGTGATTCTGTAATGATTGCTTCCTTTCCACCACTGCCAGCCTCTGTATGCAGAGTTATCTAATGGAGGTCCACAGAGAACAATCCAGAAGCTAGGAGGCCACAGGGACCGTCAGTAGACAAGCATTAAGACATAAGAACAAACTCGGTGAATGCAAAAAGAAAATTAAATTACCTTTAAAAGGATTATGAAGCCAGCTAGGAATGCTAAAGAAATTCATCCAAGCCTATTGCTGGCTGTCTTTGCTCATAGAATCTTAATTCCAAATGGTGTTGATGGGCACTCACTCCAAATCCTTAAAAATACACGGATTCCTGTCACATAAGGATGAGGGTTCAATGAAGAATCAATATCCAATTCTCATATGAGATGGAAGAAAACTTCAGGGAAGACACCTGTTAACAAACTAAGAGAAATGACAGCTTAAATTTGAATTTGAAAAGCACCTTGTAAATTGTTTGCACAGATGTGACATTATTTACATGATAATTTCATGCTTCTCAGCACACAGAGGAAAATAAAACTTGTTAGATGACATAATGGGACCATTAATTATATTAATGGATCAAGGGTTGTTTCTAGAACTTTTCTGTTGCTTCATCATCTTGATCTGATTGGCAATATTGTTACATCTAGAAAGAAAACAAGTTTGCTAGCTTACCCAGAAAAACAATGTGTCAAAATATTTGAGGCACTTAGATTCATTTATTTGGAATGACCCCTTAGTATTAAAAGTTGTTTTAGGACTAAGTAGTTTTCCAGTCACTGAAAGAACAGAACGAAGAGCTTTGTCTACAATACTTATTTCAGAAAGCATGAAAGAAATAAGCATGTATCAGCCACAAAACCGCTAAGCTTCTTTAACTTGATGTTGCTATTGTTTCCTCAAACTCAGCTGAATCAGCTGCATTTCAGTGGCAATGCTCTGGAAGCAAAAAATGATAGATTACCATTGTGGCAAGCTCCATTACGAAAGCGCAGAGGAATTCTCTTCTCTACACACTCACATTTCATCACTCACTTGCAATTTCTGTAGAGTACTCTCCAAACGGAGAGCGATGAGGAGGCGGCTATGGGATAGATTCAGATTCAAGAGATGCGAGACTAACCCTTCACCCTGAAAAATAGTCCACATCGTCCATCTGTAAATAGAATAATAGCTCCATCAACAACCAGCCCTGATGCAAAAGTGCCTGGGCGAACAAAAATTAAATGCCTATGAAAAATGGTTTTCTGCCCATCAGCATCTATCTGTTCTGGCCTTCTTTGCTTTTCCCATTTTTCTCTCTTTTCATTTAGAGCCATGCAGAATGCTGCCTTTCACTCCAGGCACACTTCCTCACAGCCCTGGCTGTGTGTGACTTGTCCTTGTCACCTATGGAGCTACATGGGAGAAAGAAATTACTTATTGATTTTCCTTGCTGTGGAATGGTGTCTTTGGAATAGTTTTTTGACCCAGGTCAGGAATGACACAGCTCCAGCATTGGGAACGTAGACCCTGCCATGCTGGGGATGTCCTGCTCACTCGTCAGCCCATCTCAGCTGCTGCCCGTCCCAGGATCACCAGCTCCGAGCTCTTTTGATAAGACAAAGAAAAAAGTATGCACTTCAGAAGTTGAAAGAATGAACAAAAAATGATATTTTCCCATCTGAGCACTTGAAACAGCATGGTATGAGCTTTGTTTCACTCCTTTATTCTAAAAGGTTCAGGAGGGCTCATTTTGAAAGGAGGATGCAGCTTGGGTGTGCAGAGAAAACAGAAATGGACAAAGGCATAAAGCTGGACCAGACCCAGGCACGTGGAGTCAGCATGCCGAGTGTCACAGTAGGGTGGAAAACTGGGTAGGAACCTAAAGAGGAAAAGTCCTTCATAGCAGGCAGAAGCGTTTGTGCTTTATCCAGGCAGCGGCAAACTGTGGCCCGTACACCAAATCTGGCCCACTGCCTGTTTTTTGTGTGGTTTTTGTTTTATCTTGTTTTGTTTGGGGATAACATTGATTTATAACATTTTGTAAGCTTCATGTGTACATCATGTTCTACCTATGTGTACCCTGCAGATTGCTTACTCACCACAAAATTTAGTTTCCAAATAAGCTTTTATTGGATCAGAGCGTTCCACCTGAGATCAAAGTGTTCCAGGCAGTGGCCCAGGTAGACCTGTGTCTGTGAGGATGAAAGCTGTATATCTGGGGGAAGCTGAGTCAGACAGCAGCTCACACCCACCAGCCCCAGGACCCCACCTGTAACCGAGCAGGACCCTATGGGCCCTTTCCAGGACAGACCTCCCACCATGTCCTCTGCCTGCCTCTTGTCTGTGGAAAACCCTTAGTGGAAGAATAAATTTAATCAAAGAAGTGAGAAAATGCAGAAGCAAAGGAAAACAGTCAAACAAGACAAAATAATAATAGTTTAGCCATTAAGCAAAGTTCAAGGACATTAATTCCTCCTCAAAGGCTAGAGATAATATTCTGAGCCATATCCTTTGAGCTATTTTACAGATACTGAAACCCTCACCAGGTGGAAGAAGTTAACTACATGATGACCAGACTGTAGCCATGACATAAGCTGCTCCATCTTGCATTGTTTCAAGGACGGGGCTCAAGGAAATGGGAACAAAGTGACCCTGGAACTAAAGATTAACTGTACTTAAAACAATCAAGATGACGCTGATCAGACCACCACATGACCAATTTCAAGAGGACTGTCAGAGCTGACTGTGCTGTTCTGGATGCAGTCCCCTCCCCTACCTGTACACCCCCTGAAACTCCCCTTTAAAAGCTCTTGCCCACTGATCAGGAGTTGGGAATTGGCTTTTGGACATGAGTCCACCTTCTCCCCAGGTTGCCAGTCTCCTGAATAAAGCCACCTTTCCCTTCTGACCAATACTTGTCTCTCCAGTACTGGCTTTCCAGTAGTCAGCAGCCAAACCTGAGCTCAGTAACGCACCCCCGGCAGTCTCTGCCTTTGCTCCCCTCAGCCTCATCCCAGCGCTGCTACTGTGATCCCACTGGCCCTCTAAGGGGAGCCTCTCATTCTTCTTATCATTCTGACAAATGCTCTTCTTGCTGCCATGACTCTCCCCCAACCCCAGATTCCTGCCATCAGCTCAGAGCACTCTGGAAGTTCCAGAGGGTCAGTTGGTGATACTGACTTCTTTTAATGATTGAAATAAAAGCCAGTTGAAACCTCTTTCTCCAAATCGTACTTTAATTTTGTTCAAATGGTCTGCTCTCTGTAAGAGATACAATAATCTTTGAAGAAGACCATTTTCAAAAGTAATCTGACTACCCTATGCTTATATATTAAGCTCTCGCTGCAGCTTATTGGAGAAATAGACAGGTCTCTGACCCAAATCATGTTATGCTTAATTCTAGTTAAAGAAGAGAAATAACTAAGGGAAATGAGTCATGAACTCTTCTAAAAACAAAATTGTACAGATATAGATATACAGATATATACATCCTACTGGTTCTGTTTCTCTAGAGAACACTGGCTGATTCAGCATGCATATATAGTAGGATCTCATTTTGTTAAATTATTACAACTATGTAGATTTACTTGTGGTGAAGTGACTGCAGTATGTCCCCAATTTGTTCCTGTATCCATACCTTTTGATGGCCCCTTTCACTCTGACTCTAGGCTCAGCCATTTAGCTTGAGTTTTACCAGTGAGACAATAGCAAATGTGATCTAAGAGAAGACTTGAAAAGTGTTTGGGTACTGGAGCTTACCTTTCTGCTGCTCTTGAAACCTGAGGCCACCTTGTGAACCAGCCCCAGGTAGGCTGTTGCAAGAAGCAGAAGCCATTGAAGAAAGACCCCAGACACCCCACCTGTGCTAGTTAAGGCCGATCCACCGGCTGACTTTTGGCAAAGGAGCAAGCCCAGGTGAGGTCACCTGAGACTTGCCTGTGCCAGAATGCCCAGCTGAACCCAGCCCAAATTGCCTACCTGAAGAATCATGAGCTAAATAAATGGTTGGTATTTCAAGCTACTAAGTTTGGGGATAGTTTCTTATGAAACAAATAATAACTAATACATTATAATAGAACGAAAAATGCCTGACAGTCTATATCCTAAAGAGTGAACAGCAATAATTTCCATGTAGAGATTATAGGTGACTTTCCATTTATTCTTCTCAGCATCTTTTCCCACTGTTTATAATGAGCATGTATTATGTCTATGAGCATAAATAATAATAAAAGCACATTTTCATTTTGAAAAATTAATGTTTAAAAGTGAGCTCTCTCTTCTCAGATTTTCTGCCGTAATTACTATTTGCACAACTAATTCTCTGATTAATCATGAAGTGTTTTAATATCTTGAACTGATATTTAAGGCTTTCCTTGCTGTTTGACTATGGGAGCAGAATAGGAAGTGGTACATATTTGTGTGTGTATCTTCCAGAGTTATTAACCTATAACTGACATATAGCATAGACTCATAAATGATTTGCTTCACTTTGATTAGAAATCACTATTTTCTATTAACAAGTAAGGCAGGGTAAGGAATCGAATATTTGCAAAAGAAAGAAAAGGAGATGGGGTCATTTGTATCTGCCTGTGCCCTGTGTAAATGGTGGGAGTTCCTTTGGTTACACCACAATTCCCTGCTTCCACTTCCAATTTCAAGCTTAACTCAGACTGATTTAAGCAATAACTATACATACAAACCAGTAAATTAAACAAATCATGGAAATTTAAAACACACATCTAAAGTTCCATTAGAGAGCTAATCTGGAAAGAGGATAGTTTTTAAAGACAAGTAAAACAAACAACATGGAAAAATTGCATAAGCCAAAAGAGTTCAAGTGTGAAAGAGATCACCCTCAATTAACTTTCTGGAATTTAATTTTTAGACAATATGACCAAGAAGCCAAAAAATTATTCACTGTCAATCAAGTTAGTAAAGAAATATAAAGTAAGCAGGCATTGTTCATCTTTCTTTGATTTTTCAAAGAGACTCCATGTAAATTTTTAAGAGGCAGATGACACAGAGCAAAATAGTAGATGATGAAAACGAGGTAAATGCTAGATGAGAAATGAAGCGAGACTGTCACTGCCTTCAACTTCAAGAGGGTCACTGGGCTACTTCGGGGAGCGCTGTTATGCACCATAAAACTGAGTGGCTCTGATAAGAATCTGAACGCTGGGACTCTAAAATCTGCAGACGGCACTAAGATGGGAGGTGGAAAAAACGAGGAGCGGTGTGACCAGGTTTAAAAGAAGTGAGTCGTTTAGGTAATGGGGCCAGCAGATGGCAAATGCAGTTCCTTCTGCAAGACTGTGAAATAATTAGTCCGGGAGAGAGAAGCTAATCTAGTAATAATGATCCTCCATTTATGTAGCATTATTCTTTACAGAGCACCTTTCACCAGGAGGTTCCCACAATGCCTCTGTGATGACCCTTCACAGGGCGCTAAGGTGTTAGTAGGGATGGAAGAAGCCCTGTAGGGGGAGACGTATGATCCACATGACTGGGGCAGGAGGAGAAGGCGGAGCTCAAAAGAGAAGCAGGGAGAGCCCAAAGTGATGCACAAACAGAAATGTCTTCTGGACACTCACTGGAAAGAACTAAAACAGCAGAATGTTTGCTGGATTCTTTTTTTTTTTTTTTTTTAACATCTTTATTGGAATATAATTGCTTTACAATGGTGTGTTAGTTTCTGCTTTATAACAAAGTGAATCACTTATACATATACATATATCCCCATATCTCTTCCCTCTTGCGTCTCCCTCCCTCCTACCCTCCCTATCCCACCCCTCTAGGTGGTCACAAACCACCGAGCTGATCTCCCTGTGCTATGCAGCTGCTTCCCACTAGCTATCTATTTTACATTTCGTAGTGTATATATGTCCATGCCACTCTCTCACTTTGTCCCAGCTTACCCTTCCCCCTCCCCGTATCCTCAAGTCCATTCTCTAGTAGGTCTGCATCTTTATTCCTGTCTTGCCCCTAGGTTCTTCATGACCTTTTTTTTTTTCTTAGATTCCATATATATGTGTTAGCATACAGTATTTGTTTTTCTCTTTCTGACTTACTTCACTCTGTATGACAGACTCTAGGTCCATCCACCTCACTACAAATAACTCAATTTTGTTTCTTTTTATAGCTGAATAATATTCCATTGTATATATGTGCCACATCTTCTTTATCCATTCATCTGTCGATGGACACTTAGGTGCTTCCATGTCCTGGCTATTGTAAATAGAGCTGCAGTGAACATTGTGGTACATGACTCTTTTAGAATTATGGTTTTCTCAGGGTATACGCCCAGAAGTGGGATTGCTGGGTCTATTTGCTGGATTCTGAATGATGACTCATGAGGGATTAAACTGCTATCTCCTTGGGGTAAGATTAAATATATATATGCACCAGATTTTGAGGTTTTTCTCAAAATAAAAGTTTAAAGGCTTTAGCGTTATCTTTCTAAAAGGATGAAACATACACACACACACACACACACCTTTCAATGGGCCAAATGAAACTTTTCCAAGTTTTGTACATTAATCCAAAGATTGAACAGGTGATTGAGTGAGTGGCAGTCCGAGGGAGAATGAAGAGAACGTTGTTCTTTAACTGCATTTGTTGGACTGCATTTGTTTCCCACCTTCAGAAGGAAATTTCTCTTCTTTCTTTGTACCCCCCCCGCCCCGCCCCCACTCCTCCCAGCTCTTAGTCAAGCAGAGGTTGTGACGGGACATGGTTAGACTTTAGTACAATAAAGAGCCAGCTGTCCAGTCCTGCTGGCAACCCCTCCACCCAGCCACTTCAAGTAAACAAACATGAGCCTCTGGAACATTTTGAGAGCTTGAATTTTATATCCACCTTAAACCTATTGATATCACCTATAGATCACATATGGCTTAGGGTGAGTCAGGAGTAGATAGTTCGTTTATGTGGGATGGTTGCGTGATCAAAAGCCCAGAAAACAGAGAAGATGGAACTTGCCCTGCACAGCTTTGGAAGCACTTGGATTCCAAGTTCCCAAAGCTCAGCTGTTAAAAAACACAGTGCCTCTTGTTTATATAACCAGGACAATTATTTACATTAATCACCTCTCCCAAGGGGAGTAGGTGGGAGAGAGTCCTATGGAGTCTACAAGTCAGATTGCTGTAAGAATGAGGAAAGATCTAGGTCTGCAGACACACAGAGAGCCAAAGGGACGGTGATTCTTGCTTCCATCTCCCCTGAGGGCTTTCCTATTGCCAGAGGGTCAGATCCAAGTCAGACCTCAGCCCATCTCACACTGAGGTTGCCCTAGAAAGATTGTGAACTCTTAGTGTTAGATGAGTAGCAATCTCAGCCTGTACCATGTAGATTCCAGGGCCTGGGACTATTTTCTCCCCCAAGTCCTTTCTCAACTACATTCAGGCATCACGGCATTCAATCCCAGGCACCATATTTCAAGGGAGACACTGACAAATGAATGTTTGATCACTGGGGTGACAAGCTTGGTGAGCTCTCTAGAACCAGATCATTTCAAGAGTAACTGACGGAATTAGGGGTATTCATTTTTTAATTGGGGAACTTAAAATGTTTTAAAGTGTGATCATGCATAAGAGAGATTCAACTCATTCTGTGTATATAACTCTGGAACAGCACTGTCCAGTAGAAATATAATGTGAAACACATGTATAATCTTAAGTTTTCTAGTACCAATTTAAAAAGAAAAGAGAAATTGGTGAAATTAATTTTTTATTCACATCATCATCTCATTATTTTACTGAGATACAATTGACAAGAAACATTATATTAGTTCCAGGTATACAACATAATGATCTGATATTTATATAGATTGTGAAATGATCACCACAATAAATCTAGTTAATATCCATCACCACTCAGTTACAAATTTTTTTCTTGTGATAAGAAGTGTTAAGATCTGCTCTCTTAGCAACTTTCAAATATTCAATACAGTATTATTAACTGTAGTCACCAGGCTGTGCATTATATCACATGAGTTATATATTTTATAAATAGAAATTTGTAGTGAAATTAATTTTAATAATGTACTTTATTAACCCAATATATCCTGACTAGCATCATTATAACATGTAATCAATATTTTTAAGAACTATTGAGATACTTAATAGTCTTTTTTTCTTATTAGATCTTTGAAATTCAAAGTGTATTTGACACAATTCACGCCAGCCACATTTCAAGGACTCACCAGACACGTGTCGCCAGTAGCTGCCATACTGATCAGAGCAGCTCCAGAACCTAAATTGGGCCATGATGTCCTAAAGAGAAATATCAGAAGGTCTGTCTTCAATGTCCTGTGTGACCTGAGGCCCTTCCTTCTCTAAATCATTATGAGCCAAAAGTGTTTACTGCTGATGGTAATTTCTCAATTGGAAAAATAGTCACAGCTCTTGTCTCTTTTCAAGTAATGCTAACAAAGAACCACCTTTCCCGAGGTCCCTTTCTCCCTGTCCTAATCCACACCTTCCCTACTACTTGTGCAAACACCTGCATCTCCTCCTCTAGCCTGCCATCTTCCACGTCCTCTCACATTCTGAACAGGCACTCCATCTCCGGGAGCATCTCACACCTAGTTCGCACTACTGAGCGCCCACGGACTAAATTGTGGTGGCACATTACTGCAAACCACAGGCAGCTTTACGACACTATCAACAGCTACAAGCAAGGCCGTCCAAGATGGGGAGTTCTCACAGTGACGGTGCTTCAGTGCTTCATTGGTGCCCTTTGAGTTTCTCCTCTGTCTTGTGTTTTTTATTGTTGTTGTTTTAACATAGGCAAGCTACAAAAACTATTCTGAAAAGTATGTCCTCCAAGACCTGCCTACCTTTATCTAATTCCAGGGCCCTAAGAAGTTTTCTTAGCAAAAGTTTTATTCTAGAAAAGCCCCAGAGTGTTTTACCCAAGGGGTGCTCCACCAGGAGAAATCCACAGCTGACCATATCTGGCAAAAGTCAGCACAATGGCTGTTTCAGTCTTGGAGTGTCTTGGGAATTGCAGACATTTGGCCTGTGGTCCCTCCTTAGATCCTTTTACATGTGGCAGCTTTATAATACTTTATGCTATAACAAGAAGCTAATAAGTAGGGGCTCTTGCCTCCTTCTCTTCTAACACCAGAAGAAAAGCAGCCCCTGGTTCTCTCTAGCTGCATCTTCTCACTGTTTTTGGCACCAGACGGTGCCAGCAAGTAAAAGTTGCTAAGTGTCACTTTTAGAAAAAAACTAAGATGCACACATTAGGTCACAGCATGACTTTAGCAAAGTGCCATGTTCGGTATATAAAAATATCCTCACTATATGGACAGGAGGGGGAAAAAGTGTCAGAATAATCTGTGAATCCAAATGCTTTTTAATTGTAATGTTGACTATAGTTTTCATCCGCTGGTTTAGCAAAACCTCTGCATGCCAAGAAAGAATACGCACATTAGCAGGTATGACCCCTGCCAGGTGTCTCTGCAGGCACTGGGAGTGGGGACCTTTGGAGTGCAGATTCTTTTAAGACATTATTTAAGGTTCTCCTCAACTGTCCACACCACATATTGATTTTCTGTCACAGCTTTATGTCTGGAGGGTTGGTACTCTCCATTGATCCACAGAGAGCATTTATAGTGCATCAAAGAGGTACAGAAGGTGAGACTCAGAGGGAAAGACGGAAGCCATGCTTTCAGGGCTGGACACAGCTGAGGAGTATAAAAATTACATCAAATACTAAGTTAAACTTGAGATTTTTTTTTTTTGGATGTTCTGAAATCTGTTGACATGTGAGACTCAAGGGGACACAAAAAAGGGGAAGGATTATTACTTCTTCTAATGGAAAAATTCTCCCTGATGGAATGGAAGCAAGACATGGGAAGTGATAAATTGAATTCTGCCTTTATCTTTTCATGGAAGACTTCAGGTTGTAAATCACAAGCATCTAGGTTGTGAAGTTCAATCAGTCCAGAAGTGATGTTAATAGGTCAAGGTTGCGAGTCAGTCCGAGGACAAGCTGGTTAGCTTTGCTCCATCATCAAAAGCTGTCCCAGGAATACTGATGATGGAATCCATGCTGTTACCAGGAGCAGGGAGTGGTTGTCGTCATGGAATCTATTACAGCAAAGGGAAAAACTGCCCTGGAACAGAGCTGCTCACCTCCCAGGCCAGAATGCCAACTGGCCATGGCACTCCTGCATGCATCAAAATCTTAGACTCAGGCTGACTGTATAAGTCAGCTCAGGCTGCCATAATAAAAATATCACAGACTAGGTGACTTAAACAACAGAGATTTATTTCTCACAATTCTGGAGGCTGGAAGTGTGCGTGGTCAGGTTCTGGTGGGAACTCTCTTCCTGGCTTGGAGATCGCCACCTTCTCACTGTGAGTTCACTTGGCGTCTCCTTGGTGCATGAACATGGAGAAAGAAAGAAATCTCTGCTCTGGTGTCTCTTCCTCTTATAAAACCACCAATCCTATCAGATTAAGACACCATCCTTTGACTGCAGGTAACTTTACCTCCTTAAAGCCTTATCTTCAAATACAGTCACATTAGGGGTTAGGTGTTGACGTATGAATTAACAAGGGGGGGACACAATTCAGTCCATAACACTTACCTTCCTTACACAACCTTTTTTCACCTTCCTAAACAGACTTGGTCTTCACTTAAAAAAAAAATGAAAGAGGATATCTTTTCTCCTTGAGTAAGACAGTTTAGAGTTTAGACATCCTTTACCCAAACTTTTTAAGGTACTAATAGAGTTGAACATGTAAATGAGTAATAAAAAGATAATCTACTCATACTCAAGTGGATAACTAACTCAACTCATGAAGGCTACGAAGACAAAAAGCAAGGGCAAACGAAGACAATTATGAATCTGTAAATTTGAGTTTCCGATATAATGAGTCACATAGTTCCTGGTACTAAATAAACCCTCAGTGTCAAATGAATGAATGGATATATTCCAATAGTGAAAAGAGACTAATATGAATTAAAATCAAAGCCAGAAATGACCCCATTCATCAATGCTTATTCAAGGCTAAAGTTGACCTAAGATGACTTCCCTTTTAAAATCAGGATTTCAAAATATAAAACTGTAGCATTTCAAACACACATAATTACATTTCTTATCAAATGCACTATTTCTTGTAAAATAATTCAGTTTAATATATATCCAGTTTAATTAAAATTTATAAGTGGTTGTGGACCAAACCAAGTGTATCTTAATTACATCTGAACATGGCTCACGAAGTTAAGGTCAACCCCAATTTTAATAAAGGATGAGCAAATACAATCATTAGAGACTTGGCTGAGTAATTCTGGTCAGGTGGAAAGTAAGATGAATGAGAGGCAAGACAGTCCCTTCTACTCAAGGCTGGGAAGTAAATGACCCACTAGCCAGAACATGCAGAAGATGGGCTGGCCAGTCCAGGAAATGGAAATAGGAGCTAATGGATGAACACTCAAGTCAATCATCAAGTAACAAACTTATACCTGATAAGAAAGGAGGGGGCACCTGCTCTGACTACTCACACATCTTGGAAGTTCCCAGCCAGTTGTGCCACTGTTCAAATGCATCATAAGTGGAGACAGACAGTATAGCCCGTGCTCAGGGCTGTGGATCCACGTGAATAAGGTTACCAGATGAAATACAGCAAGTGAGGGAGATTAGAATTTCAGATGAACAACACGTCATTTTTTGCTATAAGTATGTCCCATGCAATACACATCCTGTATTTTTTTCCCCTAAATTTGACAACCCTCTACATGAACCATCTCAGGCTTGTAACAAAAGCCTTGTCAAGAAGCTTCCTGTAATTCCAATATAAACCACAACATTGGTTGAACAATTTTCATCAATGGCTGAAGGAAGTCTGAAATGGTAGCTCTACACCTGGATTTTGCTCTTTCCAGCCCTTGGAGGGCATTGGGGGGGACAACCTGTCTTTTAACAATTGGGTCATTCCTGTCCTCCTGGCTGAGGGTCCTTCTTTTTAATGTACTTCCCCCCAAGCAGACCAGACCTGGAGGAATGTGTCAGTCAGAGGGAACTATGCTGGTCAGATAATCAATCTAGAAACATTCATCTCAGGTCTGCTCTGTAAACAGAACTGTGCTGCTGATCACATATGAAACAGCCTCATGGTACCTCTGCCCTCCAGAGCTACCCTGGATGGAGTAAGAAACTAAGGCCCCGGAGGGACAAGAGGCTTTATCAAGGCTTAGCTTGGTCTCACTGGCAGAGCTAAGACTAGTGTTCTCCTATTACAAGTTACCTTCCATGAGCTTTTCAGTACATAATAACGTTTATAAGTGAAACTGACACTCAGGAAAAAAAGTTAATCTCTTCCAATTTGGATGTTTAGGAAAGATTTAGATAGGCTAAAACATATTTATTCATTCATTCATTCAACAATATTTATTCATTATCAGCCCCATGCCCAACACTCTTGTAGGCCCCACAGACGCAATGCCTGCCTGCAAGGAGACTGACCATATATATGCTCACCACTCCCTTTCCTACCTCTGCTGGGCACAACCAGACTACATTTCCCAGCCTGCCTTGCAGCACTGTGGCCATGTGACTGAGCACTAGCCAATAGAATGTAGGTGGGAGTGGGACTTCCCTGGTGGCGCAGTAGTTAAGAATCTGCCTGCCAATGCAGGGCACATGGGTTCGAGCCCTGGTCTGGGAAGATCCCACGTGCCGCGGAGCGACTAAGCCCGCGAACCACAACTAGTGAAGCCTGCGCGCCTAAAGCCTGTGCTCCGCAACGAGAGAAGCCACCGCAATGAGAAGCCCGTGCACCTCAAAGAAAAGTAGCCCCCACTCACTGCAACTAGAGAAAGCCCGCACGCAGCAGCGAAGACCTAACACAGCCAAAAATAAATAAATTAAAAAAAAAAAAAAAAAAGAATGTGGGCAGGAGTGACGGTGGGTGTTCCCAGTCCAGGTCCATTGAAAACCTTCCATATGAAAGCCTCCATCTTTCTCCCTCCCCTGTCTGCCAGCTGGAAGCAGAGGATCCTACAGAGAAGTCTTAGCAGAGGAAGGAGACACAAAATGAATATCCGGAATTCCTGAGCACCAGGCACATGGAACTGACATGTGAGGAAAGAAAATAGGTAATTCTCTGCTGTATGAAACCTGGGCCATTGAAAAGGGAGGCTGAAAGACAGGGAAGCAACCTAAATGTCCATCGACAGATGAATGGATAAAGAAGATGTGCTACATATATATACAATGGAATATTACCCAGCCATAAATATCAATAGAATGAAATAATGCCATTTACAGCAACATGGATGTACGTAGAGACTATCTTACTAAGTGAAGTAAGTCAGACAAAGACCAATATCATATATCACTTATATGTGGAATCTAAAAAGAAATGATACGAATGAACTTACTTACAAAACAGAAATAGACTCACAGACATAAAAACAAACTTATGGTTACCAAAGAGGAAGCGGGGGAGGGGATAAATAAAGAGTTTGGGATTAAAAGATACAAACTACTATATATAAAATAAATAAACAACACGGACCTACTGTATAGTACAGGGAACTATATTCAATATCTTGTAATAACCTATAATGGAAAAGAATCTGAAAAAGAATAGATATGTATGTATATGTATACATATACATGTAGAACTGAATCACTTTGCTGTATACCTGAAACTAACACAGCATTGTAAATCAACTCTACTTCAATAAAAAATAAATAAAGTAAAAAAATGAAAGAAAAGGGCAGCTGAGCACACAGGGCAATGGAGATGGAGCTAAACAAATCTCAAGGTTCAGACTGACCTGGTCCCACAGCACCCTCAGGTTATCTCAAAGGATGATCAAAAGCAGACGCATCGCACAGGGAGATCCGCTCGGTGCTCTGTGACCCCCTAGAGGGGTGAGACAGGGAGGGTGGGAGGGAGACGCAAGAGGGAGGAGATAATGGGATATGTGTATATGTATGGCTGATTCACTTTGTTATACAGCAGAAACTAACACAACAAAGTAAAGCAATTGTACTCCAATCAAGATGTTTAAAAAAAAAAAGGGCAAGGCAGTGGGACCCTGCAGTGCCTACCCGTGGGACCCACTCAGATGCTGACAGGAGAGTCTGCGTGGGCTGGTTCATCAAATACCCGGCTCCCAGTGATCTGGGCAGAACGTGCTGCACTAGGCTGACTCCGTCTGTCCTACTCACGTCCCCCCTGACCCTGGACCACAGACCTCCCTTTCTGCTCCCACCCTCTCCAATCCCCCAGCCTGCACCTCCACAAAGCACTGAATCTTCATCCAGTAGGGTGACAACATAGTCTGGCGCTCTCTCCATTTTCCCCAATCCACCTTTTACAGTACAAACATTATAATCTATACACAGTGACTTATTTAGCTTTTGAGAGCCGAAGACAAGGCAATGAATTTCAAACATCTTTTTCTTTTTCAAAAGGCCCAATTCCTGCAAATCATTAGCCTTGAATCTCAAGATCATTGTCTCTTTATAAATTCTAAAAACCAGCTAGGAAACTCCAACAGCAAGATGTGGTTTCTCCATGAGCTGCGCAGTTCACGGTCTTCATGACATTTCTGGGAGAAGAACGTGGAAGTCCCAATTCCAGAAGCCTGAGAGCAAGGAAAAGTAGGTGTGAAAAGCACCAAAAATTCTGTGTTTGCAGGTATATTACACTGGTTAATAAATCAGAATGTTTTCCCATAACAGCAGTTGGATAACTGCTGCAAAAAATGTCTTACATGCTTGTAGAATGGTTGGTCCCAGTTGTGGATATCTGTGTATTTGCCTGGGAAAACAGGGAGCAATACCTTAGAATTGTAGAAGACTAGATTCTGACTAATTTATGGATTTCTGAATTATTCAAATATTCTATCCTGGACATGTATCGTGATTATTGTTAGAAATAAATAATAAATAGACTTTTTGAAAGAATGAACAATAAAAGTAAAATAAAATTGTTAAAGCCTTTGCAAGTGCTGGCTGGTTTTGAATTCCATGTCTGTAGCAGTCAAGGAAACTGATGTTAAGGAACTTGCCTGCAAGTGTAGAGGGTCAGGGACCAGCCGGGTCTCCACTCCTCCCGTCCTGTTGTCCCCAGGGGTCAGGGCACATGGCAGAGGATGCCTAGCACTTCGAGATCTTTCTGGCTCTTTGCAGACAGAATTGATTCCTGAGGACTTGCGCCAGCCCAGGACTTTTGCACCCTTGTCTCCATGTTCCAAGGATGGGAGGTTTCCAGAATCGAGACACTTGGAGAATCCCACTGCATCTTCAGAGGCTCAAGACAGTCATGCTACATCCAGCTGCAAACAGAAGATTCGAGAAAACTTGCTCGCCTCATTCACCCTCCAGAGGAGATGGGGCCACTTCCAGCCTTTGTCAAGTCTGGGTGCCGGATTCATTCTGAACCTCAGCCCTGTCTGAGAACTGCCTGGTATGCTGGCTAAATAGTAGCCCCTGCAAGATGTCCACATACCCGTCCCCAGAACGTGTGAATATGTTATGGTATATGTCAGAAGAACACCACGGATGTGACTAAGGATCCTGAGACGGGAAGATTATCCTGGATTATCCAGGTGGGCCCATGTTTGTAGGCAGCCCGGAATGATGCAGCCGAGCAATGAGCAGCCTTAGAAGCTGGAATACATTCTCCTCCTGCAGGCTTTCTGTCAGCACCTTGATTTTAGCCCACTCAGATACATTACAGATTTCTGTAACCCGTAGAACTGTGATAGAATAAATGTGTGTTGTTTTAACCCACAAAGTTCATGGTAATTTGTTATAGCAGCCACAGAGACAAAATACACCTGGTTTAAAGCCAGAGAGAGACCCCTCTTTTCCATGTCCCCTGTCCTATGGGATAATGGCCATCGCAAGGCTGCAGGGCTCCCCCGGGGTTTGTGGCCTTGGTCCTTCAAGCTACACGGCCAGCACATGTGCCTTCAGGGACAGGATCAACCGAAGGGTCAAGGCAAGAAGCACAGACCCTGCTTGCCTTTGATTTCACTTGCTTCTAGGGCAGGAATTTCAATGCTGAAATCCCATCATCATAAAGTAGTCAAGTGTAAGTTGTGTTGGTGACAAGAATTAACGATTCGTGGCCACCGTATTCTCGATCAGAGGCAGCAGACTGAAATTCAAAAGGCAGCTGTGAAAAAAGTCACCAGGGAAACCAGGCTTGCATGTCACATGCTTGGGTTCCAGCCCTGGCTGTCTAATGACCCATCCAGTGTCCTGCAGGGCATCCTTCAGATAGTTTGCATTTCCAGATTTTCATCTCTAAGATCAGGATTAATTATGCCTTCTCTCCAGAGATGCTGTGAAGTCCGTTGAATTAAATCTGTCCTAATTTTCCCACTGTCTAACTAGCCTCTGACTTGAACACAGCCTGATAGATGGAGATTTCAAGCACCTTTGAGCCAGGTGAGCCGGACCATTGTTATACATTTCCTGAAACATGTACATTTGACACATGGGGGGAGGGTAGCAACAGGGGTTGGGGAACGGAGCGGAAGATAGGAAAACAAGACTGTTCTGGAAAAGAGAGAACCTATAGTCACTGGCTAGGTAACATCTCCCCAGAATACTCAGATGCAATGTTTTCAAAATGTTTAGCTAAAAGAAAATTTCTTCAAAGGGAAATGTAAGTAGAAGCCCAACATGTAAAACTGACAAATGTGGCATTATTTGGATTGACACGGGGAACAGATCTCAACACCCAGCCAGGTCCCCTGTAGCTGCCCCAGACCCTCCGGAAAACCTCTGTGCTGCTCAAGGGAGCTCAGCTCCAAAACCACTGCTCCAATCTGTGCTCATGGATGTTGGAGTCGAGCCGATGCTCCCATCGGCTCTAGGATGTTTTCCATGAAAACGGAAACCTTTCATATGAAAAAGCAGAGGCCAGAATTATTGTCTCATCAGGCAAACATCAGGCTAGTAGCAGAGCGTGAATTATGGGGCAGCAGGACACTCTAAGGATCCTATAAGTCAGCTCCTTGTTTCCCAATACCCCGGTCACCTGACTTTCAGCCACGAACTATTTATATTAAACCACACGGCCTCTCACACCTTCTCACACTATTTCATGTTCTCCTCTCTTTGCAGCCCTGATTTGCTCCTTTAGAGGTTAACCCCTTCTGGCCTTCTCTCTATTTTTCTTTCATAATTAGCTTCATATAGTCACATACGCCTAAAAAATCTCTCTTACTCCTAGATGTGTTCCTCTCAGTTTCCATAGGGTAGTAGAAAATAACCGTTGGTTTATCCCAAATGCAATGCCACTCAATAAACTAAGGAAAGGCCTAAGACATCTAACCCAATTTATAAACTGCCTGGGCTGCACACACAAATGTCTTTCAATGTGTGCAGATTTTAAGGATGGAGTTTTGAATGGTTTCTGTGGTGCATTCTGGCATGTCATCATGGGTCCTATTGTTTCCACCCCCTGGTGGCCCTGGTGCCACTCAGCCCTTTGCTCATTGCATCTCCCAGTCCTGCCCTCTGGCGCCACTCAGTTCCACCAACGTGACATGGCTCCTCCTTAGCAGCAGGGAGACACGACAGTGTGGAAAGTGATACGAAAGGCAAGGTAGCTCCGAACTGAGAATGTTTGCCTGATGCAGTCAGAAGAATGGCAAAGGCATGTGGAATAAAGGAGGACCAACCAAGTGCAAAAAGCACAGGCTCAGGGTTTGCTCAAGTAAGGGAGTCGGCCACCATCACTTGCACTTGGCAGAGACTTGAGTCAGGTGCAGGAGCGGGAAAGCTTCCAAGGGGAGAAGGGAAAGGCTCCGGTATGCCCTGATGGAGGCTGTGGGCTGGGGAAGCTGGAGGAAGGCTAAGTAGAAGCAGGACATCCCATGCCATTGGGTAGGGCTGCACACGTGGCTTTCCCTGATTGGTCCTAAGTTGGAAGTGGGGACAAAAATTAGAAAAGCTGTCAGTTATTCATCTGTGGCCAATTATTACAGGAGTTATTGCTTAGCTTCCTGGAAGCACTACTGAGTCCAACCTTGTACTGCTTGCCACACGACAGGCCAATAGATTGAGAGACAAGTTGTTGGGACAAAGAATAGCAACTTCACTTGGAAAGCCAGCAGACCAAGAAGATGATGGACTGCTGTCCCAAAGAACCATCTTCCCCGAGTTAGAATTCAGGCTTCTTTTATACTAAAAGGGGAGGGAACAAAGTCAAACACTTCCTGGTTCCCATCAGCTTTCAGAGGGGATGTGTTCAGTTCTTCCTCCCTGCAGTCATTCACAGGTGGGCCTGGTCAGGATGTTTCCTGTGAGCTAAACAAAGGTATTTCAGCTTCATGCTCATCACCTGGGAGGCATGGTTCCCAGAGATGGGCTATTATGTATAATTGAAGCTTATAAGCAACATCCCTTTAGCGATTGACTTGTAATATATAGAATACAAAGGTTCTTCCCTATTACAGAAGGTCACTAGACTTAGAGGTCTGACTTCCTACAAGTCTGACTTACAGAGAGTGGACTGGCTTCCTGAGCTGGTTATGCAGCTAAGGGGTTGGCTTCCTGGGCAGATTGCTGCAGGTTGTGGGTCAGAGTTCTATTATTATGTACATGGCCTGGCCGTCGTCTACGTGTGTATTCAGTCTCCCAGGCAAGTAAGCCAAGCCGCCACTGTCCACTCTGTCCACATCAGCCTCCAGTGGACAGGGGAGTGTAGTGGGCTGAATGGTGGCCCCCAAACAGATATATCCATGTCCTAATCCCTGTAACTCTGAACATGACTGCATCTGGAAGAAGGATCTTTGCGGGTGTGATTAAGTTAAGGGTCTGAAGGTGAGATCATCCTGGATTACTGGGTGGACCTGTTGTTTAACCACAGTGTCCTTAAAAGAGACAGAAGAGGAGAAGCCACGTGAAGAAGGAGGCAAAGATTGGAGGGATGTGGCCACAAGCCAAGGGTACCTGGAGCCTCCGGAAGCTGGAAGAGGGAGGAAGCATTCTTTTGTAGAGCCTTCAGAGGGAGCTTGGACCTGCTGACACCTTGATTCTGGACTTCTGGCCCCCGGAACTGTTAGAGAATAACTTTCTGTTGTTTTAAGCTTCCAAGTTTGTGGTAATTTGTTATGGCAGCCCTGGCACAGGGGTTCCTGTAAGCGTGGGCATTATAACCCTCCCACCCCAGTCCTGCTTTGCCTAAGGAGGGAGACATAGGAAAAAGGATGTTTCCTATACTTGGTTCAAACAACCAAAATATGCAGAAGAAAATTGAAAAACTCAAAATTTGGATGTTCCAAAGTACCTTTATATCTCACAGCATGAAGATAAATATGTGGATTTGTTCTGATGTTCCAGATCTTTGGCCTTTCATAGATACAGACTTTTTTTTGGCATGTGGTCAACAGTCTCTGAGGGCATATCTGTGACTATTGGTTTAAATATGCACAGCAGCCAGTGTCATTTATATGTTAGTGATTAATAATAAATATAGTAGAAGAACTTGTTCATAGCACCAGGGTCATAGGCATGACAGGCCATACATAGACCTGTTACCTGAAGCATATTTAGGATTTGGCAGTTTACGCCATCTTCACACAATCTCCCGCCCCCCGGAGTTTCTCTTTCCCTTCTTCCTCATTTCTTGTCTTCTTTCACTCATGCGTCTGGTCACTTCTGAACTAACCTTAGTATTTTAGAAGTAAATGAATGTGTCTATATTGCATTTCTTTCCAAATTAAAACCCCCAGTTGTTCAAATTCTGGATTGATCACCACGTTTTTCAATGCAACATACTTTTCATGTTAATCCTTTGTCCCTAATTAACTCCAGTGGTGTCTTTATTTTCAAATAATAGAGTTTAGAGATGTGTTTAATGTGCACAACAAAAGCTCTTGGGATTTCACAGTGAGGGCGTTCTGCTGTCATCACCACGTGCCCACAGCATTGCAGGTGGGCAAAGTCACAGCCACGCAGAAGCAAACACTTTGGAGAATAAAGTGGTACATGTAAGTGCAGGGGACTCATGGGTTCAACTTCTTTCACCCCAGCTCTGTTTCAAGATGTTGACCTCTGTCACCTAGGAGGCCTCCTCCAGACAAGAACATGCCTACTGACCACCAATTATATAAATCAGCCTCCTCCCTGCACTATTTTAGCATCTCCATTTTCTCCTCTTTGTAAAGAAGAAGAAAGGGAAGAAGAAAGGATGTTCTCTCTTAGCAGATCTGGTTTCATAAATGAAAGTGACAGGCTGATGAAGTCACCTGGTCACCAACAAATTTATGTGGAGCATCTCCATATCTCAAAATCAAATGTCAAATGTGTGTCACAAACCTTTAAACTTCTAGAACTGCACTTCTAGAAATCGATCCTAAGGAAATATCAGAAAAGTGCAGAAGGATATATATCAAGGATATTAATCAAAGTGGTGTTTACTATAGCAAGAAGAAAAAAAATATCTGAACGCAACTTAAATGTCCAGCCATAGATCAATAAATAAATTATTATATAGCTTTATAATGGAAAACCACCGGGGTCATTAAAAATGAGGTTAAAGGAATGTGTCTATGGACATGGAAATGTTTATTACATATTTTAAGTGAAAGTTTTAGTTTTCTATTCCTGCTGTAACAATTTATCACAAACTTATTGGTTTAAGACAACACAAATGTATTATATTGCAGTTCTGGAGGTCAGAAGTGAAACTGGGTCTCACTGGGCTAAAATCAAGATGTCAGCAGGGCCGTGTTCCTTCCAGAGCATGGAGAGGAGAATTTTGTTTTTCCTTGTCCAGCTCCTAGAAGCTGCCTGCATTCCTCGGCATGTGGTCCCTTACTCCATCTTCACATCTCTCTCTGACCCCTGCTTCTGTCATCACATCGCTTTCTCTGACTCTGATCCTGCTACCTCCTTCTTACAAGGACACTTGTGATTCCATTGGGCTCACGTGGATTATCCAGATCATCACCTGTCTCAAAATCCTTAATCACCTCTGCAAAGTTCCTTTCACCATTTAAGGTAACATATAAATTCCAGGGATTAGGACATGGTCAACTTTGGTGGGGGAGGGTGGATTATTCTGCCTGCTGCAAAAGTTCCAATTGCAAAATAATAATATACATAGGTAAGTGTGATTCCATTTTGGGAGGTTTTGATGAAGATTATATAAATATTAACAGATTTTAGCAAGAGAACGCTAGGAGATTTAGGGTTTACGTGACATTCGCACTTGAGCACACAGCTCCTGGAACCCACCACCCCTCCCAGTTCCTGGAAGCCCCTCCTGATCTGACCACCCCCCTCGCTGGCATGCTGGCGCTTTTCCTGCTGCTTCTGTGTCCCTTTGCAGGTCAGGTTCAGTCAACTACAGCTGCCTACACTAAAACCCAAGGAATTTCACCAGGGTCCCAAGGGACAGTTGATTCCACTCTGGGGTCTTGCTCTCTGGGGGCACAGGGACTCTCTGCTTTCATACCACACAAAACCATCTGAGGTTTCTGCCTTTGATGGCACTTGCAGGAAGGCAGGACCCTGGGACTCCCTTTTCAGGGGTCCACCCACATCTGTGCCCCATTGCTTCCCCAGGGCAGTTGTTCTGGTCTTAAAGGATGGAAACTCTGCTGGCATCGGTGTCCTGAAGCTTCTCCCTCATTGACCTGACACCAATTCTCTGATACCCCCTGGTGTCCTGTGACTCCACTCAATTCTGACACTAAGTCCTCAGAGTTGGAGCAGACCCTGCCAGTTAAGGACAAAGTCCTCCACAAGACCACTCCAAGGCCAGAGGCCTTGAGGGCCAGCTGCATTTCTGACCAGTGGCTATAAATTCAGAGGTTCCCCATGACCCCCTCGGTTTTGATAATTCACTAGAACAAGTCATAAACTCTCTGCACTTACTATCACAGTTTTATTATAAAGGACATAACTCAGGAACAGCTGGATGTAAGAAATGCATAAGGCAAGTTCTGGGAGGGTCCCAGATGTAGAGCTCCCAAGCCCTGTCTCCATGGAGTCAGGACAAATCACCCTCCTGGCACATCAATGTGTTCACCAAACAGGAAGATCTTCCAACTTTATTGATGTCTTAATATGTCATTGACCACATGACCAGCCCCTCTTTCATATCTAAGGGCCCACCTTGAATCACCTCATTAGCATAGACTCAGGTGTGGTTGAAAAGGCTCATTACAAATAACAAAAGACACTCCTATCACTCAGGGAACCCCAAAGATTTTAAAGTCCTGCGCTAGAAACTGGGAACAAAGACCAGATCTATTCTTTATGATACCACACTCAGTTTTCACAACCCACAAGCCAGAAGGAAACCCACCTGCCTTTCTCTACTCCTTAGGGGATGATTGCAGAATGGCACAGATGTACCAAAAGAGAGGATGTATAATGAAGGAGAAGGAACACATTGGGCTAATATTTACCTCTCTTTATGTTGCCACCCACCATATATATTCTTGGTTCCTGACCTTTCAGGCTCACATGAGAGCTCCCCCTGACACAGTGACCATGCATCTCAGATTCTCATTTATTTTTCTATTCAACAAATAATGTAGCAAGTCCCTGGAATATGGTGGGCGCCAAGCGAAGCTTGGAGAAGACACAGTACACACAGTGCCTGCTTTGGGGAGCTGACAGGTTAGCAGGTGAAAGAAGCTAAACAACGGTTAACTATTTCATCACCATGGTGCAGTGGTGGGGAAAGTACTGGGTGCTGTGTAAGCAGATGGCGGGGACAGCCCACCCAGATGGACACCCTACCCAGACTGGGTACCTACAGTCGTTGTGAGAGCTGGAGCGTGAGTAGGTGGCAGGGGGTAGAAGATGGGGAGGTGGAAGCAGGAGGGGATGATCCAAGTGGGGGACATGTGCAGGTGAGCTCTGAGTTGGGAAGCTTTGGTCAAAGGAACTGAATGTAGCGTTGCATGGACCACAGAGAATGAGGGAGGAAGGGGACAACATGATCAAGTTTATGTTTTAAAAACATAACTCTGCTGCAGCATACAGAATGAGCTGAAGGGAGCTAAGAGGAATTTGCGGAGGCAAGTATTTTTTCTTTTTTTTTAATTTTATTCAAGCATAGTTGATTTACAATGTTGTAAATCATTAATTTCTGCTGTACAGCAAAGTGATTCAGTTATACATATAAATATATACATTCTTTTTCATATTCTTTTCCATTGTGGTTTATTACAGGATAGTGAATATAGTTCCCTGTGCTATATAGTATGACCTTGTTGTTTATCCATTCTATATATAATAGCTTACAACTGCTAACCCCAAGGTCCCAATCCATCCCTCCCCCACCCTCCCTTGACAACCACAAGTCTGTTCTCTATGTCTGTGAGTCTGTTTCTGTTTCATAGATAAGTTCATTTGCGTCATATTTTAGATTCCACATATAAGTGATGTCATGTGGTATTTATCTTTCTCTTTCTGACTTACTTCTCTTAGTATGACCATCTCTAGGTCCAACAATATTGCTGCAGATGACATTATTTCATTCTTTTTTATGGCTGAGTAGTATTCCACTGCATATATGTACCACTTCTTCTTTATCCATTCATCTGTCAATGGATATTTAGGTTGTTTCAATGTCTTGGCTATTGTGAATAATGCTGCTATGAACATAGAAGTGCATATATCTTTTTGAATTATAGTTTTATCCCAATATATGCCCAGGAGTGGGATTTCTGGATCACATGACAACTCTATTTTGAGTTTTTTGAGCACCTTCCATACTGTTTTCCATAGTGGCTACACCAACTTATACTCCCACCAATAGTGTAGGAGGGCTTGGGGAGGAAAATCTGATTGCTGTGTTTATAGTCTACATAGATATGATTGTGGCTTCACCCAAGATGGTAGTGTGGAGGTGGAGAGAAGCAGTTGGCTCTTAGGAAGTACAATCAATAGGACTTAGTAGTTGGTTGGATAAAGGAACTCTACAAGAGACCAGTGTCAAGGATGATGCCTGACTTGAGCTACCCAGTGGTGCTTTGAACTAATAAATAATGGTAAAGAGTCCAGTTATGGGACAAGGGGGTGTGGGGGGAGAATCAGGGTAGAGCATGAGTTTAGTTTCACTACTATAATCCCAATTTCAAATATTCTCCTCTCTTGTCTTCATAAACTCTCAACGTCTCTCAGAAAATCTGCTATTTTGGTAACTAAGCTACATTTCCAGATTCTTTTTAGTACAAAAGCATCCCCAAGTTTTATCAGACCAAGAGCCTTTGGATCCAAAAATATGGTTACCAAATCTGTAAGATATCCCTTTACACTTACAAAGTTGTTTAATTAACCACCTTCCTAAAGCTTATATCCATTGTAAATTTTAGCACAGTGACAGTAACACAAGTAAGCTATTTTCTTTTAAGAAAATCCATTTGGAAACCTCAACCTGGAGACATAATTCTATCCCGGCAAAGAATAGATCCCTCTGAGATGATGATTACCACCACCACTCCACTCCATTTTCTGTATTCAACCTTGATTAAATAATGGGAAACACTTGCACATAATGAGTCGCCCGCAACTGTCAACAGCCAAAGATCTTTACCCCAGGTCCCTCCTGCAACATGGCAGGTTGCCCTGCTCCACGGTGATTAATTCAGGGATATGAAGCTAATCTATAACCAAGTTCCAACAGAAACGTTTTCGTACTGCTTGTCATAAGCAGAAAGGGATGGAGCGTACTGAAATGGTTACTAGCCAATTTTCATAATCAAAAAACATTGTACTATATTGGCCAAAACATTAGTCATGGGAATAGAATCCATCCTCCCCTGAAAAGTCTAATCCTCTTAAAATGGCTCAGAGTAATCAGGTTAGCATCACTGTAAATTTTAGTAAACCCATCACTCTTATAAAGGAGTTTCAGCAAAGGAAAGATCAAACAGTTTCTTCAATCCTTGATGCTGATGAAACATTGGGCAAAATAAAGGTCCTACGGAGCACTTATATAATTGATTTAGGCTAAAATATACTAATAGAGATACATTTGTCATCATAAATGGACTTGTACTCTAACGGCTTCCACTGTGGAAACAAATTCTGAGTGCTGGTTTTCTAAATAATGTGACAGCAACAAGGAAAAGCATGGGGAAATAATCTCACTGATCACCCTACCTTCTAACCATTATTATGTAGAAAGAAGCCCCTTTTAACAAGGCTATTTAAGTATGTGATGACTAAACAGCGTGGCTGATTGTTTTGTGACTTTCTGGTGAGCAGAGTATCCTGTCCCAGTAGGCAATGCCGACTTGACAAGCAACAAACTCAGCTCAAGCTTTTCAGCGCATCCAGTTGGCCTTGGCAAATTCATCGAATCCACACTCAACCTCAAGTCTCCTAAGTCTTTTTTACACATACCACATGACTAAGCCACAACTCCATCTTCCTGCAGTTTGCAGAAGTGCTTAAGAAGCCAAGAATAGGATCACAATGTGCTCCTGCAAATTTCTACTTAGATTAGTTCTTTATTTGAATCCCTCCACATATCCTGGCTCCTTAGTTAATTGTCTTACTTATCCACTGCCCAATCAAGATTCATAACACCAAAAAATTGTAATAATCACACCTGCCTATTTTTATTCAGGCTACATATAAAAATCTTGAAGGTTACAGATTCTAGAACAATGTTCTTTTTCAAGTTCAAATTGACATAAGATGGCATCATCACTCAACTGATCGTTTTTTCCAATAAGCATCCTTTCATCCAACCCAAAGTTTACTACAGGCTTACCTGAAGCTGGACAGACACAAGCACAGTGGTGTAGGACTCATGAACTTACAGTGAATGCAGTCCCTCAAACAGGTTCCAAGATTCACACTCCTCCACTGACTAACTTGAAGGGGACAATTCCCCACAATTCCACCCCACCTAAATATGGGTTCCTGTGACTGCCCCTTCTTTGCCTTTTATGCAGTCAACCATCCCATCAAAAGTGAAAAAACTGCTGCCAACATAATTCCAATCAAAATGCTTTCACGCTTTCAGAGAGTATTGGTGTGATGGTTAACTTTATGTATCTATTTGGCTGGGCCACGGTGCCCAGATATGTGATCCAATATTATTCTGAATGTTTCTGTGGAGGTGTTTCTGGGATGAGATTTACATTTAAGTTGGCAGACTATGAATAAAGCAGATTGCCCTCCATAATGTGTTCATCCAATCCGTTGAAGGCCTTAACTGAATAAAAGATTGACCTCCTCAGAACTAGAGGGAATTCTCAGCAGACAGCCTTCAGTTGTTTTTTTTTAAACATCTTTATTAGAGTAGAGTATAATTGCTTTACAATGGTGTGTCAGTTTCTGCTTTATAACAAAGTGAATCAGTTATACATATACATATGTCCCCATATCTCTTCCCTCTTGCATCTCCCTCCCTCCCACCCTCCCTATTCCACCCCTCTAGGTGGTCACAAAGCACCGAGCTGATCTCTCTGCGCTATGCCAGCCTTCGGTCTTGAACTGTAACATCAGCTCTTCTCCAGCAGCAGGCCAGCCTTTGGGCTTGAACTGCACATAGGATCTTTCCTGGGTCTCTAGCTGCAGATTTTGGCCTTGCCAGTTTATATATTATATTATATATTATATAATTAGTATATTATATTATTAGTATATTTTATTATGTATTATATATGTTATATATATTACATAACATACATACATACATCCTGGAGAATCCTAACACAATTGAAAAGTATTTTAATACAAAAAATACAAAAACGTGTTAATACATTGGACAAAGACAATCTTATACGCATAATCCTCCAAATTATTCATTAATAATATCTTAATAGCCTCTTTATTCTCTTTAAGTGATTCCTGTCCATTGTTCTTTGGACGTCTTTCAGGACGTCTTCACCTTCTTATTCGTTCTTGAAATCTTGGGTGAAGGAAAGTATATAAATATCACGTCTCTGTAATTCCCGTTTTCCATTCTTGGGCAGGTATCTATGGAGCCTTAGGTCAAAGATACAGCCACTCTCTGGTGCCAAAGTCATAAGGTCATTAATAACTCCGAGTGGATTTATGAGTCAGGCTTATGGAACAAAAAAATTACATTCAGGGCACAAGAGCCCCTCAAGGCAAATGAGAAGGGAAGTCTGATGGAGAGTGATAGGAACTGGGCTTACTCAGTGCAAGATATTCCTGCAGTGGACACTTCTGGGGGAGGAAGAGAAAGGCCACGTGGATGCTGCCATCAACAGCCACTCTTCACACACACACACAAACACACACACGCACGCACGCAGACACACACTGCGGCTAAAACAATGATTTTTTAAATGACAAGTCACTTCTTAGGAGAGGTCTTGGTTTAACGAGATGCCACCGTAAATTAACAAAACCACAAAAAGACTGTAGAAACACAGTGTTTCTACACTATGGGATGGATTCCATCCTGTTGTGATGGGATTCTAACACTATCTAACACTGCCAAGTTATCTGCTCATTTCAATTACTTGAAATAGGACACAGATAGAATATAGGTAATAAAGAACCAACAATAACGAACAAATCTAATTTTAGCAAATGGTTCAGTCTTCCCACAAGATCCTTCACAAAAAAGATTGACAAATGTTGCATTTTCAGGGAAAAGAGCCTCAGAAGCTGCCTGAGAAGACCAATTAGAACTCAGTCTCCCAGGACAGCAGCGCTGGGCGAAGTGGCTTCGGCCTCGGCTCTGCCAGGTACCCAGAGGTCTCCCAGGAAGACCAGTTGTCCTCGAGAGGCTGGTACATAAATGAGAATGGCGGTTTCTCAATTCACAGCAAGAGAACTCCTTACTTACCGTGTTACTTACTTCCTCGGGTCAGCACAGTCTCTCCACTTTGAAAATTCCAACGTGGACAGTCAAATTATAAACAAAAAGGTTGTATGATGGGCGTGTAGTGACAACAAGGGAAGATTGTGGAATAATTTGATGGTTTGTGACATGAAGTCATAGAAATACAGACAAAGCTTTCAAAGAGACCAAAACATGTGTCTGCTACACAGGGCATCCTGTCCCACTGATAGTGAAGTTCCTGCCCCAGAAATGTCCTGCTCTCCAGCTCTCATGTTGCTAATCTGCCTTCTGTTAACATAGCCTCTCTTCATACTAGATGGTTTAGGATTGACTAAGCAACACTTTGGCTGTGCTGATGCAGCCATAACTTCCCGAGAGTACACACTGACGTCGCGATGGGATTCTAAGTGCTTCTAAAACTCCCTCAAATACTTACAGATGATTGCAGAGAATGGGTGTAATGGGCTGAATTGTGTCCCCTGAGAATGCATATGTTGAAGTCCTAACCCCCAGTACCTCGGAATGTGACTGTATTTGGGGATACGGTCTTTATAGAGGTAATTAATTAAAATGAGGTCACTTTAAATAAGACCCTCATCCAATATGGCTAACATTCTTACAGAAAGGGGAATTTGAACATAGAGACAGACACGCGTAGAGGGAATACAGGGAGAGAATAGCCATCTATAAGCCAAGGAACAAATTCTCCCTCAAGCCCTCAGAAGGAACCAACCTTGCCAACACCTTGGTTTCAGACTTCTGGCCTTCAGAACTGTGAGAAAATGAGTTTCAGTTGTTTAAGCCATTAGTCTGTGGTATTTTGTTATGGGGGCCCCAGGCAACAAATACACTGGGTTACTTCAGAGCTTGTGTGTGAATTTTTCACTCTCAAAGGATGGGAAAGTGAAAATTTCACAATTTTAAGAGGTTTTTCCCCCTCCACACTACCACCATCAAACCCTAAAAATTACTATCTACACCCTAGTTAGTGAGCAGAGATAGGGTTATTGCCAGAGACTAAAACTTTAGTTTAGTAAATAATACTTTAAAAGGGGAAGAGGGACATTTGTTTTGCCAAGATCACATAATTAGCTCCAAGTAATTGATGAGTAATTGATGAGTATAGACATAAGAAGCCTTTCATGCATATTCATTCACACTATTAAATATTCATGACTGATTGTTTCCATTTGGAACCTCAACAATCACCTGCCCCTTTATTCTCAACCGCTGCACTCTTCCCCACCAAAATCATTCCACCTCGAAAGAAATTTCTTATGGCTCTTTATTACCAAATCCATGAATGACTTTCTGCTACTATTTTCTAGACCTCTTCTACATTCATTCCCTTCCTCCTTGTTGAAACTCTCCACTACCTTCCATTTTATCACATCCCAATGAACCGACTCTTCCTACATCTCTGACTATCCTTTTTGGTTTCTGCCATGGATATCATTCCTCTAGTTGCCTCTTAAATACTCTTATTCCTTGACTTTCTGTCAGCCCACTTTTAACAACACATACATTATCTATGACTTATATGCTGATGACTCCCAAATCTACATCACGAACCAGCCCTCTCCCCAGTGCTTTCAGCCTAGCACAGCACATCCAACGTTTGATAAAGAAACTCAATATTAGTCCCACTTATATTCCATCAGAGAGAACCATTTCTGTGTCCCCTCCTGCAGCCCCTTCTCATCCACATCTCCACATCCTGGAAAAGGAAGACCCTATTTTTTTGGCCTCCCTCTGCCATACTGGCTTATAAGTACCTGAGAATTTGTACTGCCTATAGAATAAGCCAAAAACACCTTAAGGTGGCAGGCAAGACCCTTCACGAAATTGGCCCTAGTTTGTCTTTCCAGACTTAACTTCATTATTCTCTCTCTACCTGCCAATCCAGTTGTAGCAGACAATCTGTTCCTTCTCAGATATTTCCAGGCCTTTGCTCATATTCTCCATGTTTAGAAGAGCCTTCTCTGCTAATGTATATTAGGAAGACCTATTCATCTCCTAATTTAAAAAAAAATCCACACTTCTTCCCTTTAGCTTTCACTGAACCTTAGCCATGAAGAATTCCACCGTATGCTATGTTCTCATTGCATTTACAAATTCCACCATTACAGTGTTTATACTGTGTCATGGCCATTTGTTTGTGAACCTACTTCCCCATCATTTCATGACCCGTCGGGGGCACCGTGACTCTCTCATCTCTGAAGTCCCTTGATCCCGCTACCATCATGGAGATAGTGGCTCATGAGTGCTCCTAAAAAAAGTTCAACAACTCAGGTTAGGAAGTATGTACAACACATATAAAATTAGGAGAAAGACCAGCTTTGCTAAGAAATACAAAAGAGTATCCACATGTAGAATCAGCATATTACTCACCCTATTCAGGACTTAGGACTTTTGAACAGTAAAATGTCCGGGAGGTATCATGGAGAATAGCATCATGCAAGATTGAAACATCCACTCTAAAATTCCTGACATACAGCCCTGCCGACTACAATTTCAGATGATCTCTTCTTCAATTAGGCTTTGTGAAAGTAAAAGTTGACCTTTCGCCTACCTGACAAGATTTTTGTTAAGATCAACACAGCCTGTGAAATTAAGCTCTTGATATTTGTGTAAGAAGATGCCCTATTTGAAACTGGTCTCTGAGATCCCTGGAGCTACAGAACTGTCTCAAGAAATGGAAGCTTGGGGATGGCTCATTTGTTTGGGGAAAGTCTCTGAATGTAGCCTCCCAGTTCCACAGATGTAAAGTGAGTGCCTGCCCATTGTTCTAGGAGAAAATTGTGACGTGACCTGATACAAAACCAGATTACATATGACTGAGTTTGAACTGTGTCTTTGTTGACTTTTTATTGGAGGGTGGAGAGAAGGAGATGAAAGAAGTGGTCCTTGGTTTGGTGTGAATAAGCTAAGGCTTGTTGAAGATAGATGTTCATCCTTCTCAATAACTCACTGAACACCCAACTTGAAACCTGGAGCTTCAGGAAAGTCGGGAAGACATGGATCTTCCCTTAATGCTGGAATTTGGGCTATAAAAGGTAATAGACTTGACATGGCAAGACAAAAGCTGGGCTGTTAACATGTGTGCTGGTATTATTTGAATGTACTCTCCTGGACCCTGGATGGTATCCTGATATTGAACTATCCTCTTCTGACAGGATCATTCTGGGAGCTCCTAGGGTGAGAGATGAGCAGTTGCCCCTGGAGTGAGTGTAGATTACCAGAATCCATCCCCCTGGGAAAGGGAGGATATGGGAACATGGAATGCAGACTTCAAATTTGGACCTTAGTCTGGTTGAAGGGGACCACTGTCTTCTCTTTGACCTTGTAGTGGTTGGACTTTGAATGTGTGGATATGATGGGTAGGTGGAGTGACTCCCTCTGAAGACCATGCCTCATAACAGTCATAAACTATTCTTGGTGTTGTACTTCCCTTCTGTTACCCGTAGACTTGCAGTAGAACCTTACTGATGCAGCCTGATTTCAACTCTGCAATGGACCTTAAATGGAAGGACTGGATTTATTTTGGAGACAGAAAGGCAAAAGGGGGTCAGTAATGTCCCCTCCTATGGCCAGAATAGTGGCCTTTAGCCTTCACCAAAAGGGGGAGGCTGTGTCCACGAGAGGGGACTCCCCATGAGGACTATTGATAGCAGGGGCTGTGGGGTAGTGACAAGAAGAGGAGGCTGGAGACGAAGGTCATGAGAGAGCCGAACACATGAAACCCAAATACACAGAAATCCCCCCAAATACCCAAGGAATCATTGAAAGGGTGAGGCACCTGCAGGGGGAAGTTTAAGGTCATGTCAATTTGAGAATAAAGAAAATGTGATTTCAGCTGACCCCTGCAGGTTGATAAGAGATGGACACCTACTTACCATTTCGAAGCAGTTCTTTTTTATGAAGATGCTTCATTTTACTTTTCCACTCATTAAGTTGAGCTCCAACAATCAGGTTGCAGAAGAGCACAATCATCATTTCTTAGTTCCAAGTTTTCCTGGTTGTGAAATACATTCTCATTCTCAGCAGGAGACTCTGGGGAGTGTGGTCCATACTGAACAAGTGTCAACTGTAGAGATCATAACTCTTCTGCTGGCTTTTTCCAGTCTTGTCCATTTAAGAATTAAAAGATGTATTTGTGTGTGTGTGTGTGTGTGTGTGTGTGTGTGTGTGTGTGTGTTTACAGTTTACATGGAAAGGTATTGTAGAAAAATGTACTATGTAAAAACTTTTTTTGGCAGTTTCATATAACCAATGAAAAGTTATGTCTTTAAAATTTTTTAAGTCTTAAATTTATTTGACAAAAATTAATGAACAAGTGAAAGAAGAGCATAAACACTTGGAATTATTACCCACAACATCTCATACTTATCAATTCGTGCAGGAAGAACAGCTCCCTCATTAAAGCTAAGAACTGGACTTTGGGCCCATAATTATTTCTAGAAGACCAATCCTAGATGTCACTGACTAATTGGGCTAATTGGAAGAGAAAAATTGCACAAAATGTTCCTGCAACATATACAGTAATTTGCTTCTATATTCAGCCAAGACTTTTGTATCTAATTGTATTGATTTGTAGCTCTGAACAAATGAAAAATCCTAAGGGAAAAACATTTATAAAGGGCAATTCTAAAAGAAAATAAAGATAAAGAAGAAGAAGGTCAAAAGTGCTATAAAACCTAAAATATTATTCTTTTGACAACCTGCTTTAAGATACTACAGTCACTTAAAACTCACTAAAAGTATCATCTTGAACACTCTTAGGAACTGAGAACTGCGTGTCCCAAATAATTGTCAACATGACTTAGAGATTTTGCTGTGCTGTAAGGCAGTTCCCAGCTGACAAATGGGTTGAGCTCAGAAAGTTCTTTTGAAGTTAATTGTTCAGAACTCAGGCCAGCTCACCAAAGAAAATTAACCCTAAATGCTCCTTGTTTTAGTTTCCTTGGGCTCCCATACAAAGTACCACAAACTGGGTAGCTTAAACACAGAAATTTATTGTCTCACAGTTCTGGAGGCTGGAAGTCCAAGATTGAGGTGTTAGCAGGGCTGGTTCCTATCCAGGGCTGTGAAGAAGCCTCTCTCCTAGTTTCTGGGAGTTTGCTGGCCATCTTTGGCATACCATCTCTGCTTTCATCTTCACATTGTGTTCTCTCTGGGTGTATGTCTGTGTCCAAATTCCCCTTTTTATAGGACAACAGTCATGCTGAATGGGGGACCCACCCTGTTCCAGTAGGACCTCCTCTTAACCAACTACATCTGCAATGACTTTATCTCCAAATAAGGTCACTTTCTAAGGTGATGGTTCAACATATGATTGGTGGGGCACAATGCAGCCCACAACCCTCCCAAAGCGTCCTTGAGAAGCTGAGAACACTGCTTCTCTGGGCTCACAGCTCTTCCACACCTAGAACAGGGGGAGGGGGAGGGCAGGGCTGAACCTCTGCACCAGGAAAGTGTGAGTCTGCACAGGGCACCGGAACACCATCCTGGAGGAAAGCGCGAGTCCCCTGTGAAGGCGCCTAGCTCCACAGCAGAGGTTCTCCAACTTGAGACACCCGGGATGCCCTGTTGGAACACAGGCTTCTGGGCCACAGCATCCTTTCTTGATCCAGCAGGCGCGGGTCCCGGAAACTGCATTTCTAACAAAATCCCAGGGGAGGTCCATGCTGCTAGTCCTGGGCCACAGTTTGAGAACCAGCGCCCGGAAGGATACATTATTGAAAACATCTGCTTTTAGAGTAAAGGAAAATACTTATAAAGCAGGTAAAATTCACCTCATCAGGAAATACCTCTGCAGGAAGAGGGGCTGCAGTGGGTTGAATGCTGGTCTTCCCAGAAGTCATCCCCCGGCGTGGTTTTGTGCGTCTCAATAAATAAATACATGTGCAACCACATAGATCATAAATGATATAGTATAGATGATATAGATGTGTTATTAACATTGTATTATGTCTGTATTCATGTAATATATAACATATTAATATATTATATATTGCATATATTATATATGTAATATAATAATACACATTACCTCTATATGTATTGCATACCTATTAAGATACTATAGATATTACCTATATAATACAATATTATGTTATCTCATAAATTATTTATATATTTATATCTACGCCTACCCATCTATATCTATCTATCTTGCTCCAGAATGCAGACCTAGCTGTTCTCAACGCATCCCTTGCCCACCTTCATAAAAGCCTGTGTGGGAGACCCTACCTGACTATTGCAGGTGGAGTTTCCGAGCGTGCCTGGCAGGTGCCAGAGATTTAATTCAGCCTGGGTGCGTGATGTGACTCACGGCTCTGTACCCACAAACAGGAGAGAGGCCCTTGTGGCTTCAGTGGTCGTTTCCGAGTTGGAAGCTCCTCTGTCCCCCTCAGTGAGCGTCCAGGGAAGTCAGCTGGTGGTCAGGAGAGTCCTGTCCATGCTGCCCAATTTCCAAATGGCTTTCTCCAACCCTTCATCACACCAACCTTCTTCTCTTGCTCCAGTTCAGACAAGCCCTGGGGAGTAAGGTGAGCTGGATGTTCCCTCACTGCCTTGATAGGACTCCACCTTCCCGAACCGTTCCCTCCAGGCAGTGGGGGGCACACACAGGATAAACGGTGTCATAGCAGAGCTCTTTGGAGCAAATAAACTGCTAACTGCTTTCATCCTGGGAGCATCGGACTTCCTTCTGCTTTCTTCATGGCCCTCCAGCCCGCCTGGCCACACTTTGTAAGCCCCAGTGCAGCTACTGGGTCTAAACCAATTTCCAATGAAAGGGGGAGAACAAGATCAAAGACCACTGTGTCAGGACAAACTACGTCATGTCTAGGTCACCACTCTAAGAGTTTATACTGTATGGCATAGGGAACTATATTCAGTATCTCCTAATAACCTACAATGGAAGATAATCTGAAATATATATATAACCAAAAATATATATCTAGAAATTTCAAGAGAATGATTTTTTCCTCTCCATCTCTACGACTGAGTTCTAATAATGGTTTCTCTTGCACATCTCTTTTCCAAGTAATTAAAATTGAGGGCATAGTATGTAAATGGCCTAAAGTCTCAGTGCTAGAGAGGGTGTTTGTGTCTCTTGTCTAGTAAATGCTATCAGAGTTTCCTGGCACTGAAGAAACTCAATTTACTAAAACCAACAGAAAGCCCTTATATGATAAACCGACAGTACCATTTTCCCTTGGAAACATTTGTAATCTACTGTATCAGGGATGGAGAGTTTCTATTAAAAATATATCAACACTCTCATAAAGACCATATTCCCCTTACAATTTATTCTGAGTAATAACATCCAAGCCACAGACTTGTTGACAATCAATTTTTGTTTCTCCATGCGATTCAACTGAAGAGTATGTGTTTCTTAATAACAGAAACGGCTCAAACACAAAGTAACATTCAATTACCAGGTGCGATGACACTGCAAACCCCATGATGCTTCTTCTTTTGTGGTGACATATCCACATATCAGCCATTGGCCCTATGGGCTTGCTGTTCTATTTGCATTTTAGTTCCCAAATGGGTTTAATTGACTCCAAACATGGGTAATATAAATACTGAAGCTCAGCTAAATCATGAAGAATATCTCCTGGGTATAGATATGTAAAAGTCACTTAGATGCTGATGAGGGGCACCCTCTTGATCCCATTTCTCATCAGAGAAAATATTGGAAGGCAGGAAACAGTGAGTCTGATGGCTTGAGTAAATAAAGGCAGTGTCTCCTGCTTCTTCTGGAAGTTGGCTAGGGTGCGTTGTTGTAATTAGAATTTTTATCCTCCTAATTTCCTTCCCTCCCCTTCTTCTAGTAACAGAATCCCTCATGGGGAACTCCTTCTGATAGATGAATTTGGCGCTGACCTCTTCCCCTGCCCGAGGGGAAGGAACATGACTCAAGCTTGGTCCCCCAGAGAAACCCAAGCCCCTGGCCAGAGTGATTACTGCAGGGACCAACACCCACTGGAGACAGGCAGGCAGCCCCTCTCCCCACAGACACTTTGCTGGAGTCATCAGAAAAGAGACACTCTCTGTGGATTGCTAGCTTCATCACTGGGAAGATGTACACCCAGGTGTGTCAGCAGCCACTCTGCCACCATGTGGAGAACCTGCTTGAGGATGAAGCAACTCAGGGGGCAGCAGATTCGAAAGGTAGGGAGGCAGCTTCCTGATGTCACTGAGTGTGACCCTCAAGCCTAGGCAGCCCTGGTCTTCCCTGATACAGGAAATATATGTTATATTATATTGAGTTTCCGTGCCCTCTAGCTAAAAATATCCTAATACAGACACTGAGGGGGGAAAAGCATCACCTACATCTAGGCTAAAAGAAAACACTTGTTTCTTGTACTCACAATACTTCTGACACCAAATGTTTTCCACATTTGGTTTGCTTGGGTTTTCCACACCAAGCAATTCTGATACTAAGTATCCGAGTCAGCACAGACTCCACAGGTCAAGGGCTCAGGACCACAAGACTGCCCCTCACTGCAGACACCAATCCCAAGTCTGGGCCTCTGGGACTTTTGACCAACTAACTGCCTGTAAATGAAGGGTTCCCATGACACCCTTCTCGGGTTCCATAATTTGCTAGAACAGCTCACAGAACTCAGGAAAACACTCTACTCACTATTTTGGGTTTATTATAAAGGATACAACTCAGGAAGAGCCAAGTGGAAGAGCTGCATAAGGCAGGGTACTGGGGAGAATGGGGAAGAGACTTCCATGCTCTCTCTGGGTGCAGAGCCCTCCCAGCACCTAGATGTGTTCACCAACACAGAGACTTTCTTTACCCTGTTGTTTAGGGGTTTGTGGAAGTTCCATTACCTTGGCATGATTATTTAAATCATTGGCCATTGGTAATTAGCTCAATCTTTAGCCCCTCTCTATTCCCCGGAGGCCAGGGGGTGGGGTTGAAAATCCTAACCCTCTAACCATAGGTCGGTTCCCCTGGCAACCAGCCTCCATCTTCCTCCGAGGGTTCCCTTATTAGACAAAGTCAAGTATGGTTGAAAGGCTTTGTTATGAACAACAGAAGATGTCCCTATCAACCATATTGGGAAAGTCCAAGGGTTTTAGGAGCTCTGTGCCAAAAACCAGGGATAAAGACCAAATACATATTTTTTACTATGTCACAATTTCACATAGACAAATCTTGCTTTATTTTTAAAGATGAAGTCTTTTTGAGCTTGGGTTGTCAGCTAAACTTTAATGTATGTAGTAAGGAAAACAAAGTTTTTTAATTCATTTTTTATTTTTGTTTTTATCTTGTTTTATTGGTGTCCTAGGAATGTTAAGATACAATAGGACAAGGGACATAAAGGGACATAAATTGTCTTAAATGGCATTTCTTTAATCAAGTGTTAAGGAAGCAAGGGTTCCCAGGGATAGTGCGGCTTAATAGGACTGTGCCTTCCATGTCTGGACGTTTCCATCCTTGGCCACAAAATAGCCCTCTCTGCTGTTATCACCCAAGGGCCTGAAATCCATGGAGAATCAAGATGTTGGCTCTTCATTAGAATCTGACCTGCTCGGATTAGAAAAGTTGGCCACCCCGTGGCAGAATAGCAGGTCCTGATATGTGAACCATGGCTCATGGGTTATCTGGGGGCTGGTTTCTCCCGACACTGCTATTAATGATAATTGCTACATTTTCCTCCCTGACTTGAATACTTTGTGGCAACCCTCCCTGCAATCTCCTAAGAAAGTACAACAACTCTAGCCCTTTTGTTTTAAGAAAGTTATTTGGGGGGATTCTTTTGGGTTTTGGGGGGAGCAGCAAAAAATAAACTAAGAGGAATCAAATGTTGTAGGGCATGTCCATTCAAAAAATATGGATTCAGTGTCTCTTTCAAGAAAAAGATTACTCTAGGGAGGGTGGGAGGGGGAAAGAGACATAGAAAAGTGAGCCATCAGCCTGTCCCCGCTGAGTTTGCAGTCTAGTTGGAGGTGGAGGAGAGACATTAGGCAAGGCAGATAAGACAAACACACACATCTGAAAAAGAGAGCAAAAATATGCCATAAGAAGACAAAAAGACATCAAAAATACCAAGGTAATATTCAATAGGCAGAAGAGAGATTTTTCTTAAAGGCTGTTCTCCATCTCAAAGCAGTAAGGTAGCTGTTTTGAGATGCATTTATTTAAGTGTTTCCCAAAATTTGCCCTATAAAACACTAGTCCTATGAGATGCACCTTGGGAAAAAAAGGTTCTATGAGAAATACATTTAGGAAATGGTGATTTCCATTTTGCCACTATTATCTCAACTTAGAAATTCATAGCGTACCTTAGCTTACTAAAGGCTCTGATTAGTCCTGCTGTAAAGAAATCTATTTAACTTTAATTAACCCACTATTTCCCAAACTTATCTGATCACAGTCTCAGGGGAATTTTCCGTGGAAAACACTCTGAAACGTGGTAATATATGTCACCTAAGGAAAGAACCGTACAAATCCAGACATTCTTCAAAATCCCGCAGATTGTTGCCTCAATTGTTGGCTTCAAATTATTTGGTAGAATAAACTTTGTTTGTTCCGCCAGAAAAAAGAAAGAAACAAACAAAGAAACAAAGAAACAAAGAAACAAAGAAAGAAAAAGAGAAAAAAGAAAGAAAGAAAGAGACAATAAATGTCATGAGCTTTCTAAAGAGAGAGTCCACATTCTACTAAAATTTCAGAAGTATTTAAAATTTGACATGAGCTGTAAATAGTGGAGAGTGGATATCTTCAAATTTATGTTTAAAAAAAAGATTGTGCACATCTGTGTGTGTATGTATATATACACAAACACATATATATATATATATACACACACATATGTATGTATATATCTCCTTTATATACTGATCACTAATAAGCACTTTCACATTTATGTAGTTTTAAAATATATATATATATATATATTAAGATACAACTTAACCTGTTGTTCTCACTGTGAATGACTAAGCTCTCATTTAAAAAGACGAGAAAGGTGGATGGAAAGGAAAGAGAAGGGGAAGGATCAAATGGGAGAGATCAGGATCTCTAAGAACCTGGCCTGGGTCGATTTTGAGAACCAGAGGAAGGCCAAACATTGACGTGACACAAAAGAATGTGTTTATCATCATTTGACAACTGCTCTACATCTGTCTGATGACGCCATTCTCACCTCTGAGCCTCTCTGACCCCCTTGGTGTCTGCACTCATTCAAGCTCTTCCTACAGTACTGTCTTCAACAAAGACCTCTCTCCCATCGTATTACCTGGAGATGGGCTTACTCAGAAGAACCAAGTGCAGATGCTGGTCCCCTTGGGATCGTCAGTCAATAAACTTATAATTTGGAGCCTGGGATGGGTAGGGGGTCCTAAGATTCACTCTTTCTCACCTGTAGGTTATAAGCACAGGGGGAAACTGACATAAGGAGCTGGTGGCCATAAAGAATCAAGGACCATAGGCTCCTCACTTGGGCCAAGGCTTCCCCCTAAAACAGGATGAGAGAACACAGCTTGGGCTGAGGCTGCAGTGGAGCCTTTCCTTTTCTGATTCTAGACCTTGAGACTTGTCCAGGGCACTGCAAGACCACAGGCCTAGCCCGGATGCCTATCGCTGCATGGAGAGAGTGCAAGGGTGGGAGAGAAAGCACCTCCTCCTGGGAAGCCCTGAGCAGTAGGTTTACTGATTGGAAATGAGAAGTGGGAGAGCTGGTGCCAGCCACCTCACCAGAGCCAGAGAATTTTCCAGACTCAAGTAGAGCCCTTGAACCCTGGCCCCACCCAATGGCACAGGCCTGGACAGTGGTTATTCAGCTCTCATTCTGGGCATACGGCCAGGAGCCCATCAGCAGGGAGAAGGAACTCACACTACTCTCTTGAACACCCACCCTCTGTGGGAGGGGAGCAGAGATCTTTCCAGAAACCCACACAAGGAAAAAAGGTCCGCCTTATGTACACCATCAGTACAAACACATATAACCTGTACCCTGCAGAATTCTATATTAAAAAGGACCATAATAAGGTCATTGAGGCTTGATCTTAATCTTAATTTATAGAACCATAGGCCCTGCTCTTTGTGAGGCCTCCAGTGGTGTGACAGGTGGCTTCTCTGCCTATGAATACTCCCAAAACCCTTCCAATCTGCATCGCTGGGCAAACCCCATTCTGAAAGGGGGTGATGAGGGGGCATCATTTGACCTACACAACTCTACCCTAATTGGCAAGAAAACAATTCTTTTGATATCTTTCATTTGGAGATGACCAGATGGATGGATTGGGGTTACTTCTCAAGAATTGTGTTTCTCTAGGCTTCGCACCTAAGGTAAGTACTAAGATGGGTTTTTACTGTAAGCACCCAGCGAGCAGGGTCTGTACTCAGTTTTGTAGAACATACAATGGTATTTGCATGCTACATTTAATGAAATGCTATTGTGAGGTCAAGAAATGTTGAAAGAGTCTCTGTCGTCAAACAATCTGATGTTTGACTTACCTGATATTCTTTACATTTTATCCCTTTTCAAGTTAGCAGGTGCTCTTTGCCCTACATGCCTCTTTTTTCTACCACCAAATAATGCATTTTCTTTTTGGGTCGCTTCAGATCCCATATTTGAGACTCATTCTTCTCACTCTAAATAATTCAGCTTCGTTCCTGGGTCTTATGGAATTCATACAGAGTATCTAAAAAACATGACAGGTAAGAGTTAACTTTCTCTGGACGACTTTAAGGGAAGACTTAATGGATGACAATTAACTGGAGCTAATACTTTATTGATGAATTGGGGTGATAAACAAGAATAAAGCAAGAGCACAGCCCAGAAGTCCATGCCAAGAAAAACTTAAAACTATTGATAAAACAGATAGAAATTGTAAATATTTTTAATCAATACTGACTTTGGCATATGAATAAATGTTTGACTAAGGCATCTTACTACTTATAATTCAGTTTTGAACTGCCATAAGATGTCCTAAGACCATCTGAGAGGAAATTGGGGGTAAAATGCCTAAATCAAAAAAATCATCATCTTTATGGCATTTGTACTGGAATTATTTCTAGAATAATGCAGCTTCACAGCTATAATTCAAACTAAGTTTTAGTCTATTGGTTTAACTGCAGCATATCTAACATTTAGAAGTTTTTATAGCCCTCAGTCCCACATAATGATGGTTAAAAACCTTAGAGAAAATTCAATTATAGTAGAAGAGAGTTTTGTTCCTTTTTTTTCTTCTTAAAAATAGACTTCATTTGGAGACCTGCTAAATATATAGCAGCTTCAAAATTTCCAACCCACTGTCTATAAAGATGGAGTGGATTACTAATCCAGAAATGCTATAGAGGGACACCTAGATTGTTAATTATGGCATAAGAACATTAAAAGAGAACTTAATTCTCTAAGAATAATTCTTGCTCAGGTAAAATATGTCTGGCAAAGCTTTAAATATATCACATGACAAAATAATTATACAAATTTCCTTAAGTACATGTGGCATCAGAAAGAATCCAGAAAGGGCCCAGTAATGCTGAGGGCTAGAGGTCTCACCTTTCATCTTAAAGAACCTAGAAAAGGGAAGAAGCACTAAGCCTCCAGGATGCTGGCACATGGTCTACCAAGGACAGCTCCACGCCTGGCAGCTGTTTAAGGGACTCCTGCTGCCCTAGAGAAAGGCAGCTGGCTGCCCGGTGATTTAGCCACCTCTTGTCTTCCTCTCCACACCCACCTACCTAACTAAGGCCATTCTTCAAGCTATAAGTTTCTCTTGGAGAGACGCAGGGTAGGAAATGGGTTAGGAGGTGAGGTAAGGGGTGGGGCTCTGAGGAAGGGATTACAGAATTATTTAGAGTTCAAGATTAGAGATTATTCATCCAAATGTCTCAGTTTGGTGTGAAAAAATGAAATCCAAAGAAATTAAATGGCTTGCCCAAGTTCAGAAACCTAAGTCACAGTGGACCCACCTAGAACTCAGCCTACAGATTCTGAGTCTCTGGCAGCTTCTTCTACACCAGAGCCTGCGTGCCCTGTTCTCCTGGGATGGGCATCCCCTTATCATGACCTTCTCTCCTCCAAGCAGTAGATGTCTTGGACTGGCTGAACTGACCGGAGTCACAAAAAGACCTGGCCTTGATGTCTGAAGGGTGACCATGAGCTTTCGGGCTGGATTTGCACTCAGTTGTAGAATAAATCTTTATTTATAGGATTCCACTGAAAGCAAATTCAAGTGTGTCACATTTATTAATGTCTGTCTTGGAGCTTCTGCACACAGTGCTTTATCGATATACACGCATTATGCAACACGCCTGGGCTGCGAGCCGGTGTGCAGGGAAAAACCAAGGGCTGCAGCAACCCCACAGGTGTCTCAGTCACTGGGAAGCCCCCAGGCAATGATTTGTAGCCTCCAACTACAGTTTTGTTGTTCTTCCAGTGGGACAGCATTAAATGGATTATTTTTCAAAACCAAATATTTAAGAAAGGGTACAGCAAATATGAAATATACAATAGGTTTGTTTATCCCAAAAACAAAGCCAACTTTCCATTTTGGAGTTACAGTTGTGGGGAAAACTGAACATTTATGCATATTAGCATTGTGCCAAGAGCCTTGATTTATTTCAAAACCATGAAGATTCCATTACTCTAAGCAAATTTTAGAGATTTTCTTTAAGAGAATCATTTGTTTGCTATTCTATTGAATGATGCTTTATCTCCTTTGTGTGTATGTGTGTATGTGTGTGTTTCAGTCTTATAGCTTCTCATCCCCTTTATTTGTTTTTATTAGTTTCATATGTATTCAAAGAGATTTGCAGAGTAAGTCAAATCCATTTGTATTTTTAAGGATGCTGTATTTTTTCAGAATTAATGTATTTTTTAATGAATTTTTAAAACATACACTAGAAATTGGATTAACATTTTAAAGGGGAGAGTAATAATAACAAATTTGTTTGCATTCCATTAAATCATGTATGTGAAATGAACTATATCCTACCAACTATCTCTTGCAGGATACTGAAGGATGGAGCGGGAGGGAAGAGCTCCCTGTGGTCCTGTGAGATTTCCACTGGCTTTCTCCTAATCCCCAAACAGTGCCGGTTTCCTTTCAAATTCTGCGGACTGCCTGCTGGATCAGGCATGGTTATGGCTGCCACCAGAAGCAGACCCAGTTTTTAATCCCATCTGTGCTCACTCACAACTACAGAATGCGGACCATGTTTTCTTTCATTGCAAACAGCATTCTTTCTCCTTGGTCAGAAAATTTTGTCCATGACGGGTCAGTACCTCAAGCACTCCCCTTTTTATGTCCTTGGTTAGCACTGATTCCCAGTTATTAGGCTTCCGACTTTGCCTTCTGTTTTTTGACTCCTAATCAGAGAAGGTTAAAATTTCATGCTGGACACAGTGCATGATGAACTGAATTAATGACTCAAGCTACACATTTTTCTTAACCATCTTCTGAGTGCTAGCACTTCTCTGAAGGCCTGACCTGAAATGATTAGGAATAGTACGTGTCATCATGAAGTAGTATTGATGTCTGCTGAGTATTCGTGGAGATTTCCAAAATATTCTGATTAGAATCTGTACCTTTTATGGTGAAGGCCCTGTGCCTTTAGGAGTTTTTCTAGTAAAAAACACTTTCTCGATCTTGAGTGGCTGCCCCCTCCCTGATTCTTTCTCTCATCTTCCCTGTCAGAGGATTGAGGAAGAGAAGACCACCTCAACATCCTGGAGGAAAACAGTTCTGAGAATGAGTTGACTGGGACAGGTTGTAATTTCCTACCGTTGCTAAGGAGTTTCTAAGCAAATATTATAAAACAAACAGAAAGGGGGATACATTCATTTCACTTCCAGCAAAGGAAAACAAAAAGTTCGCTCCCTGGATACGAGAAATAAAGGAAAGAGGGGGAGTTATCCTCTCCATGTTTGTTTTCTAAATAGGATTTGAGCCTCATTTGCCTTTTTTGGTTTGGTTTGGTTTGGTTTTTGCTTCAGATGAGAAAAAAATGGGAGGTCTGGTCAAGAAGAAAGGCATGGAATGCACCAAGTCCCTGTCCTCTGAGAACTCTCCAGGGCAGAGGTGGAGGTGGAGGCTTAAGGCAGCCTCTTATAGGTGAGAAGGAAGCCACAGTGGCCTGGACCTCACACAAAGCCAGAGCAAAAGACCCTCCCTGGTTTCATAGTGAGAAAAAGAAGTCAGGTTTCTCTCTGAACAGTAGTACAAGATGAAAGATCATCCGCATGTCACTGAGATCCCACATGTACTGTGAAAGACACAAAGAAGTAACAGATCTGGCCGCTAACTGGGGGAATCTATCATCTCTGGTACACACATAAACTATTCCCCACAGGAAAGCAAGGCAAGGACAAAGGTAGAATATATGCCAAATTTGCCATGAGTGGTTCTTAACAGCGATAGTGTAGGATGCCTTTCTCTCTCATGTCTTTGGCTATGGCTCAGATTTCCTAAATTTTTATCCCCATCCTTGATCTCTCCACTGGACTCTTGATTTGTGTATTTAACTGCTTATTTGACATCTCCACTTGTATATAAATAAGAATACCAAACTTTTCTTCCTAGACCTCTTCCTCCCCCCGTCCTCCCCACTTTAGCAGTGATTTTTTTTCCCCTTACATAGCATCTCTAGTCAAAAGCCTGGGAATCATCTCTGATGTCTTTATTTTTTTTTCGCACCACACATCCAGTCCATCAGACCCTCCTGGCTCTACCTCCAAAGCTTAACCTGAATCCATCCATCTCTCACCATGGCCACACCACCACCATCTCTGGCTTTTACAACCGCAAAGGCCTCCTTCACTCACTCCTGTCCCTCTATGACCTGTTATCCATAATGTAGCCAGAGGTCATTTCCCATTCCCTCTCAGGACATTTGCAGGAATATTTCTTGGCCAAGAATGTACTTCTCACAGACCTACCCCTGCTGGCATCATCCTCATCCTTCAGGGGCCCTCGACTCAGAGTGGTCCATCCTGATCTCCTGATCTGAGGAGCACTCGGTCATTCTCTGTCCCTCCACCCAGTTTTATTGAAGAACTTTATTACAAATGGCTATGTTATTTCTTGTTTGTGTTGATTGCCTGGCTTCCCCTCAAGGATTAAGCTCCAGAAAGGAAAGACTGGGTCCTTCTATTCAGTTGCTGTGTATGTAGGAACCAGAATAATGCCTGGCACGGTGATTGAATAAGTAACCAGATAAATAAATGAATGTCCCAATCCTCTACATTGAAGCCAACCAACACAGCAACATGAAGGCAATGACAACCCCCAAAGGTGTCTATAGTAAGACCCTCCTTGCCCTCTCACAGTTGACATCTGCTCCCTTATTGCAGGCTCTATCTCTCATTTATGAACCTGCTCCTGCCCTTTGGGCTGGTGTTGTCACGAGGCCCCCCTAACTCCCACCTCTGCTTATTCTAGAATGGGGATCACACATGTGGGACGGCCCAGAGGGTGTCCTGCAGCAGGCGAGACCCTCTGGAACCCACAGCCCACACCCCCAGGCCCCACGCTTGTACTGATGCCTCTGCTCTCCCTCAGGGGCCTTCAGAGAAAGTCACAAGATAGCACCACAGCTATCACCCCTTCTACAGCCTTGACCAAAACAGTTCTGAGAATTCGTTGACTGGGACAGGCTGTAAGGAAGGAAAGCTTCCTGGAGAAGTCTGGATGTGAGCTGGGCCTCAAAACGTAGTGAAGAAAATGACCTCGCTTAACATAGATCAGTGTTTCTCAACTTTTTTTCATCATCATCCCTCCCCTGCAAAGAGCCTTTTTAGACTTTTCCTAATCATCCCTCCCCATGAAATCTAAATGACACCGACACACTGTATATCTGTCTATGCCCTATGACATTTTAGAGGTCCACAAATCATTGTAATATCTAAGATTTTTCTCACCCATGCCCCCCACCTCTGAGAACCAATTTTTGCCTCCTTGGGGGAAACATCACTCTGTAGAGAATGCATGTCAGACATATGTGTTTCTCTTGTATAAATGATGACGTTCCTCTGATATCTTATTCTACTGTTGGTGGACAAATTTCTCCTTTAAGAAAGATCTTTTCCAGTGTGGGTTACTTAAGAAAATGTTTAGATCCTCTTGGGGGAAAAATATTGAACCCCTCAAAAAATGAGCTTATGTTGGCAGAAGAGGAGACACTTCATCTCTCCTGTGGCTTTGCTCTTGGCTCTAGACTTCAAGGAGTTCAGATGTTTTAGAAGGGTGAGAGGTGGCTCCTGAGTCATATCAAACTGGACATTGGGAAGGCTGACTTTCTTGGAGCAGATATTACCTAGAAATTAGAAAGAATATTTGGTGAGCTAGATTATTTTTTCATGTTATTCTATGTTTATACACATTTGCTATGTCTGTGACTTCATGAGTCAGCAAGAGTAGGAAAGAAAAATGAGAAGTAAGATGGGAAAGTGGACATTTAGTGGGATCAGTGAGGGCCATGGACCCCTTTTCCTGAAGATGTAAGGACAGCTTCATAAAAGAGATGAAAACCAATCATTGCCTATGTCTCAGTTTTGCATAGAACTAACAAGTGCTTGTAGCCTTGACCTTAACTGGATGAAACTGGCCTGCCTCCTTCCTTCCTTCACTCATTCTTTCAACAAGTATTTGAGTGTCAAGCATTTGTGAATAATATAAAAAAGCAAAGGTCAAGATCAATTGACTTTTCCCCCAAAGAGCCTACAGCCCATGGGGAAATCACACAGATGATGAGATTCATGAAGTGACTGTGACGTTCCCCAGCGTATTTGCTCCAGGCTCCATACTGGGACCCACCGAGGACATTCACTGTTTGCTGTTTTTCAAGGATGAACCCAGCCTTTGGGAACTTAATGTTGCTGTACTTCCGAATTCAATGTTTTTGAAGAGCATAATCAAGTGACATAATGTCAAGCTGCTACCTAAATTAAGGTCCCTTCTCTCATTTCCCTCTCCCCACAAAATCAGTGATTACAATCAAAGAAACAATTACCTTTGTTTAACAATTAAAACATAGGTTTTAATTAACCTATGTTTGTTCCCCATTGAAAATACCTCTACTAAGAGTACATCTAATGAGTCCTTCTGTTCTGTGCCTGGAAGAATAGACAGGCAATAAGCCAATGGCCTGATGCCCCACAGTTGCTTCATTCTTAAGACCTTAAATCTCAAGGAAATCAAGTCTGTACATGGGATCCCAGGAGCTGGGGCTTGCTCCAGACAGCTTTTGAGCACACAGGATTGTCCAGAGAACAAGACAGAGGAGGCTGGCCCTGAGAGATCGAACACCGAGACTTTTTTCCTGGCTATTTCTTAAAGGAATTATGTCAGTTTCAGAAGGTGTTGTAATGACATGCTCCTCATCTGTTGACCTTTTCGCATCCTTAGGACCAACCTGGGTCTGTAGATCTCCTTGACCACCAGCCAGTTCTCACAGCCAACTGCAACCAGGCAGCTGCTGTGCAGGAGCCCGCTGAATCTTCTGGTTCTGTTCAGAAGTTGCAGAGGCCAATACAGCGGCTAGCCTGCTGAATGAGTCCTCAAGAAACCCAATTCTAAAAGTGCATTTCTTATCCTATGTGAGCTTACCTGCTGACCCTGCTATGCAGTTAACCCCTCCCTCTAGCAGGAGACCTGTGTCCTAACACATTGTGCTAAAGCTCCCACTTCACAGCCTCCTCTAAATGGCCATCACCATGTCTCAATCCTCTGTTGTAGAATTCTTACAAAAATCCTTATCTTGTCCATAGAAGAGCAGAAGTGTGTAGGGCAGGGAGACTTTGGGCTGCAAGCGTGTTTCAGTAGTATGGTTCTCAGGTCTGAGATGCCTGTGCTTCCATATTGTAGGCAACTGTCACGGGGAAATGACCTTGAAGACTCACCGTGAACTGTCCTTTATCCTTAGTTGATCTAACACTGTTTATCAAGCTGACCTTTAACATTGGAGATCAAATTGATCTCCAGGCAGGAAGAGAAAATTCCTTTTGAACATTATGAATTCTTACCTTGGGCTTCCCAGGTCAGGTGCTAAGTTTCAGAAGAACCTGAGGACTTTGAGGCTGCTACACACCTTCAAAGTCCTCCTGGCCACTGCCTCTCCACCTTCTGGCCACTTGATGCTTTTCTCCACTGCATTCACAAGTAGGCCACTGCCATGGTAGAGAAAATAACCAACTAAAAAATATCTTCCATTAGTCCCTTTCAGAAAGTTCCAGAATCCCATCAGATTCCCAAATTCCATCTGTTCAAACAAACAAACAAAACAACCATGTATTGACACGTAAATGAATCACCTCTCAAAAACACAATACAGATTGACTGCTTTTCTCTGATAAATTTCCCCATCATCTTCGATTTTCCAAAGATGAGTAAAAAGCCTCCATTACATTTCTTTCTTGCTTCATTTAATTTGAGCTCAAATTTAAATGCAGTGTTTCCTTTAGAAACGATTGCAGCCTGAGTCTTTTATGGCCAGTTTCTAGCTACAAACCCAAGCTTATTTATGAACATAAGTTTTAAAATAATATTGAAATAGAACTTAAAAACTGAAGTTCTAGCATTTTTTTAAAGAAGAACTTAGTAAAGAAATGAAAAAGATAAGGAAATAAAGTTTGGTGTATGAAACTGAGTATGCTGTTTCATAAAAGCCATACCTCTGAAACGCATTACGTGAATAGCTGAACATGCTGGTGGCTTTTGAAATTTGCTGAGAATAAATTTGAAATCATATTTCCATGGAAGTAATTGCCTATCCTCTAGAGCAATGGTTCCTAACTTTTTCAAAGATCCTTTTTGAGTACCAAGAAATTTAGTGAGAACTCTCTCGTGGTTGGAAAAATGTAGAACACATGCAGAGAGATACTCACAGGTCTTTGTATTAATTCCACAACCCCTCAGGAATCTGGATCCCACTGGCTGGCTTCCACTGATTCTGTGCTGGGAGAGCCATAAAATTATTCAGAAATGACGGCCCCGTATGCAGACATCCTAGAACACGTTCACTGTTGGCCTTAAAACTTCAGATTACTGTGTGTCCACCAGATTTGCCTATGTCAGAAAACAAATATCTTCCATTTTTTTCTTTTAGTCTTAATACATAGGCTACTATGGATGCTTTATACCCTCTCAATTTACCTTTCCAGTACTCTCTAATTAAATCTAAAAACTGTTCATCTTCTTCTCTAGCATAAGGTTGAATTGTGAGAACCCAGAGAATTCATGAAAAACCTTTCTATATGCAAATAATAAATGTGATAACTTATCATTCCCACCCTTGGGATGATTATCCACATAAATCTTAACTGTGTTATTGAGAGCCGCATTAAATCATTCCACTAATCCATTGCATTATGGGTGATAAGCCAGTATTTTTACATATTTAACCTGATGACACTTTCACAGGAAATTCACACCCCAGCCTGTCTGCAAGAATCTCTGAAAGAAATTCAGGCCAAAAACGACCCATGCCAATCCTTGCCTACTTCATGGGCATAAGAACACAATGTCATACTGCTTCTCAATACTTTATGCCTCTACAATGAATATTTTGCCATTTTGAGAGGAATTTTCTTATTTCCACCCTCTCTAGAAGACATTCCCATGGACAGATCAGGAATATTGCAGCTCTTGTTTAGACATTCTTCTTTCCCAGCCTCTGGTATGCCTCCCAACCTGTATATCATTATGCATCTGCCTTTGGGTAATAGAATCATAGACATTATTGTGGTTGCATGAATTAGGGAATCTATAAACTTGGATGGGAAAAAAATTACATCTTTATTTTCACTAACCTCTAATTGAAATTTAGCATTTCCTTCAAATGTGAATGCAGGTAGCAAACCACAGTAGTTTCGGGAACTTTATCACCAAGAGAAATTACAGGTATTTTCACATCACATTAAGGTTGTGCAGATGTCTGAAAATATTTACTCTCATCACTATTTCAAACTTTAGGTAGCTGTTAGACCTACCATGAGTAGGAGCTTGCTGGAGCTGGAGCTTGCTATTTAATATGGTAATAAAGAAACCCATATATTACTAAATCACCAAATATATATATATATATGTGGGTGTATATATATATATATATATATATATATATATATATATATATATATATTGGTAATTATATTTTACCACAATTGGTTTTCTTTGTAATCCTATGTAGTTCATGTATTTAAAAACATTATTTGGAAAAAGGTACATGGGCCTCATCAGATGGCCAAAGGGGTCCAGGGGACAAAGAAAGGTAAGAATTCTTGCCTTGAAGGTGTGTGTCTTTGAATCTTCACTGCTTCTGCCACATCCTTGAAGACCCTGCACTTGGTTCCATTGCTCTTAATACCCCACTTCAAGGAGTCCTAGTTTACAATCTGTGAACCCAGGCTTCCTTGGATGGGGCTAGTTCTGCCTCCACAAGCAAGAGACATTCTGGGCAGAAGGCCTGTCCAGGTGGGCTGATCTCAGTAGACACCCTTTGTAGCTTTTCACCTTTTGTGGAAATGGCAAGGACCTCAGGCAGTGCAGAAACATGCCCTGGCCCCTCATTCATTCCGACGAATGCTTAAGAGGCCCTTGGAGAACATTTCATCTGCCTCTTAATTTCACAGTCAAATCAATAGAATCAAAGAGCAAAATGCCCTGCCTCAAAATCCACAGTTAACTAATAGCCCTGACTCCCAGGAAAGCTCTCTTCTATATACTACACACGGACACAGAGCAACAACCATTTACATTGACACTGTGCTCATTATATACTATGCACTGTTTCAAGTGCTTTTCATGTGTAATTTCTTTAGTTATCACAATGACCTTGTTGGTAAGTTCTGTGATGATCCTCATCTTACAGATGGGGAAACTGAGGCCGAGAGTGGTTAAGGAAGTTATAAGGTTACACAACCAGTAGATGATGGAGACAAGATCCCAATCGGGCAGGCAGACTCCTCTCAGACTTTTGACCATCCTGCCTCTCCAGCCAGGCAGCTGTGGAAGCTGATGACAAAACCCCAAGTCAAACTGAGCAGAAGTAACTTCACAAAGCTCCGGTTTCCCCACCTTGTCAATTAGGGATAGAAAGACCTACCTTGCAGGGCTGCTCTGAAAATTAAGTTAAACATATATAGCAAGTGCTAAGTGTGTCTGCTACATAAGCTCCTAAAAATGGTAGTTATTATCATTTTTGCTATTACTTTTACCAAGCTGGGCACAAAAGATTGCAGACAAAGATGAAGCAGATGGTGAAAACCAAAACTTTGAGGGTAAGAGCATGAGCAGAAAACCATGGCCCCCAAGTGGAACAGAGGTCAAGCAATCCAGCCCACATTTGCATCAACCTATTGATACTGAGAAGGGCCCTTTGGTGCTCTTGGGCACAAAAGCCTTTCTGTGTCCCCCATTTCTGTGATTACAGGAAATAGGCTTCATTCAGCCTCCATGACCTCCCCTAAGTTCCACCAGGCAGATTCAAGTTGTTGTTAATTAAGGAAGGGAGGGGATGTGAGACAAGGAAGAAACAGTCAAGAGAAACAATAGTGCAGCCTTGGGGCAAGGTCTTGACTCCGCATCAAGGGATACACACAGCAATATATTTGAGCTGTTCTGCAGATACTGAAACCCCCTCCAGGTGGGAGAAGTTAATGCTTAACAAGGGTACGCTGCCCACAAGCACATAGACCCCAGACCAGTTAGAACCAGAAGGTTGATGATGCTGATTCCCAATTACCTCACCACAAACCAATCAGAAGAATGTTCACGAGCTGATCACATCCTCTTTGAACCATTACCATGAAACTTCTCACTACCCTTTTCAAGTTGGGACACAGTTTTGAGGGCATTAGCCCTCTGTGGCCATTTACCTGGCAAAGCAATAAAGCTATTATTTTTTACTTCACCCAAAACTCTGTCTCCAAGATTTAATTCGGTGTCGGGATACAAAGGTCAGTTTCAGCTTCACTATGAGATTTCTCCAGACCCATAAGGTTTAAAACTCTACCCACTGTCTCTCTTTTCCCCAGAATTTGTTCATGTATTCCCTTACTTGGAGAATGTTGCTATATTCAACTTCCTTCACCTTCGTTCTTGCCCCTGTGTTCCTATCCCACCCACAAACCCTGCCAACCTGCCCCAGAAATATCTCCTATGGTTCAAAATATGATTCAAGCACTAAATTTAATCCCTTCTCAAAATTAGCATCAGATGACAAGAAAATCTACATCAATGCTGGAAAATTGGTAAGGGAAAATGACACTCAAATGATACTCAAGGGTTTTCCATGCAATATAGTGAAGTGAGGCCAGCCAGGGAACAGGCTACTCTGGCCCACAGCTGCAAAATGCAAGGGGAAACCCACATGGGAAACAAGAGACAACAAGGGCAGGGAGCCCTGGCTAAGCCCCACCAGCAGCTCCTGGCTTGTGGAGCATAAGAAATGAATGTTTGTTTCACCTACCTTAACTTTTCCTTTGGAGGAACTATCCTACCCTACTATGTCCCCAACCACAAGACCTGCCACACCCTTACCCCAGGGTTGAGTGTGTGACCACGCTAGGTCAAACAAACTTTTCTTCCTGGGATTTTGAGGGAGACACACAGGAGAGAAGGCATTTGGAGTGGAATCATCGGATTGACAGCCACAACCTAGAGACATGATCCGGAAGCCCTTGTTTCTAAGAATCCAGAACTCCAGTGCATCCTGCCCTCCTGAGGCCCAGTGGTTCCTTCTTCCTTTGATTCTATAAGGTATTCCAGTATCCTGAGTGTTTATCATATTACTATGCTTCACAGTATACACGTACACTACATAGTTCTTCTACATAGATCAATATTTCATAATTGAGGTTAAAGAATAAAACAGAAAAATAAAGAGAATTTCTAAAAGAGATTTGCTTCAAGGCAGTGGGCTGGGACTCACTGTGGATGCAAATAAGAGGAAAGAATTATGTGCTAATTCTGTGAAGGAAAATGGAAACCATTAAAATTATTTGAGAGAGCTAAAGAAATGTAAAATCTAACCAAGTAGGGGAGGAAGTTAGTGAGATCTCAGTGAGACTGAGGGCTTCATTCAACTTACAGTTAATTCAGTAACTGGTGAGAGTTAACTTGAACCCAGAGGACATGGGCTGCAGGGCCATCCCATTTGAACGGTGTGGTCTAGGAGTCCCTATAGTCTCCCTACGGATGATTATTAAAAGACTCCACACATCCATCTGAAGCACAAGAAGACCTGGGCATCCAGGACATGGATCCCAGACAAAATTCTCTAAAGAGAAGTGACATCCTTCTGGTCAGGATGAGAACCCCCATATTCCTGGAGTGGTGTATCAGTCAGTTCAGGCTCTCTTAACAAAACACCACAGATTCAATGGACTCAAAAAGCAGAAACTTATTTCTCATAGTTCTGGAAGATGAAAGTCCAAGATGAAGGTGCCCACATGGTCAGGTACTGGTGACGACCCTCTTCCTGGCTTGCAGGTGATGCCTTTGTCCTCACAAGGAGGTGAGAGGGGGAGGGAGGAAACTCTCTGCTATCTCCCCTTATAAAGACACTAATCCCATCTTGAGGGCCCCACCCTCATGACCTCACCTAAACCTAATTACCTCCCAGAGGCCTCACCTCCTAATGCCATTGCATTGGAGATTCATAGGGCTTCAGCGTATGAATTTGAGGGGTGGGGGGCTGGGGTGGGGGGGCTGACAAAATTCAGTCCCTAACAAACTCTAAAACTTCCAAGGGCATCGTTTACCCTTGGAAGGTGTTAAGATGTGTATAATCTATCTTAAAATACTTTGCATAGGCAGTGCTATATATCAGTTTAAGTTATACCTTAGGTATAGTCAGTGGCCTTATGAAGAACCCCAGCCTGTGGTTGGTATTCTCACCAACAAGCCTACTGTACACCAAGAAGGCTACACCAAGAGTTTCAGCCACCCAAATCTCCATCAAAGCCCAAGGTTTTTCTAATTAATATAGAAAGAGTCTGAAAAGGGTTTTTGTTAGTGAAATTAGTGGTATGCAAGTTATGTGATTAAGTAAAATATGTTAGTTACAATCCCCACACTTCATGAATAGGATAGAAGAACCCAGTAAATGATGTCACCAACATTTGATGTCTTAAAACTCCCATGTCTAGCCATCAAGTTGGGAGAAGTCTGGCCTGTGGATAATGTCATATCTTCCTCAGATGAACCTTCCTGCATTGCAGTCAGACCACTGACAAGACAGAGAAATGGGACTTCACTGAGCTCACACCCTTGATAATAAGAGTTTGTTTAATAAATATCCATGTGGGGGCTTCCCTGGTGGTGCAGTGGTTGAGAATCTGCCTGCCAATGCAGGGGACGCGGGTTCGAGCCCTGTTCTGGGAGGATCCCACATGCCGCGGAGCAACTGGGCCCGTGAGCCAAAACTACTGAGCCTGTGCGTCTGGAGCCTGTGCTCCGCAACAAGAGACGCCGTGATAGTGAGAGGCCTGCGCACCGCGATGAAGAGTGGCGCCCCCTCGCCACAACTAGAGAAAGCCCTCGCACAGAAATGAAGATCCCACACAGCCATAAATAAATATAAATAAATAAATAAATTTTTTTTTAAATAAAATAAATAAATAAATATCCATGTGGAAGGCAGAGTTTGGTTCGAGATCTGCTCCTCTCACCTGGTTGGGCCGTCACCATCTGCCTAAAAGAACCTGAGAGCTTCTGACAATTAGAGAACTAGCCAGCTCCCAAGAGAAGGTTAGAATATAAATGCTTGTATGTTACAATGTGTATGTTTGGTATTTAAAGTGTTTGGGGATAATCTCCTCTATCAGAACCAATGAATTCGCTTGGTGATTCCATTAAAATGTGCATTTTATTTTAGGCTTGAGGTTTTAAGCTGAAAGGTTTAAGAGAATTTGGCTAGGTTTGTAAACAGTGCTGGAATGCTTAAGAGAAGTTGAGATTTACTATATCCATAAGTTTAATTTCTTATATCAACTACAGAGGAGAAATCAAATACATTATATTTATAAATGCAGTAAAAATGTTTAAAAGAATTTAATTAACCAAGTTGTAAAAGGGGCTGATTATTTAAGATAGTTTTGTCTGTTCACTGGAACACTAATAAAAGCACCCTTGAATAGGATTGTTAAAATCCACTGGATTTATAAACAGAACAATAAGACTTACAAGTGGAATTTACAGGCTTAAGGAAAACAAAACTTGGATGTTTTTTAATTTGAATAAATTGAATGTTAATCTAAAACCCCCAATAAATGTAAGTCATCCCTTTTAGGGGGAAAAAGCCACCCTAATGACCAAAAAACTCATGTCAACAAATGAGAACTTATGAGTTATTATTAATTGAGGTATTGGCATTTTTTTCCGACAAAAAGAATCAGCTTTCAAGGTCGGTGGTTAGCCAACTTTTTGATTATGCACCCTTAATAGTAGAACACTCTGGAGAATGTGTCTTTACAACATGTATATTTACTGACGCACCATGGTGGGCACTACAAGGCAGTGCCAGGAGCCCCCTTAGATGAAAGATGTGATGCCCAGCTACTCGGAGTGCTGGGGGCAGACAGACCTCGGTGGCCAGTCCTTTTAGGGATATCTCTGCTGCAGAGAGCCATCTGGCTGACCTCATGTGCCCTCTCCACATAGCCCCCATCCAGAGAGTCTGCTGAGCAGGTGCATAAAGGCCTGGCCAGCCAGGTCCAGCTCTGGACAATTCTGTAGACTCATCTAGCATCGAGCTCCACACAGGGTCATTGAGGCCACCATGGTTAGACCTCTCCCTCTGCCCCATCCTGCTTCCTTCTGCTTCTCCCACAGAGGCCGATGCCTGGGACACCCCCAAATAAACATCCTGCAGGCTCTACTCCTTCTGGGACACCCAAACTGTGCCACAAACTATGTGCACAAACCTCTCAATGGCTTTGTTAAACATTTGCCAAGTTTAATATCCTTCTGCTATTAAATACCTTCAGACTGGCAAACAGAAGTGAGGAGACCAGAATCCTGGTGAGCTTTAAAGTATGGATAATTGAGAGATTACCTGCTATATGGTCTGTAACTTACAGGAAAATACTCATCACAGGCTACATAATATACGGTATTGCATTCTAAGACTTTTTTCATCTATTACCGCCTCTGACTTAGCTCCTGGTGAGGCAGCTGTCGTTATGTCATTTTCATTGCCTGTGCAGGAACAAACGTCAAAACTACCAGCATCAAAACCTGCAGGGTGGACTTCTGCTTCCAAGAAGGGAATAGATGTCCTTTCCCAATTCCTTTCCATATGTACAACTGAAAACCTTGAACATCATATTTAAAACAAATATAAGGAGACTCTGAATTGTGAGAGAAGAAGACAGACAACTTGGATGAATATCCAGAGAATTATGCTGAGTAGAAAAAAAAAATCTTAAAAAAGGTTACATACTATATGATCCATTTACAGTGGTCCCCCTTATCCATAAAGGATATGTTCCAAGGCCCCCAGTGGATGCCTAAAGTAGCAGATTTCAAACCAAAACCCATACATACCATGTTTTTTCCTATACTAGCAGGTAGCTAGTATATACAACATGGATACACTGGACAAAGTGATGATTCACATCCTAGGCAGGATAGAGCAGGTCAGCAAGAGATTTCATCATGCTCCTCAGAAGAGCACACAATTTAAGACTTATGAATTGTTTATTTCTGGAATTTTCCATTTAATATTTTCAGACCACAATTAACTGTAGCTGAAATCACAGAGAGCAAAACCACAGATAAGGGGGGACTACTGTATACAACATTCTCAAAATGACAAAATTTTAGAAATGGAGAACAGATTAGTGGATGCGAGAGATCAAAGAGAGGATGGAGGTGGGAGGGAAGTGGGTGCGGCTACAGAAGTTCAACAGGAAGGATTCTGATAGTGATGGAAATTTTCTGTGTCTTGACTGTATCTGTGTCCCTATCTGGGTTGTGATGTTGTACCATCATTTTGCAAGATGCTACCATTGCGGGAAACTGAGTAAAAGGGGCACAGGGTCTGTCTATATTATTGCCCACAACTACACGTGAATCTACATTGTCTTAAAATAAAAGGTCTAATTGGAAAAAAAAAAAAAAACCTTTCAGGTTGGATGTTAGCAATTTAGAAGAAAATCCTGTAGATGAAGTAAAATACTTTTTAACCCCTAGGAGTCAAATAGTTGTAGGGAGGGGTTAGAGAATGGTGAAATCACATGTGTTTTGGGATTTTCCCATAGATGGCATCAAAATTAAGTTAGTTCTCAGAGATGGATTTACCACAAAACTAATAAAATTTAAGCTTCTGGTAGGGTCACTTGCACAGAACCCTACCAAGGCCCTGAGATGCACCCTAACAGTGTAACTGCATGAGTTAAACCTGCAAAGGTAAGATATTCAACCATTACTGGTGAGAACCATGGTCTCCTTCTACTCTGAACTGTCCCCACCTCCATTCTCCTCAGGTTGGGTAGGGACCTTGTTAAGGGGAAGTTGAACAGGAGAAACAGGTCATTTGGTTGGTAGCGGAGGTTCGATAAGGTTTACATGGCTCACAGACACTTGGAAGTTTAACCAAGTCATCGCTAGTCATCTCATTATAAGAATGCTTCTAGGTTTGCCCCACCACCCACTATGTCACCTCACCCAGCAACCTGGCACAAACGTGTAGGCCCAGAAGTGTCCCTCTACCCCCACCCCAAATTCATAGATTGAAGCCCTACCCCCAATGTGACTATATTTGGAGATGGGGCCTTTAAGGAGGTGATTAGGTTAAATGAGGCCATAAAGATGGGGCCCTAATCCAATAGGACTTGTGTCCTTATAAGAAAGGGAAGAGTCACCAGGGATACCCGTGCAAAAAGAAAAGGCCCTGTGAGGATGCAGTGAGAAGGCAGTGGTCTACGAGCCAAGGAGAGGCTGCAGGAGAAACCAAACCTGCAGACACCTTGATCTTGGACTTCCTGTCTCCAGAACAGTGAGAAAACACATTTCTGTTGTTTCAGTTGCCATGTCTGTGGTGTTTTGTTATGGCAGTCAAAGCAGACGAATACAGCTCTAACACCTCAAGCATAGGTGTAGTGAAGGGAAAATAAGGTTCGAAATGTACAGAGCCAAAAGCTAGCCTATGCAAATTTCTTCCAGTCATCAAAGGTGTAACGCTGCAAGCAGAGGGCTCAGTATCAATCATCAACCCAGATCCACGTGGAAGTGCTCTTCTGTAGAGAAACTCAACAATGACATGTTTACAACTGGAAACAAACCATACTTTATTATGAAAATCACACAATTTATTAGAAGTCCTCTGTTTTAAGAGGACAAACATGGAACTGTGCCTCAAACTGCAAGTACTACAGACATCTCCATGGGTGAAGTTTCATACATTCCAATACATGAGATGGCTTTTTTCAGTGTAACTATAGCATCTTGTCCTGATGGAATCTGGCAGTCTCATATGAAATGGCATGAAAAATCAAATCGAAGTGGTGAAATGGTCTGAAGAATTGAGTGTTCCAATGACAAAAACTGCTTCTCGTATTAAAAGTCAATTTGATAACTATTACATAGCTCAATATGACGCAGCAATCACTGAGTTTGCAGCCAAAAAAAATGTAGGGAAAAGAGCATTGTCGAGGCAGCCCAAGTAGTCAGTTAATGCAAGAATTTTTTTTTTTTTTTTTTTTGGTATTTTGGACTGTTTGTGGTATTTGACAACTCCTGATTGCAAAATTTGACTTCACAAATTTATAATATTTTGTAATATTTGTTTTTCTCATTCTGAATAAATAATCATGATCATACCTAATTTTGTATCTGTGATTTTGTGTTCTTTTTTTGAAAGCCTCCCTCCCCAAATTTTACAAACTTCAGTCCCCACACCACCTAGCTCCATCCCTGCTGCATCTACATGAGGACAGAGCCACGTAAGAGCCAGCACCAACGGCTTTAGTTATTCTAAGAAAAGCTGCATGCATCATCACAGGCTTTAATAACACAAAGAAGAGCACTGGGTTTAAAAAAAAAAAACTTTCTTAGTCAAGAAAGTGATTGAAAAAAGTCAACCTTGGAATAGAAAGTTTTTTTAGGAAAACCATAAACAATTCTTCATATACTTTTTTCTTCTTAATCTATGAACATGCTCAACATATGGTAAAAGTTTAAGTCTAATCTAAAAGTTTCTTTCAAAAAATACAAAATAAAAAAATTTAAGTGATTAAGAAGTATTGTATCAGTTTTATTGGCAGCAATTTTTTCTTAGTGATATATAAAATAGTGACATGTCTTACAAGTGATGACATCTTAGATTCAGTAACATACACAAGTGTGTGTGAAGCAGTTTTCATCTACAACCCAGGAGTGGTTCACAAACATTTTAAATACCCCAATCAGGACTCTACACTCCAGGGGCAGTTCCTTCATATTTGAAAGACCCTTTTCAGAAGCTCACAATGCAGAGTCTTCAACTATATCACTCTGACTAGCAGAGGGTTTGTTAATTAGCAAAAAGGGTAGTAGAAATAATTTTTTTGTTGGTAAAATGAGTGGTGTTCAAGGTCTGTGAATTAGGAGCTAGAAATATTTTCCAGGCACCTCTGCGCAGGTATGACCAAGGTCCAAGAATCTAGCTAGCAGAGTGACACTACACCTACAACCCTCTGAAGTCTTGGATTCCAGGAAATTGCTATGGATTCTGCCACATGGTCTGACCTTCAGAGAGGCTAAGGACAGACAGCTGAGCCTCCCCTGAGCTTCCAAGGACAGGTTTCATTCTCTTTGCTCAACAAAGCTTGTTTGGTGGCTGAATGCATTCTGAGACTTGCTTTCATTGTCAACACTTGGTAGTGAGGTTATTATGGAGAACAAAAACTAGAACCTTCACCCATCTCTGCTCTTGGGAGGCAACCCGTATCCACAAAAAGCCCCAGACAACTGTGAACACCCAGCTGACCATCGACAGCTGGGAACCCCCCCAGTTCCCCACCTCCCTTCACCATCATCACCCTCCCAGACCAAAGCCACTTCTCCGAGCCACTGAGTGTGTAACTGATTCGAGAGCCACAACCCAAGTCATGAACCCTCATAATCACGAAAATCTCTCTCCTTGGCACAATTATGTGAATGAAATGACATTGGCATAGGTTCAGCTTTTGGAAATTTGTCTAATTTTGCCTCAGGTAATTAGCTTATTTGTTCTCCCAGCATGACCCAAAACTTATCCATTTGGAGTCTCTGTTACTAACAGACATATAGTGGTTGCTTAGCAACACCATGCATTGTTATTTCTTCATCTAATTTAAAATTCTCAATTCACCATAAAGGTCTTCAGAGAGAAGTTATTGCTCAGGGTGGGCCAAATACCATTTTTCACTGTAGCCCATTCAATTTAGAAAAGAAATTTCAGTGTACTGTTTAATCAACATAAAATGATTTGTAAAAAACATTTAACATCTTCTTGAAATGTAGCTGTCTTCTTTCACTAATCAGATCTACTTAATTTATTCTGAACTTTCCCAGGGAGATTTTCTTTCTCCTTCCATCCTTGCTCAGTCTTCTCGTCCAACTTCCAAGGTGATTTATGGATACCCTTTAGACGGGAAGTGGCAGATCTGGGAAGGAAGTTTGGAAATATAAGATACACTTTTATTGTCCTGCAATTAGTCATGGAAAGGAGCCTCAAGTAGTCATTCCAATGAGTCACTTACTCCAAATTCCAACTTCATTAGAATATACATTTAACATCAAAGTTTTCTGATAAGAATACTGCAAAATGAATCAATTGTTTGCTCTAATAATAGTCTGGCTTACCTTCAAGTACTAGGGGAGAGTGTCTTTGAGGTGCCCTCCCACAGGACAGCATGTCATATTTTTTTATTCACCAAACAATATTCCTTGACGTTAAGATGAACTTCTTGCCAGAATTCATTGGAAAGGACTCATTTTCATAAAGCAGGCAAAGGCATTTCTGCAGGGACCCTTTCATTATGTGCTGAGTGTATTGAAACAGCAAGTGAATCAAAATGGATTAAAAAAGACTCGATTATCATGATTGCTTGGAATCTGGAACAATCTGGAATAAAAACTCACAAATTTAGGCTAATGGAGGAAAAGAACCATAAGAGTGAATAAATGGGCAACAATAAATGGAATGTTTTAAAGGAAGTGCAATTTTGTTCCTATAACAGTATGGAGAAAATCTGATGTTCGTAGCAATAAAATCTCTCTGAGGACAGACAAGATTGATTTTTGTTGGCTTAAAACCTCATTACCCCTCTCGGTTTGTGTGTGTGTGGTGGGACGAGACTCCCCAGAGAGGATGCTTAAGTTACAATAAAATAAATGGTCGATAAGTCACTGGGGTGGGGGTCAGTTTATTCTTGGCTTTGGGATTTGTTTTCATAATGGAGACTGTGATCTTAGGGGCTAAGAGGAGGGGCAGCTAGCAACACCAGAAAAGAAACTTGGGAAGAAGAGTCCAGCCATCCAACCGAGGGACTTTACTGAAGGTTTGCTGTAGGTGTGGAGCCAGTACTCTCCTCCCTAGAGAGGCAGCAGAGGGCGCTGCTTAAGGGCTCACGTTGGAACCAAGAATACCTATGTTCCAATCTCAGCTGTGCTGTGTTTTAATCCTGTGACATTAGACTGATCACACTTACCCATCTGGACCTCAGCATTCCCATCTGTAAAATGGGGGCAGTAATTCCTCAAAATGTTGTTATGAGCATTAAAGAGTGAATACACAACAGAGGAGGCTTCATGGGCTTGTGACATGAGCAGACACACAGGGTCCTCCCCATCACCCTCCCCCATGCATAGAAGGGTCCTTATGCTTGGTTTAGTGATCTGCTGTCACTGTCTTGATATTCCTAATCATTATTGAAGAAGGGCCCGGTATTCTCATTTTGACCTGAGCCACACAAATTCTGTATCAGTGCCCTAAACACATTACATTAAGTATTTAGAACAAGTCCTTGCCCATAGTCAGTGCTGACTGTTATCTTTATTCCCCTTCTCCCAACACAAAAATTTTAGGAAAATTCCCAAGATAGCAGTGAAGCTAGAAGTTGGGTGGGAGAGAGGGAACTGGGAGTTGACAGAGGAGCCAGCCTTGGTGCCTAACGTACTAATTCCTGCAATATCCCACCAACAGAGCAGGATGAGAACAGAGCTGCGCAAGGGCATCTAGACTGTTTTATTTGGGACTATTTTACTTTCAAGTCTGGATAGAAACTATACAGGCTGATGAAACCTGCATTGACAGAGAGGTCCTCAAGAACCAAATTTAGTGCCTAGCTACTGGCACTTGTGATGAACACACCGATTGTTTACACGCAAACCAGAACTTTAAAGGCACGAAAGGTCATCTGAAGATCCTTCATCCTTTTACAGATGTTGAATACGAGCACCCACGCCCTGCCTCTCCCAGCCCCGCACCCACGCCCTGCCTCTCCCAGCCCCACTCCCACCCCACCCACCCCTGCCATCATTCTCAGGGCCCAAGGCAAAAATACAGTGGAGGCCCGTGTGCCTTATGTCTAAATATGAACAAGTAATTCATCAAGCCAACAAACTTTTAAATAAGTTATTTTCTATTCTACTACCTTGTCAAATACACCTTCAAGTGACCTGGAAGGCCAAGTTCCAATTTAAAATTCCTTTCACTTCTTAAAGTTGTTCGTGTGTATGTGTGTGGACACCCCTGCCCTCACAACCAGGCTCCACCCCTTATTCCTGAAACCATTCAAGCTTCAGCCACTCTTGGGACCTTGGGACAGATGCTCCAGTGGGTTGGCTGCTCCCCATAGGACAAACCTGAGGAGGACACCAGCACAGAATCAGAATCTTGGATCCACTAGCAGGTTTCAAGACCCACAGCCCAGTGACAGCGTCTGTGACATCCAGTTACAATTATGAAAAAGAACATCTGATTGGTCACTCCTAAGCCAATGGGGTTACCACTCTTAGGGCCAATCCGCAATGTCCAGGGGTAGAGGGTCACTGGATGAAAAAAAGGCTACCTAGGCACACTTTCTGTGAAGGTGGCATAGACTCATTTGGTAATCTGAACAGGACTGTCAAACATTTACACACATACCCCAAACTAGGTAGTTCCCTGGGCAGGATTCTCTGGCAAACCAGTGATGTGGTGGATAAGCCAGTCAGTATTACAGTACAGAGGGAGGGTTATCTAAACACTAACTGGTGTTGAAGTGTGCAGGTCACTCACTGATGCTCTTTACATCCATCCCTGGTGGACAACACTAGCCATCACCAATATCCCATCTCTTTCTGTTCTGGCCAATGGAAGACTGCACATCTCAGGCCTGTGCATTTGGGAGCTGATGGACCATAAGACTAGCTTCTGGCCGATGGGTTGACTGAGGTAGCAAAGAGCGTCTCTCTTCCCCTGCTGCTGCCATCTAGAAGTCCATGTGTTCCAGATGGCACAGCCAAAAGATGGTGGAGCCTCCATCATCCAGGGCCCCTGATGACTGGGTGGGCTGAGCCATCTACCCGCTGTGTTGGACATGAAGTACAAGTGAGAAGAAACTCTTGTGTTACTCCATTGAGCTGTTGGTGTTGCTTCTTACTGAAGCAAAACCCAGCCTGTTCCAACTAATACACTCAATCCACTCAATTAAGTTCCAGATGAATCAAACTCAGACATAAAGCCAAAAAAAAAAAAGGCCTACAGATGACCTTTGATATTTAGAGCCACCTTTCATAATTAGCAGGATTTCTGGTTCTTGTATAAGTGGGAAAGAGAAAGTACCATGAACTTTAAAATTATGGAAACCGAATTCAAAGGGAGTTGAATGTACAAAAGCACTTAAGACGCTGACAATTAATTCGGGGCTGGATGAACCAACCATGGCTGATCAGAGCACACCAGACCACTGCTTCGAACCTTCATGAGAAACATCGTCACTGTCAGAGCAGTGGTTTGTGCAGTCCAATAACTTGTCTCAATGACACAAAATTGTGCTTCCACCTTTCTGCATTCAACTGCACATGGTTTTAACCTAATTTCCTATCATCTTGTTTCTCCCCACTTTTTACCCTCAAACAACCTTTAATTGTGATAATTAGGAGCATTAGAGCAGACAGAAGTTTGTAAGGGAAAATCAGATCCATCCAGGGTCTTGCCCTACCCAGTTAAGGTAATTATCTTAAAATTCCAATGCCGAGACCAGAATTCAGAGCTTCCTACTCACAGCCGAGTCACACCCAGTCACGTCCATTGTGTTGCCCGTTACAAACAATTGCCATCACAGATACAAACTCACTGCTTCATCAGGCAAGGCAGGAGAAAGTCCAGGGCTCTCTTTAATTCACATCCACACAGACGTGATGACCAGGCCGCCTTAAAACCCAGCAGCTGTCTTGGTCAGTCTCTCTGCTATACTTGACCTTGATGACTCTCCTCAAAACTCTCTATTCCCTTGTCCCAATAACAAGGCTGGCTCATGGCCCTCCTCCTACCCCTGTGACCACTCCTTAGTGGACCCTGACTCTTCTCCCTCCCCTTAATTGCTGGCATTCCTCAAGGATTCACTCTTAGTCTCTGCTTTCCTTGTGTTCCATGCTCTCCTTGAAAGAGCTTAGCTATTCTCATCTACCCAACGTAGACAATGATACCCAAGCCCATCTTCTCAACTCCCAATTCATATATTTTTTGCACATCTCCACCTGGACATCCCACAGACACTTCAACATACCCCAAACTAAAACTTGCCACTTTTCCCCCAACTCCTTCCTCTTTGGTGTTCTCTATTTTGTTCAGATGATACAGTGGGTTGAATGGTGTCCCCCCTCAAAGAGACGTCTATCTTGACATCAGTATGTAACCTTATTTGGAATAAGCATCTTTGAAGATGTAATTAAGTTAGGGACTTCAAGATGAGATCATCTTGAATTCAGGGTGGGCCCTGAATCCAATGACCGATGTCCTTCTAAGAGAAAGACAGAGGGAGATTTGATGCAGACACACACAGTGGGAAGGTCACGTGAAAACAGAGGCAGAGACTGGAGGGGTGCCTCTACCAGCCCAGGAACACCAAGGATTGCCCGCAACACCAGAAGTGAAGAAAGAGAAAAAGCCATGGAAGGGATTCTCCATCAGAGCCTCCAGAGGAACCAATCCTGCTGACACTCTGATTGTGGACTTCTGGCCTCCAGAATTTTAGCACAATAAGCGAGGGCTTTCTCTAGTTGCGGCAAGTGGGGGCCACTCTTCATCGCGGTGCGCGGGCCTCTCACTATCGCGGCCTCTCTTGTTGCGGAGCACAGGCTCCCGACGTGCAGGCTCAGTAGTTGTGGCTCACGGGCCTAGTTGCTCCACGGCATGTGGGATCTTCCCAGACCAGGGCTCGAACCCGTGTCCCCTTCATTGGCAGGCAGATTCTCAACCACTGTGCCACCAGGGAAGCCCTCAGCACAATAAGTTTATATTGCTTTAAGCCACCAAGTCTGTAGTCATTTGTTACCCAGCCCCAGGACACCAATACAGATGGCATACCTCCCACCTTCTGAAGCCTGGCAGTGACCTTGGACTCCTTCCTCCTCTCTCTCTTCCCATTCCCAAACAGTTGCCAAACCCTGTTGACTCTTCCTCCAAAATATCTCCCAGATCTGCCTCGACCTTGTCTCTCTCAAATCCAGCCATTGTATGTCTAGACCACATTTTGTTTATCTTCTCATCTGTCAATGGACATTTCGGTTGTTCCCACCTTTTGGCTCTTATGAATAATAAACAATGTTACTGTGAACATTGGTGTACAAACATCTGTTCAAGTTCCTTATTTCAATTATTTTAGGGGTTTTCTTGGTGAAATTAGTGACATTTAAGAGTACTGGTTGGTGGGACTTTCCTGGCAGTCCAGTGGTTAAGACTCCACTCTTCCAGTGCGGGGGGCAAGGGTTCAATCCCTGGTCAGGGAACTAAGATCCCACATGCTGTGCGGTGCAGCCAAAAAAAACAAAAGATTAGTTGGTGGGGCACATGCAAGAAGGGGTCATAGGGATCAAGCAGGGCCAGCAGCCTGTACCAGAGGAGCAGGCGGTTGGTCCCGAGCCCCGTGGGCTCATGGCCATGTGCTGAGCTGCTACAAGAAGGCAAGTCCTGCCCCCCATGGCCCCAGTGAGAGCCTTACCTGCAAGGCAAGGCTTGCAGCCTGAGGAAAGAAAAAGGGACAATACCTTCCTCCCTCCTTGGTTACCTACTGCAAACCTCCAGGGCCTCCCCATATTTACCCAGATTAGCTCAGGCCAGCTCACAACGCAGGGAGACCCTGGTATCAGCACAAGGCAGGTTAAACAAGATGGTGAGTGAATACACACACAGCACCTGGAACGTGCCAGGTTCTCAGCTGAGTGCTCACCAGTGTGAGCTAGGATGAGCTAGCACAGTGGGGAGTGGCAGGTTTGATCCAGGCAGGTGGTCAGAGTGGGCAGGTACAGAAGATGCTGGGCCAGGGAGCTGGGCAGTGAGAAAAAGTGTATGAGTTTCCTATTGCTGCTGTAACAAGTTATCATGAATGGAGTGGCTTAAAACAATACAGATTTACTATTACAATTGTAATTTACAATTAATTTAATATAATTGCAATTTGCAATTACCCATTTACTCACAATTCTGAAGGTCATAAGTCTAGAGTGGGTCTCCCTGGGCCAAAATCAAGGTGTCAGCAGGGCTGCATTCTTTTCTGGAGGCTCTAAGGAGAAAGCCCATTCCTCACCTTTTCCAGCCTTGCAGGCCGCCTGCATTCCTTGACCTGTAGCCCCTTCCTCTATCCTCAAAGCCAGCAACCAATGGCAGGTCCAGAATCTCATGTAGCATCCCTCTGCCCTCCTCTTCCGCCTCCTTTCCCACTTTTAAGGACCCTTGTGATAACTTTGGGCCCACCCAGTGAATCCCAGATCAGCTCCCCATCTGCTGGTCAGCAACCTTAATTCCATCTGCAACCAGAATTCCCCTTTGCCATGTGACCTGACGTATTTACAGGCCCCAAGGATTCGGACATGGACGTCTCTGGGGGGCTGTGGTTACGCTGCTCACCATACACGATCTGGGGAAGGCAGTATGGGGAGATAGAGGGGAAATCAGAATCAGGGAGGAGGGGGAGTTGGTAGCAGCACTTCAAAGACCAGGGAGAAGTTTAAGAATCTAGAATGGCTTTCCAAGAGCAAAGCAGGGTGTCAGACTCGGGAGATGGGGGGTAACGGGCGTGTTATCATAGCCAAAATGGAGGTCTCGCGAACAAAGCCAGGGCTGGTGGGTGAGGCTGGGGTACCGGTGGGGACTTGGCCTCAAGGACAAGGTGGAAGTACATTCACAGTCACTGGGGCAGGATCAGAGCAGCCCTGCCAACGAGGCTTATGGAACGTGGAATCGTCTGAGAATGTAACCAATTCTCAGGGGATTCGCGAGTCCCCTGGCTTTGTAGCAAGCCAGATCACATCCTGAAGTTAGAAGGCAAGTGTTGGCAGGAAGCAGCCAGGGCATCCTGGTTCTAACCCACATTCAAAAATGCTGAATGCTGTTGGAGTGTGAAACACAACCAACAGGACCAATGGGAGGAGGAGTTCTTCCACTCGGGACACAGACTCAGCCAAACAAGGGGATGAATGCAGACACCAGGGGCGAGCCAAGGACCAGGAACAGATGGCACCTCTCAGGTCCCTTGCGCCAGCTTTGCTGAGTGAGCCGGCAGGTCCAAAACGGACCCAGAAGATAGAAGGGAACACTTTCGAGGGTGCGCTTGGATTGGAAGGCAAAGAAGAATGTTGACAGGGATCAGAGCTGTCCGTCGGGAATTTGATTCCATTTCAGCTGGGCAACGGTGATGAGTCCTCCCCATTTCTGCAGAAAATAGGAAGCCAAGCATCCCTTTCTTATTAATGTACAGTCAAATCAGTTGTGCTTGGGGGATGCTTAGAAACACCAAGTCCTGCCTCGAGGTGGCTTGGGCATGAACGTAGTTGCCCCACAGATCCTGTGTCACCAAAGGAAGACAATTATAAGGGATTCATCAGTCTTGCAACAGAATTCTCACTTCAGATGTCAAATAAGCACAGGGCATAAAAAGGACCTCTCCGCATGTTGATTTCTCCCTCCGCTCTTAGATTCCATTTGATTTCCTAGGAGACCTTAGGGCATTGCTTTGTTTAAGATGCTGAAAGCCCAGCGATCCCGAGCTGTAATTAGTTTTCTCCATCAGCAGAAAGCACCTTTGTCTTATTTCTCAAAAGTCAAAGCCAATCAATACACACTACATTTTATACCTCCCCTGGCAAATCAGAAGGTCAACTGGCAAGAAACTCTCCACCCTGGGCACAGCAGAAATCCTTAGGACTACAAAAAGAGCAAAACTCACACTCTCCCCCTGCCTTCCTCTGAGAAGTTATCAAAGGTGAATCCAAGGGTGCTGACCAAGCAGGGCAATAAGGTGCCAGGTTAACCTCAAAATGCAGGCGCTAGGACCCAGACAGAACCCACACGCATTTCTGAGTTAGTGCCTTTTCCTAGCCTGGGGCCCCACTATTAAAAATGAATATATTAATTGGATCACAGCTAACACTTTTAACCGAGGCTCCGATTTGCAATTTGATAAACTCCTGCTACAGTGACTAGTTTATGAAAACTAGAACATTAAGACCCCATTCAACCACCTCCTCGCCAGCCTTGTCGGGCTGGTTATCGAGAGCATCCAGTTTTCAACGTCAAGCCTTTCATTTTGGAAAGCCTCAAGATCACACATCGTTTGCCATGCAAGAGTTTTTACTCCAAAGTGATGTTAAGTCTGCTTAAAAGGTACAGGCCTGGTTAGGTCCAAAATGGAATATGATTTTCATATTACTGCTTCCAGAGGAAAGTCTCAGCACCCAGACATTTCCCATCAGATAAAACAATAGCCCAACCCAAGTGATTTAAAAGTAGAGCAGGGCTTCCCTGGTGGTGCATTGGTTAAGAATCCGCCTGCCAGTGCAGGGGATACGGGTTCGAGCACTGGTCCAGGAAGATCCCACATGTTCGCGGAGCAACGGGGTCCGTGCGCCACAACTACTGAGCCTGTGCTCTAGAGCCCACATGCCACAACTACTGAGCCCGCGCGCCTAGAGCCCGTGCTCCACAACAGGGGAAGCCACCACAATGAGAAGCCCGCGCACCGCAACAAAGAGTAGCCCCCGCTCGCCGCAACTAGAGAAAGCCCGCGCGCAGCAACGAAGACCCAACGCCGCCAAAAATAAATAAATACATTAAAAAAAAAAAAAGTAGAGCAGGGTGTTGGGTGGCTGTCAGGGAGCTTTCGAGGAAACTTCTCTTTCTGCCATCTTTGTGCAATCACTAGGAAAGAAGAAGAACAGTAGATAAGGAAGAAGAAACAGGTCACACCCAGGCATTAATTTCAGGAAATGGAACACAGGCTTTAGTCTCCATTCAGCTGCCACTCATCTCTGGTTAGAGGAGAACAGGTCAAGGTCGAGAATAAATGGGGGCCTACAGCCTTCGCGAGCAAATTCTAAGGGCTTGGAGCTGTTTGGTGGCAAACCCATCCCTGTGGAATCACTCCCCATAGTGCCTGGGCGGTTTCGTATTCCTCCCCAACTGTTACCCCGAAACGGGATAAAGCAAGACTGACCCACCTCCCCACTGCGTTGTCTGGCACCCCTGTTAATCAAGACCAGCAGATTCGGCCGGCAGGAATTTGTGCTAACACTTCTCAGGTGACTGACCATGGCAAGGCCGATATGACTTAATAGTACGGATGAATGAACACCTTCCATCTTGTCCAGAAGTCCTTCACCTGACTTTCAAGGTTCTGCATGAGCTGGTCCAGGCCTACTTAGTGACCTTTACTTCTAGTAAACATCAATCTTCCAGCTGTCCTCTGCAAATTTCCTCTTTCTTCTCCCCTCTCGTAGAGCTCATCCCTCTTGTGTTCACCATGATTCTCAGACCCCAGGGCATCCCAGGACTGAGGCCTGGGGAAGCTGCATTTTCACAGACTCTTCGAGAGACATGGCTCAAGGCTCCAAATCCAACCGTTCTCCAAGCCTCCCCCTCGTTATCTACACCGGCGTGTCCCAAGCTGCAAGATGTGGCCCCCAGCGCAGGGATTGAAGTCAATTTAGGGAGTTCAGAGTGAGACAAGCATTTTTTATGAATCAGAATAGAATCTGAAAAAGAATATACATATATATAAATATATATATATGTATACATATCTGAATCACTCTCCTGTACACCTGAAACTAGCACAACATTGTAAATCAACTGTACTCCAATTAAAAATGATTTTTTAAAAAAAAGTCACAACAACAAAAGATGAAAAGTGCTGGAACACCAAAGACAGCACAAGGTAGCTGTAGAGGAGAGAGCGCATCAGTATTCCCGCAAGAGGCAGGGAGGCGTCACCAAGACTGTGGAGGCTGGGTGGCGGAGGCTGGGTGTGAAGAGGAGGAATGACTCTCTGGACAAAACGAGCCCACACGATTGGCTCTTCCTGCCCTTTGCAATCACCTGGGCACTTGTTTAAAATTCCCCGAACTCCTCCTCCCAGAGTCCAGCTCGGTAGCTCTGGGGCAGGGAAGGCCCAGCTTTTGCACAGGGCTTCCATCCCCTCTCTTCTGTGCCCCTGCAGCAAGAAGGCAGAGGGCTGTTCAGTGGACCTGCAGCATTAACTACACATGGATTAAAAAGCCCAAGATTCTCAGTGTATGAGAATAGTGTACGTACATATAGGAGCCAGCAAGGCACTTGTGCAAACTTCTTTTTTACATTGATATAGTTCAGCCTCGCACCACTTACACTCAATGAGAAAAGGCTTCATACTCTCAAACGCTGTTCAGCCAGATATCCTTTGTAGAAATTGCTTGCTAACTGTTTCTCCATCTACCAGATGCCTCCTCTCTCCTCCTTTTGGGAAACCACGTCTCACACATTCTGGGTTTCTCACTCTGGCTCCAGGATGGAAGATATGACCAAGTCTAAGGGAATCGTCAGCAACCCTCAAGCTACTGCAACTGATTTTGGGGGTAGAAATCCACACAGAAAATTAGAACTAAGGGGATATAAGGAAACCTTGGCTGGGATTGTTCTTGGAGAGACACATACTCTTTCCCTCTCCATCCCCACCTGAACCTAGGATGAAGTGATGCTCAGGCTGCAGCAGCCAGCTAACCACCATGGGATGGGGGCGGGGCCATTCTGAGAAAGAATTCACACAGAGAAAGTAGAGCTCATACCTAGAGAGAGAAGCCAGGTTCTGGTAACAGTGTGGGAGCCCTGGAGCTTGGTCCACCTTTTCCATTATATAAACAAAAACCTTCCCATTTTTGTTTAGGCCAGTTAGAGTAGCATTTTTTATTACTTGCAACTGCAAAGGTCCAACTGATACATCTTCCACCTCCTAGACACACTGTAAGGTGATTAGAGGCTCCCAACTCCTTGACCTTCTACACACTTTCTACACACAAGGTGGACACTTGGTAAATTTTTATTAACTATATGAACAGACAGTTCTTTTCCAAAAACAAGCTACAACAGAAAATTTCATTTTTCCAAAGAGCAATTTTGGACATGACTATTGTACATCCTCCTTGATCATATACCAAAATAAAGCCACATTCTTAAACATCTAAAAGAGAAACTATAAAACATATATGACCAAAATTCATTTGACCTGTATTATGCAATATGCATGATACACTGTGGCTATAAGATGTTCCCCTGATCCTTAATAATCTGATTCTATAATTTCCTAAGATTCTCTTCCAAAACCCAAATGTAAAATTAAGATTAAAGGATCATTACAACTGAGTTAAGGTCAATTAAACATGCATCCATTCAACAGTAAATCAGTTAACAGGGGCAGCATGCCTTTATGTACCACTAGATGTGAGATGCTTTATAAGCTATGATGATACTGGGCTTGATAACTAGAGGGAAAGAGTGAAGTATACCAAGTGGTTTTCAGGCATTTTGTAGAAAGGAATTCTGTCCTATCTGCAAGATTAGCTTTTGGATCCTCTAAGAAACTCTAATTACTATTAAAAATGTTTCTACTCTTTATTTTGTAAGTTTTGTAAGACTGGAGAAAATTATAACTAAAAGGATTAAAAGTTAGAAACCCCTGACTTGTCTAGGAGCAAACATATTGTATTAGGATTCTTTGCTCGGCAATTGTCAGAAACCCAATTAGAAAAGTGTGGGCAAAAGCTGGCGATCCATTGGCTCACATTAAATATGTTGTCCTTGCCAAAGGTGGGGAGAGATGGAACCAAAAACTCAAGTGGTTTCGGGACTTTGTTTCTAGCTCATTCTCCACAAAGAGACTTTATTATCTCAGACAAGGTTAGTCCTGGGGTTGAAAGCAGAACTGCCAGCTACTCTGCACTTACATCTTCACAGTTTTGTGGCCAGAAAGAGAAAGACTTCATTTCTAGTCCAAATCTCCCAGGTCCAAATCTCCCAGGGAAGAACTCTGATTGGCCAATTTTGGTTAAATGTTGGATGACCATCTGTCCCAGTTTGCCTAAGACTGAAGAGGTTCCCCGGACGTGGGACTTTCAATTTTGAAATTGGGGAAGTCTGAGCAAGTATAACCCTAGTAATGCTACCCCCAGACCAATTATTGTAGCTATCAAGGTGAGTTACCAACACTCGAATTTAGGTCAAATGTCTGTCCTTTAATGGATCACAGTTGGGACCCATACAGGACCCACGCAGACCTCAAAGTGGGACAAAGGGAAAGAGCCAACAAGAAGGGTGACTTAGAAATGACCACCAAAAGATGACTGTAAGGTGGGCACCTGCCCCAATCTGTTTCTATAATACATACCTAATAATCTGGTTAACTGATTCCTGGAATCATTCCAATAAAAGAAACTTACCGGGGAATTTTAATTCTCTAAACTCCCTAGAGTGAGTCTTAGTCCATTATTGCTTCAATTTGACAAATGCTACCCCAGTGAACCAAAATATTCATACATGCCTTCAACCACTTCCATATCCAAAAAAACTAATTCATTTCTTAGAAACTATCCCACTAAGTACTACATTAATCACTTGTCTTCAAAACTACTGTGCTCTGTCAAAACACATCCTACAGTTTGATGTTAAACAATCTGACGCATTTATAACAATATAATGTATGCACACTGTCAAACTGCATATTTCACCTTCTAGCAATTTTCCTTTCTTGAGAGCTTAGTTTCTCCTTCATGTGCTTTAGAATTGCTTGAATTCTTTAGCTCATTGTTTCAGGAAATGGAATTAATATTTAAAAACAGTAACAGTGTTATTTCAAGAATGTCTCAGTAATAACCAGAGTTCCCATAACATAAATTATCTTCTCCTTTTAGTAGTCTTATTTCCTTTACCAAGTCACACAATCAAGACAAGCCAGGGAGGAAAAAATGTTTGAATTATATTACATCTCCCAGGAAGACTTAAGTTTGCTCTACCAAGATGCACAGTCAACAAAGACACACAGACATTCTGGGAGGCCTTCAGTTGCTTATGCTTTTAAGAAAATAGATTAAGTACCATGTGTGCAAAATAGCAGCATGTAAGGAATCATCCTGGGTTATAAAAGCACAAAAAGTCACAACTGTCCCACTCGCAGAATTGCTTCTCACTACCTTTGACCCCATTGCCAACAGACTATTTGAGTTTTCCAGGTAGACGGTGGTCCCTCTGGGACCACGTATGGTCTCTAGGGACATCCTGACCTCTACAGCATGAAGGATCTCTTTTTCCTTGATTCAGCTGGTTCAAGTTGGATATTTCCCCAAAGGATATTTAATAGAAAAATAAGGACAAATAAAGCAGTAGAAAATACCAAAGGACAGGCATGCATATGTTTGCAGAGCAAGGGTGCTTTGTTCTGAGGTTACTGAAATAAGATAGGTCTTGTTCCCTCCTTCACAAAAGCAGGGCCTCCTGGTCCTCAGCTCTAGATGACCCAGAAACTAAGCAAAATACTCGCATTCTAGTAGGAGACCCAAGTTCCAAGTGTTCCCTAATCCCACTTCATCTCACTCTCAGCATCTTTGCAAAAGTTGCACAATGTTAGGTATAGAGGGAGCCGGAAGAAAGATTGGGGAGAAAGTACATCCTGGAGACTGGACAGGAAAGTTCAGAAAGAAGGGGAAAGTGCTGGAAAGGAAGGGAAGGGGAGGTATCTGTATAAAAGAGAGTAGAACAAAGATGTCTTGGTGAGCACATTGATGGGGGGACCAAAGGAGCCCCACAGCCGTGCAGAGGTGGAGCACCCAATAAGTCCAGGACGGAGAGGTTCTGTCTCATATCCCAGGCCCAGCTGCCCTCAACAAGACTTGGCTGAGGTCAGTTCCCAATTTGGGAACTGGTGAAAGTCACCTTGAATCATGGACTATATCCCCTAATTTTAAAATGACTACTTTTGTTGGAATCCTTGAAATTGAAGGCAAACTGAGACAAACGAACTTAAACACAGAGAAAGGATTTTTCTCAAGTAAGTTTGCAACACAGCACTTTGAATTCACCTTAGAATTAAACCTTAGAATTAAAGGTTTAATTCTATGGACCAAAAAAATTGACATATTAAAGTTAAATTTCACATAGTACTTATATTTTTAGTAATAATATGTGCACGGATATCTTACAGCTGCTCACTTTGCATTGTATGATCAAGTTATAAGTAACTATACATGAATGATTTTTGTAGGTTGAATAATGACACTCCAAGAGAGAACTGCAACTTAATCCCTGGAACCTGTGACTATCACCTTAAAAGGGAAAAAATTACTTTGCAGAGGTGATAGAGTTAAGGATCTTGAGAAGGGGAGACTAGCCTGTGTTATGCAGGTGGCTCCTAAATGCGATCACATGTGTCCTTATAAGAACGAGGCAGAGGGAGATTTGACACAGACACATAGAGGAGAGGGTGATGCAATCACAGAAGCAGAGACTGGAGTGAAGCAGCCCTGAGCCAGGAAGGCTGCAGCCACCCAACGCTGTGGAGCAGGAGCAGACGCTCCCCTAGAACCCCCTGTGGAGGCGCAGCTCTGTTGACACCTGGATTTCAGTCCAAAAATATTGATTTTGGACCTCTGGCTTCCAGAACTGCGAGAGAATGAATTTCTATTGCTTTATGTTACCAAGTTGTGGTAATTTGTTATCGCAGCCACAGGAAACTCATACAAGGATGTTAGGAATCCATATTTCTAGGGTAAGAGGAAAGATGTACCATTATGAAAATCACAGAAACTAAGTGTACATACTATTATTAACATAAGTTGAAACTATCAGTACGAACTCATGGGTTTTCTTCATTGACACACAACATTATATCAGTTTCAGGTATATAACATAATGATTCGTATTTGCATACATTGAAAAATAATCACCACAATAGATCTAGTTAACATCCATCGTCATACATAGATACAGAATTTTTTTCTTGTAATGAAAACTTATAAGATCTGCTTTCTTAGCAACTTTCAAATACTGTATTTATTTCAGTATTATTAACTATAATCACCATGCTGTATGTTTTAAAATAGAATATAGCATTGAATCTAAGATTCACCTTTTTTGTTACATTTTAACGTCTCTGAAATCAGGAGTTACCTTACAATTAATGACAATTCATACGAAAATTGGTTGTGAACTATTTTTTCAATGTTACCTAAAATATGCTGCAACATTCAATGAACGAAGCCTTGGTTTTGATGAAATGTAGAATATACTTCCTAGTTTTAAGCATTGACATGGCCTAGAAGCTTCCACATCCAAATCTGTGACAATTTGAGCAACAAGAAGAATCTCAGTTATAGTGGATTGAAACACAATGAATCAGTGAAAATAGGTGAGTCTACAATGATACTAAAAAAGAGAGAGATTAGGAAAAATTCCTTATGTCACAATATGCTGTAAATTACTTTGAAAGTTGGTAATTAAAATGAAATAATTAAGCATTTATCAAGCCTTCCCAGTAAAAATAGCATTTCAGAGAAATCAATTATCTGGTTGATGAAGGAAAGCTCTGCTTTACAGAAGAATGCCAGATAATAGTGAGAAGAAATAATGCAATTCAAAACTCAGCATTCTGCAAACTTTTATGAAGCCATTGGCCCAGGCAAAGATATTCAGATGATGTTAAAACTATTGGGTATGGGCTTCCCTGGTGGCGCAGTGGTTGAGAATCTGCCTGCCAATGCAGGAGACACGGGTTCGAGCCCTGGTCTGGGAGGATCCCACATGCCGCGGAGCAACTGGGCCTGTGAGCCACAACTACTGAGCCTGCGCGTCTGGAGCCTGTGCCCCGCAACAAGAGAGGCCACGACAGTGAAAGGCCCGCGCACCACGATGAAGAGTGGCCCCCGCTTGCCGCAACTAGAGAAAGCCCTCGCACAGAAACGAAGACCCAACACAGCCAAAAATAAATAAATAAGTAAATAAATTTTAAAACAAACAAACAAAAACTATTGGGTATGAGTGGATATATGTATATGTATAAGTGATTCACTTTGCTGTACAGCAGAAGCTAACACAACATTGTAAATCAACTATATTCCAATAAAAATTAATTTAAAAATAAAAAATGGGTAAAAAATTTAAATAAAAAAATTTTTAAACTATTGGGTATGACTGATGGAAATTGGATATTCATATTGCACCCAAGTAGCAACACACAGATTATTTTCTCATGTCAAGGAGAAAAATCAATAATTTTACCATGGAGGAATCAAGCCACTATCATCGTAATCTAGTGGCCAAACTCACTAACGGTGTCCTAAGATATGATGTGTCCCAATGCAAAATGAGGTCGCAACATCACCTACGATGGTTTCTAATCAAAAATGTGTGAACAGGATCCATTAATCCTATAAAACTAACTCCTAGTTCATAGGAAATAGAGGGGAGAAAGCTCAAGTCCAATGGCACCATGAGAGACAAAACTGACAAATGCAGAAAGTGGACAGCTTGCAGAAAAGATGCCTGGTCAGCTCAACAAGTCGAGGTCATGGAAACAAAGAGGGAAGTTGTGTCTGAGTAGAGAAGACGTGGGGATTCAACAACCAGATTCGGTGAGGGCTCCTGGGTTGGGGTTGAGGGTGAACATATCAACCGAACTGGACATTTGGGCACAGTTGGAAAAACCGGAATAGGGACAATGTATAGGATAAAGTAAAAATGTATGGACATGCAAAGGTGGACGTTACTAACTGGAAAAGCACCTTACTACTTAGCATGAGTAGTATGATATTATGTTGGCTTTTAAAAGCATACAAAGATATATATAATGCCACACACACACACACACGTGGAACAATATACCCTAAGGTATTAAAAGTGATCATCTGTGAGTGACAAAAATAAGGTGTTTTTATTTGGTTATTCCTATTTCCCTGTATCTTCTAACTTCCTAGTATATTCATTTATTGCATTTCAAATAATGAAAATTATAGTTTAAATAGAAAATAAAATCCATTCAGGACTTCCATTTCGGTCAGTGTAAAAGACTAGATACTCTGGTTGACTCTCTCACTGACACAACTAAAAATCCTGGATAAATAGAAAAACATCTTTTAAATCTATTAATGAAATAGAAAAAGAGTAAAGACTTCTCCAAAACCAAAAGAAAAGGAAAAGAAGGAGCCAGAAAATTAACTTCAATGTACAAATTAAAATTTCAAAGATAAACACTAAAAGAATTGAGGAAGAGTATAGAGCTTTTAAATTATTAGTGAGAATATGGGGAAAGAAGACAGAAAAAAGGAGAAACAAATAACAAGAATAAAAACTTATGGTAAATATTAACCCAAATATATGTATGACAATAATGTAAATGGATTAAATGTTTCAGTTTAAAGACAAAGATGTTCAGATTGGACTAAAACACCCAACTGCATATAGTTTACAAAAGGCAAATATATGATGAAAGGACACATGAAGGTTCAAAGAAAAAGATTATGAGAAGATAGGCCAGGAAAATAGTAACAAAAGAGAATTGGTGTCACCCTGCTAGGTATTCTATATAGATATGTAGATAATATGTAGATAGATAGATACAGTAGATATAAAGAAATAGGTAAATGATCGATAGATGGATGGATAGATAAATAGATGGAGAGATAGATAGGTAAATGATAGATAAGATATAAAGAAATACGTGGATGATGGATAGATAGATAGATAGAGTGACACATATATAGATACATACATATAGATACACACACACATGAATTTATATTATTAGATATATAAACCTTAAGGCAAAAAGCATTTCTTAAAATGAAGTTAAAATAAAAGTTTTAACTTACTAGGAAGATATAATAATTTGTAATTGGACACAACTCATAAAATAGACTCCAAAGAGAAAAAGCCAAACTGACAGAATTATGGAAGAAAATTCAAATCAATAATCATATGGGAAATGTTCACATACCCCTTTTAGCAATTGATAGGTCAAATTAATTTGCTTAATTAGACAAATGATTAGCCTAATTAAGGCTATAATATAATTAAGGCCATAGCAGACTTGACTATAATCACTAAGATTTACTTAAGGCACTATAAAGTTAAGACTGCATCCAAAAAATAGGAAATACAAATTCTTCTCAAGCACATACAAAACATTTACAAAAATCGACCATATATTGAGCTACAAAGCAAGTTTGAACACATTTTAAAGGATTTGAGTTGTACAGACCACTATGCAATTATTAGAAATCAGTAACAGAGATAAGAAAAATACTTTATTTGTATAACCATTGAGTTACAATAAATTTGGTTTCAGGAGATTTATAAAACAATACAATACAATAATTTTGGTTATAGCAAAATAATGTGCCTGACAGGGTGAGCTGGCCTTACCGATTCTCTTTAGGATTCTAACAGAAAAGTATAAATGAATAACCACCATTCATCCAGGGATGAAATTAATGTTTGCATCTGTACGTAAGGGGTTAATTTGGACTTAATGGCAACTTTTCTTTTTGGAAGTTGGGAAGTCACTTGCATCTAAGCAATACACCGTGTTTTCTGTTTCAGCCCTTGTGCTTTTCCAAGCCAAAATCTTCCTTCCCACTGTCCAGCAAGATAAAGGATGTAGGACAGTTGGATTTTACAAACACCCTTGTGAGTTGGGTCTTTATTAGGATAAGCACCCAAAAAAATCACTAAATTTAGTTCTTCTTTCATATTTTATATATTTGGGATCGAGTTCTAAGTACTAGCACCAGAAAACACAAATTGGGCACATGGACTTTGCACATTTAATTCACGCTAAAAAGAGGAAAGTTGTTAGACAACTTCAATCGAACTTCTTGATAAAGGCCAAAGAAGCGTTGTGTGGTCATTTTATGTTTGATGTGATCTGTCATTCTCTCTGCTTTTATTTGGAAGATATTCTGGAGCTTAGAAAAGATGAGTGTGAACTTAACTAACAGTAATGGGAAAATTCCAGAATGCCATTAGAATGCTCGGCAGACCCTTCCGGTTGTAACTAGAACCTTGAATCATCATTCTGGGCACAATGGGGTTTTCAGGTCTGTTTCTATTCTATGTATATAGCATATATAGTATAAAAATGTATGTGTATATTCTATATGTGTATGTCCTATGTACAACACTCTAGAAGAAATTGTGAACTCAGAGATCTAGTCTACCTTGGACAGTTTCATCTCCCAGTGAAAACAGATCAGAATCCCAGGCAATTGTTAAAAGACTTCACAGTAAAATATTGAAGAAAAGGAAGATGTGCATCAAAGAAATGATCACAGGAGGACAGAGAAGGAGGGGAAAGGAGAGTGAATTTCAAAGTGATATCAACACAGCTGTGTGTATGTGGCTCATTGCCACATACGAGCAGACTACAGAGTATCCAAGGGATAATTAAGACCCTGAAATGTCTTTTTGTTTCTGGTCTAATCTTCTCCCTCCTGCCCCCAGCCTCCATCATCCCTTGCCTGGTCTCCCTGCTTCCACCCTCACCCCCTCTCTTCCCCAACAATCTATTTTCAGCACAGGAGTCCAAGTCACCCTTTGAAAACCAACTGAAATCACATCCCCTTTTCTCACTCTCTATTGATGTCCCATCTCACCCAAAGCAAAGGTCAAAGTCCATCCAATGCCCAACAAGGCCTCCCATGGTCTGGTTCTCCAGGTACCACTCCAGCCTCACAGCCCATTCCTTACTCTTCCTCATCCCCTTCATGGTCCCCACTCAGAGTTTTGGCACATGTTGCTCCCTCTGCATTGAACATTCACTCCCAAATATCCACGTGGCTGCCTCCCCCATCTCCCTCAGGTCCCATCCTCTCATGGAGGCCTTCCCTGACCTTTCCACACGGAACCATGACACTCCTCTCCACCCTGGCTGCTAGACCCTAGCTTTCTCTGTAGCCCTGAGAACAGGGCTTCGGCGTGGCAGTCCCTCGATGAATACTTGCTGCACCATTGAAGAAATGATGCTTCTCAATGCCCACGACCTCCTGCTCAGACCCAGAGGAACAACTCTCCATCTGTCCCATGATGCCAACACAGTCTCACACTGGGGAGTAGGGTCTGCCAGGAAAGAAGGAGAACTGTAGCTTGGACCATCCTAATCTACTAAAGGCCAGGGCAGTGTGGTTTAATGGGAAATGTCAAAGAGTTTGATAAGATAGACAAATAAGAAAAAAAGAGAAAGAGAATCACCCATGAAACTACTCGTGACAAAGAAAAAGAAAAATAGGATCAGAGAAGAAAACCTATATGCGGAAAGATAGGTTTGAATGTGTGGGGTTCATAGAGACACCAGGTTCATACAATATATTTTGGAGCCATTATTTTTTTAAAAAAAAAGAGCTGTGGTACTATTGTTATAACTTCCCAAAAAAGCATAATGTCTTTACCACTCATAAGATTATTTCATTGTATTGAGGAAGAGAGAATGAACAGGTGATTTGCAAAATACATTAACAGGCAATTCGAAAAAAGAAACAGAAGAAAGAGCAAAAAGCCAATAAACATTGTGTTTTTTGAAAAAGTGTGTTTAACCTCACAAGTCATCAAAGAAGCACTCATTAGAACAATCACAAAAAAATTTTCCTATATGCTGGGTAGGATTATTAAATGATAAATCTGATGAATTTCACAACAAGCATGGTGGGAGTGTAAAACTGGCATAACCCTTCTAAAGGAAAAGTTGGCATTATATGTCAAAAGGTTTTTAAAATTCATATGTTATGATTCAATGACAACACCTATAATCTACTCCAATTCACCCACAATGCTTTCTGTACTTAAAAAAACATTGCTCCCGGGAAGTGCCAGAGATGGGATTGGAACTGAAGTCTTCTAGCTCCAAAGCTCAGGAACCTATCAGGCTTTCAGCCTCCCACAGAAAGGAAAGTGGGTCCACAGAACTAGAAACAGAGAATTTATATGCAGAGCTACGTTCAGTCTATCAGCAAACGGGATGGAAAATGTTTAAGTAGTTCTAAGTCATACTTTGACCTGCAGAACATCTAAACCCAGATCATGCCCAGCCAAATGAGACAGTACACTGAGCATTTAAAAACCCGAGCGCAGATGACTTCTGACTATAGGAACACATTACCAATTCACATCACCATGATATACTTAAGAAGGTTATCTTAACAAGAAATTTCCTGACACTCACATGAATAAATGCATGTACACATCTGAATAGATTTAAGATGCTCGCTCTAGAACGCTTTGCTAAAAAGAGGTTTAACTTGAGACACAAAACACCGGTTACTTTGCAGGCTCAAGCTTAACCAATTTAGCATGATTTTGAACGCCCTTGTCATAAATGCAAACAAAAGACAAGGGAAACTCTGCAGCATCTCAGGCTCTCCCCCCAGTCAGCCCACTGCTGTGGGATTTTACAAGGTTAGCTGCAAATGTGAACGAGACAACTCCAAGCTAGCTGTTCTCTCAGTAATAATACATTTTGAAGTGGAGAGCCACACAAGTGGCAATGCTAATCAAGCAAGTGACAGCATTAATCTCCTTTGGCTCAGCTCAAAATAGGCTTTGCCACAGGTGACCCCGAGTCCTTCCCTCCCCTTCTCAAACCATTAGCCAAACATCATATTTCTTTCTGCTGCCAGTGATGGCGCCACCAGCAGCACGATTCAAATGGGAGAAAAGAACACACATGATGAGAACGGCTTATTAACTCTGTCTGGGAATTTCTATGCTCACCTATGGCTGGTTCTAAGGAATTCTTCTGATTTGCCAAGAGTAATGAGAAGATAGCTCACAACCAATTATCTTCTCCATGGTACAGGAGGATGAACAACTAAGAACATTAGGATTTAAATTTAAATCGAGTGTTATAATGACCAAAGAGAAGCTTATGCCACAGGAAACTTCAGGAAGTGATTTCAGTATGAATGAATTCTCAGAAAAATATAGGTGTTCCTCTTCCATTGCAGGATCTCAACCATGACCAGGGGCCACGAATGAACTAGACCTGAAGTATGACAAGATACTTGATCTCCTGAAACCTGGACTAGCTCTGCCCAGAAGGGATGGTTTAAAGAACAAACCAGATAAGAATGTATCAATCATTCTCCATAAACAAGGGTTCTACAAAAAACCTAGCAAACTAAAACATAGTCCTGTAATCATCTACACAAATGAGAAATGCCCTCAACTCTAATTTCCACCCCTTAAAATTCCAAATGCCCCTGAATTTACAGGCCAAATGGCTGGCAATTTGTCTTTTAAATGTTCTTTACTATTTTATGTAGATGCCCCTGTGCCCTTCTCTCCAGGTTTATTGGAATCCAGAATTCTGTCCCTGTGGCCTTTCCTCTGATCTCCTTACAGACAACAGGAGGCTGGTGCAGAAGGACATCAGCTCTGCTTCCTTTGCCAGCTTTCAACTCTTGTCAAGCACAGAACCTGAACTTTCACTGCTGATTTCCAGACCTGAAATGCATCCTTATTTGTCTTCTCCTTCCTGGAGCACGTGTTCTTCAGGATGATGCAGTGTCCTTCCCTACTGAATTGCAGATTCTAGCAGAAGTGTCTGGATCTATTCCCTTTGGAGAAGGCAGTTAGGGAAGAAATTACCTTGAACGTACTTTCCTGCATCCCTCTGCTGTGAATAACTCGATCAGGCCAGTGAGGACCTGGCCCAAGGACAGCCAATCAGCAGGCTGGCAAGTGACCTGAGGCAGAAGCTCAGTGGTAGGGGACTTGGGGAGTATGTGCAGTTTGATAAAGGACAGTAAGATGCAATTTAGAGTTTGGAATGTACAGCCGAGAAAAGTAACACCTTCTGTTTTCATAATACACTCTATAGCACATAACGTTTGACAAGATTTTCTGGGCCTGTGGAGGAACACAGGAGCTAATGATGCGAGATTTCAAAGATGAAAGGAATATTGAATAAGCCCCAAAGAGAGTGAGGATGGCCCAATGAGTGGAAGAAAGAGGGAAGGACCAGCAGGGTCACTGTCGGGGTAGGGTGGTCTTTTCGAGGCTCCAGGGTATGTGTGTCCTGCAAGAAAGTCCTAAATACTTAATGTAACACAAGTGGGTCACTATTCTATTAAATGGCATTGAAATTAATACCTAAAGAGTTAAAGGGGTGTTGGAATTAACCTATGACTGAAATATCATTACAAAATTATTTGTCCATTAGTAACTTAAACTACTTTCCCTTAAAAAAAATTCCATTTCTAAGAATGATGATTATAGTTTATATATAGTGATATCTATTCCTTTAACATGCAATTTCAGGCATGGGACTCATTTCCACTGTTTACCAACCAGCTTATATACTGTATGTGGATTTCTGTGGATGGTATTTCACTGAAGATAGATCTGAAATGGTTTGATGAGAAAAGGAAAGATAATATGTTCAACTGCATTTTAATGAAGTTAATTGACACAACTAGTGCTCATGATTGCTTTCGAGAGACTAAATATATAAATGGACAGTGGCCAGATTATATATGGACACAGAGCTCTGACCCACAACCTGCAACCACCAGCCCAGGAAACCAGCCCCTTCTCTACAGTAACCAGCCCAGGAAGCCAGCCTGATCTTTTAAGTCAGACTTGCAGGAAGTCAGACCACATCTCTAGTGACTGATCCCAGAAGCCAACCAATAGCCCCTGTAACAATTGGCCCCAAAAGGCCAGGACTTGGTTAATAACTGACAGCTCCCCTAATTTTTGTCTCCACCTCCAATCTAGGACCAACCAGAGGAAGCCAAATGTGCACCCTTAACCAATCACACAGGATGCCCTGCTTCTAGTTAGCCCACCTCCAGCTTCCCCATAACAACAGCCTCCAATCAGAGCCCACCTGAAGCCCTCCGGTTTTTTCCCCTGTAAACTTTTCCCAATCCCCTGCCTGCCTTTGAGTGTCTGCCAAAACACAGCAAAGGTGGTTGACTCCCTTGCTAGGGTGAGTAAAGAATAAATAGCCTGTGCTTCTTCTCATTTGGTTGGTCTTCATCAATTTCCACATTTTTATGGCCATTTCTAAAAAGAATTCTTTTTTCTAATTAATTAATTATTTTGTTTGTTTGTTTGTTTATTTATTTATGGCCGCATTGAGTCTTCGTTGCTGCACGTGGGTTTTCTCTAGCTGCGGCGAGGGGGGCCTGCTCTTTGTAGCAGTGCGCAGGCTTCTCATTACGGTGTCTTCTCTTGTTGCAGAGCACAGGCTCTAGGCGCACGGGCTTCATCAGTTGTGACACATGGGCTCAGTAGTTGTGGCTCGCAGGCTCTAGAGCACAGGCTCAGTATTTGTGGCGCACGGGCTTAGTTGCTCCACAGCATGTGGGATCTTCCCGGACCAGGGCTCGAACCCATGTCCCCTGCATTGGCAGGTGGATTCTTAACCACTGCACCACCAGGGAAGTCCCAAGAATTCCTATAGCGATAAAGACAAGCAAGACAATAAAGCAAGGAAGGTAAAGGTGAAGTGACCTGTCATTATAGCACCTGGGCACAAGAATCTTGAGTGCTGTCTTTTGTGCCACCTTGTCTGAAACAGTGACCTGAGTCCAAATCCATCCTGCACATGGATACGTTTATGAGTCCATTTCTGTAAAGCGTTGTTTCCACAGTATGTACACTTCACAGTCAAAACAAGAGTACTTTTTCAGCAGGCTTCCAAAGGATACAATGAAAAGATTTATAAAAGAAAGCTGGGCCAATAGAGAGCTCCCAGGTCATCACAAAAATTAGAAATTGAAGAGTATGGAAGACATCCTTAATTTTTTAAGTCTATTAAGAAATATGAAACCAATGATATGATGAAAGAGGTAAAAAGAAAAGCCAGAAGCCAGATGTCAACAACTCTCCATTTCTCACTGAACCTCAAGCCATGTGTCTTAAGGCCTCCACTGTGGGGTTTAAAGTTCTCTGCCCAGTAGATGCCCAGAGGTAACAGCACTCCCAGAAATGGGGGAATAGGGATGGACGAGAGCAAGGGAGGAAAAGTATCAAAAGCAAAACGATTTCCTCCCAGTAATTGTGACTCCTGGAAGGAATGATTCCATGTACTTGACTACACGGAAACTCAGACTCAGAAATTAGTGAAACAAACAAAAAGCCCCACAAAGGGGAAATGAGGAAGAAGCAAGCTCACTGCCGACCTTGGTGCCGCATGAACTAGTTAAACAGGTAACACCAAGCGTTAAAACCCAAGCACGCTACCCACCAACATTCTGTGGGATCTGGTTCTGGTGAGAACCATGCTTTCACAATAGGCCTCCAACCTGTCTGCAATAATTACCCGAAGAGCAAATAGGTAGCATTTTAAATTTTAGCGACACATTAATGAACGAGGTAATACTCTTGAGAGATGCAGAGAAAGATTCACCCCACGAAGCTAAGCAACGGCTCCTCAGGTCAAAACACAAGCCAAGGGCTTCCCTGGTGGCGCAGTGGTTGAGAATCTGCCTGCCAATGCAGGGGACACGGGTTCGGGCCCTGGTCTGGGAAGATCCCACATGCCCCGGAGCAGCTAGGCTTATGCACCACAACTACTGAGCCTGCGCATCTGGAGCCTGTGCTCCGCAACAAGAGAGGCCGCGATAGTGAGAGGCCCGCGCACCGCGATGAAGAGTGGCCCCCGCTCGCCGCAACGGGAGAAAGCCCTCGCACAGAAACGAAGACCCAACACAGCCATAAATTAATTAATTAATTAAAAAAAAAAAAAAACACAAGCCAAGTGGCTGGCCTTGGTAGTCCCGTTGTGCATCAGAGCTGCCCCTCAGGTAACTGTGTCCCCTTCAGACACCTGGCAGCTACTGACAGATCTACTGCTCTTATTGTCCCTGGCAGCCTTTGGCAGACATCTCGTCTCAGAAGATTCAAGCCTCTGTCTTGGAGTCGGGGGTTAATAGGACCCCTCAATTGCAGTATCAGTTATAACAAGGTCCTGCCTTTTTTAAAGCAATCTTTCTTCAAGCTTAGGAATTGGTCTTCCAGTGTGAGATGGTATCATCTCACCAAAGCTCAGCAATTCAAAGGACAATGCTAGGACATGAAGAGAAGTAGACTTTCCACATAGTAGGATACTTTATGGTCATGCACATGTACCCAGATACGTTCTGTGGCATCTTTGGCCAATCACCAGAGCCAGTGAGGAAAGGGGTGGGTGTCACAGCTCCTGGGTGACTCTCCTGAGGCCCCTGAAGGCTCCTCATGGTGACGGGTCTCCTGCAGACAGTTTGAACAAGAACTAAGCTCAGGGTCGCTGTCGGGGGTTGAAATGTGCCCCTCAAATATCCATGTGTTGAAGTCCTAGCCCCCAGGCCCTATGCCTCCAAATGTGACCTTATTTGGAAATAGGATCATTGCAGATGTAAATAGTTACGGTGAGGTCCTTAGGGTGGATGCTAATCCAATAGGACTGGTGTCCTTATAGAAAGGGGAATTTGGACACAAAGATTGTCCCTCACAGCCTCAGAAGGAACACCTTGATCTCAGACTTCTGGCCTCCAGAACTGTGAGACAGTACCTTTCCATTGTTTAAACCACCCAGTTTGTAGTACTTTGTTAGGGCAGCTCCAGGAAACAGTCACCCTTTGTCATTCTTGTAATGATCATCTCAACTTCCAATAACCACATAACCATTGGTAGAAACCCTTGAACTGGAGTGAAAACTGGGACTTTTCCTAAATTCCCAGCACATTCTTCTTTGGTTTACTCTTCAACCCACCAGCTCTTCTTATATTCTGAAACTGCCCATTTCATATTCTAAAACATTCACTTACCTTCCAACTAAGGTACTATAGTCATTGGAATGTCAAGAATTGAATGTCCTGTACTATGACATTTTCTTGACTTAAGGTCATAGGTTTGTAAAGCCTCTAATTAAGGGATCAAAAGGAAGAACTACAGAGAACAAGGAAGGGGGAGAAAATGTAAGGGAATTCTAAACGGTTGCTCTCTTCACCAATCTAATCCACATTAAAGCGGAAAATTGAGCTGCCATCTGTTGATGGTTGTACTAAAATCCAAGATGGTGGTCCTCAAAGTGTTGTCCCCATCAAGCAGCATCAACAGCACATCTCTGTCCCCCCACCCCCACACCCCACTAGGGCCTATTAAATCAGAGGGAGTGGGGTCCAGTTCCTGTGTTGGAACAAGTCTTTCAGGGGCTTCTGATGCCCACTCAAGTGTAAGAACCACTCTTACTACATTCAAAGCCAGTAGGCGAGTTGGTTCCACCTGACTGCAAATTCAGTTGGGAGTGACCGTGCAAGAGCACTGTGTTCAGAAGGATTCTGAAGCACACTCTGAGCTCTGATTTTAAAATGGGGAATCTCCTGGGAAGAAGAAGAGGGGATGGCAGCTAGTAAGCCACTTAACAACCACCTCATGAGTTTCAGACTCAGGTCGTCACCACTATATCTTTCTTCATATCAATGTTTCTAATTTAAAAAGGTCCCAAATTTCTGAAGGGATTTGGACCCTAAATATACTGACATAAAAATGAAAAGAAGAAATAAAAAACTTCTTCTCAGTTCTGAGACAAAACTCAAAATAAGCACTTGATGGCATTGCTCTGTCTTCTACTAAATATTTATTTCCCCCTTTTCTCTCCACACCATGCTTCTCTTTCAGGACAGCATTACTTTGGTGGTGGGATAAAAGAAATGAGGTTGTACTTCACTTAATTCAGGAAAACAAGCGATACACAAAATTTAAACTTATAATTGAATTTGAAAGTTACCGTTTTCACTGCATTTACATGATGAAGGATTCACTTCATTTTTAAAAGGATTTACAAAAGAGTTCTTTAGAAGATTGTTTTCCTCTGAGGTATTTCATATCTGATTTGATTTATCTTAAAAATCACCTACTGCTTCCTGTTGCCTTCAAATCTGAACTCCTGGGGATGAAGGGCTACAGCCTGAGTGCAGCTCACCTGGCAACCTTCTCTTCCCTCCTGCTCCTCCCTGGGTCAGATGGAGCCACTCTAGCATCTCCCAAAGTGTTTTCCTTTGTCCTGCTGCCTCTCCTGTTGCCATGGATACCATGCCCTCATGGATACCACACCCAGATAACATCCTCCCTTCCTCTGGACCCCTGTTCTGCCCCTTTGCCTCCTCACAGCCTTCCCTGGCCAACCCAGACTTGGGTGCCTCTTCTCTCCCTAAGGTCACATACTTCGTGCCATGGTTCCTGCATATTCAACCCTTCCCCAACCATTCCCTGAGGGAAGCCATTTCCATCATATCTCTCAGAGCAGCAATACAATGATTGAATAGACTCATTGCATGCATAGATTCCTTGCTGGGAGATTGCCTATGACAGGCTCCAAATGGAATGACTGGATTTCTTGCCTGTCAAGGGTTGTTCCCAGCCTCTGGGAAGCATTCGGAGCGATCTAGTTACCAGATCATGAATAGTTGGGAAGATTGTGTGACATGCCTAGACTGGAAAACCAGGAAATCGGATTCTTTCACTCAGCGGCCCCTAATGAAGTGTGTGGCCTGGGCATTCTCTCTGGCCCACGTTTGGCCATAGGATCTCTCTTGTCCATTCTTAAGAGTAATTCATTTGAGGATCAGCTAAAATGGCTTAAAGCATCAACTGACCTCTGCATAACCTGAACAGTATTATGAATCATTTGCCTGACCTCCTAAGATATTCCTTTAATCCTTATATTTTCTAGTACATATGACAGGAGGCATCTTTATCTTATTTATAGCTTTAAATAAATTGGTGTGAGCATCTACCAAACATATTTATTTCCCAAGAAATATACCCCCAGAAAATGTCAAGGAAATGATCTTTGAAAAATGCACATCCGAATGCAGTATAAAATATTTAAGGGAATGACTGTGCTCGTGGTTTCCATTTTCTGTTAGATTATTCTACAGGCTCCTACAAAAGTCAAGTCAGTGCTTTTAAAGGTGGAAAATGGCTACGAGTTAAGAAAAACCTTCAAAGCCCTGGGGTTCTCCTTGATTTTGCTTTTACTTTCAGCAGTTTGCCTTGAATGAACCACCTCAAATAAGTTAGATATTCAAAAACTGTTGGATAGTACTTAGCAAAGTAAAACTCAGATAAAGATGGTAAGAACTAAGCCAGTCACCAATTGCTTAAAAATTCCCAACTGCGTTTAGTGTTTCCTCATGAGGCATCTCTTCACACGACACTTTCAGTGGGTTCTCTCCCATCCATCCACCTTCCCTCAAAATCCTCCACTATTAAGGAACATTTCCCACATTCACTTGCGGTGTCAAAGTAGCAAATCATGTTGTCAAAAAAAAAAAAAAGGATTCTAGAAAAGAAGACTATTATTTAAATCTTAACATAAAGCCATTCAATTGAGTTGGCTGGGGAGCAAATCCTCACATAGATTAACTCGTTTAATCCTCCAACAACCCTGTGAGGCATGTACCATTTTATCCCCATTCTAAGAGGAAGAAACTGAAGCACAGAGATGTCCAATCAATTGCTCGACAGCTGCACAGCCAGGAAGTGGCCAAGCCAGAGTTTGACCATGCTACATGCCCCGACCAATACAATCATTCTGTGTGTGCTGATATTAGTCTCATAAATGATGCATTAAATGAAAATTTTTAATGAACTGAAGTTCATCAAATTCATCAGTAAATTGCATTGATACAAATGGCTGTTTCAGAGAAGAAAGGTGAAGCCTATAAAAAATGAAGACTTCCTCAGGATCCATGAGAGTGACCCCAGGAGGATGAGAACACCCAAGAGGACATGCCAAGATCAACTGCTATGGTCCAGGCATGCAAGGAAGATACCAGCACACAGTGTAGCTCCCTGCCCACAGCTCCTGGATGGCTGGTCCATGGTGGGGCTCATCTGGGGGGAACAGCTAGAGGACAATCCTGAACCACAGTTTTGGGCACCTGCAAGGTGACCTAAACCCAACCCTCATCTACCCACCTGTACAGACCCCCTCTAGATACCTGGGCAGTTGAGGCTCCTATCAACACATTCTGCACTGGCCTCTTATCACTGGGACCAGCAGTCTAATGAGGTCTAGCCATCACCCTCAGACACCCTCAGCCAGTTCCTGAAATCTGCCGTGCTGACCACAGCTCTCACCGGCTGATCGGCCATTTGCTTTGGGTCCAACCCAGTAGGCAACAGAGGTGTTCTGAACTCAGGCACTGGGGTCAATATCTCTGCACTTACTAGCTCTTGACCTTGGGAAAATTTAGAAGTTCTTGGAGCCTCAGTGTCCTTACCTGAAAGATGGGGATAATAAGACCACTCTGCCAGGTTACCATGAGGATGACACAAGACGATGAACATAAGATATAGGGAACAGTGAAGTGCCCCAACACGTCAGCTGCTACTCTTACTTTTGGTGTCACCTATAATGGCAAAGGGAGCTGAGAGCACAGGCTCAGCTCACCCGATGGCATCTGTTGACCATCTCCATGTCTGGACTTCCCTTTAAAATACTCCAGATGTACCATGCGATGTGAAGTGTGCTGCCAGTATTCTTGACAAGAGAGCAGAGCTCAGGGTGGACCTCTGGTGGTCTGCTCAGGAAGCCCAGACACAGGGCAGCTACTGCCAGAACTTCTGTTGTCATCAAACAGGGCTTGACAGAATATCAAAAAATGATTCCTATAAGTTCAATTAGTGTCCTATCAATTGTCATGAAGGCTGCTAGAAATGAGCTCTCTGTGGTGACATTAAAGATATTCAAGATACGTGGAGTGGCTGAAACGTTTAAGAAAATATCCTCCCCTTGCAGGAAGAGAGTGCATGAGTCCGGTGACACCTGGACCCTTTCCCGTGGGAAGAGGTATAACAACACCCCTTATCCCCACGCCCGTGGAACCTGAAACTTGGAGGTCTTAGCTTGCCTGATGCCGGCTATCAGGGTGACAGCATTTGCCTCTGCAGTCTTGGCATTAGCCTCGAGGCTCATTCTGCCCAGGGGTGGTCAGAGCATCTAAGGGGCAAGGAGCTGGCACTTCATTAAGCTCACAGAACAGGTTGATGAGCACTTGGGGCCTGCCAGCAAATTAATGCTTCTTCAGTAAATGTCTTGTGTGTGTCTGAGCTGGTTTGAGAGTTTCTGTCACAAAAACCAAGGAGCAAAATGTCAAAGGACAAATCGGCCCTCACCTGCCTCAAACTTCTATAGCTGCTACCCAAATGGACCAAAAAGAGCCCAAGAGATGTGCATGACCACACTGGCTTAGGTCTCTTCTCACGGTACTTGTGTCTGTAGACTTCACGGGGGAAGATCTAGGGCAAGTTTCCTCAGCTCCGACGAAGCCACTCAAGCTAAGGACAGCTACAGCCACCCCCATGGAGTCAACAGAGGAAGCCCACCAAAGCCAGGAGATCACGTCCAAGGTCACACACGAGGAGATGAGCTGGACAAGAAAACAGTTTCAGTCAGGAACTGCTTCTCCCTAGTTGTTCCTATACGTGAAGCAGGCAACCCTAAATAAAACTCTTTTCCTCTCCCGCAAGGTAAGTATAACCCAGAATCCCTAGTAGAGGCAAATAGTAGTCTTGGAATTTGGGGTCCCCAAATTGGGGAAGAGAAGAGTGGGTAGTCATCAAGGCGAGCCTCAGGACATCCTGCCCTTTAAGGATGTCTGTCCCCTGGGCAGACCATTTATATCAAAGAACCTGCCTTAAGCTCCATCCTGACCTGCTTTTGCTCTACTGAGAAATGTGTATATAAACAGAGCGTTTCAGTAAAAAAGGCAAATGGCAAATGAGGGTCTGATCAAGGGCTCAAAAGAGACACAAGCTGCTTTTCCACTGAGCTTCTATAAAGCGCCCAGCACGACCACAGGTGCTGAAGCCCATGTCACAGGGGACACAGACGAGGACATCATGGTCAGGCAGGCAGATATCCAAATCCTGAGCTGCAGTATGGAGCTGAATGTGTGAATCAGACGATCACAGAGAAATGCACTTGCCCTGTTTAGATCCCCTAAAAAGACCTTGAAAGTGAGGAGCTTAGTGCTAAGCAATGCCACACTTTGGAAAACCCAGACTTTCTGGGGTAGCTTAACACAATGAAGATGTTCTTCCTCATGGGGTCTGGTGTGAGTCGGCCATCAGAGCATGCATCCAGCAAGGTGGCCATAGCCAGGGTGGGTCACACGGGATGGCTTAATTGCTTCCGCCCACACCCCTCGCCAGTCCCACGGCCATCCTGCCTGCAGGGAAGCCTGGATAAGTGGGGCCAGCCTCTGCCCTGGGGAGGAAGAGCTCTGGATGTGACATGCGTACGGGACTTGTCACACAGCCTATGCCCCCTCCCCGCCTGAACTGGCCTCCAGGAATTTGGCCGTTTGTTTGCCCAAAAGGAAAGAAGTCATCTGCCAGCACCTTTCCTCTTCGCTGCTTCCTGGGTCCCTAGTTCTGTCCTGGTCACCCGGTTCTGGTGTCATCCACCATCTGACATGAGAGTGAGATTTATCTTATTTTATTTTTAATTGCTTGAAGTATGGGTCTTAAATTTGCCCTTTCAAAAGAGTTCCTTTCCTCAGCCTGAGATCTTGAATTTTTCTTCAGCCACTTCAAGAAAGTGTTCTGTTTCCTGTTCTGCCTGAGCTATCAGAGAAAACCTTGATTCTCAGCGTGAGAGCATTTATCTCAATGGGTCACTTTTTGGAAAAGATTAAAGCAATTGAAAGAAGCCTTTTCCTTGATATCAAAGCCATAGACTTGGATCATTTTTTTAGGCCAAAAGAAACCCGCTGTAAAAAATAAAATAAAAATAGGCATTTCCTAAAAAGAAAAATGCCTGCTGCTTTTTTGTAGCCCAGAAAATTATTAGTTCACAAGGTGAATCTCCCCATGAATAAACTCAACATGGATGGGGAAATAAATCATTTGACTGTCTACCTTTTTTCTTTTTGACAGTCATCTTGTTGAAAAAGGCCATTATTTTTTTGTGCTAATGGAAGTGTCTCGCTAGCTAAGACTTATAGGTTATCTAAAATATATAGTAAGCTTCATCTTTTCGGTGCACTTTATTCCCTTTAGCTAATCATATTCTGTAGAAGTGATACAAATTAAGTTGCAGATGTAAATATCTGCATTTCAGAGATGTGACTATTGAGAAACCTTACCTGAGATCACTTTCAAATGACCTTGACATTATCTTGGACTCTTACCCCTTCATACACTGTACCAAATGAATCAATGAATCACCATCCTTCCAGGGTAGGGCCATTCCTTAACAACCACATGCTCCAGAATGTCCATCTTTTTTTGCCAGGCTGTATGTCCAAACAAGCTATCTCACCTTTTCATTTGGAAAGTATGTCCATCAGAACTACAGTCAGGTCTGAGATCAGTCAGAATGTTTTGGTTCTATACCAGCCTGCAGCTATTCTGATGGGTCAGCACATGTGCTACACCAGTTGTTAAGTAGCTTGAATAGACCCTGGGTTACAGCTCATCTATCTCCCATTTCTGAAGATACTCTCTGCTCCTTTCTCCTTGATCCATCCAACCTAGCTTCCTCCTGCGAGGCTCCATTTGGACTGCTCTTTCAAGATCACCAAGGACCTGCATGTTCCCAAAGGCGTGGATGGTTTGAGCAACAGTTAGCAGCAGTACAGCACAGATTACTCCTTTCTCCTGGTTGCTTTGTCTTATTTTCTCCACCACCACACTCCTCTGGTTTTGCTTCCACCATCCTGATCCCTTTTGGGGAGCCCATGCAAGCTCCTCATCTTCCACTCATTCTTAAATGTGGCCATGTCTCAGAGCACTTTTCTGTCCTTGCTCTACAAAGTCTCATCAACCATTTGACTCTAAATGGTGAGCTCCAGCCCAGATTTCTCTAGGCCAATCAGCAAATCCAGTAGAACATCACGCAGGAACTCAAACTCTACATATCCACAACTGGACTCCACGTCATTCCACAATTCCAATAATTCACATTATTTCAACTACTACCGAAGGAGAAGTCACTCACTCCAGGGCACCCTGGAAATGGCACCTCAAAATACCTGCTCGTCCCCATCAGAAACCTGGATATCTTCCTTAATTCCTCCCTCTCACTTTCCATCGAGTGCTATTTATTCTACCTCCTCAACAGCCCTCCAATCTGTCAGTCTGCTTTTGACATTCCCATTGTCACCATCCTCTGAGCCGACATCCTTTCTTGCCCATCCCAGCCCATCAGTCTTGATGGCATCCTTGCACCATCTTCCTCTCCTCCACTCTCACCTCCACACTGCAACCAGAGTGAACTTTCCAAAACTTAAATCTGATCCCATCACTCCATTGCTTTAAGACTTTAAAACTCTTAAATAGTTTCCATTGGCTTTAGGATGACACCTGAACTCTTGGTATGAATCAAGGTTCTCCTAGACACAGGTACTGCTGCGTCTCTAGCTTCATCTGCTGCTCTTCTCTTTGCATCTTCGACATGCAGAACCACTTATATGCCACCCTCTCACTCACCTGCAAACATCTGAACAAGCTGTTCTGCCTGTGCCTCAAAGAGCACTCCCTCCCTACACTCCAACTCCTGATACACACCCACTCACACCTTATTCATGGGCCAACTCCCACTTAACCCTTCTCAGTGTATTTTAAAGGATACTTCTCTTTGGCAGGAGTTTCCTGGCCTTCTAACTAAGATGTGTCTCTTTGTGGTGGGTTCCCTTAGCACCCTGTATTCCCCATCACAATAATTATTATACATGATTTTCATTTTTTTCTAAATCTTTTTTCCCTTTAAACTGTAAGACCTATGCCCACAGAACTACTTTGGTTATTCCCTATCATATTCTCCATGACAAAACTGGTACTGGAAAATAGTAGGCACTAAATAAATATTGAACAAATATGAGAATGAATGAAAGAAAAAGTAAATTATATGTCACCTCCTCCATAAAGCCTATACCAGCGTTTCTCCAACTTAGAGCTATTGCTATTTTGAGCCAGACAATCTTTTATGGAGGGTTGTCTTGTGCACTGTAGAATGTTTAACAGCATCCTTGAATACCTTAAATAGCACCCTCCCCATTTGTGACAATCAGAAATGTCTTCAGACACTGAGATGTGCAATGTGAGAACCACAGACCCACACTGGCCTCTGTCCCTTCTCATAACTTCTTCACTGCCACTTATTATCACCTAATTGTTCTTCACCCCAAAAGAACTGAAAACTCCTTGGAATCAGGACTCTGTCCCCTAGTGTCCTCACAGCATCTTATCCTGGACTGAATGTAACAAATGGAATCCACATATGTGTCCATAAGTGGAAAGGCATGGAAAGCCAAGATCTCCATTCTCACTGGCATGTAGAATTCTGACTCTCCATCCTAACACTATCCTACCTGCCCAAACCTTTCAATATTGGAAAATTCAGCATTATCAGAAAGCCTTTAATGAATTATTAATTTTATTCAGTGCTAGTGATGGTTAATTTTATGTGTCGACTTGACTGGACCACAGGGTAACCAGACATTTGTCAAACATTGTTCTGGATGTGTCTGAAAGGGTGTTACTGAATGAGATTAACATTGGAATTGGTAGACTGACTAAAGCAGATTGCTCTCCCTAATGTGGGTGGGTCTCATCCAATCAGTTGAAGGTCTGAATAGAGCAAAAGAGCTGAACTTCCCTAAAATAAGGGAAACTCTTCCTGCCTGATTGCCTTCAAGCTGCGACATCAGTCTTTCCCTACCTTCAGACTCGAGCTGAAACAGCTGCTCTCTTTGGGTCTCAAGCATGCCAGCCTTCAGACCAGAACAACACTAGCAACTCTCCTGTGTCTCCAGCTTGCCGACTGCAGCTCTTGGAACCTGTTAGCTTCCAAAATCACGTGAGCCAATTACTTATATTAAATCTCTTTCTGTATATACATACATCTTATTAATTCTGTTTCTCCAAAGAACGAACCCAAACACAGTGCTATTCTACATGCTGTGTAAAGAAGATTTAAAACATTGCAGAACTAATAATCTCCCCATCTGGAATTCATTAAACTCTCATTTTCTAAAAATTCAACAAAGTTAACTGAACCATGGGCAGCTTGCTACAGGTTCACTGGTCACTCCCTTGGAGCGCTTTTTTCTCTGGATAACTCAGTTCTACATACCTTCTGGCACATTTGGGCCATAATCAAAGGGAATGGAACCAGCTTGCCCTTGACCTTCTATAATGACATTTGACTTCTCCTAAACTATCCTAGATGTCTCTAATGCTCTTTAAATAAATAATGATGATAATTAATATCAGCCAAAAAATATGGTTAAAAATTAACCATTTATATTAAATACTTAGCAAATGTTTATGTATGATTTTAACATTGTAGTAGTCCTGCTTAAAAAGAACCCCAACATGCCATTTCCTAAGATTAGAAAAACACTATTCTATCTAGGAAATCATCTCAATTAATACATGTACATGTAGTAAAAAGAGACAGTAAAAAAATTGCATCTTTCCTTTATTATGTGCTCATACTCAAACACACAATAAACAGGCAGGTCAAACCAAAGCCTCTTCTGTGAGTGCAGCCATGTGGTATGGTGGGAAGAACAGTTCTTAAAGTCATCCCCCCATGTTCTGAGCCAAGTTCTGCCACCAGTCACCCCGTGAGCTTGAGAGCATTCCCTGTACATCTCTTTGGCCCTCAGTTTACTCATCTTTAAAATGCAGAGAAAGATTCCATTCAATGGCCAAGGTCCCTTCTAGAGCTAAAATTTCAGTTTTGAGTATGTCTATGACACAATTCTTCAATCTGAAAATGATTTTTATACTCGTTTTTCAATTGGCAAATTGACAAAAGTAAAATTGGTTTAAAAAAAAAAAAGCATTTACACTGCCCTGGAATGAAATGGCACAAAAGAGAAAGCTCCCCTGCCAGAAGATGGGAGGGTCAGAAGCAGTAGAGAATAAGGAGTGGGGGCAGGATAAGAAGAAGACTCAGAACTCAAGCTGCAAATGGCAAACTTGTGCTATGACACAGTCCTACCTCCACGACATACGCTTATAACCATGGTGAGTATTACCAGAGTAGTGGTGGCAACACAAGACCACACAGAAATGGACAAGTAGAATTATGGGTCCCAAGAACCAAATGCTGATGGCCATGGTTGGTACTAAAGAACTTTGACCAGTAAAAGAACTCATTCCTCGAATGCAACATGGAAACCCCCAAGTCCACAAGCCAACAACATTGCCACAGCTGCCCCATGACTTCCCTGTGTAAAGAGCCATCCCATCCCAGGGCCCTCAACCCAAAATCTGAGTGTCACAGATGTGCTTCACATTAGTCATTTGTCCCAGCCTAGTCTACCTCCAATAAAGTTAAGCTTCACTTTTAAGTCAAAATTTCCAAATATTTTCTTATGTCTGTTAGCTATAACTGGAATGCTTGTCCCCAGGTAAAATCCTGTGCACTCAGGATGTTTTGGTGCCAAAGATTTGGCCCAAATCCCCAGAAACATTCCTCTGGAGTGGAAATCCTAATAGGTTTAGAGTGAGTGAAAAGCATTTGACAACAATGTGAAACTTGACTATGTAGAGATAGCTCCATCCTTGACAACAAGGGACACAGAGAGAGACAAGGGGGATTCATCTTGAGTGGCATGTGTCAAAGATTGTGCACAGCCTCAAATTTCTCCTAGAGCCACGTGTGCTAGAAACTGTAAAGGGGGACAAACAGCAAGCAGCCAAAGCACTCTGAGTTTGTTTTTCAAAATAAGCAGATAAAAGGCCCAATGGGCATTGATATCAGAAAAGAATAAAGCTAGTTAAGCCTAAAAAGGAGTCTAATGCAGCTCATTTTACCTAAAGTCTCCTATATTTTTGCCCTGTTGCAAATTGTAGGTGGATACATAAATCGTTTAAAGTCATTTCTGTCTTTTCTCTCTAAATTTCCAATTATAACACCCGCGGTACCAAATAGAGGGGGAATTGTAATCAATTTCTTAAATAAATTCATGTAAAATAAATTTAGACCCAAAGGATCTGAACAACAAAGCCAATTCATTCAACCAGGAAATCAGATTTTGACAGCCAGGCTTTTTAAAAAATTGAATTTATTTTCCAGAGAACTTATTCAAGTGCTCACTGCCACCAGGCACTGTAACAGAACCGTAACCAACGCACTGTTCCAATATGGGTCCTATTTGTAATTTAAGGACACATTAGATAGATGGGTGACATGGATTTTACCCCAGCTTGACCACCAAGGAGTTGTAGACCCTGAGGCAATCACTTCCTCTCAGCCTTGTTTCAGTATTTGTAAAATGGGGCACAGTAGTTGATGCACTAATGGCCCAATTCTTCACCCCTCTTGTATCTTCACCCTTTGCCAAGTAAGTTGGTAATACTCTCCCAATCTGACTCTAGATTTGGCCATTGACATTGGTCGATAGAATATAATAGAAATAAAAGTGCATCAGTTCCGGGCGTCCCTGGTGGTGCAGTGGTTAAGAATCCGCCTGCCAATGCAGGGGACACGGGTTCGAACCCTGGTCCAGGAAGATCCCACATGCCGCGGAGCAACTAAGCCCAATGCCACAGCTACTGAGCCTGTGCTCTAGAGCCCGTGAGCCACAACTCCTGAGCCCATGTGCCACAGCTACTGAAGCCTGTGCTTCTAGAGTCCATGCTCCGCAATAAGAGAAGCCATGGCAATGAGAAGCCCGCTCACCTCAACGAAGACCCAACGCAGACAAAAATAAATAAAATAAATAAGTTTATTTTAAAAAAGAGTGCATCAGTTCCAAGCCTAGGCCAAGAGGCCTTGCACGTTTCCACCTGCTTTCTTGAGCTTCTGCCATCACCATGGGAAAGACATGCTGGGACTCTAGCCCCCGAAGAGGGTGAGAGACGTGTAGAGCAGAGCCAAGTGTGCCCTGCCACGTCTCTCCTGCCAAGTCAAGCTGACACCCATTCCACAGCAGCAAATATAACTGAGATGAGCAAAGCCATCCATGAGAATAAATAACTCAGAGTGGATGTTACACAGCCAAAGCTAACTAGTACAGAGACAACATCATCTGCCCCAACTACCTCACTGGCATGTTGGGAAGATCAATTGAAATCATGTATGTAAGAGCACTTGAAAGACTGTAAAGCTGCCTCCCGCCCATGGATAGGACCACATGCTCTGTACCCCGTTAAGTTCTATTCTGCACCTTGGGCAGATTCTCCAGGTGGACGCTCCATTCTGAACTTGGTTTTCCTAGCCTGGTGACAGTTTCTATACCACGTTTCATGCATATCTTCTGACTTTCTATCCAATCCCTTTGGATTCTGGTGGACAGCGTGCTCACTCATTACTCTAATTCCCATCCTCCATCCCCCAAATAGAAAGTTTCCTCTAAAATCTCCATTCGTTCCATGTTCTGCAGAATCCAGGGCCAGACCTTCCCCCTCCCTTTGACCTATTCTGTTTCCCGTACCCCTATCTGATATTCCCTAGTCATGACTTAATCTGAAAGGGTGCTCAAACATATGCTATATCATTACTACAAAGCATCATGGCAAAATTAACTTTGTCCCTGAGGAATTGTGTGTGCTACTAATTGTCACTTGAAAGGCTTGTTGAATATTGGGTAGGTGGGTAGACAAACCCTTTCCCAAGACTACTTAAGCGTATGTTTCTTCTCGTTTTTGTGCTAGAGTGAATGTTACCATACTTAGAATAACTTCTCTCAGGGTGGGCTAAGAACATTCTTGGAATGCTACCTTCCCCATCGCCCAGCTTGGAGACAGGCAAGGGAAGGTCGCTGGCCATCCTAGGGCAAACTCTGCATTTCATCAGTAAATTGTGGGAGTCCATGCCATGCCTAGAGAGGGTTGCCTGAAGAAAATTGTGTATCCAAGAGCATGGTCACTAGGATGAGGCCACCAAGGCCGTTGTGAGGTGAGGAGGAGTGGAGAGGGCAGCAATTCTTACCACGGTTAGTGACCAAAGCCAACTGATGCACGGAAGAAAGGCAATGTCCAAACATAACCGTGCACAGCTCACCACTGGGCTCGGCCCATCAGCAGGACACCAGAGACAGACAGAGCTGTGGTCAGTAGGCAGCCTGAAGAAGAGGTGCTCTCTGTCCTGGCACCTCAGTGTTGGCTGCTACAGCCGACTGTGGACCACTCCAAAGATGGGTGCTCAAGCCCACGTAAAAGAAGGCCAGTGATGCCTGTGAAAAGTCTGGGTGCCATCAGATGATATGGAGACCGAGATATGGACCTTGAAGCAAGAGGGAATCCAAAGGAAACAGTTGAGAAATTTATGACCAAAGACCCAGCACCCACAAGAAAGGCAGAGTTTCTTTGAGCAAAGAAAAGTGCTTTTAGTCATTAGACTAGCTACCCGTTAGCATTTAGCATCTGCTAAGAGCCTGTTACGGGCCCGTTACAGCGCAATGAAGGATAAAAGGAAAATCGAGATGTATCACCTGCCTGCAGAGGATTGTAAAAATGGTTTAGAATTCATTGCTAAAACATAAGAAACAATAGTCAAGAGTAACACAACAAAATATAATTAAGTGCAAACACGTTATACACCAGTTGTTCTCAAATTCTAGTGTACTTCAGGATCACCTAGGAGGTTTGTTTAAAAAGATAGAAGCCCTAGCCCACCCCAAATACATCAGGATCCACAGGAGAGGGTCCAGGCAGTGGCGATGCACACCTGATTGGAGACAGGGGACACACACGAGAGCTCTGAGAGCTCAAAGGAGGCGGGATCAGAGGCATCCTGGACCACAGGAAACAGAGCTGCCCTTGACCCAGAGGAGCCTGACCCCCAAATCAGGCAAAGAAATATTGGATCATGGCCCTGGCACACTCGGTGTTACTTTTCAAGATACTGTTAAAAATACTTAGCTCCTGTTTTTATCAGATTGGCCTTGAGCCTTTCTGAGTATGATGTTTGCTCAATTCAACCATGACTTAAACCACCAAGAAGGAAGTGATCTGAAAACTCCATATCGGCTTTGAAAGAGCTCCATGCCTTACAAGTATCCAACCATTTCAAACAATGGTTAAGACAGGTCAGTGGACTTTGTGTTATCAAGTTCCCATCCACCTCAAATAGATAGCTTCCCCAAATCTATTTCTATTTTAGCAAATTATGATCAGTAGGAGAGACCTGAGCAGCTTGATGTCTTTCTGCCTTGGTACAGTCACTGTAAGGAAATGCAAATTAAACAAAGGAGGCAGGTTTATACGGGATGATACATTGGCTCCTCTGTGAGTCGGCTTGGGCTGACATGACAAAATACCACAGACTGGGGGGTTTACACATTAGAAATTTATTTTCGCACAGTTCTGGAGGCTGGAAGTCCAAGGACAAGGTGCCGTCAGGGTTAGTGTCTGGTGAGACCTCTCTTCCTGGCTTGCAAATGGACCCCTTCTTGCTGTGTCCTCACCTGGTCTCTCCTCCGTGCACGTGTGCAGAGAGAAAGAGAGAGACCTCTGGGTGTCTCTTCCTCTTCTTATAAAGACACCAGCCCCGGGCTTCCGTGGTGGCGCAGTGGTTGAGAATCTGCCTGCTAATGCAGGGGACGCGGGTTCGAGCCCTGGTCTGGGAAGATCCCACATGCCGCAGAGCAACTAGGCCCGTGAGCCACAACTACTGAGCCTGCGCGTCTGGAGCCTGTGCTCCGCAACAAGAGAGGCCGCGACAGTGAGAGGCCCGCGCACCGCGATGAAGAGTGGCCCCCGCTTGCCACAACTAGAGAAAGCCCTAGCACAGAAACGGAGACCCAACATAGCAATCAATCAATTAATCAATAAATAAATAAATAAATAAATCTTAAAAAAAAAAAAAAAAAAAAAAGACACCAGCCCTATCGGATTAGGGCCTCACCCTTACAACATCATTTAACCTTAATTACCTCCCCAAAGGCTCTATCTCCAAACACAGTCACATTGAGAATCAGGACTTTAGCATATTAACTGGGGGAGAAGGAGGGAGGGATACAATTCAGTCCAAAACAGATCCCAAAGGAGTACTCAGACAACGCAGTTATACACTGGCAAGTCCATACCTTCCTACCCTAGAGGAGGCAAGTCCCTCGGTTTTAATGGATTTTTTAAAACATGCTTTTATTTACCAAACCCATACAAAGTGTCCATCTCTGGCAAGCTTTGTACAAGGTGCAGGGAATGCAATGGTGGGAAAACGAGACATGGTCCCCACCTCTCAGATCTTACAGTCTAGTAGAATGAACTCTGCTCATCACCCAAGTACAGAATGAGGATAGAGGGGTGAAAGTGGATGTGATGATAATCCCACAGAGCTAGATCTTTCCAATCCAGAATGCATTCACCACTTCACTCTGTCTATGCCCATTTCACTTACTCCTTCCAAATTAATCTACCAAACAGCTGTTCCAGTCTACACACTCTCACCAGCAGGATACAAAGGGTTCCCCATGTTCAAGTCAATGCTTGATATTTTCCAACTTTATAGCTTTTGACAGTTGGATGGTTATCTTGATTTAATTTGCATTTCTTTGATTACTAATGAGATTTCTTACAAGCCGTTAGCTTTTTCCTCTCTGAATTGCCTCTTCTTGCCCTTTGCCATATTTCTATTTGTTTCCTGACTTTTTCTTGTTGATTTACAGGTGGTTCCTTGCATACACTAGAAACTAATCATTCACTGACTGTGTGTTTTAGAAATGTCTTCTCAGTCTGTCAACACTGGCTATGATGTCAGAGTAGACATGTGTTGCCCTTCCCTGAGGGAGGATTACACACGCCTGACCCATTGATAACAAGCTTGGCCATATGACTTCCTCTGGCGAAAACATGTGAACAGAGGTGACGTGATCTTTTCAAGCCAAAGCTTTAAGATTCATGACATGAAACTGCCATGTACTTTGCTCTCAGAGAGGGGCCACCCCTTTGGCCTGGATCCTGGAACAAAGGATACACATGGAGTAGACCCCCAGCCAGCCCATAGTCACCTCTGCAGACAGAAACTTTTGCTATTATAAGCTATAGGTTTGGTTGTCTGATTTTGATGTTGATTGTTTTGGCAGAAGAGCTGAACGATTCCAAGACTGATACCAGAATAAAGTGTTACTGTAATAAACACAAAATGTGTGCATGGGCCTTGGGGTCGAGGGGCAGGTGACAAAAAAAAAAAAAAGAAAACCTGATATTAAAGGCTTTTTATGCAGTGCCGAAGCATTTGATAAAACTATCACCTGCGATAATCTGGAAGGCAGAGTGTCACTAATGAACTTGTGGTTTGGGGGAGAAAGCAGAATGTTGGTAACACTGGATGTTTGCTAATGGCTGTTTTTGACAATGCACAATAAAAAAGGAATAAGCTCATAGAAGAAATGGCCATTTTGCAAGCAGAATTGAAAGACAGTTTGGAGAGGCCATAAATTCCAGGATTTGCAGGTTAAAAAATAGTGCTGTTTCTCATCTCCAACCTGTAAAAGATAAAACTGAGAAGGCCTTGAGCTACAAAACCCAATTAAGACTCATCCCTGGGGCAAAGATGAAATCAAGTAGCCTGGGTAGCCCACTGTTCAAACTCTAATGGGGTAGAAATGGGGGGACGGGATCAAGCCTTGTAAGTGAGCTACTCTTCACCCATCAGAGAACAAGGTGATACAGGATGCCAAAAATGAACGATTCCATAAATGGCAACAAAAGCCCTTTGGTTAGAAATACAGAGGTGTAATTGCTTTCTATCTCTGTGTAAAAAGTGCCACAAACCCTGTTGCTTAAAACGACTTACTATCTCACAATTTCCATGGGTCAAGAGTCAGTGTGGGTTAGCTAGGTGTTACACTCAGCCTCACATCAGGTTAAAGGTGTCAGGCAGGGTTGTGGTCTCATCTGAAGCTGGAGGTGCTTCCCAAACTCACTGGTTATTGTCAGAATTCAGTTACTTGTGGTTAAATGACTGAGACCCTCAACTCTCAGACACTGTCTACCACAAAGTTCACGTGCATTCATCACCAAAAAAAAAAAAAAAAGTAAAGGTAACTTACATGAGGAAATGACATGTTAATTAGCTTGACTGTAGTTTTTATTTCACTATGTGTATATATATATAGCAAATCATCATGTTCTACAGCTTAGATATACATAAAAATATATAATTTAAAAGGAAGCAAAACAGACAGTATGGTTAAAATAGAATACATGCGTAGATTTATCATTGGACAAAGAGGGTCATTACATGTTAAAGGAAGGCAAAATTCACAGGGAACATGTTAGTCTTTGCTATGTGGCCAACCACCAGAATTCAGTGGCCTAAAGCAATGATTTTTTATTTATCTCACTATTCTGTGAGTTGGTGATTTCAGTTGGGCTCCACTAGGCATTTCTTCTGATGGTCTCTGCTGGGCTCAGTCTGCATTTGTGGTCAGCTGCCATGGTCAGCAGCTGGGGTTGGCTGACTGTCTGCAGGGCCAACAGGAGCAACGCTGAGGATGGGGCCATGTGTATCTCCTCACCCAGCAGGCTAGCCGGGGATGGTCATATGGCCGTGGTGGCAGGAGTCCCCAGAGCAGCAAAAGAGCAAGCTCCAGTGGGACAGTGCTTTTCAGTCTGTGCTTCTGCCATGTTTGCACCTATGCATGTATATAAATAACTTAGCATCAAAATAAACCAAACTAGAGCTCTCAGAAATATAAGAAGAATCAAAGGGCTTCCCTCGTGGCGCAGTGGTTAAGAATCCGCCCGCCAATGCAGGGGACACGGGTTCAAGCCCTGGTCCAGGAAGATTCCCACATGCCGTGGAGCAACTAAGCCCGTGCGCCACAACTACTGAGCCTGTGCTCTAGAGCTCACAAGGCACAGCTACTGAGCCTGTGTGCCACAACTACTGAAGCCCGTGTGCCTAGAGCCCATGCTCCGCAACAAGAGAAGCCACCGCAATGAGAAACCCGCGCACCGCAACACAGAGTAACTCCCACTCGCGACAATTAGAGAAAGCCCGTGTGCAGCAACGAAGACCCAAGGCAGCCAAAAATAAATAAATAAATAAATAAATTTATTAAAAAAAAAAAAACCACAGCCATAGCTTTATCTTTAGTTCTCAATCTTTATATAGACAAAAGAATTAGGATTCAAATAGTATAATGAATAAGGTCACCAAATATCAAAGTCTGTTTTCTATAGAGACTATGCATCCTTTTTTCAATGTCTTTGGAACAGTTACAAAATTTGACCACACGTTGAGGTGATAAAAGAAATCTCAGTAAATCAAGAATAAAGAAAAGAAAAAAAGAAGACACTGTTTAGGCAATATTCTCTGACCAAATGCAATAAAACTAGAAATTAACAAAACTATAAACAAGAAAGTTCAAACCACATGGAAATTAAAACACTTTCCTGGATAACTTGTTGGGTCTAAAATTATAGACTACTTAGAAAAAAGTGATAAAACTATATATCAAAAACTATGGAACACTTCATATTAGGGGACAGCAAACTTTTTCTGTAAAGGGCCACACAGTAAATATTTTAGGTTTTGTGGGCCATAGGTCTCTCTGTAACTACTTAATTCTGCCATGGTAGTGTGAAGCAGCCATACACAACACACAAATGAATGGGTGTGGATATGTTCCAGTAAAACTTTATTTACAAGAACAGGCAGCAGGCTGGACTTGGCCCATAGCCTTGGTTTACCAACTCCTGCTTTATATTAATTAAATGTTAAGCACTTAGAGAGAAATTCCTAACTTTACATGTTTTTACTGCTAAACAAGAAGGAATAGAAATCAATGAAATAAGTAATGTACTCTAGAAGCTAGAAAAATATCAACAACAGCAAAACAGAAAAAGCAAGAATAAACATATAACACTAAAAACAGAAATTAATGAAAGAGAAGACATAAAAACAATACCATTGGTAAATAAATCCAACATTAGAGAATACCAATAAAATATACAAACCCCAAACAAATCTAATCAAGAAAAATGAGGGGAAAAGCACAAACACACATTATTAAGAATTGGAAAGGAGCCACAACCACAGATGTAGAAAATGCTTTTTAAAATCATAAGCAAATACTATGAATGACCGTATGGTAATAAATATTTAACTCTCAATGAAATGGTTAATTGTCTAGAAATAGTCTATTTACTAAAATTAACTCTTCAAAGGGGAGCAAGTCTGAACAGATCAAGAATAAGAAAACAGGTAACAGGCTTCCCTGGTGGCACAGTGGTTAAGAATCCGCCTGCTAATGCAGGGGACACAGGTTCGAGCCCTGGTCCGTGAAGATCCCACATGCTGCGGAAAAACTAAGCCCGTGAGCCACAACTACTGAACCTGCGCTCTAGAGCCCGTGAGCCACAACTGCTGAGCCCATGAGCCTAGAGCCCATGCTCCGCAACAAGAGAAGCCACCGCAATGAGAAACCCGTGCACTGCAACAAAGAGTAGCCCCCACTAACTGCAACTAGGGAAAGCTCATGCGCAGCAATGAAGACCCAATACAGTGAAAGATAGATAAATTTATTTTAAAAAAAGATGTTTAGGAGAGACCTTCAAGATGGTGGAGGATTAAGACGTGGAGATCACCATCCTCCCCACAAATACATCAGAAATACATCTACATGTGGAACAACTCTTACAGAACACCTACTGAACACAGGCAGAAGACCTCAGACTTCCCAAAAGGCAAGAAACTCCCCCACGTACCTGAGTAGGGCAAAAGAAAAAAGGAAAAACAGAGACAAAAGAACAGGGACGGGACCTGCACCTCGGGGAGGGAGCTGTGAAGGAGGGAAAGTTTCCACACACTAGGAAGCCCCTTCACTGGTGGAGATGGGGGATGGTGGGGGGGGAAGCTTCAGAGCCATGGAGAAGAGCGCAGCAACAGAGGTGCAGAGGGCAAGGCGGAGAGATTCCCGCACAGAGGAGCAGTGCCGACCAGCACTCACCAGCCCGAGAGGCTTGTCTGCTCACCCACCGGGGCGGATGGGGGCTGGAAGCTGAGGCTCAGGCTTTGGAGGTCAGACCCCAGGGAGAGGATGGAGGTTGGCTGCATGAACATAGCCTGAAGGGGCTAGTGCATCACAGCTAGCCAGGAGGGAGTCTGGGAAAAAGTCTGGACCTGCCTAAGAGGCAAGAAACCATTGTTTCAGGTGCGCAAGGAGAGGGGATTCAGAGCACCACACAAAGAAGCTCCAGAGACAGGCATGAGCTGCGGCTATCAACGCAGACACCAGAGATGGGCATGAGATGCTAAGGCTGCTGCTGCAGGCACCAAGAAGCCTGTGTGCAAGCACAGGTCACTATCCACACCTCCCCTCCCAGGAGCCTGTGCAGCCCGCCACTGCCAGGGTCCCATGATCCAGGGACAACTTCCCCAGGAGAACACATGGTGTGCCTCAGGCTGGTGCAATGTCACGCCAGACTCTGCCGCTGCAGGCTCACCCCACATTCCATACCCCTCCATCACCCCGGCCTGAGTGAGACAGAGCCCCCTAATCAGCTCTTTTAACCCTGTCCTTTCTGAGCGGGAACAGATGCCCTCAGGTGACCTACACACAGAGGCAGGGCCAAATACAAAGCTGAACCCCGGGAGCTGTGCGAACAAAGAAGAGAAAGGGAAATCTCTCCCAGCAGCCTCAGGAGCAGTGGATTAAATCTCCACAATCAACTTGATGTACCCTGCATCTGTGGAATACCTGAATAGACAACGAATCATCCCAAAATTGAGGTGGTGGACTTTGGGAGAAACTGTAGACTTGAGGTTTGCTTTCTGCATCTAATTTGTTTCTGGTTTTATGTTTATTTTAGTTTAGTATTTAGAGTTTATTATCATTGGTAGATTTGTTTATTGATTTAGTTGCTCTCTTCACCTCCCTTTTTTTTAAATATATAGATATATATTTTTTTCCCATTTTCTGTTTTTGTGAGTGTGTATGTGTACGTTTCTTTGCGTGACTTTGTCTGTATAACTTTGCTTTTACCATTTGTCCTAGCATTTTGTCTGTCCGTTTTTTTGGTTTTTTTACTTTTTACTTTTTTTTATTTTTAATAATTTTTTTATTTTTTATTTTAATAACTTTTTATTTTATTTTATTTTATTTTTCTCCCCTTTCTTCTAAGCCATGTGGCTGACAGGGTCTTGGTGCTCTGGCCAGGTGTCAGGTCTATGCCTCTGTGGTGGGAGAGCTGAGTTCAGGACATTGGTCCACCAGAGACCTCCCAGCTCCACATAATATCAAATGGCAAAAGCTCTCCCAGAGATCTCCATCTCAATGCTAAGACCCAGCTTCACTCAACGACCAGCAAGCTATAGTGCTGGACACCCTATACCAAACAACTAGTAAGACAGGAACACAACCCCACCCATTAACAGAGAGGCTGCCTAAAATCATAATAAGGTCACAGACACCCCAAAACACACCACCAGACACAGTCCTGCCCACCAGAAAGAGAAGACCCAGCCTCATCCACCAGAAAACAGGCACCACTCACTTCCACCAGGAAGCCTAGACAACCCACTGAACCAACCTTACCCACTGGGGGCAGACACCAAAAACAAAGGGAACTATGAACCTGCAGCCTGCGAAAAGGAGACCCCAAACACAGTAGGTTAAGCAAAATGAGAAGACAGAGACACACACAGCAGATGAAGGAGCAAGGCAAAAACCGACCAGACCAAATTAAGGAAGAGGAAATAGGCAGTCTACGTGAAAAAGAATTCAGAATAATGATAGTAAAGATGATCCAAAATCTTGGAAAGAGAATGGAGAAAATACAAGAAACTTTCAACAAGGGCCTAGAAGAACTAAAGAGCAAACAAACAATGATGAACAACACAATAAATGAAATTTAAAATTCTCTAGAAGGAATCAATAGCAGAAAAACTGAGGCAGAAGAACAGATAAGTGACCTGGAAGATAAAGTAGTGGAAATAAATACTGCAGAGCAGAATAAAGAAAAAAGAATGAAAAGAATTGAGGACAGTTTCAGAGACCTCTGGGACAACATTAAAAGCACCAACATTAAAATTATAGGCATCCCAGAAGAACAAGAGAAAAAGAGACTGAGAAAGTATTCGAAGAGATTATAGTTGAGAACTTCCCTAATATGGGAAAGGAAATAATCAATCAGGTCCAGGAAGTGCAGAGAGTCCCATACAGGATAAATCCAAGGAGAAACACACCAAGACACATATTAATCAAACTATCAAATATTAAATACAAAGAAAAAATATTAAAAGCAGCAAGGGAAAAGCAACAAATAACATACAAGGGAATCCACATAAGGTTAACAGCTGATCTTTCAGCAGAAACTCTGCAAGCCAGAAGGGAGTGGCAGGACATATTTAAAGTGATGAAAGGGAAAAACCTACAACCAACATTACCCAGCAAGGATCTCATTCAGATTCGACAGCGATATTAAAACCTTTACACACAAGCAAAAGCTAAACGAATGCAGCATCACCAAACCAGCTTTACAACAAATGCTAAAGGAACTTCTCTAGGCAGGAAACACAAGAGAAGGAAAAGACATACAATAACAAACCCAAAACAATTAAGAAAACGGTAATAGGAACATACATATCGATAATCACCTTAAATGTAAATGGATTAAATGCTCCAACCAAAAGACCTAGACTGGTTGGATGAATACAAAAACAAAACCCATATATATGCCATCTACAAGAGATGCACTTCACACCTAGGGACACATACAGACTGAAAGTGAGGGGAAGGAAAAAGATATTCCATGCAAAAGGAAATCAAAAGAAAGCTGGAGTAGCAGTTCTCATATCAGACAAAATAGACTTTAAAATAAAGACTATTCCAAAAGACAAAGAAGGACACTACATAATGATCAAGAGATCAACCCAAGAAGAAGATATAAAAATTGTAAATATTTATGCACCCAACATAGGAGCACCTCAATACATAAGGCAAATACTAACAGCCATAAAAGGGGAAATCAACAGTAACACAGTCATAGTAGGGGACTTTAACACCCCACTTTCACCAATGAACAGATCATCCAAAATGAAAATAAATAAGGAACCACAAGCTTTAAATGATACATTAAACAAGATGGACTTAATTGATATTTATAGGACATTCCATCCAAAAACAACAGAATACACTTTCTTCTCAAGTGCTCATGGAACATTCTCCAGAACAGATCATATCCTGGGTCACAAATCAAGCCTTGGTAAATTTAAGAAAATTGAAATAGTGTCAAGTATCTTTTCCAACCACAATGCTATGAGACTAGATATCAATTACAAGAAAAAATCTGTAAAATATTCAAACACGTGGAGGCTAAACAATACACTACTTAATAACCAAGAGATCACTGAAGAAATCAAAGAAGAAATAAAAAATTACCTAGAAACAAATGACAATGAAAACACAATGACCCAAAACCTATGGGATGCAGCAAAAGCTGTTCTAAGAGGGAGGTTTATAGCAATACAATCCTACCTCAAGAAACAAGAAACACCTCAAATAAACAACCCAAACTTACACCTAAAGCAATTAGAGAAAGAAGAAGAAACAAACCTCCAAGTTAACAGAAGGAAAGAAATCATAAAGATCAGATAAGAAATAAATGAAAAAGAAGTGATTGAAATGATAGGAAAGATCAATAAAACTAAAAGCTGGTTCTTTGAGAAGATAAACAAAATTGATAAACCATTGACCAGACTCATCAAGAAAAAAAGGGAGAAGACTCAAATCAATAGAATTAGAATTGAAAAAGGAGAAGTTAACAACTGACACTGCAGAAATACAAAGGATCATGAGAGATTACTACAGGCAACTATATGCCAATAACGTGGACAACCTGAAAGAAATGGACAAATTCTTAGAAAAGCACAACCTTCCGAGGCTGAACCAGGAAGAAATAGAAAATATAAACAGACCAATCACAAGCACTTAAATTGAGACTGAGATTAAAAATCTTCCAACAAACAAAAGCCCAGGACCAGATGGCTTCACAGGCGAATCCTATCAAACATTTAGAGAAGAGCTAACACCTATTATTCTCAAACTCTTCCAAAATACAGCAGAGGGAGGAACACTCTCAAACTCATCCTTTGATGCCACCATCACCCTGGTACCAAAACCAGGCAAAGATGTCACAAAGAAAGAAAACTACAGGCCAATATCACTGATGAGCATAGATGCAAAAATCCTCAACAAAATACTAGCAAACAGAATCCAACAGCACATTAAAAGGATCATACACCATGATCAAGTGGGGTTTATCCCAGGAATGCAAGGATTCTTCAATATACACAAATCAATCAATGTTAACAAATTAACATATTAACAAGTTGAAGGAGAAAAACCATATGATCATCTCAATAGATGCAGAAAAAGCTTTTGACAAAATTCAACACCCGTTTATGATAAAAAACTCTCCAGAAAGTAGGCATAGAGGGAACTTACCTCAACATAATAAAGGCCATATATGACAAACCCACAGGCAACATCATTCTCAATGGTGAAAAACTGAAGCCATTTCCACTAAGATCAGGAACAAGACAAGGCTGCCCACTCTCACCAATATTATGCAACATAGTTTTGGAAGTTTTAGCCACAGCAATCAGAGAAGAAAAAGAAATAAAAGGAATCCAAATCGGAAAAGAAGAAGTAAAGCTGTCACTGTTTGCAGATGATGTGATACTATACATAGAGAATCCTAAAGATGCTACCAGAAAACCACTAGAGCTAATCAATGAATTTGGTAAAGTAGCAGGATACAAAATTAATGCACAGAAATCTCTTGCATTCCTATACACTAATGATGAAAAATCTGAAAGAGAAATTAAGGAAACACTCCCATTTGCCATTGCAACAAAAAGAATAAAATACCTAGCAATAAACGTACCTAAGGAGACAACAGACCTGTATGCAGAACTATAAGACACTGCTGAAAGACATTAAAAATGATACAAGCAGATGGAGAGATATACCATGTTCTTGGATTGGAAGAATCCACATTGTGAAAATGACTATACTACCCAAAGCAATCTACAGATTCAATGCAATCCCTATCAAACTACCAATGGCATTTTTCACAGAACTAGAACAAAAAATTTCACAATATGTATAGAAACACAAAGGACCCCGAATAGCCAAAGTAGTATTGAGAAAGAAAAACGGAGTTGGAGGAATCAGGCTCCCTGACTTCAGACTATGCTACATAGCTACAGTAATCAAGACAGTATGGTACTGGCACAAAAACAGAAATATAGATCAATGGAACAGGATAGAAAGCCCAGAGATAAACCCACACACATATGGTCACCTTATCTTTGATAAAGGAGGCAAGAATATACAGCGGAGAAAAGACAGCCTCTTCAATAAGTGGTGCTGGGAAAACTGGACAGCTCCATGTAAAACAATGAAATTAGAACACTCCCTGACACCATACACAAAAATAAACTCAAAATGGATTAAAGACCTAAATGTAAGGCCAGACACTATAAAACTCTTAGAGGAAAACATAGGCAGAACACTCTATGACATAAATCACAGCAAGATCCTTTTTGACCCACCTCCTAGAGAAATGGATATAAAAACAAAAATAAACAAATGGGATGTAATGAAACATAAAAGATTTTGCACAGCAAAGGAAAACATAAACAAGATGAAAAGACAACCCTCAGAATGGGAGAAAATATTTGCAAATGAAGCAACTGACAAAGGATTAATCTCCAAAATTTACAAGCAGCTCATGCAGGTCAATATCAAAAAAACAAACAACCCAATCCAAAAATGGGCAGAAGACCTAAATAGATATTTCTCCAAAGAAGATATACAGATTGCCAACAAACACATGAAAGGATGCTCAACATCACTAATCATTAGAGAAATGCAAATCAAAACTACAATGAGGTATCACCTCTCACCAGTCAGAATGGCCATCATCAAAAAATCTACAAACAATAAATGCTGGAGAGGGTGTGGAGAAAAGGGAACCCTCTTGCACTGTTGGTGGGAATGTAAATTGGTACAGCCACTATAGAGAACGGTATGGAGGTTCCTTAAAAAACTAACTACCTAACTAACTACCATACTAACTAACTACCATACAACCCAGCAATCCCACTTCTGGGCATATACCCTTAGAAAACCATAATTCAAAAAGAGGCATGTACCACAATGTTCATTGCAGCTCTGTTTACAATATCCAGGACATGGAAGCAAGCTAAGTGTCCATCGACAGATGAATTGATAAAGAAGATGTGGCACATATATATAATGGAATATTACTCAGCCATAAAAAGAAATGAAATTGCATTATTTGTAGTGAGGTGGATGGACCTAGAATCTGTCATATAGAGTGAAGTAAGTCAGAAAGAGAAAAACACATACCATATGCTAACACATATATATAAAATCTAAAAAAATAAAAAATAAATAATGGTTCTGAAGAACTTAGGGGCAGGACAGGAATAAAGATGCAGACCTACCAGAGAATGGACTTGAAGACACGGGGAGGGGGAAGGGTAAGTTGGGACGAAGTGAGAGACTGGCATGGACATATACACACTAACAAATATAAAATAGATAGCTAGTGGGAAGCAGCCACATAGCACAGGGAGATCAGCTCGGTGCTTTGTGACCACCTAGAGGGGTTGGATAGGGAGGGTAGGAGGGAGACGCAAGAGGGAGGAGATATGGGGATATATGCATATGTATAGCTGATTCACTTTATTATTAAGCAGAAACTAACACACCATTGGAAAGCAATTATACTCCAGTAAAGATGTTAAAAAAATTTTTTTTTAATAAAAAAGGATGTTAAAAAAAAAAAAGAAAGGAAACAGCTAACATTTATCCAGCATTTGCTGGTGTCAGATACTCGTTGGCTGTCTCAATTTGTACTGTCTCAATTAATCTGCCCATCAACCTTATGATGTAGGTCCTGTCATTATGCCTGTTTGCTCAGATGAAGACAGAGAAGTTAAGTAAAATTAAGAAGCTTCCCACCCTCTAATAACTGGAATTAGAGCACCTTGACTCTGGCATTTCGATGGCTGCCACCATTGTTACCTTTGCAGTGCAGAAGATATTGAACGTTATGTCAAAGAGCAGCCCCCAAGGACCGAAGGGGGCGCAACATGATTTCCCCAGCAGGCTACTTCAAACTCTTCAGCAACTGATAATGTCTATGGAATTAAACTGTTTCAGAAAATAGCAAAAAAGGAAGTGTTCTATTTTATTTTAAGAAGCATGAGCCACCTTAAATCAAGACATGACACAAAACTAAATCTCACAAATATAGATGCAAAAATCCTGTTATATCAAATCTAGAAATATATTAAAATAATAATATGCCCTGAACACATATCATTTATAACAGGAATATATAAATGGTTCATAGTGAGAACTAAATTCCAGACATAATACATCATATTAACAGGTCAAGGAAGGAAAATGATTCTTCTCAATAGGTACTAAATTTAACCTCCTTTCTGATTTTTCTTTTTATTTTAGAAGAATAGGAGTAGACCAATGCTTCTTTAACATTTTAAATGACTTCTTTTTAACCAACAGCCAGCATGATGTTTACTGTTAAAATAGTAGAGTAGCATTTCTCAAACTATGATTTATACAATATTAGCTTCAAAAGAGAGAAATTCTTATTGTACTATTGAAAGAATTCCATATTTCAATGAACACAGAATATAATACATATTGTACCTCCATTTTGGAGATTCAAAATATACCTTACTGGATTAACTCTAGAAGAACAGCAAAAATAGCAAATAGATTCTGAAAAGGTAGACACAGAAAGCAGATTATAAATACTCAGTATTAAAATACTGTGGTAATAGTAACTGAAGGTATAGACATAATAACACGTTCCACAAAGAGTAAATATAAGATTGCAGCATGTGATAAACATACCGTTTCAAAACAGGAACGAAGATCAGATTATTCAATAAAAAATATTGGGACAACTAGAAAGGATATATATCAGACCTCAAGTTCATATTTTACCAAAAGAAAAAAGAAAATGCCTGATGGCTTAGTTATATGTCAAAATGAAATCATAAAGATTAAAGAAAACGTAAATGGGCTTCAAGTGTAAACATGGTTATTTAAGTCTACATTTCTCTTTCTCCTCCTCAAAATCATTAAACAACAAGAAGCATTACTGAAACAATGCAGGAACTTCATTCTCTGTAAAATTTGGAAAACAGTATAATCAACAGACTTTAAAATATATGTAAATACGAATGAATGCAGCTGAAATGAGCAGAAGCCACATAGAGGAAGGAAAAGGAAAAGCACAGAGAATGGAGAGAGGACATAGTGTGGCCAGAGGTCAGAAAATGCCACCAGGACACACCTCCTGAAGATGAAGGGCCGACACTCTATTATAACAGATGTGTCTCTCATCTACAGCAGTTGTGAAAGATGGAAGGTGGGCAGAGCCAGTGGCAAAAGCCTTCCTTGAAAGGCTTTGGTTGAAAGAAGCAGAGGGGAAGGGTGGATATAAAGAATCACATAAAAAGTCATATTTGCGGGGCTTCCCTGGTGGCGCAGTGGTTAAGAATCCGCCTGTCAATGCAGGGGACACGGGTTCGAGCCCTGGTCCCAGAAGATCCCACATGCCGCAGAGCAGCTGGGCCCGTGAGCCACAATTACCGAGCCTGCGTGTCTGGAGCCTGTGCCCCGCAACAAGAGAGGCCACGACAGTGAGAGGCCGCGCACCGTGATGAAGAGTGGCCCCCACTTGCCACAACTGGAGAGAGCCCTCACACAGAAACGAAGACCCAACACAGCCATAAATAAATAAATAAATAATTTTTTTTAAAAAGTCATATTTGCAAGAAGCAGACTGTCTCTGAAAAGTCACCTTAGCCTCCATACCTGGTCCCCAAACAGGAACCACTTACCAGCTGGTCAAGGAAAATATGACCATTCAATGATAAGTAATGAAAAAGGAATTAGCTCAGTATTAATACAAAGATGACTAGGAGATAATGGGGAAAGAGCAACAAAATGTATCAAAGATGAAAAATGCTCACCAGAAAAATGTTGCCACGGAGCAGATAAAAATTTTAACTAAGTATCTCACCATGAATTTTAAAATATTCAATGTGACCATTATCTCTACAAAGGAAGATCAGAAACACAGAAACCTAGAACAAATGTGGCTACTCAACAGAAAGAAAGAAAACATAAGCTAGTATACTCCAAGAAAGGATAAATGAATAAATACCGGAAGGGCAGAAATGAGCCTAGATACTCTGGAAACTCAATAAGAAATGTAAAGAAGAATAATGAGGAACATGAACATTAGAAAACAAAATTATAGAAAAGATTTTTTTGTTGTTGTTAAAGAGAAAAAGACCTGGAAGACAGGTAAAGGAGATTCAACAGATACATAATTGGAATACTAAAGAAACCCAAAGCAAATATTTAATGACATAATCCATGAAATATTCATGAAATTAAAAAAGAAGAATGTAATCTGCACAATTGAAAGGGTACACTGTGTACCAGGAAAAGAAAAGTTGACCTAGGATGGTTAATACCAAAACTTAATCATAGTCTTAATCATGTACTTTAAAAAAAAAAGAAAGAAAAAAAATTCTGGACTAAGAAATCAGTCTGGCTTCCTATTTATCCACCATTAAAACCAAAAGATAATGGAACAGCATTTATAAGATACTCAGGGAAAATTCGACTTGTCCTTTGAGTATAAAGGGTATGTTTGTTTTTAATTGCAAGAAGTTAGGGAATATTGTTATCATGAACCATTCTTGAGAAGCTACTAGAGTATATACTTCTGCCAACCAGAAGATGATCAAGAAAACCACAGGCACAGAACCTGGTAGTGAGTATTGGATATATTTAATTGTAAAATAAGACCAAAACAAATGTATAGACTAGGGTCCCAGAGCAGAAGTAAATGCTATATGCCACTACAATGTAGAAACGATACAAAAACAAGACTCAGCAGAAGGGGATGAGAAGGTAAAAGGCAGAGTGAGTTTGTCAATCGCCTCATTTAAAAAAGCTGAAAGATCACAAAAGTCATTACAGCTGACAAGTGGTAGAAGTATAAACATATCTACCTTACAAGGATAAACACTAAGACAGATGGGTATTATTGACTAAAACTGAGTATGTGGGAGGGGGAAAAAAGTAAACATATTAATTTATTGTTACAGTCTGCCCTCTGTATCCATGGGTTTTGCATCCATGAGTTCAAACAATCGTGAATGGATACTGACGCCAAACCTGCAGATACTGAGACCGACCGTGTTCATTGTACTCCCCCATTTTACATAAGCAACTTGAGCATCGGCAGATTCTGGTATCTTCCGAGGCTTCTGGAACCAATGCCCCATGGATACAGAGGGAGAACTGTACTTTATTCAGAGTAACAAACATACACTGTGTGAAAATAGAGGACCAAGGGTGTTCATTTTCAATGAAATTTTTGAAGCAACCATTAGAATAAAATTACAAACCTTCCTAAACCTCAGGAAGATTTTTCAAAGAAAACAGACCACATAGTGGATGACTTTATATAAAGCCATAAAAACTGAAAACAATGTAAAATAATATGAAAAACTAAGATCAAATCCATCTATCATTATAGAGGTAAACAAGCTTAACTCATCTGTGATGGAAGGAAGGAAAGAAGGAAGGGAGGAAGGAAGGAAGGAAAGGAAGGAGGGAAGAAGAGAAGGAGGGTGGGGGGAGGGAGGGAGGAATAAAGGAATCAGGGGAAGAAATTGGATGCCAAAAGCAAAACCCAACTCTAAGCTGTACACAAGAGCTGTTCCAAAAACAAAATACTTCATAAAGACTAAAAAGTCTTTTGACTTTTGAATAAAATGTTTTCAAAACTCAAATACAAAAAAAAGAGCAAGAGTCGTGATCTTAATAGCAATGAAGACAGATTGAAGACCACTTAATAGCAATGAAGACCAGATTGAAGCATTTTTTAAAAGACAAAAAATGAGCACTTTATTAAATTAAATGGTGCAATTTCACAATAAAGGTATAATAGCCCTAAACATCTATGCACATCCATCTGTTCTTGATACATAAAGTAGACAGACAAATAAATAAATTACAGAAGACCAATATAGCACAACTAATAAAGTAATTAAGTAAATAATTAATAAAGTAAGTCTGGTTTATGTATACACAAATATATTCACACATACACCCTAAAAATAAAGAAAATATCTTCAGTTCAAGTGTTATCATAAAAACTGGACTCAGACCAAAAAAGAAAATCTCCAGAAAGCAAAAACAGGGCAGAAAAATTTCTATGATCACAATGCAAGAAAACCAGAAACTGAAAATCAAAACAAAACACACAAAAAATCTCTCCACCTAGAAGGAAAAAAAATGCCCTTAAATACTCCTTGAGTCAGAGAGAATGGACGAACAGAAATACATAACATCTGGAAAACAATAATGAAATGGTCACAGGTAAGAATCCATAGGAAAGAGCTAAGCAAAGCTCAACAAAAAACACTTCCATTCTATCCATTAAAAAGAGAAGAAAAATGAAGAATGAAAGGAAAGAAATTAATTAAACACCCAACTCACAAAGGTAGATGAATGCAATGCAAACTAAAGGAAAGTTGAATGAAGAATTATTAAAGAAAAATGTAGAAAATAATAAGTTAGAAGACAGAAAAACAATAGAAAAGATAAATCTGAAAGCCACTTTTGCTCAGAGAACAGCTTCTTTTGGCTGAGCCATTTTTTATAGTGGTGGCTGGACTTAAATGCCTGCAAATGTTAAATGACCCTGCAGTACAGCAGGGAGGAGAAAGAATTTCCAATAGAGGGACTTGACTATTCAGGAAAGTAAAGGGGAATTTCCCAGAGCGTAACCAGGGCAGGCCAGGGAGACAAAGACACGACCGGATTGCTTTGTATAATAAAGTGAGGGGGCTTGGTGGGGACCCTCAGATGAGGGGTGAGTGTTCTAAAGAGGAGAGGAAACAGGAAATATATGAAGAGGAGAGAGAGATGGAGAGGAAACAGGAAATATAAGAAGGGGAGAGAGAGATGAAGGCAGAGATGGAGAGACAGACAGAGCAATAATGATATAACAAGCAATAATGATATAACAATATTATAATGATATAATATTAAACCTCTGGGGGGGGCTCCACCTCCTCCTACTTTGTTGCTTGCTTGTTTGTGACTCTTAGAGCACATCCTTTAGTAACCCCTAACACCGGAAAGTACACTGTGTTCTTGCGTGTCTGAAAATGGCTCCGAGTGTCTCTCAACCTTGATGGATGTTTTCCGCATAGAATTCCATTGGCATTCTAGTGCAAACTCACTTTCCCTCAGGATTTTCAAGGTGCAGCCCTATTTGTCTTCATATCCAGCATGAAGCAGTTAGAAAGAAAGCAACAAGTTGGTATATACTAAAATGGATAGCTCTCCAAGGCACCATGCTGAATGAAAACTGCAAGTCTCCAAGTCATTTATAAGGTGTGCACCTTTTATATCAAAAAATCTGGAAAGGGATCCACCAGTGGCTCCAGGAGGTACCAGAACTGTGGCACTCTGGTCAAAATGGAAGTTTATGTATTGCCTGTGTATTTCTCAATTTACCTTGCAATTTCCTAATCCAAAAATTTAAAAAAAAAGAAAGTAATATTCTAGAGCTCTTAAAACCAACACTAATCCAAAAACGGTTTGAACAAAAATAAGAAAGTAATATTCTAGAGCTCTTAGAACCAACACTAATCCAAAAACGGTTTGAACAAAAATAAGAAAGTAATATTCTAGAGCTCTTAGAATGAACACTAACCCAAAAAAGGTTTGAACAAAAATAAGAAAGTAATATTCTAGAGCTCTTAAAACCAACACTAATCCAAAAAAAGTTTGAACAAAAATTTCATCCCACTAGGAGCTCAATAAGTACACAATACCATTTTCTTACAGCTTACCATTTTTATCACATTTTTGTTCGATTTTTTAATACAACTGGGACTCATTTCATTGTATGGTATGACTTGATGTCCTATGGTGATATTTTTCCTATTTCCTTACCACTTTTTCCCACACCATTTACTGAGTATCCTTTCCCTTCCCTACTGATTTAAAGTGCCTCCTTGAGGCATGTATGAAATTGAAAAATATGTAGTACAGAACCCAGGCTTCCTAATTCCCAACCTGGTGACATACCACTACTTTGCCAAGCTGTTATTAAATTACTTTTGATTTTCTTAATTTTTATTTTATATTGGAGTGTAGTTGATTAACAATGCTGTGTAAATTATTTTTGATTTAGATGCTTTTTCTCAAGTTTTACAATATTTCACATTTCTAGTACTCAGTTTTGTTCTTGGCTTTGAATCTAGTTAGATTTTTAGCCTCTATTTTGGGAGGTGTTTTTCCAGGCTGCGGACAAGGTGTGGAGAGGAATGCTTGGGTTCATTTGTTTACTCATTCAGCAAACATTCCTTGAGTCCTCACCGTGCTCCAAGTACTCTTCCCAACGCTGGGGGACATTAGGAAATGAGAACAAGGAGCTGCCTCTTACTTTTTTATTTTGCCTTTTACTTTATTGCAAGGTATGTAGCTTTTCCCCCAAGTCTTTGCTGTTTTATCACTCACTCCTTCTACCCTATGGTCATGATTCCACTGATGAGCATCTGACAATTCCTGCTCCTTGGTTTGGGAGGATGGGTAGTTTTGACATTTAGTGACTATCCCATTGGTCCCCCCCTTTCCCAATAAGTCAACTTTACCCAAGACTTACAAAGACCAAAGCCTGCTCTGGTCCCAGGATGTGTCTCACTTTGTAGAAGTGGTGGTACATGGTGTTAGTACCCAACACCCCATCCTTTTCTACCTCTACCTCCACTAAAAACAAAAGGGACTGCTAAGGAGATCTACTACACCCTTTCCAAAGAGGAAGTGTTCTCTGCAGCACAGACAATAGTCCAGGGGGCTGGGAGGGGCGCGGTGGCGACAGCACTTGGAAACCTCTTCCAGTTAGTTCTGATTTATTATACAGACTCCAGGCCTCCTGGATCACGTGGCTTCATGGAACGCTCTGTGGTGGCCTGGATCTATAAACCAATGAATAGATATCACATCTAACCACAGGAATCATCTCCACATCTGCAGTAAGTGTAGCATGGGCAACATTCTTCATGTACTAAGCCATCTAGAAGCAATAAGTGTCTGAAGTAAGGAGGAGACACTCTTCATTATAGGTTAACTCTTGCTTCGATGAACTAGACTCAGTGGAAATTAAAGCAATAGGGGATTTTGCATTTGGATGCATGACAAATTAAAAAATTAGCATGAAATGTTGATGATCATTACATTTCTTTGAACCAACCAGTTATCATTTTCCTTAATGATAATGACTTTTTTCTTAAGGATACAGACTTTGACTGTATGCATGACTGTCTGACTAATAATGTTGATACTAGGGTGCAGATTCTCTTAATAAAGATAAGGATTGTGAACCTGAAACAGCCCTTGAAAAGAGAGATTCCCAAGCAGGGTGCCATAGCTCAGTGGCATTTGGCAAATGTGTTAAAGATGGTTGTATAGAGTTTGATCCCCTCAGTCCCATGACACCCAGAGTCCAGACCCCTCACCTCACAGCCGCCTCCAATTACCCCAGTTTCTGTACAATTGCTGTCATTTTCTGCACATGTCATGATGTGAAAAGAGGTTGTGAAGCACCGCTACAATATAACCTAAGCCAAGGAAATTCCCATGTTAATTTTATAGAAAACAGAAATACTGTTAAGCAAATTGCCAAAGCTTGTGACGTTCCCAATGTACAATCAGTTTCCTTATTTTTCTTCCTTGCAGTAGGTGAGGTAAGAAGATTCTCCTGCCTTAGACTGTCTAGAGCCTGGAGCTACAGTTAGATGACACCCCCCCACCCATTTGATGGTGTTCATTGTCTTGTCTTCCCATCACTCCTCCACGTGTTCTTCCTTTATTCTGCAAAATGTTTCCCTTTCACTCTAACCACATGTTTCCAGTGGGGGATGTCAATTGCCCACAGACCCCACCTCCTGTCTGTGCTGACCGGTCCCCAGAGGGCACCTAACCCACATGGGCAAATCCAACACTTCCCTCGCAGACTTGAGCCTGGTCCCTGAGGGGCATGAACGGGGAGGGCAGACATGTGACAGGCATGAACGGGGGGGCTGACACGTGATGTGGGAGGATATGCTGTTGGAGGGGGCTTTCTACCCTGTGACAGCATCCACGTGAGAGGTGGAAGTCGGGGACTCTGAAAAAAGCAAACAGAAAGTTAGAAAGACGGTCAGACCAGGAGGCCCAGCTGCATCTTGCTCTTCTCCCAGTGACATGTTTTTTTCTTGTTTTCTAGGCCTTTGCTACTCAAAGGGCGGTCCTCAGCATGTCAGCACCAGCACCTCCAGGGAGCCTGTTAGACATGCAGAATCTCAGCCCAAGCCCAGACCCAGTCGACTAGACGCTGCATTTTAACAAGATCCCCAGGTGGTCGGGCGCTTGTTAAAGTTGGAGGAGCCCCAGCCTGGCCCCCTTCAAGGTGGTCCTCCCTGTCACTAGGAGACCGGGTTGGTACACCCTGACACCCAGAGCCTTTGTGTAAACCCTGCAGATACTTCAACAGCCGCATGGGAAATTATATTGAAAGACCTTCTCCTAGAATCTACTGTATAGCACAGGGAACTCTCCTCAATGCTCTGTGGTGACCTAAATGGGAAGGAAGTCTAGAACAGAGTGGATGTATGAATACATATAACCGATTCACTTTGCTGCACAGCAGAAACTTACACAACATTGTAAAGCACCTATACTCCAATAAAAATTAATAAAATAAAATAAACCTTAAAAAAAAAAACCTTCTCCTAAGCCACAAAAGTGTTCTTGAGACTCACCTCAATCACTGACAATGGCCCTTCAATGGAGGGAACAGGCCTGACCAGCAGCATGATGGGGGCCAAGACTAAGGTGAGGAGAATGAGGCATCAGAGTCTGTGGGATTAAGGACGCACTCGCTCTGGGGTCTTTCAAGTGCAGAGTCGGGACTTGCCTGACCCTGGAGGTATATGCCTCCTTAAAAGTGAGTGCCCGTGAATTGCTGGTGGAAGTGTGAAATGGTACCGCACCTGTGGGAAACAGTTCAGTGGTTCCTCAAAAATTTAAACGTAAAATTACCATATGACCCAGCAATTCCACTTCTAGGTATATCCCCCCAAAATTAAAACCTGGCACTTAAATATATATACATACACATGTACTCATGGCAATGGTAGTCACAATAGCCAAAAGGCAGGAACAGCCCAAATGTCCATCACCAGATGAATGGATAAACAATATGTGGTCTAGCCACACAATGGAATCTCTTTCAGCCATAAATAGGCATGAAGTACAGGCATACCTTGTTTTATTTCTCTTTATTTTTTGCACTTTTTGAACTTTGCAGATAATGCATTTTTTACATATTGAAGGTTTTTTTTAATTTTTGTTGGAGTATAGTTGATTTACAATGTTGTGCTAGTTTCTGCTGTACAGCAAAGTGAATCAGTTATACAGATACATAGATCCACTCTTTTTTAGATTCCTTTCCCTTACAGGTCATTACAGAATATTGAGTAGAGTTCCCCACACTATATAGTAGGTCCTTATGAGTTATCTATTCTACATATAGTAGTGTGTATATGTCAGTCCCAATCTCCCAACTTATCCCTCTCCCCTCCTCCCCCCTTAACCATAAGATTGTTTTCTACATCTGTGACTCTATTTCTGTTTCGTAAATAAGTTCATTTGTACTTATTGAAGGTCTGTGGCAACCATGCCTCCAGCAAGTCTGTCTGCGCCATTTTTCCCACAGCACTTACTCACTTTGTGTCTCTGTGTCACATTTTGGTAATTCTCACTGTATTTCCAACTTTGTCATTATTGTTACATTTGTTATGGTGATTTCTGAGCGGTGATCTTTGATGTTACTACTATGATTCCCTGAAGGCTCAGATGATTCTTAACATTTTTTAGCAAAAAGTGTTTCTTAATTATGGTATGTACCTTATTTTTTTAGACATAATGCACACTTAACAGACTACAGTATAGTGTAAACATAACTTTTATATGCACTGAGACACCAAAAACTTCGTGTGACTCACTTTATTGAAATATTTGCTTTACTGTGGTGGTCTGGAACCAAACCTGTAATATGTCCGAGATACACCTGTACTGATACATGCTACAGCATGGATGAACCTCAGAAATGTTATGCTGAGAGAAAGAAGACTGACACAAAAGGTTATATGATTCCAATTACATGAAATGTCCTGAACAGGTGAATCCATAGAGAAAGAAAGCAGATTGGTGGGTGCTAGGGGGCGGGGGAGGGGAGAGGTGGAGCCACAACTTAGCATACTACGCGTTTCCTTTTAGGGTGCTGATATTGTTTTGGAACTAGATAGAGGTGATGGTTGCACAACACTGCGAATATACTAAATGCCACAGGATCGTTCGCTTTTAAAACGATTAACTTTAAGGTATGTGAATTTCACATCAATTTTTTTAAAAGGAAAAAAAAAAGAACTCTAAACAACAACAAAAATTGTTGCGGCACCTGGCCCTGAGCATAATACCAGTCAAATGGTAACAGCCATAGCACGGTCCCCACGCAGGACCCAGCCCCATGGAATTCAAGTTTGTCTTTCCACACCTCTGCACCTTTCTCTGACTGCAGAGTCTTTGCCGAGTCTGATTTCTGCACAATACCACAACTTATACGCATACGACACTACTGCACTCCTTGTCACTTCTGAGGGGCTCATGGATGTAGGAAATTTGTCCTCAGAAAGAGCACTGGAAAGGAAATGGACAAGGAAAAACAAACCAGGATCCGTACTTCCACACAGAGGATCTCATGCTTGTGTTCAAAAAAAAAAAGTGAAACTTATTTGTCGTCAGATATTCAGAGAAAGACCAGTGGAAAGCTTTGCGGCAGGAAGATCCTGCCAGGCTGGCGGACTCGTGGGACCCACCATTTATCATTTCTGGATAATTTACATGCCTAGCCTGCTTTACCATCATTTATGTGCCACTTGAAACTGGACACAACAGTCAGTGATTTATTATTTTTAGGAAGGAAACGAAGGCACAAAAAGGTCAGCGTGACTTGCTGAAACCACAGGCCAAGAATTAGAACTTGGAACCCTGAGTGGCAAGGTTCTGGGCCCCATTTGCCATGTTGCTGGGGAGATTTTCCAGACCTGGCACAGCTCTGTCACAGCACGGAAGTTGGGGACATCAGAGGTCCACAGGGATTTCTCTTTCTCCTTGTCTCCTTGTCCCCCTCATCTGACCCATCCCGCAAACTGAAGCTGAGACTATTCTTCAATACCTCTTCTGGCAAGTCAGACACCCACAGGGACTCCCCAGGCCCTCCGCTCTCTAACCCATCCTGGCCTCCCTTAGCCGATGGTACTTCCCCTCCTCCTAACATAGAGAGTCCCTGCTCACCTCTACATCCCGTACCTTTGCTCTGTGCCCTTTGCACACCTCTGCCCATCCAAATCCTCCTCCTCCCAAAAGTAGGGAACCAACCCTCACGGCCCCAGACACAGAGCCAAGAACTTCATTAAATACTTGAGTAGCTGCTTCTCTCATATGATTGAGAAAACATTTGAGTCAGCTCCAGTGAGCCCTGAGACAACAGAAAGACAAAATAACCCACCATCTCTGAAATAAATCTGAGTTCAGCAGCCTCAATCCCCAAACCAGCCTGTGATCTGCTACACAACTCACCTGTGAGTGCAAACAGGGCCAAGCTGAGACACACACACACACACACACACACACACACACACACACACACACCGGACCACCCAAGAAGAAAAAGAAGTTTCTGATCTTTTAAACTATCCCCAAACACCTCTTCTAAGAGGATGTATTAGTTTCCTAGGGCTGCCAAAAAAATGATTACCACCTGAGTGGCTGGAAACAACAGAAAAGTTTTTCTCTCACAGTCCTGGAGGCCAGAAGTCCAAAATTAAGGTGTCAGCAGGGTCTTGTGCTAGCTAGAGGTTCTGGGGAGAATCCTTCTTGCCTCTTCCTGGCATCTGATGATGTTGCCGACAGCCCTTAGCATTCCTCGGCTTGTAAATGCATCACTCCAATCTCTGCCCTGTCATCACATGGCCTTCTCCCTGCCTGTCTGCTTTCTCTTCTTATAAGGACACCAGTGTCCTTACCCCAGCCCCGCTCCAGTATAACCTCATCATAACCAAATACATCTGCAAAGACTCTATTTGCAAATAAGGTCACCTTCTGAGGCTCCAGGTAGACATGAGCTGGGGTGGGTGGGAGCAGGAAGGGGAGGGAACCTATTCAATCCAACACAGAGGAGAAGGTGAGGTAAAGGAAGAGAAGGTTTGGAATTAAGATTGACAGAAGGGTGATTCCAGGTTTTTTTATTAGTATTATCATTATTTTTTATTTTTTGGCCGTGCCACACAGCTTGCAGGATCTTAGTTCCCTGACCAGGGATCGAACCCATGCCCCCTGCAGTGGAAGAGCAGAGTCCTAACCACTGGACTGCCAGGGAAGTCCCTGATTCCAGTTTCTATAACTTCATTTCTTCAGCTGATAAGAGCCCCCAAGGAGGACCCCGCTGAAATCCCGAGTGACACCTCGGCCTTGGCTGCATCGTCCCTTTGTCCTTTGCTGTCCACGGATGAGTGGCTGCCTTGGGTCAGTGGCTTCCTTCTCCATCCTGAAGGAATTCCCCAGCCCCTGCCTTCCTCACCTCAGTGTTCAGTTTGCAGAGATGGATATTAAATCAGATTTTCACCTGGTTCATTACATTCTGATGATTTTGAGCTACTGGGATTTTCAATTTGAAAGAAAGTATTTTGATCCAGCAATGCCCACAGGACAGCTCTAGGCTGAGGACACTTGGAGCGTTCTGGGGAGCCGTGGAGCGTGAGTCTGTGTACGGACACGTCACCTAAAACCCACTGGTTGACTTGCTAGTTGGCCCATGGGGAGATGTAGTTGTGTGGAAGAGTTTTCATCAGAATTCTGGTATAAAATGAAAAGCCTCAAAGGAAAGAAAGCCTTTCAAAATCTGTGTTGCATCCCTCTGATTCGGTGCAGCTTGTTTTCATGCAAAGTTTACTAAGAGAGAAGAGGCAACCCAGTGGCGTCGTGTGCAAATCATAGGATTTACAAACATGATTCAAGGTGAGATCTTTGACTGGGCTGGCCCATGTTGTTTCAGAGGCTCCAGCTCTTTTTTTCACTAATTGTTATTAATAGGATAGGCCACTGCATCTTTCAGTCTAAGGACTGTTCTGGAGCAGACCCTCACCACTGCTGATATGATGTTGTACCTGCACTCACACCTTTTCCCTAGTCCTCCATCCTCTCTATGCCTGATGCTGTCCTGAGTCTGATTCCTTTTTTGTCTCTTACAGCCCTTTACAGAGTTCCTGCCATGGTGCCTTACCCCCGGCAGGGGTTTAGCAAATGGGGTGCAATGAACAGAAGGAATATGATGTGCTGATGGGATTGTATTCATAAACAGAAAACAACATTTGGCATACACACTGTATTCACAAATAGTAGCAAGTGATGGATGTCGGGCAGCAGAGAGGATGCTGAGAAAAACGAGATGCCATTGAGATGCGGGCTTCATTTCTCTCTCCTGACTCTGGCCACCAGCTGAGCTGTGCAGCCCTCAGCTCTTTCTCAGCCTGCAGGGCCTCTTTACCAGTGGTTCTGGGGGTGACTACCAGAAGTGAATGCCTGGTGAGAGCCAGGAGAACGAGCCCCAAGACAAGCTGGCAATGAGAGCAGAGCTAGATGAAAAATAAGCTAAAATATGCAGCCAAAAGAGATGGAGCCCAGACACAGGGCTCAAAGCAGGTGGGAGGTAAGCCTGGAAAAACTCGGGAATTGCTCCAGAGAACATAGACCCCTGCTGTTATGGGTGGAATTGTGTCCACCCCCTTCCAATTCGTATGTTAGAGTTCCAAGCCCCAGTACCTCAGAATGTGACCTTATTTGGAGATAGGGTATTTACAGAGCTAATCAAGTTAAAGTGACTTCATTAGGGTGGCACTAATCCAATATGACTGGAGTCCCAATAAGAAGGGGAAACTTGGACACAGAAACACACAGAGGGGAGATGATGTGAATAGACAGGGAGAAGATGGCCGTCTACAAGCCCAGGAGAGAGGCCTGGAAGAGATCTTTCCCGTATAGCCTCAGAAGAAACCAACCCTGCAGATACCTGGGTCTCAGAGTTTGGCCTCCAAAACTGTGGAACAATAAATTTCTGTTGTTTAAGCCACCCAGTGTGTGGTAGTTTGTTACAGCAGCCCAAGCAGACTAATACACCTATGATGACTATTCCTGTGATTCCTGCTCTACTTGTAAGGCACATGGGGCATTTAAAGGGCCTTTGAAAATGGGATCCATGCCCAACAAGCCTGCAACATGCCCCTTTGGTGGTGGTATTGTCAGTCTCCATCAGTGATGTTCATTTCAATCACTTTCTATCTTGAGATACAGTGCAGCAAAAACGGCCTGGCAATTTGGCAATATCAACCAAATTTTTTTAATGTTACTATTTTTGATCCAGCAATTCCATGTCCAAGAATGTAGAGTATTTCCCCAAAAAATGTTGATACAAGGGCTCAAAGACATGTATAAGAATGTTTCCTGCAGCCTTTTTCTGTCCCTTGCTCATTTTTTCTTACTTTTTATTTGCAAATAATTCAAACTTACTGAAAATTGGCAAGAATGAAAATAGTACATAGAATGCTCATGCACCATTTACCCCGAATCTCTTACTGTTAACATTTTGCTTCATTTGTTTTATCATCTTTAACTGTCTCTCTGTCAGCCTTTCTCAACCCTTTGAACAAAGACTACTTACATCATAGCCCTTTAATCTTAACTACTTCCGTGTGTGTTTCCTAAATGTAAAGATAATGTCTTACATAATCACAACAGTTGTCAACCTCCGGAAATTTATCATGGAAACAGTGCTTTTATCCAATCTGCCTTTCTTATTCCAGCTTTATCAACTGACTCAAAAATGTCCTCTGAGAATTGTTTTCTTCCATTACAAAGTCCAACCCAGCTCAGGTACTGTACTTAGTTACCATGATTCTTTAATATCTATCCGTCTGTAACATTTCCCACAGCCTTTCTTTGTCTTTTATGACGTTGACACTGTTATGGAAGGAATGTTTGTGTCCTCCCAAAATTCATATGTTGAAATCCTAACCCCCAAGGTGATGGTATTAGGGAGGGCATTAGGTCATGAAAGTGGAGCCCTCGTGAATGGGATTAGTGCCCTGATAAAGAGACCCCAGAGAGCTCTCTCACTCTCTTTCCAACATGTGAGGAGGACACAATGAGAAGTCTGCAGTCTGCAACTTGGAAAAGGGTTCCCACCAGAACCCAGCCAAGCTGACACCCTGGTCTCAGACTTCCAGCCTCCAGAGCTGTGGGAAATAAATGTCTGTTGTTTAAGCCACCCAGTTTTTGGCATTTTGTTATAGAAGTCCAGATAAACTAAGACACACTATTAAAGAATACAATTTATTTTTAATAGACTCTTCCTCATTTGGGGTTTATTCCATGGTCCCTCATAGCCGGATTCAGGTTATGCTCTTCCAGGACAGAAAACGCCATGAATGATGCCGATCCTTCTCAGGGCATCATGTCTGGAGGATATTCATCTACTCCTCACAGGTTAATTTTTACCTCCTCATTAAATTAGTGTCCAGTTTCTCCACTGTGTAGTTGCTATTTCTCCCCTTGTAAGCAACAAGCAGTCTGTGGGGAGATGTTGTGAAACCATACAAAGATCTTCCTCCTCTTCAAAGTTTCCCTCTTGGTTTAGAACTCATTGAGGACTTTTGCCTGAACCAATCATTAATGGTCATAAAATGATAATTTTCCAACTCCAGTATGCCCTCCACATTTATCTTGGCACTCAGCAAGCCTTAGTCCTCACAAGTGTGCCACAAGGTAGAGATAAACCTGGGAAGATTCAGGAGCCTGGCACATCAAGGAAGGTTCTAGGGCTTCGGTGGTCAGGATACCTCCTCTGCAATGAGAGACAAGTTATTGCCCTTGCGCTGATAACCACGAAGAAAGAGGCACAATCTTTATAGGTTTCTTTGGATTGGGGAGGTAAGACAAACCACGTTTGAAAATGCTTCTCTAGCCATATCGCCCATAAAGTAACCCTGTCAACCCGGATGGTGCCAGTTTCAAGCAGAGTCTGGAGCAAGGAAAGGCTCCACGGAGAGCTGAGACTGCAGTGAACACTGCCCTGGACTTTGACTTTGGGGCCGTTTGACCCAATGATACTGGAAGTGTCTGCAGCAGGGGAATGCTGTGTGGAGCCTCTGAGAGGCTCCAAAAAGAGTTCACAGCACAGACCCTGAAGGTGCAGGAGTAAGGCACTGCCTCCCTCTGCCAAGGACCTTCTCCATTGCACAAGCAGCTCCTTTCTTACCCAACCTGGTAGAAGAAGAAAGACTAACCACGAGGCACAGGCACAATGTTAGCTGAACTGCCCATCGAGAACTGGATGTCTGATCTACCAAACCACCATGAAGAACAACTGAATGTGCACGAAAGCATTCCATTATAAAATGGAAACGGTACGTGGAGATCTGGTCCAAGCAGATGTAGGCAACATAATTGACCTGCAAAAGGAGGTGGTTTCAGCCTCCAAGATGCCTCCTTAGAGTGTCTGTTTCACCCCTCTGTCATCCTGCACTATGGCCTCATGGGGATTCCCTATGGCCAGTTAATGAAGGAGGAAAGAGTACGAGCTTGACTCATGGATTAATTGCGTGGTCATCTGAACTCCCTGGAAGAGGGTGCCTGCTGCACTCAGGACCATTTCTGAAAGACAATGGATAGGAAATCTTCCCCCAAGATAGAACTTCAGGAGGCACATCTGGTTTTCATGTGAAGGATAAATGGTTGAAGATGTGAATACACCCTGAGTGATCAGCACAGGGGTCAATGAGTTGATCAACTAGTCAGGGCCTTTGAGAAAGCAAAATTGAAAAACTGGTAGTAAGGAGGTTGGGGGAGAGCTGTGTGGAAGGACTTCTGAGAATGTGAACACATTTGTGTTCATGCAAATGCCCACCAGAGGGCAGCCACGGTGGAAGAGGCACTCTATATCAGGTGGGCAAGAACACCGGGCATGGGGTCAGGATGGATGCCACACATGGACTCAACAGCCTAACTGCATGGCTGCCTTCGCCAAGATATATGTGGCCACCATTGCTGCCAAGCGCCCAAACTTCCAACAACGGAGGAATATACTGAGCCTCCACTCTGGAACCATCCCTGGGAGGACCAGCTGGTTACCTGGTGGCGGGTGAATTATATTGGACCCCTCGCTTTATAGAGGAGACAAGTCTTTGTCCTCATAGGGTAGCACAAATTCCAAGTGTGAGTTTTCTTTTCCTGCCCTCAGCACTTCTGCCAGTCTCACCATTAATTAATGGATTAACAGATTGCCAGTATCCCTGAACAAGCTCCCTGGTGTCCCACATAACATCAACTAGGGGACACTTAAAGGAAGTGACTCAGTGGGATCATGCCTATAGAATCCCCTGGGTTTACCTATTGCCCAGAATCAGCTGGCTTGAGAGATGATGGGATGGTCTGCTCAAAGCCCAATTACAGTACCAGCTGGAAGCAAACATCCTATAAGGTTGTAGGGTAGAATGTCTGCCTTAAAGTTTAAGGATTAAACCAATGATCAACATACGGTGCAATCTTCCCCCACAGCCAGGAGCACAGGCCAAAGGAACAAGGGGTGGAGGTACAAGTGTTTACTGTTCTAGCTCTTAACACACCAGAAGTTTTACTTCCCATGCCCATGACCTTGGGTTTAGTGGATTTGGAGGTCCATGACCAAAGCAGAAAACAATCATGTTTCTGATCAACTGGAAGCTGAGACACCTTCCCCTGTCCCCCCTCCACCTCCCAGTGAACAAACAGCCAGAGTAGGGGTCCAGTGGAAAAGAGGATATCAAGTATTTACAGCCTACAGGATGTGTTGGGGTACTTCTTTGTTCTCCCTTGCCCCACATTCCTGGCCAAGAAAAAAAAAAACTGCAGAAATGTCACCAAGATCTCACACCCTGCAAGAATGAAAGTGGGGGTCATCTCACCAGTAAAGAATCCATCCAGCATGGGCTTGCACATGGCAGGGAGACTAAAGTATGTGTGGTGGGAAAAGATGTCTCTCTAGGCCCCCTGACCTACCAAGCTGGGAATCATGGCAGCTGCGGTGATAAACCTAGTTGCTGATCCCTGCCCCATGTCTATTTCCTTAAATGAAGGACACAGGCTTGGCTGACAATTTAGATTTCACATGGAAACATGACCAAATTAATATCACTTTGCAGTGAGAGTAGCTGGTGGGACTTCACGCATTCCCTCTGCTGGGGACATGAGCTCTTCATGCAAAGCACAGGAATGGATGCTGAGGGCAAAGGGGTCGCCTGTCCCAGATCCTTCCATTTGCTTTTCTGGGTCTGTCTCTACCCTTCTCCACCCTGGTCCCTGTGCCAGGACTCTGGACTGATTAAACTCTACAAGAGGCTCCCAAAGAAGTTGGCTTCCAGTTGGGTTCAGCTAGCAAGAGCCCCAGCAGGAGAGGGAGGGAGGGAGGAGAGTAAATCAGGGTGTTTATTCTCTGGTTCCTCCATGGAGGTCACATTGGTCTGGTAAGTCCGTCCACAGACTGTCACTGTTCCTCTCAAGGTGGCTTGTTCCAGCCACTCTCTCCTCTTCTGGGTTCCAGTAACCTGTCCCTTCCCTCTTCCTAGGGTGGCAACTGCTCCACCATTGCTAGCCCTGGTTCCCGCGCTATGCCATGGTTTCCCGATACCTGCCATACCTTTGTAATGAGTTCCTTTAAAAATAAAACCTCCTCAATTTATCCTAACAGAACATGCCATCTGTTACCCCTGGGGACTCTAATAAACACAAAAGTTTAAATACCATGCCCAGGATCATGGATCTGGGAGATGGTAGGAAGGGGCAGTGTCTTGAGAGTAGACTCTGTACAGCCTTGCGGGAAGTGCACTTGGGTCATGTCCGGGACCCTCACCCCTCCAGAACTGTGAGATAATAAATGCTGAGCATTTGGTCATCTGTTATGGCAGCAAAAGAACACAGAGGATGATGAAAATTTCTCTCCCATGCACCTTTTCTTAGAAAATTACCCAAGGATGTGCTCTAAAAAAATTAAGGAGTAAACAAAGAAAGGGGGAGGATAGACTCCAGGAAATAGAGTCTTCCACCAAGGACAGTGGAGAGGGAAAGGCCCCGGGGACCGTTGGTGGCACACCTGGAGAGGAAGGCACGGTTGGAGAAGGGGGTCAGAGCCTCCAGGAGGGCAACGGGCAAGGGAGGCTGTGCTCGCTGCCCAGGAGGGAACCATCAGCCATGAGCCTCTGGCAGCCATAAGTGCAGGACACACCCAAAGCTGGGAGTGTCTGGAGAGGGGCCCTGAAAGTGGAAAGAAATAAGGACCCAAAATACCAAGCTGGGAGGAAAACCCCAGGAGAGCAGAGGCTGCCTTCTTATGACAGCTGGTGGCCATGGGCACCTCCACTGTAAATCTCAGTGGAAGGAGTGACACTTGGCAGGGGTCCTTGTAGAGGAGTTTGTACATAGACAGTTTTGATCTTCCTTTTGAATCCAGATAATGAAACATCGGTGTGGGGAGAGAAAGAGAGAGAAAGGGAGGGAGAGACAGTGTGTGGTTTTCTCAAGCTGAAGTAACAAGAATTAGATGTTTAAATATATTATTTAGAGTTACACAGTTAAACAAAGGCGCAATGAAATAAGTGATGTAGCTATTGGGATGGGGAAGGAAGGAGGGGCTGAGGGGCCAAAGCCTCATCTCTCTCAGCAGGAAGCCAGTAGATGGTGTTTGGAGTTGATAAATCAGGAGAGAGCCGGGTAAGAGCTTTAGCTTAGAGACATGGAGGAACGGCCAGGAGATTGAAACACAGAAACCCTTCAAAGAAGGTCTGTCTGAAGCCCTCAGCTGGGCTGAGGGCGCAGAGCAAAGCACTGTCCCTTTTCATTATATGGCCCCCTGTACTATTTGGTTTCCTAATCCTGTGCTTGAAACCTTTTTTCTACACCAGAACAGATGGGAGGAGAGGGGGTGGGGAAGGAGGGAGGCATAGAATGAAGGGAGGAGGGGAAGGGAAAGGCGGAGGAAGGGAAGAAGGGAGGGATGGAGGCGGGAGCGGGGGTGGGGGAAGGCCCCCTGGACCTGCAGTCACTAAAGCCGGAACCCGCGGCTTCTACTCCAGGCCGTCGCAAGGAGCCCCCGGCACCGCGGTACTGCCAGGCGCACAGGAGAGGCTCAGGGACAGGAAAGCCCGGGTCAGGCTGGCCGGATGGTACAGTGGGAAGCGTTGAGCTGAGCTCACACAGGGCGAACCATCTTCTTGGGGACAGCTTGAACAGGTGAATCAAGGAAGGAAAACTGGACAGATGACTGGACAGCCCCTGCTCCTCCTACCCGGTGTCCTAAGGGAGGTAAGATCGAGTCTGACCCCGGGCAGAGCAAGGGAGTCCTCTGCTCTCAAGGGCCCATGTGAGCAGATCGGGCCCACCCAGATAATCCAGGTCGACCCCCCACCTCAAGCTCTGTGACTTTAACTCCATCGGCGAAGTCCCTTTTGCCACGTAAGGTCCATGTTCCCAGGTTCCAAGAATCAGAGCATAGACGTCTCTGGAGATCCTTACTCTGCGGACCCCATCCTGCAGGTCTGAAAAACCGTACGATGTTGTTGTTTCTCTCCCCTGAGAGAGGTGAGAATTCAGAGGTGAGAATCATTTCCTCTCCATCTTTGAAGGCTGCTCCCTGGTCCTTGAGTGCTCAGGTTTCAGGGAGGCCACAGGCACAGAGGATGCTGCAGGCACGGAGATGCTGCAGACACAGAGATGCTGCAGACACAGAGGATGCTGCACGCACGGAGGATGCTGCAGGCACAGAGATGCTGCAGACACAGAGATGCTGCAGACACAGAGGATGCTGCAGACACGGAGGATGCTGCAGGCACGGAGGATGCTGCAGACACAGAGATGCTGCAGACACAGAGATGCTGCAGGCACAGAGGATGCTGCAGGCACGGAGATGCTGCAGACACAGAGATGCTGCAGACACAGAGGATGCTGCAGACACGGAGGATGCTGCAGGCACGGAGGATGCTGCAGGCACGGAGGACACTGCAGGCACAGAGGATGCTGCAGGCACAGAGATGCTGCAGACACAGAGGATGCTGCAGGCACGGAGGATGCTGCAGGCACGGAGGACACTGCAGGCACAGAGGATGCTGCAGGCACAGAGATGCTGCAGACACAGAGATGCTGCAGACACAGAGATGCTGCAGACACAGAGGATGCTGCAGACACAGAGGATGCTGCAGGCACAGAGATGCTGCAGGCACGGAGGATGCTGCAGGCACAGAGATGCTGCAGACACAGAGATGCTGCAGACACAGAGGATGCTGCAGACACAGAGGATGCTGCAGGCACGGAGGATGCTGCAGGCACAGAGATGCTGCAGACACAGAGGATGCTGCAGGCACGGAGGATGCTGCAGGCACAGAGATGCTGCAGGCATGGAGGATGCTGCAGGCACGGAGGATGCTGCAGGCACAGAGGATGCTGCAGGCACAGAGATGCTGCAGACACAGAGGATGCTGCAGGCACGGAGGATGCTGCAGGCACAGAGATGCTGCAGACACAGAGGATGCTGCAGGCACGGAGGACGCTGCAGGCACAGAGATGCTGCAGACACAGAGGACGCTGCAGGCACGGAGGATGCTGCAGGCACGGAGGACGCTGCAGGCACGGAGGACGCTGCAGGCACAGAGGATGCTGCAGGCACGGAGGACGCTGCAGGCACAGAGATGCTGAAGACACAGAGATGCTGCAGACACAGAGATGCTGCAGACACAGAGGATGCTGCAGGCACAGAGATACTGCAGACACAGAGGATGCTGCAGGCACGGAGGATGCTGCAGGCACAGAGATGCTGCAGGAACGGAGGATGCTGCAGGCACAGAGATGCTGCAGACACGGAGGATGCTGCAGACACAGAGGATGCTGCAGGCACAGAGATGCTGCAGACACAGAGGATGCTGCAGGCATGGAGGATGCTGCAGGCACAGAGATGCTGCAGAAACAGAGATGCTGCAGACACAGAGGATGCTGCAGACACAGAGGATGCTTCAGGCACAGAGATGCTGCAGACACAGAGGATGCTGCAGGCACAGAGATGCTGCAGGCACAGAGATGCTGCAGACACAGAGGATGCTGCAGGCACAGAGATGCTGCAGACACAGAGGATGCTGCAGGCACGGAGGATGCTGCAGGCACAGAGATGCTGCAGAAACAGAGATGCTGCAGACACAGAGGATGCTGCAGGCACAGAGATGCTGCAGACACAGAGGATGCTGCAGGCACAGAGATGCTGCAGGCACAGAGATGCTGCAGACACAGAGGATGCTGCAGGCACGGAGGATGCTGCAGGCACAGAGATGCTGCAGACACAGAGGACGCTGCAGGCATGGAGGATGCTGCAGGCACGGAGGATGCTGCAGACACAGAGGATGCTGCAGACACAGAGGATGCTGCAGGCACGGAGGATGCTGCAGGCACAGAGATGCTGCAGAAACAGAGATGCTGCAGGCACAGAGGATGCTGCAGACACAGAGGATGCTGCAGGCACAGAGATGCTGCAGACACAGAGGATGCTGCAGGCACAGAGATGCTGCAGACACAGAGGATGCTGCAGGCACGGAGGACGCTGCAGGCACAGCGATGCTGCAGACACAGAGGACGCTGCAGGCATGGAGGATGCTGCAGGCACAGAGATGCTGCAGGCACGGAGGATGCTGCAGGCACAGAGATGCTGCAGGCACGGAGGATGCTTCAGACACAGAGGATGCTGCAGGCACAGAGATGCTGCAGACACAGAGGATGCTGCAGGCACAGAGATGCTGCAGGCACAGAGATGCTGCAGACACAGAGGATGCTGCAGGCACGGAGGACGCTGCAGGCACAGAGATGCTGCAGACACAGAGGACGCTGCATGCATGGAGGATGCTGCAGGCACGGAGGATGCTGCAGACACAGAGGATGCTGCAGGCACAGAGATGCTGCAGACACAGAGGATGCTGCAGGCACGGAGGATGCTGCAGGCACAGAGATGCTGCAGAAACAGAGATGCTGCAGGCACAGAGGATGCTGCAGACACAGAGGATGCTGCAGGCACAGAGATGCTGCAGACACAGAGGATGCTGCAGGCACAGAGATGCTGCAGGCACAGAGATGCTGCAGTCACAGAGGATGCTGCAGGCACAGAGATGCTGCAGACACAGAGGATGCTGCAGGCACGGAGGACGCTGCAGGCACAGAGATGCTGCAGACACAGAGGACGCTGCAGGCACGGAGGATGCTGCAGGCACAGAGATGCTGCAGGCACGGAGGATGCTGCAGGCACAGAGATGCTGCGGGCACGGAGGATGCTTCAGACACAGAGGATGCTGCAGGCACAGAGATGCTGCAGACACAGAGGATGCTGCAGGCACAGAGATGCTGCAGGCACAGAGATGCTGCAGACACAGAGGATGCTGCAGGCACGGAGGACGCTGCAGGCACAGAGATGCTGCAGACACAGAGGACGCTGCAGGCATGGAGGATGCTGCAGGCACGGAGGATGCTGCAGACACAGAGGATGCTGCAGGCACAGAGATGCTGCAGACACAGAGGATGCTGCAGGCACGGAGGATGCTGCAGGCACAGAGATGCTGCAGAAACAGAGATGCTGCAGGCACAGAGGATGCTGCAGACACAGAGGATGCTGCAGGCACAGAGATGCTGCAGACACAGAGGATGCTGCAGGCACGGAGGATGCTGCAGGCACAGAGATGCTGCAGAAACAGAGATGCTGCAGGCACAGAGGATGCTGCAGGCACAGAGATGCTGCAGTCACAGAGGATGCTGCAGGCACAGAGATGCTGCAGACACAGAGGATGCTGCAGGCACGGAGGACGCTGCAGGCACAGAGATACTGCAGACACAGAGGACGCTGCAGGCACGGAGGATGCTGCAGGCACAGAGATGCTGCAGGCACGGAGGATGCTGCAGGCACAGAGATGCTGCAGGCACGGAGGATGCTGCAGACACAGAGGATGCTGCAGGCACAGAGATGCTGCAGGCACAGAGATGCTGCAGACACAGAGGATGCTGCAGGCACGGAGGACGCTGCAGGCACAGAGCTGCTGCAGACACAGAGGACGCTGCAGGCACGGAGGATGCTGCAGGCACGGAGGATGCTGCAGACACAGAGGATGCTGCAGGCACAGAGATGCTGCAGGCACAGAGGATGCTGCAGACACAGAGGATGCTGCAGGCACAGAGATGCTGCAGACACAGAGGATGCTGCAGGCACAGAGATGCTGCAGACACAGAGGATGCTGCAGGCACAGAGATGCTGCAGGCACGGAGGATGCTGCAGACACAGAGGATGCTGCAGGCACAGAGATGCTGCAGACACAGAGGATGCTGCAGGCACGGAGGATGCTGCAGGCACAGAGATGCTGCAGACACAGAGGATGCTGCAGGCACAGAGATGCTGCAGGCACAGAGGATGCTGCAGGCACAGTGATGCTGCAGACACAGAGGATGCTGCAGGCACAGAGATGCTGCAGGCACAGAGATGCTGCAGGCACAGAGATGCTGCAGACACAGAGGATGCTGCAGGCACGGAGGACGCTGCAGGCACGGAGGACGCTGCAGGCATGGAGGATGCTGTAGGTCATGGTGTCCATGTCAGCTGGGGTCTCCTCAGAAGCTCAGACAAGGGTTTGGGTATGATGCTTTATTGGGAGGTGACCCAGGGACAGGGAGGAGTGAGGAGGGGAGGGGAAGTGGGAAAGCTGGTGAAGGGTGTGTCCATGGGCAGGTCACCCCCGGGGCAGCTGGACCTGGGGCCCACTGGAGTGTCTGGGGGACTGCCCAGTGTCACCTGTTCCCATCCCTGTTGGGTGAGGGGCGGGGGGGATTGTCCCCCGTGCAGCATCTCCCTGCCCTAGGCTCAGGGTAAGCTCTCCAGCTGCCAGAGAGAGGCCTAGGCAGAGGATGTGGGGCTGGAGGCAGCAGGCATGGGCCTGTGGGACTGTCCTCCAAGCTGCAGAAGCCTCCTGGGCCGGCTGAGGGGCAGGGGTGGGAACCCAGTGCACTCCCCGCAGGGCTGTACGCAGCCTGACCTCATGTCACTGCCTGTTCCTAGATCCACAATCCTGGGCACGGCATTTAAGCTCTGCCTGTTGGTCAGGCTGGATCCAGGCTCCAGCAGTGCCAGCAGGCCTCCCTGTGTGTCCCCCCCCCCCCCGCCACCGCATGCTTTGCCCTCTTGCTGGTGGTCATCTTCCCTGGGCAGCCTCTGGAAGCTCCAGGCAAATATCCCACTAGCCTTCCACCTGGTAGAAAGAGCAGGGCATGGAGAAGAGTCGGGGTGGGATCTCGTGGACTGACTTGGGTCATCAGCCCACCTTGATTCAACCACTAAGTCAGGAGATAGAGATGTCCTGGGAGCTGGGGTGGGGGTCAGGCCCTTCTAACTAAACACAGGACCTGAGAGTGGGGAGCCCATGTGGTTCCCAAAGGAAAATCGAGATGTTATTTCCAAAGAACAGAGAAGCTCTCTGTCCGCCCAGGGTGTCACAGGACGGCAATGCAGGACCCACCTCCACCAGCTGGGGCCCAGCTGATTTCTAAGCACCACCAGTACACGCCAGCTACCAGGACACGCTCGGTCACAGACACTCGAACAGACCAGTCCCACATTTGATGAGACGTGTGGTAGTGACACTCAGACACTCAGCCAAGAGGATGTTGAGACAAAGAACCAATTTTGTCATGAATATAATCCCAATGTTGGTGGGCTGGGTGACCCAGGAGCTCACTTTTCCTTTAATATGTAAATGGAATGGTTTAAGCCTCTTTACCCCAAAGTGGACAGCCCCCCACCCTCCCTGTATGTTTGGGGGTTCTCTGCGGCCCATAGGTCCTCTAGTCCCCTTTTCCTCTTTCTTCCTTCACAGATTCCATAATCTCTGTGCAGATAACCCTGGACTTGAATCTTCTAGCTCCCCTTGCTATAAACCACCCACAAAATGCAGATCTTTTCCTTTATTTCTCCAAAGACAGCTCCCTCAAGGTAGCAGACTTTTACTAAAGACTCAGGGTGATGGTGAGGAGTTATATCACAGAAGATAAATTAAATAGCAGACATTTCTGGTTTTAAAAGGAGAGCCATTATTTGAGGAACTAACTTGAAAGCCAAATTTCTTCCCAGATCCCCCAGGCCTCCCATTGCAATTCTGTCCCTGTGTCTTTTGAGGCCTTTTCCTGTCACTATTGCTATGCAACAAACCACCCCAAACTAAAAAGTGAAAAACATTTTCCACTACTCACCTACTAGAAAGGCCAAAATCCAGAACACTGACAACACTAAATGCTGGTGAGGGTGTGGAGCAATGGGAACCCTCATTCACTGCTGGTGGGAACGCAAAATGGCACAGCCGCTTGGGAAGACAGTTTGATGGGTTCTTACAGAATTCAGTATAATCTTACTGTACCATTCAGCAATCATGTTCCTTGGTATTTACCCAGAGGAGTTGAAAACTTATGTCCACACAAAAATCTGCACACAGATGTTTATGGAAGCCTTATTCATAATTGCCAAAGCTTGGAAGCAACCAAGATGTCCTTCAGTAGCTGAATGGATAAATATATCATGGTGCATCCAAACAATGGAATATCATTCAGCACTAAAAAGAAATGAGCTAACAAGCCATGAAAAGACATAGAGGAATCTTAAATGCATATTACGAAGCGAAAGAAGGCAATCTGAAAAGGCTAAATACTGTATGATTCCAACTATATAACATCCTGAAAAAATCAAGTAAAAAGTGGTTGCCAGGGATTGGGTGGGGGTGAGAGGGGTAGGAAGGGATGAGTAGGTAGACCACAGAGGATTTTTCAGGCAGTGAAAATATGGGAAATCTCTTTACCCTCCTATCAATTTTTTTTTTTTTTTTTTTTTTTTTTTTGGCTGCAGTGTGCTGCATTGCATGCAGGATCTTAGTTCCCCAACCAGGAATCGAACCCATGCCTCCTGCATGGGGAGCTCAGAGTCTTAACCACTGGATCACCAGGGAAGTCCCTACCTTCTTCTCAATTTTGCCATGAACCTAGAACTGTTCTTCAAATCTTTAAAAATATTTTTAATGTATTATGCTGACACATTCTAGGGATCAGGAATCAGACAGGGCACAAAAGGAACAACTTCCTTCTGCTCCATGATTTCTGGGACCTCCTCTGGGAGGACTCAAAGGCTGGGTGTGATTTAATAGCTGGGGGCTGAAATTTTCTTCTCTCATATGTCTGGTGGTTAAGGCCAATTGTTGGCTGAGAACTTGAGCAGACTGTGGACCATAATATCTACACATGTGGTCTCTCCACCTGGGCTCTCTTGGGCTTCCTCACAACATGGCCGCCAGGCTCCAAGAGCAAGCATCCCAGGAGAACAGGGTAGAAGTTCACGGCACTTTTATAACCTAGCCTTGGAAGTCATATGGTGCAACTTCTGCTGTATTCCATTGATTGAGGCAATCACAAAGGTCTACCCAGGGTCCAGGGGAAGAGGACATGGCCTCCACCTCTTGATGGAAGAGCCTGTGGGATGGGAGATGTTTCCATCTTTGGAAAATACACTCTCCCATAAAACCTCTTCACATTTCTGATATCCTCTCTTCCATACTTCTCAGCATCCCAGAAACCTCAAAATCCCTCTAACCTGATTACACAAAGCAATTCATTGCTCCCTTTGTCTCTCCGGGCTATGCCCTGGGAAACTTCCCCTTTCACACCAGAGTATTTTCCTAAATGCCAGAGTATTTTCCTAAACAGTCAGCACTATTTAACAGCATGCAGGTGCTCAGATTTAGGTATTATCATGAAATACCTAGCCAAAAAGAATATTTTCCATAAGATCGATTGTGTGTTACTCAGGAATAGAAATACTGTTTCACCATAATATATGGAAGCCACATCTGCAAAGCTGTATTAATATAGTTTACCCATAGCAGGGGGGCAAAAATATTTAGTAAGTGAGTAGATAAATAAATGAATGAATCAAATATGAACTATCAGCCAAGACATGGAAATAACCTCATTACTTGGAATTGAGTGTTTTAATGTCATTCATTAAAATAGATACTGTCTGTATTTGTGATATATGTGTGCTTAAAATTCATGGAGAGAATGAGCATTTTAATTACAAAATGCTAAAATCATTAACAATTTAAAGATCATCAAGTAAGCACGTCTGCTAAGCCCTTATAGACAAACCAGACAAATGCAAGGGCACAGCTAAAGGGCAGGTGCAAGAGGAGGGAGGAAGGGGCAGGGCCAGTTGCCCCCTACTCATGGACCCAGAAGAACTTAACCCAACCTACCAAAATGTAAGAGGCCCAGGGATGCTGTGGGAGAAGGGGCAGGACCAGGAGTCGCATGGGGACTATGATCCCCTGGGAGATCTCAGCCTCCGCTAAGAGACCAGGGCCACATCCACCCCTCCCCCACCGCGACCCCCAGTCTAGACAGCCTCCCCTGTCCCACTGCCGAAGGCAGCCTGCCTTCTCCACCTTGATTCCTTCGTCTGCTTTCCCCTCCACTCCCAGGAAGGCACCTCTCCTCAGTTCCTACCAACTAAATCAAGCCCACCCTTTGACACCCAGTCTAATGCCACGGTCCCCAAGAAGCAAAATCATCCCCATCACCCAGCCCAGTGCTGATTTCATACCCTCTGTGCTCCCCTGTTCCCTGTGTTCTCTGCAACTGTACTTACCTTACACGAAGGGAAGTCTTGTCTCTAAAGAATCACGAAGGCCCAGCATTCAGGCTGCACTTGCTTGCTGAGCTGACGCCACGTTGGCTCCATTTCATCCACTCAGCAGCCCCACGAACCGCTGTGACTGATGGTCCTCATTTTATGGAACTGAGGCCAGAGAGTAAGCGACTTGTTCAAGGCCACATGACCAGTTTGAAATAGAGGTGAACCCTGGGGTGCCTACTGGGTCCATGTGATGGCCAATCCCAAGGTCTCCTGGAGTGAGGGGAGGGGGATGGACACGCTGGGGAGTTCACGGTGGTGCCCTCACGTCAGGGTTCCTGTTCAGGGTCTGGTGGCACAATGCAGTCACTTCTGCCTAGTTAGAGACCTGCAGATTACACTCCTTATAAGAGCAGAATATGCAATGAAATAAGGAACCACAAGTATCTCTTATTACCTCACAAAGATTTATTAGTGTAGGCAAAGTGCTTATAACAGTTGTCAAATATAAAGAGGTTAGTTGCACCAAAAAAGTAAGTTTTCCCAATTGGCTTGACTTTTGTTTAAGACAACTAGTAAGTATTCAGTTACCATAAAAACACTTTTGAAAAAACAGACACACTCCATCTGTCCCTTCAAAGTAAAAGTAACATTTTAAAATGAGTATGAAAGAAAGAGTAATGTTATACAGAGAGCTTCTGAATACAGATATATGGAAATGTTTTCATTATTATATGACTTTGCTGGCCAAAACAAGATAATACGTCATCCACTAAACTCTCTGAACTGCACACTTAAAACAGAATTTTCTAAGCTGTTTAAAAGGTTTCCAAATGAATATTTTGAATGGATTTTGATTCCATATGTTTTAAATTGCATAACTGGTGGCTGTGATTTTTAAAATGAGTTTCATCGAAGACGTGAACTCAATTTCCAGAATTTATTGTAAAATGAGATTTTTATAAATCTTTGCCAAACTTATCCATTAACACCTTAATCATGACTTTTCCATCTTCACGTGATTAAATGATAAGGAGGTATTCTTCAACTACCAATGAAAATAGACAAAAAAAGCTGCCTATATTGGGAAGTGCATATAAATACAACAAGATCAGATTTTGAAAACGTCATTGACAAATTTGCAGAAGTTACAGCTTAAGAACAGAAAATTTAATGATACCATTTGCCACTGCAAAAAAAAAACTAGTAGGTACATACAAGCTTTTTTCTCTTTTTCCTAGAAGTATATTAATGGAATTTTTAAAATATGAATCTATAACTTTTTCCTTTTTACTGTAATTTTTTATTTTTCATTTTTAAAAAAATGTCCCGGCATGATTATATAGACAAAAATCAATAAAGGAAAAATTTCACTGTCAAGAAAAAAAATGAATTTCATGGTTTAGTAAGCACAGCCATTTGAATCTACATATATCTGCAAAGTCTCACTCTCAGTTAAGATGATATTAAAACCCATATCAAAGGAAACTGAACTTAAAATCTAGCCTTCAGATCACTGTATCACAATAAAGTAAACAAGATTTTTTAATAATGCATATTTGATTATATTACTATTATTAAAAGTGCTTAATGTACTCTAAAGAGAACAGAAAGAAATGGTATAGAAAATTTCAGTACCATTAATAAACAGGAATAAGTTATTATTTAAATATTACATATTTTCACTCATTTTAAAATTCTATTTCATATATTTTATCTATGTGTATTGTCAATGCCCTCCAGCCAAAGCCACCAGAAATACACTTGTGAATTTCTGGTGAACAAGTTGCAGTTATTACTCATTGTGAGGAAAGAGACCATGCACCATGGGAAACTTGGGGGGGATGGTGGTCAGTAAGATGGTGTTAGATACAACCTACTATAGGATTTGGGCTTTGATTGGTGATTTGGATGAGGATCTAAGGGAGGGTTTCTCTCTAGATTGGATGCTATCAGAGAGAGGGGGCAAGCCTATGAGGGGGTATCTCAGTACATCTTATCCCTGGGGACAGCCGACTAGAGCAAAGATGAAGCTGTAACTGGTGAAACAGGGGTCACTCGTGTTGGCCAGGAGGGGCGTGTTAAGTGTTCTGTGGGTGGCACAGTGATCTTGTTTTCATCTGTGCTTAGACAAATTGATGAAGGGGCTTTGCTTGGTCTCACTTTATCACGGGCTCAGAGTAACCTTATCTGAGGTAGGTGTTCTGTGAGATTGTCTACATCCAACAGGAGATTAACGTGCCTGGCTGTGAATGCCCAGCCACTGCTGGATGTCAGGACTGCTCTTTCCACTTTCCTGACACTGTATTACAGAACTACAGACACACCTCGCAGATATGGCAGGATCGGTTCCAGACCACCGCAATAAAGTGAATATCACCGTAAATCGAGTCACACGAATTTTTGGTCTCCCAATGCAAATAAAAGTTATGTTTGCACTATACTGTAGTCAGTTAAGTGTGCAATAGCATTACATCTAAAATAGCAATGTACATACCTTAATTAAGAAATACTTTGTTGCTAAAAAATGCTAACCATCATCTGACAATGCAGGGTTGCCACAAACCTCCAATTTGTAAAAAAAAAAGCAATACCTGTGAAACTCAATAAAACAAAGTGCTATAAAACAAGGTATGCCTGTACACTGTACAGTAGTATTGTAGTTCACATGTCATCACCCCAAAAACAACCTGTACCCCATTCGCAATCACTCCACATCCCTTCTCTCCCCAACCCATGGCAACCACTCAAAATCTGCCAATTCTGGACATTTCATATTAGTGGCTGTGATAGTTAATTTTATGTGTCAGCTTGGGTAGGTCATGGTACCCAGATATTTGGTCAAATATTATTCTAGATGTTTCTGTGAAGGTATTTTTAGATGAGATTAACATTTAAATCAGTAGACTTTGAATAAAACAGATCGCTCTCCATAATAATCTCTCATCCAATCAGTTGAAGCCCTTAATCGAAAAAGACCAACCTCCTCAAGCAAGAAGGAATTCTCCCAGCAGATTGCCTTTGGACTCAAAGTGCAACTCTCTCCCAGCTCACCAGCCTACCAGGACAATTTTGGACTAGCCAAGACTCTACAATCATGTGCACCAAATCCATGAAATAAATAAATTTATATGTATACAGTTGACCCTTGAACAACACAAGGGTTAAGGATGCTGACCCTTTACACAGTCCAAAATCCAAATATAATAAATATAACCTATAGTTGGCCCTTTGTATATACTCATTTCTTCCATGTCCTCCGCTCTGCATCTGTGGATTCAGCCAAACTTGGACACAGACCCATACAGTACTGTGGTATTTACTATTGAAAAACATGCACATGTAAGTGGACCTGCACAGTTCAAACCTTTGTTATTCAAGGGTCAGCTGTGTACACACACACACACACACACACACACACACACACTCACGTCCCATTGGTTCTGTCCCTCTGGAGAACCCTAACACAATGGTATTATAGAATATGTGAGATTTTCTGACTGACTCCTTTCACTCAGCATATTTATATGACTTCTCATTTAATCCTCAAACCCTACCATGCGAGAAGCATCTATATCAGTGGTAAAGTGGAGTGGATCCTTCTAGTCACAATGATTACAGCAGGAATAATGGGCACACAATTCTGGCTTCATGGTGACCATCTTAACACTCAGAATGCACCATTCTGATATTTGAGAAGCCCTCCTGCAAACTCAGTGGAGAGGGCCCCTCTTCCAGGAAGCCTTCCTGGATCTGTCCTCCACTCCAGGCCAGCATCTCTCCATCACATCCCCCTGCTCTGCTTGTCAGACTATATTCTAACAGTCTGTGAACTCAAATGGCTTCTTGCTAAGACTGACCTTGAATGCTAAGGGCTATGTCTATCCACCACCAAACTCCCATCCCCCATCTCATTCTAGTTCCCAGAATGTTCCATACAGACCTGTAGAAAGGCCTGAGGAAGCCTCACCCTAGAGCCCACCTCTCCTCTGTCCCCAAGGGAAGCTTCTGCTCCCAGTCCCTCAGCCCCGCCAGAAACTCTGGCCTGGTTGAACCCAAGGACCACAACCCAATGGGCCTCGTCCGCAACCAGCAGCCAGGCCTGGCACCGACCCTCAGCATCTTATTTTCTGTCAAATAAAATGAGTTTTAAGTACACAGGCTTCTGTTGTGTCCAGCTTCTAATTGACAGGCCCGCCCGCCAGGAGCTGCTGCCTCCTGGCTTCCCTCAGCATGAAATGGGGCAAGCCCTTCCAGAATTTTCCCTCCAGCGGCTTGCTTGCCTTTTGGCTACATGCTTCTCTTTCTGCTCTGTGACAGGGACCACCTTCCCCACCCCCAAAACTTCCCCACCCACACACACCCAGAGACTAGCCTTAGCTCTGAGTGTTTTTTAATAAAACTTTCTGAATTCCTGTAGGGTAAATTGGCAACTCCCTTTTGAACCAAAATCCATTATCTACCATGAACATGGTCCCAGCAGCCCATAAATAATGGAAATTTGTCAGTATTACCCCCAGAGTGACCCAATCTTCCTTCATTTTTGGACATTATTATCCAAGGGCGAGGGACCCTTTCAGTAGCAGAGAATAAGGCAAAAGTCAGCATTCTTTTATCTAGGACCTGACTTTGAGCTCATCCCTTGGGCAGTTTGCAAGAAGTTTCCTGGTACCTCAACAGAGCACTGGCCCATCTGTTCAGTGTTCAGCAGCTCCTTGGAGAGCAGTCCACGGTACAGGCCAGAGCCCGGCTGCAGAAGACAGTGGAACACACTCCCCTGAAGCCCCCAGCCCACCAGGGAGCAGGCTGCAGCCGTGACAGCTGAGCATTGTCGTGCTGGCTGGAAAGACCCAGGTTCTTCCCAAATCAGAGAAGTGACTCGTAATCTGAAGAATCCATACTGCTGTGTTGAATTGCGTCCTCCAAGAGAGATACATTCAAGTCCTAACCCCTGTAGCTGTGAATGAGACCTTATATGAAAATAGGGTCCGGGACTTCCCTGGTGGCGCAGTGGGTTAGAATCTGGGTTTGAGCCCTGGTCCGGGAAGATCCCACATACCACGGAGCAACTAAGCCCGTGCGCCACAACTACTAAGCCTGCGCTCTAGAGCCCGCGAGCCACAACTACTGAGCCCGTGTGCCACAACTACTGAAACCCGTGCGCCTAGAGCCCATGCTCTGCAACAAGAGAAGCCACCACAATGAGAAGCCGGTGCACCACAATGAAGAGTAGCCCCTGCTCGCCGCAACTAGAGAAAGCCTGCACGCAGCAACAAAGACCCAACGCAGTAAAAAAAAAAAGCAAAACATTAAATTAAATCTTAAAAAAAAAAATTTAGCCAAACTTTCCATTAAAAAAAAGAAAGAAAGAAAGAAAATAGGGTCCTTGCAGGTGATCAAGATAAAATGAGGTCATTAGGGTGGGCCCTAGTCCAACATGACTGGGTCCTTATCTAAAGTGGAAATTTGACCACAGACATGTCACAGGCAGAGAGAAGACGATGTGAAGAAGGCCAGGTGATAACAGAGGCAGAGATTGAAGTGATGGAGCTGCAAGCCAGGGACACCAAGGACTGTTGGCCCTGCCAGCAGCTGGAAGAGGCTAGGTACTTTCTACACATCAAAGAAACTTTTCTAAACACCAAGTCATATGCAGGAGATACATAGTGAACAAAGAAATATGTAAGAAAATGTTAGCGCTACACAGAGAATTAGTAGGGAAAGTGTCCAGTGGCTGCGCTGGGTGGTCAGAGACTTGTCCCTGAGGAAGTGAGGCTGAGAGGTGAACAGCTAAGCAAAGCCCTGAAGTGGAAACGGTGGTGGCATTTCTGAGGAGCAGAGGGGACAAGTCAGGGTCAGAGAGATGGGGCAGGACCGGAACCAGAGTGTCCTGATTCTGAAAGTCTTGTGTGCAGGGACGTCTCCAAACACTACCTGTATCAGTTCCTTGTGGCTTCAGAAAAAAAGACCACGTACTAGGTACCCAAATACAGGGAAATTTATTCCCGCAGTTCAAGAGGCCAGATGTCCAAAATCTAGGTGTTTAAGCAGGGTTGGTTCCTTTTGGAGACTCTGAAGGAGTGTCTGTTCCTTGTTTCTTCTGCCTTCTGGTGGTGGTTGGAGCTCTTGGATGCCCCTCACCTTGCAGATGCAGGACTCCAATCTCTGTCTCCATCTTCATCTGTGTCCAGATTTCCTTCTTACAAGAACACCAGTCATCAGATTAAGGCCTCTCCCCATCCCAGTATGACCTCAACTTAACTCGATTACATCTGCAAAGACCCTGTTTCCAAACAAGGTCCCTAGTACCTGGGGTTAGGACTTGAACTTGTCTCTGGGAGCACAACCCAACCCATACCAGTACCAAAGGCTTACTGTCTCTGGCAGGGGATGGGAACAGCTGGACGCCCTGACACATGGCTAAGGGTAGTCCAGTTTTGGCCCAGACACAGTGCCAACATGGCCCAGATGGCCTACAGATATAAAGATACTTCACGTGCAGGGAGAAGAGTGAAACTAGACACACAGCAGCTGGCAATGAAGACCTGGCAAGGGGAAGATGCTCAAGTGGGTGCCAGGAGGAAGATGATGAAGGCTGATAATTTATCCCCCACCCAGCCCCCCCAACACACACACACGCACACACATCCATGGTGCCTCAGCACTATGCACGTCCCCTGGAACTGACACACAGCCCCAGAGAAAGGGGAGGAAGACCCCAAACCTACTGAAATCACATGCCTGGCACCTGGCAGAGGAGGGACCTGGAATAGACACTAGAGGTGGCCCCGCTCTGCACACCTGGCCTTGGGGGAGGTTTTGGTCCACGTCATAGTAAACCTTCTGCGGACACCAGGCCCAGGCCACAGCCCTCTGGGAGTAAGGCTTGTCCAGGCTGCCCAGTGCTGGGGTGGACACTTCTGTGTGGCGCTCATCCTTAGGGACCAGAGGGCAAAGCAGACAAGCCTGGTCCAGTGATACAGCCCAGCATAACAGCCCCATCTCAGATTGCACCAGGTCCCAGATCCCCAAGGCATGATGGAGGAGAGGCCTGAGGGCGGAGGACAGAGCTCTGCTATTAAAACCTGTGGGGACACAGAGGCAGGAGCATCACGGCCCTGCCCCCTGTGACCAAGGGGATGCAGGGGAGAGAAGCTTTCTCCCGACCTGGGACCTCAGGAGCCCAGAGCCCTGCGGGCACCCGAAGAGCTCTGGCATTTGCATGGCAGTGAGGACCCCGGGGGTGGCAGTGCCTAAGGGGTGGTGATGCTGCAGCAGCATCAGCCCTGAGGACCCTCCACATGGTCAGTGCATGAAGTCGGCAGCTCCGGGGGCTCCAGCAGGACAGGGGGAGCGGGCCACAGGGAAGATGATGGGACCACTTCATGAGGACCCATGAGACCAGATCTGGGGACTCCCAGCACCAGAGGGACCCTCAGAGCCCTCTGGCACAGCAGGAGGGGACATGGTCAGAAAGCAGCAGTCTTCACTGTGAAGACACAGCCTGGGGAAGCTCTTGTTCTCACAGCATAGGGTGGCCTATGGGAGTTTGTCTGTTTTTAGGACGGTGAAGTAGCCAATTTCCAAACTCCTGCCTACCTATTCTGTGATTCCCAACAGTATCACAACAAATTAAACAATACTCGGCCACCTGGCTGTCATTCTGTGCTGACGAGGATGCCAACAAGGTCTGTGGTTAGAAACTGAGTGTATGTGTCCCCCCAAGAGTCATATGTTGAAGCCCTAACTCCCAGTGTGGCTGTATTTAAATATAGGGTCTCTGAGCAAGTAATTAAGGTTAAATGAGGTCATAAGGATGGGGCCCTGACCCAAAAGGATTCGTGTCCTTATAAGAGAAAACTCCAGACAGCTCATTCCCTCTCTCCCTTCCCATGAACACACTGAGAATAGCCACGTGAGGACACAGCAGGAAGGTGGCCGTCTATAAGCTGGGAAGAGAGCACCGAATGAACTTTTTGGCCAACCCAATAGTACAGCTCTCCTTTTATTTAGGCTATCTTTTATACTCTATTATGAAATATTACAGATTTCTTCACTTAGGTTTTAACATTTCTTTTTTAGGTTTTGCATCAGTTAAAGATGTGTTCACTTGTGAGCTAGAGAAAATCTAAACAGCAGTGACTGTAACAAGTAAGGTTCTCCCTCCCTTCCTCCCTCTTCCTCCCTCTCTCCCCTCCCCTTGCCTCCCCTTCTTCCTTTTCCCCTCTCTCCAAGAAGCCCAAGGTAAGGCAGTGCAGGGCCAGAGATCATCTGGGAACAGAGCATCTTCTAGTCGTTTCTTCCACCATCCCCAGCAGGAAGATTTCACGCTGTGATCACAAGAAGACTGCTGTACCTCCTGGCATCTTGTCTGTATCCTAGGCAGGAAGAAGGTGACGTTCTCTTCTTATCTGGTGAGGAATGCCCTTCCATGGAATTCTGCCTATGTTTCCTGAAGCATGTGACCTTCATCACATGGCCAACCGTAGCTTCAAAGGATGCTGGGAGATCATGTATTTTTAGGTGAGTATATTGCCAACACAAACAAAATTTCAGGGTTTTTGAGTAAAGAAGAAAAGAGAGTGGCTATGCTCCTGGCATGGTGCCACAGGTCTGTTCTCAGGTACCTAACAGATTTTGTTGCTTTTATGAAGGGGATTGTTTTTTTTTCTATTGCAATCTCTAATTAGTTATTGGTAGCTAAAGAAAAATTAAAGATCTTTATAAGTTCAGCTTACATTCAGCACTCCTGCTAAACTAATTTATTAGTTCTAGTCATTCATCAGGTGATTCCTTTGGATTTTCAAACTGAACAACTAAAACATCTGAACATAATCACAGTTTTATTTCTTCCTTTAAATTTTTTATTTCTTTTCTTGAAATGTGGCTAAGATGTATAATATAGGAGCAGTGACTAGACTTTTATTTTGTTACATCATTAAGTAAGTCGGCCCCTATGATTTTCTGGTATATATTCTTTATTAGTTCAAGGAGCTTCCTTCTATTCCATTTTCTCCATGTTTATGTGGTGAATGAACATTATTGTGGGTTGGGGGAGGGAGGTTAGCATCTATTATGAAAACCATGGAGGTTTGGGGTGTTTTTTTTTTTCATTTAATTTCAGGCAGTTAACCACACCGATAAATATTCTTTGTTGAAGCAACCCTAACTGGCTCAAGATGTACTATCCTGTTAATAAACTGTAAAATACAATTTGCTAATATTTTTTATGGTTTTTGCATGCACGTTCATAATGAGCCTTTGGAGTTTTTTTATTCTTTCCTTGTGTGGTTTTGATAATACGTTTTCTACTAACTTCATGAAATGGGTTGCTTAGCATTCCATCTTTTTCTACACTCTAGAATAGTTTCCCCAAATCTGTTATCTTCTTGACTATTTGGTAGAACTCATCTATTAAACTGTATGGCATTGGTGGCACTTGCTTATTGATCTTTGTCTATCATTTCCATTTATTTATTTATTTTTGGGGGGGTTTATTTTATTTATTTATTTATTTATTTATTTATGGCTGTGTTGGGTCTTCGTTTCTGTGCGAGGGCTTTCTCTAGTTGTGGCAAGTGGGGGCGACTCTTCATCGCGGTGCGCGGGCCTCTCATTATCGCGGCCTCTCCTGTTGCGGAGCACAGGCTCCAGACGCGCAAGCTCAGTAACTGTGGCTCACGGGCCCAGCTGCTCCGCGGCATGTGGGATCTTCCCAGACCAGGGCTCGAACCCGTGTCCCCTGCATTGGCAGGCAGACTCTCAACCACTGCGCCACCAGGGAAGCCCCCCATTTATTTTATGATTGTTTCTCTACTTGTTCTTGGGTCTATCTTGATTATTTGTATCTCAGGAACTTTTCAATATCAGCTACTTTCTTAATATATTAGTATAAAGATATTTAATTCTTTAAAAATTTTTAATGGTCAAATATATCTACAGCTATGGATCCTTTTTTGTTTCCTCGTGATATTTATTTATGCTTTCTTTTTTTAATTGATTATATTGGGTTGGCCCAAAAGTTCTTTTGGGGTTTCCTGAATGAACTTTTTGGCCAACCCAATACCTGCACAAAGCTTGCCAATTTTATTAGTCACTTTAAAGAACTTGCTTTTGGTTTTGTTGATTAACTCTACTGGACTTTCTGGCTTTCTATTTCATTAATTTCTGCTCTAATCGTTATTATTTCCTTCCTTCCACTTTCTTCAGGTTTGTTTTGTTGTCCTTTTTTTAAGTTTTTTTTTTTACAGTACAAAAGCTTAGCTCATTTCTTTTCAATCTTTCTTGTTTTCTAATAAACGCATTTCTGGCTCTAAATTCTCCTTTGAGTAACACTGTAGCTTCATCTCACAACTTTATATGCACAACTTTTAGAGTCATTTGTTTTTAAGTAGTATAACTTCCATTTTGATTTTCTTGTTAAAACAAGAATATTTTAGAAGGTATTTTTTAATCTCCCAGTGCATGCAGGGGATATTCTGTCTATCTTTTTGCTGGTGGTTGCTGTTTTCATCGTACTGCCTCCAAAGAATAAGGACTCAGTGACTTCAATCTTGGGAAATTGCACATTTTCTTTGTGGCCTAGGACATGCTTAATTTTAATAAATTTTCCTACATATTTTTTAAATGAGCATACTCAGTTGGGTGCAGAGTTAATTTTTTCAAATCCTTGATAGTCTTATTAATTATTCTTTTATTTGATCGATCCATTTTTGAGAATTGTTATTTGTTTCCTGTGGCTGCCATAACAAGTTGCTGCAAACTTAGTGGCTTAAAAACAACAGAAATTTATTTTCTCACAGTTCTGGAGACCAGAAGTCCGAAATCAAGGTGTCAGCAGGGCCGTGCTCCCTCCTGAGACCCTAAGAGATAATCCATTGTCTGCCTCTTCTAGCTTCTGGGGGCTGCCCACACTCCTTGACTGGAGGCCACCTCACTCCAATCTCTCCCTCCATCTTCATAAGTCTCCTCCTCTGTGTGTGTCTAATCGCCCTCTGCTTCTCTCTTATAAGGACACTTGTGATGGCATTTAGAGCCCACCTGGGTAATCCAGGATGATCTCATCTCAAGATTCTTAACTAATTATGTTTGCAAAGATTCTTTACAAGCAAGGTAGTATTTAGAGGTTCTAGGGATTAGTATGTAAACATATCTGAGGGCCACAATTCAGCCCACTGCAAGAGGGGTGTGTTAAAATCTCTTCAATTCTAAGTTGGTCAATTTCTCCTTACGATTCAAAGAAATTTAGCTGTAAATATTTCAAAGATGTGGTATTAGGTATAAACAATGTCAAAACTATTGTATCTCCTCGATGCATTTTCACTTTTATTAATATGAAATGTCTGTCTCTGTCCTTCTTAAACTTCTCATTTCGAGTTCTAATTTATCTGTATGAATATTGCTACATTTTATTTTTTAGTTAATTCTAAAACTTTCAGAGTCATTTTGTTTCAGCCTGATTTTTATTTCATCTTTATCATAACAGCTGATAAATGTGGGCTTATCTCTGCCATTACAACATATTTTTTCCCTTCACCTTGCTTTTTCTAGGCTCCTTTTGACCCTATGTTCCCAAATCTGACTTCTAATTACCCTTCTGCACACCTGAAACCTTAGCCTCAGCTGTTTTCAAGTTCAATTACAACTTCCGGGGTAAGTTTAGGTTCCATGAAGAATGCCATAACTGTCCCCAAAGTGCACAGGTCACACTTCTTTCAAGCACAAGTTCTGAGAACAGTGTGAATGACCAGTTACTTTTCCACTTTGCCAGAACTCCAGCATTATTTCCATGCTCCCAGCAAAGGAACCTCTGGCTCAATATTTCAAGTGCACTCGCTATTTTAAAATGCATCCGGTCACACTGTTCTTTAGTTGAGAAATAATACATTTCAAAGCATCCTGTAGACACAGCCAAAGCACACACTTTGAGAGTTACTTAGGAAAGGGGCTCCGTTTTAGAGGCAGCTAATGAAAGGTGAACAAACCCCGTCATTTGTCATTCACTGACTTTTTTTTAACCAAGCTCCGGCAGAGTTGATTCTGAAAAGGACAGAGTTACATAAGGGCACCAGTGTGCCGGGGAGAGCAGGGCCACGGGGGCAGAGTGAGTGCACCTCTTCACCACCCGGAGCAAACATTCTTGGCTCAATTGAGCTGCAGCTGCTGAGCTAGTAAAATACCAGAAAAGAAGGAACACAGTGAAGCAAGAGACAGAAGTGAAAGAAGAAAGTGCAGCCAAGAGAATCTCCAGATAAGGCAGAGGCATTAGAGAGAAAAGGAATTTATAACCCAGAGAATACACTTAGCTGAGGCTGCTCACATTTCTACTATCTGTGTTAGAATCATCTGGGTTCAAGTAAAAGAATGCTCTGTCCCAGTCATCATTCATGTTTCTTTTAAAGGCACAAATTCCAGCATAGGAAATTTCGATGGGAACTGAACTATTTATTTACTGGAGTCTTACTTATGACTGTTGTATTCAGGCAAGAGAAAAGATCCGGCTCACACAGAAAGCGGGACTGGCTTCCTCTCTCCTACGACTCCAGAGGGGGCTCTGTCTGACCCAGAACGAGAGCCAGTTATAAAATCTCGGCAGGGCCAAGGGCAGCACCGCTCAGCGAGGGAAGCCATAAACCAGATGGAAAGACATCCTCGCCCCGTACTTTCCCAGAACGTATCCTCAGGTCTAGGGTTTAAATCACTCTATGAACCAGTTTCCACGTCTGTCAACAGGTGACCGGGCATCCACAAATTCAGAACTGCCAGGCGGAAGGATCGGTAAGGTGATTAGACAAACTGGCCACAGGAAGTGCTGGGTAGGAGCCTAGCGTCCCTCACATAGAGACCAGGTGTCTCTGCCAGGGATGAGAAGGGCCCCGGGGAGAGGATGGGGCCTGGGAGAACTCTGGTCCCCACCTGCCACCCCAGCTCCCTGAACGGCCTGGGAGGACCTTTCTCGGGACCAGTATCCCCGGCTGTGAGACCAAGGGGCAGCCCACCTGTGTCATCAGACCATGGGGAGCAGAGCAAGTGCTTCTTGCCATGGACTGTCCACCTCACCCCGGAAACTCTCAGCAAGGGACAGAAGGGGAGCCAGGTAAGGGCTTCTAGCCGCCTCCACCTTCACGGAGCTGGGAGCTAAAGCCGCTGCTCCCTCCAGGGCACTGGGTCCTTCCCACATGTTCCCCAAACCTCTGTGGGGGGTGAGGCTGTCTCTGGGGTCTCCTATTCCTTCTGCATGTCCCCACCCTCCTCCTCCCTCATCACAGCCAGGCAGTCAGGCCCCAGGTGGGGTCACCTGCTGCCCCGAGGAGCCCTGTGGCTCTGCCTCTCCAGGGAATCCATGCCCCCATCCGACCCCAGGAATTTACCACCTACCTCCTTCCACCGGGACTCACGTCCAGGGACCCTGGAAGGGACACGTGTCATTGGAACCAACTAAGCATTCGTCCCCTTTCTAACAGAACCCAGGTCTGCTTCCGAGGAAGGGCTTCTCCCACCCCCAGCCTCACCGTGTGTGGTACTGGTGGGACAGTAAACACAGGTGCTGGCAGGTCCCTGGCACCTCCTCCAGGAGGGCACTCCCCCAGGGCCCTGGGGACCCTGGGGAGGGCAAGGGGTCTCGTTCTGGCCAGCCAGGCGGGAGCTAAGAGGCCCTTCTCATTCCTTTTGCCCTCCCGTCCCCCGTCTGGATGCAAATGCAGCCGAGCCCTTGGACCCCACAAAGGGAGGAGCCTGGGCTCCTGAATCGCCACATGGACCTTGCCCAGCAGCCAGGACACCCTCACTGGACTTTTACAAGAAAGCAGCTTCCACGGGGCTCAGTCACTGAAATGTGAGGTCTTATTTGTTCCATGAGCTAAAGCCTCCCTGAGGACCGAGGTAAATGGCAAAGACACTGAAACATCGCGCATGGAAGGGCGGCTGGTTCCAAAAGACAAGACTTGTCTGACATCACATTCTCTTTCGCTCTGAGCGTCCGCACTGATCCGTCTCCCTGCCCCCACCCTGAAACCCAGTCCTAGTTTTATTCGAAGTCACAAACCCCCTACGACTGTGTCCTGCAGTCCTGGACTGCGGTCTCCAGGGCTCAGTCCTCGCCCTCGGGCTTCCCTTCCTGCTGGCCCTCATCCCGCCTCTTCCCAGACTTCAGGTTTCGTGACACCTGCACTGACCTTTTCTCAAAAGGGCCTGGGGTGGGTGGTGGGGGGTACCTTGGGGAAGTTTGGGGAGGAACTCTACGGGGAGGCGCCCAGACAGCCGGGTGGGCTGATTCGCTGCAGGGAATCATCAAGGGCAGAAGCATCACCCACCGTCCCCAGAGCCAGCAGACTGGCTGGCTGTCTTCTTCCCTCCAGGTTTCATGACGCTTAAAAGTCTAGCATTGCTCAGGCCCGTTTCTTTGCGAATATCGCTTTGCGGGAAGTGCGTGCTTCCCCCGCGAACTCTGAGGGCCGGTGCTACCCGTCAGCTCAGCTACGCCTCTCTCCCGGTCCTCCAGGTGAGCGGGCAGCACCGCCTCCCTGCCCCCCGCCACGTGGGCAGGCTATTCCCTGCCCTCCTGCACTCCCTCTCCAGCTGGCCCTGCGTCCCGTCTCTTCTCTGAGGGACTCCTCCAGCCCCAGATCCACGCAGACCAAGAGGACGGACGTGTGGCGCCTCCAGAAACCTGCCTGCTCTCGATGGCAGATCTGCCAGGTTCTGCCATCCCCCTCCCCCGTCTCACGGTTCTCAGCACGTCCTCCACGCTCACAGGACCTGATACCTTAACACAGGCGGCGGGCACGCCACTGGAAGGGAGACCGTGTGTCCAGTGGCCCTTCAGTCTACATTCACTGAGCGCCTGCTGTGAGCCCAGCAGAGAGCAGGGACCCAGCCTCAAGGATGGGGAAGCAGGCCCCGCCCTGCCCTGGGGGAGCCACTGTCACCAAGGTGGCAGTCATGGCACGAGGCAGCCGGGGTTTCACAGAGCCTCACATGCAGTGGGAAAGGGCTGGAAGGGGTCAACTGTAGGGGGGAGGGAACCCAAGACTCCCACACACACAGCCGGTCCCTCCTCGAGTCCTGGGTGCCCTGGGCTGGCCAGCTGTCAGCCTTCTGCCCTGCTTTGCAAGGTGGCTTCAGTCAAGCAATACACCACTGGATGTGACGCAACCCTTGGCTTGGCCAGGGTCCGCGCATGAGGCCTCTAGGTCCTTTCCAAACTCAGCCACCTCAGGTCCCCAGGCTGGAGACCCTTCCACCTCCTGGGCTGCCCAAGGGGCTGGGTCTCCCCGGGCCTCCTCATTTTCTGGGGCTCCCTATGGTAAGCAAGGCCTTCTTACGTAAGAGAGTGTCTTGCCCAGACCAAAGTCTCTCAAACCCTCTGTGGGCAGAGGTCAGGTTTTTATTTCAATTCTGCCACCCAGGGACACTTGTGTAAAATTAACAGTAAGAAATTCCTAGAAAAGTGGAAGGAAAAGAAAGACAAACTATACACTTAAATTTTTCATAATTAGCCTCAATAGACACAAAATTACTCTATGAAATTGCCATGAAAGTTTGTAAACACTCTCCGTTCTATCATTATCTCACTGCAGAGGGTAACACGTAGTTGTTTCTGGCACGATCCACAAACCACCCCGGAGCGGTGCTGCCCCAGACCAGGGGTGAGCACACGACCCCCCAGGGCGGCCAAATCGTCTCACCATCTGCGTGCTATCTGTGACTGCTCTCACGCTCGGGAGGCAGAGCTGAGTAGTTGAGATGAGCACTGCCCATCTGGCCTTTTACAGAGAAATGTTTGCCGGCCCCGCCCTAGACCATTTCAGGGGACACCGTCCATCCATCCGTCTCAGCACCGCTGCTCTGCTCGAATCTATGGCTACTCACTCACCTTCTCTTTCCTTATTTTCCGTGAGAAAATGACATCGGTAATAACGATGAGATGATATTCACTGAGGATATTAGTCTCCTAGGGCTGCTATAACTAATTACCACAAACTGGGTGGCTTAAAAGCACAGGAATGGATTCTCTCACAGTCCCGAGAGCTGGAAGTCTGAAATCAAGGTGCCTCCAGGGCCAGGCTCACTCCAGAGGCGCTAGGAGAGGATCCTTCCTTGCCTCCCCCAGCCTCCTCCGGCCTCTCGGGGCTGCCGGCGTTCCTTGGCTTCTGGCTACATCACTCCAATCTCTGTCTCCTCACGGCTTTCTTCCCTATGCGTCTACCTTTTCCTTTTCTGCCTTCTTCAAGGGCATCTGTTCTGGACTTAGGGACTATCCACATAATCCAGGATGATCTTGTCTCAAGATCTGCAACCTAATGACATCTGCCATGACACTTTTTCCAAATAAGGTCACAGTCACCGGTCCCTGGGGTTACAACCTGGATTATCTTTACCTTTCGGGGAGGCCACCATTCAGCCCACTACACCCAGTGTTTGTGCCAGGCGGTTCTCAATTGAATATCATCCTCCCAACCGGTTAATGACATAGGGACTGTTGTCCCATTTAATAAATGAGTAAATCACTTCCCCAAGGGAGCACAGAAGGGGCAGACCCAGGATTCAGGTCCAAGCAGCCTGGTCCGGAGCCCACACCTGTAACCACTGAGAACACCCCAGCCCCGGGCTTCATGGGGGCCACTCACTGAGGGCCTTTCGTTCCCTGCACTGTGTGTGTGTCGTGCCCTTTATTCCTCACAACAACCATGGAGGGGGTGGTGATTATTATTTGCACTTTTTAGGTGAGGAAACAGACTTTGGGGTTGAAGACTAAAGCCGCACAGCTAATGAGTGGTGACGTCAAGGCTTGAACCCAGGTCTCTCTGACAAGGAAGCCGTGCTCACGTCGACTGGGCTCATCAGAACTTAGTATGACCACAGGCCAAGCCCTGCGGCTGGGCCTCCCCCAGGCCTCCGAGTCTCGTGCGTCTGCCCCGATGGGAAGTGGGCTGGGAGCAGCACCCACCTCTCAACCACGTGGCCCGGAGTGGCACTTCCTGTTCAAGGTCCGCTGGCCAGCACCGGACACGCCCAAGGGGGCCTGGGCCACCTCCCCACATGTAGTGAAACTATTTACAAAGCGTTCAAAATTCTCAGGGTTTCGGCACACAGTTAGCATTGAGTAATTTTCAATGAGTAAATGAATGCATGAATGAATGAACAAATGAATGAAGTTAACCAGGGGAAAACGAAGGTGCCTCCACAGCTTGGTCAGCAGAGGGAGTGGGCAGGTGTAGCCCAAGGCACTGCTAGCCCATATCGGTGATTTCCTGCAAATTCTTAAAAGGCACCCCCTTCTTCAAGACTTCCATTTATCAAAAAATCATCATAATATACCAATCTTTGTTAGAACAAGACAGTTTACTGCCATCTACTGTAGTAAAATACACAAAGCTGCACCCTCTGTGATGTCAGTGGCGCCCCCTGGATACAGGCACCACTGTGCAATGCACAACCTGCACAACTGTACAGAGCAGCTCTGGGTGTTGACGGTGAGACCAGACGAATAGCAGTGGCCAGGCCAGTCAGCAAAGTGGAGTCCAAAGGTGTGAGGGGATCTCAGGAAGGACCTAATGCTGCTGGTATTGGCCCCTCATATTTTAACTGCTGGTGGAGAAAAGATATGGGGAGTGAAGCACAGGCTTCTTGCACCACCAGAAGGCAAACATGTCTAATTTACAGACCCCGTGGTCTGGAAATGGGTCAACCAGATGCCCCAAGGAGCAATCAGACTCATGCCTGTGGGGTTGTCTTGAGCCCCGGCTGGGCTCTGGTTTTGGAAGGGCAGCCTGGCCAGTGGATGACTCCAACCGATGGCAGTGTAATATTGGTTTCAAAGGTGTGTGTGACACCAGGCTGCCAGAATGGTGCCGACATGCTGATTTTGGAGATTCTCACTCATGTCCGACACAGGACAATTTCAGGGTTCTGAGCTCCTGAAAAGTCACTGCTGACCCGTGGACCTGAGCCAAGTGTGCAGGTCTGTGGATTGGCTCTTGGCATCTGTGTTCCACCCACAGTGCTGCCTCTGGTCCCCAGCACCCAGGGACAGCTGGGGTGTTAGCAGGTGTCCTTTACCCTGGCAGGCAGGGGGGTCACCCCAACTCTTCTGCAGTCTCCACGCCACATGGCAGGTGGTCCTAAGGCGGCTGCACCCATCTCCTCTTAAGACTTCCCAGACCATTGCCTCACAACACCGTGGGGCTTTGGAGACATCCTCTTCCAGCTCCAATCAAGATGGTGACATCACACTCTTGCGGGCCAGCCTTTTTTTTAAATGTTTTTTTCCTGTTAAACAGGGTGTGTTTTTTTAGCAGTTTTAGGTTGACAGCAAAATTGAGCTAAAAGTACAGAGCATTCCCACATACTCCCTGCCCCACACACACAGCCTCCCTCACCATCAACATCCCTTTCGAAAATGTTTATGTCTATTATATTTTTTCACAAAGGAAAAATAAAATCAACATGAAGGCACACTTCACAAATGGGTGCAGAAAATTATGAGAACCACTGAGCACTTATAATAGTTCACATGCACACACACGCACACACACAATGGCCGGGACATACAGAATGCTATTTTTACAAACTCTTCGGCTCTTGGATAATTCAGGATTTGTCAGGCTTCCCGGTTATCTGAGAATACCTCGTGGATTGTCTCTGGGGTAACTCAAGAGACTGTCTGCAAACCTTCAGGTTGACATTTTTACAGAAATAACAGTAAATCTAGCGGGACTCCTTTATGGTTGTACTTCCCTAGGTACAGGATGAGGGAGGAATACCCCCTGCACCAAGGGACCACTCCTCTCACCCCGCCCTACCCCCAGGCTGTGGAGTGTAAAGCTGTGGTCAACACTGAGAGAGAGCACATCCTAAGGATGCAGTGAGAGCATCTAAAGAGTTAAAAGACGCAGTTGGAAGATGTGCCGTGCTACCTTTATGCTATAAAATTTGTATATTTAACACGACCACAAAGAAGTTATCATCCAAGTGTTACTGCATTCTCTGGGGCAGGGTTGCATTCGTAATCATCACTGACAAAGCACTGTAACACCCTAGAGATTGTCCCTGGAAGCTAGTGTTCCTGGACAGCTCGAGGAACGGTGTACATCGTGAATAATATAGTGTAACCAGCCCTCAGTAAGTGGTGCGGGGAGCTGCACAGGCACGGTGAGCCGTACTGTTTCAACACAAACAGGTTCCAAAGAGCCATGTGTTGTGAGTGACCACAAGGTGAGGGATGTGGAATAATCAGGGGGGCTGATGCCTTTGGCTATAAACACAATGAAGAGATGGTGCCTAGACTTGAACAGGAAGAGAGGGTGCCTGAAGAGGAGGAAGCACCTTCACACGCACCGGATGGAGAATAAGTAAGTGCCTTAGTATCTCTTCTCCACCGTGATTCCAAATCTTCGCTGATAAATCAATACATCTCAATGGGCCCAAGCATTTTTAACATGTTTCAGTAAAATTGTTAATATGGCCAGAGGCCTCATGAAAGAATATTTGCCCAGGATCCCACACAACCTACGGGAGGCCCTGGTAAACACCACAGTAAACACTGCTTGATGGGCCTAAGGAAAAGGAACTAATGGGCTCACAGATGAGAGCTGGGAGAAGCCAAGAGTACATCAGAGGAAAATGGAGAATGCGATAATAGGAAGGAGATTTTTAACAATAATAATAATAAAGGATTGATAGTATGGTTTGCATTTAAGAACAGTTATGTTGTCCCTATGTCTTATACTTTGGACAGAAGAGAAGAAAATCAGCTCTACACCTTGTCAGAAGATAAATACATTGAGATTTAGAAAGTATACACGCGACTGGGACATTTTCTTCTGCAATAATATATCACTAACCTAGCCAACAGAACCAATAGAGACATTAATATAGGTTTAACCAAGTATATCTCCTAGGCAGATCCTTAGATTCCTTTAATTTTACATTAGGATATAAAATCGCTCATTCTAATGGGTTAGTAAATGCATAGTCCTTCAGAAGCCCCATTGACAAAAACACAAGATAGGCAGAGGGAAATATACTGTTATTTCTGCTCTGGCTGTATTTCCATTTCCTAATAGCAATAATGAACTTGAAGCATTGCATTTGCATACAGATAGGCCTAGATTCCTGTTTCGCTGCGGCTGTACAGTTAAGCACGTCATTAATGTGCACTTCCCAGCCTCAAAACACAATTTAAAGGCCATTTTATGAAGAGCCAAATTACAGCAATGTACTTAAAGCATTAGGGCTGAGGCTTTTCCCAAAATTGCTGCCAACAGGGCAAGGTCCTATGGCACATAAAAGTCAATCACAAAGTTTTGAGCTTTTACAGCTCATGGACTCTGGCTGTTCTCTACGTTCCTTAATGCCCACCCCCCAGCCATGGCATACTGCCGCCCATTCCATTTCCCAGGCCTTGCCACCGTCCCTTCCTCCGTCCACCTCCTTGCTCAGTGACCACTGGGGCCATGCACAGCACTGAGCGCCCGTGCAAGTACAGTAATGCACAGGACCTACCCTCCAGCAGCTCAGAGGCTACTCAGGCCACCTGGGAGGCAAGCAAGTGCAACACGACGTGAGCATCACTGCATTCCTGTCACCGTGAAAACAGAGAGAAAAGAACGTCTGCCAGTGCCCCTTTGAACCAAGCCTGGGTGAACATGAGTTCAACAAGCAAACGACGGGACGGGGTGTGAGAAATGGCATCCCCAGCAAGTGTAAAAGCACAAAGGTACGTTTAAAAACAAAGCAAACTCACAAATGCACAGCTTTCTCAGGAAACAGAGGCACAGTGGCAGGTGGTGTGGCTGAATTGTAACACAGGGGAAGGGGTTGGAAAGTCAGGGCCAAATGACGAACATCCTTTACTGTGAATCCAGTTCACCCTGACGGCAACTGAGGGCCACCAAGGAGGTTTTATGCATTTTGTTGGTTGGTTGCTTGCTGCTGCTATTGTTTCCTTGCGTAGGAAGAAGAGATGATAAGTATTCTATAGAGCAGCAGTGTAGAGCATGACTGTGGTGGGGGTAGAAAAGAGGAAGAACAGAGGCAAGGAGACCAGCTAAAGGCCATCCCTGTACTTGGGCACCCACCCAAGTTCTGAGTGGAACTGATGGACGGAGACCCGGGGCTGTGAGTGATATTTAAGAAGAGGATTCACCTCGGGTTTGGTGTCCAAAAAGAAGAGAGGGAAAAATGGCCACAAGTTTCTACCTTGAGTAAACAGACAAAAGCTAATGCCATTTTTAAAAATTCAAGAACCTCAAAGAAAAAACAGATTTGAGGGGTCAATAATTTTGACTTTGACCGTGACTTTTGGCTATCCACACGGAGAAGTCCAAAGGTCAAACTGAGGCAATTTGCAGGTGTGGAATTTGCATGGGTCCCAAGGGAGGGGTGAGGAGGACACAAGAATGGGGCAGTGGTCTTGCCAAAGGAAGCCAAAGCTGAGACCCTTCCCCCCAAAGGGGGAGACTGGTTTAAAGACCTTAAGGAACACCTAGAGATAAAGTCTATGAAAGTCAAGTGCTGTTGGCCAAGGGCTGAACCCAGGAGAAAGCATCAGGGGTCACAGGCCTTGGAGGAACTGGACTTTCTGCCAGGTCACAGAGCAAGGTCATAAGTGAAGGGAGGAGTGCTGGGGGCTATCACACGTGGGGAGGAAGGGCCAGGGGTTGGTTTTATCAAGTCGGGTGTGGCTGGGAAGAGTTCAACTGAAGATGCATCCACAAGATGGACCCCTAAAGGGCAAATGGAAACGTGGGTCTAGAATTCAGGAGAAAAGTCAGAGCCGCAGGGATGACTCCAGTAGTTCACACAGTAACTGAAGAAAACTCACCATGTGCAGCTGGGTCCCCAGGAAAGCCCGTGGGTGGCATTTACCTTGGTGAATTCTCTGTGGTCTGGGGCTGTCCTCCAGCTGGGCAGCCCAGAAGCTTGATCTGTGCAGAGCGTCAGAGGGTGCGGGGCTGGGATGCTGACTGACGCTAACGAAGCAATGGCACGTGCAACTACACCCACACTTACCAGTTCACAGTGTGAAATCCAACTGTCAAGAGGCCTAAAGCCCCTGTTTACTGTAGCCATTGCATTCTCTGTCTGTGAGTAACCCGGAGAGAAGACTTATGAGTGGTCACTTGGTGAGCAGGGAGTCAGGCCCTGTGAGCTACGTGGTCTCCCAAGTGGTGGGAACAGCCTGGTGGCCTGATGTGCCAACGGCCCCCAGGTGCCCCTACCTGGGTGTGCCTGACAGGCACGGTGAGCATCAGCCCCGCTTTTCCTTTGTTCTGTGCGGAATTAGGCATTTTTTCAGTATGTTTTTTCCCCCTCTGCAGTAATTAGTGATCTCTTTCTATTAAGTAGGAAACCAGAATTGCTGTTTTGGCACGGAGCACTTGAACTTACATTACAACATTAATGAGTAATGCTAAGGAGCATTAGTCTCCTTTCTCTTTGTTCCCCTCCAGACAAGGTCTCTGTTGTGTCTCCATCAAATCACTCCCTCAATCCTTCCCTATCACTCCAGCCTCAAGAATCTTCCGTGCTCCCTAGTACCAAAGAATGGAGCCCAAACGCTGTCCCAAGGCTGCCCAGGGTCGGGCCACATCCCGCCTTTCCAGACTCACCGCCTCCAGTATGACCGCACACGCCTCTTCACTACAGAAGGCGGTTAGTTGCTGCACCCCTGCCTCCTGCTCGCTCCGTGGGCCCCGAGTCCTCATGCCGGGGGTACTGGTGATGATCATCCACGTCAGCTGAGCCTCTTCTCTGCTCCAGGCACTGTGTGAAGGGCTGCTGAATACCTCTGGGTCCATCTGGTCCTCCACCCTGGGACATTATACAAGCCTTTGAACCCAGCCCTGAGCCTGGAGTCTACACTCTCAAAGATTCCACCACATGTAACTTACATGTCTGCACGGCACTTACGTGGTCCGCATGGCACGATGTTTGTTTAATCAACAAGCGAATAGTTTAGATTTGTACTATGAGAAACCATGGATTAGAATCACGAAAGTAAGACACTTAATTAAATGCTTTATTATTTTAAAAACCAAATATTTTCCTTTACAATAAAATAAGATTGTCAAGACTGCTTGCCTAATTTTATTTATTTATTGAATTTTTTGGCCGTGCCGCGCAGCTTGCGGGATCTTAGTTCCCCAACCAGGGATTGAACCTGAGCCCACACCAGTGAAAGAGCTGAGTCCTAACCACTGGACCATCAGGGAACTCCCTGCTTGCCTAATTTTAAAACCCATATTAATTTATTCTGTACACATCTCCTTGGAGGTGTAAGATTGCATTTCTTTTCAAACATTCTGTCATTCAGACTGATCCTCCCCCAGATCTCCAAAGTAGTCTGAAGTGACAAGGTTTTACTGTGTGAAGTGATCTCCTGCTGTCATGCGGCATCGTACAGGGGTTAAGCATCTTGACTTGAGAATTTGCCTTCTTGAGTGTAAAAGTTGGCTCTACCACAAAATTGCTGGGTGATCTTAGGCAAGTTAATTAACCTCTCTGACCCACATTTCTGCATCAGTCAAATGGGGGTGATCATCATGGCCCATCCACCCCTCACTGGTGAGGTCCGCAGATAACCTGGGTATGGGATGGCATAGAGTAATCACTCAATAAACACCAGCAGTTACTATTCTACATTATGTTCTAAAGACCTTGTTGAATATTTTATTTGTATTTTAAAATGGGGTGAAAAGCTGTCTTTGCTCAATTCTATTCAAGAAACTCTTGGGAAAATTGTAAAAATAAATAAGTAAATAAATATAAAATTAAATTAGGGGGTGGTGGTGATGGGATGAATTGGGAGATTGGGATTGACATATCTGCACTAATATGTACAAAGTAGATAACTAACAAGAACCTGCTGTATAAAAAATAAATAAATAAAATATAATTTTATAAAAAGTTAATTGTAAAATTAATTGGTGATTATAGGCTGTGCGCTACACCATTTTTCAACTGTTCTTTAGGTTACATAGTTTTATCAAAAAAAATGTTAAAAATATTTAAAATATTAAAGTGTGTTTAAAAGCAAAAAAAAAAAAAATTAAAGTAAAGTAAAATAAAATAAGATAAAATCACACACTTATTTTGGACCGATGGCCAATCTCTCTGTTTTCTCCTGCGTGGCTCTGTTGGAAGAGGGAGCGCCGGGCATCTGTGCCATGATCAGCAGCACTGACTCATTGCTAAAAGAGAGGAAATCTCAGGACTCTAGATTCTCAATCTTTCAGACAGTCTCACCATTTTCTAAACATTGCACCAACATCACGAAATACTTGAAAACCAATAAAAATAGATCTGGCTGCAGAAGGCAATTATTCATACATTATCAGAAAACAATAAGGTAAAATATACTTTCCGCTCAACTTTCAGGATTATATGTATTACAGGTGAGTTTTTATTTTTAGCTAACTTTCCCCCCTCTTTCTTCTCTTTTTGCTCCAGTTGTTAGTTTCAAAGGGTCAGAGAGAGTTCAGTTGTAGAGACAAAGTACTAAGTGCTGAGTGGCTCTGTCAGGCTCCTGTATTTAAGGAGACAGAATTGCATATTACAAGAAAATGATTGTTCAGCTACCTTTTCATTAACAATTTGTCTACAAGGAGACAGACTTAACTGCTTCTATTGAAGTTGGGAAGCAACAAATTGAATGTGTTCCATAAGGATTATGTCATACTTCAAACATACGGTGAGCTACAAACACCAAGACAGCGCACCTGGAAACAGTGGTGGGTTCCAGGTTGTTTGGTGGCTGTTTAACTGAATAGCCATAAATTCTTCCCCCAAAAAAGGAACTTATCATTATCTGCACAATCTCAAGTGAAATACCGTAATGATTTTCTTTTATATATATTTTTGGTCCCTGACACATCACAGAAAAATTTCTTTGGGGGACCTATACTGAAGTTTACTAAGGAAACATTAGCTACAAAATACAGCCCAGGTCAGTCCTTGTAACGGGTTTCCACGTTAGAGCACAGAGGAGACCACCAAAGGTGAGGCGGGGAAAACTTCTGAATGAGCCCAGGGTTAATGCATAAAAGGCTTCACGAAGTACACCTCGAGACTGAGGTCCTGGGGCAAACAGTCCAACCAAGTCGCTTCCACATCTGTCTACAGAACAGGAAGTCCATTTATTCCCCATCCTTACCCCATAATGTTCTAAATGAAATACTCTACCTTTCAACTCTCCCAATGATAACATTAACTTGCATTGTCATAACTTATATGGCCAAAAAGTATACAGCAGGTAAAAACCCCAGAACCCCAACTGCGGTTTATTCTGTTGTGTCTCTGAGACATGTTTCCACCAGGAAATCCAAGCTTGGTCAGTCATGGAAACATTACTCATTAATGTTGTATGTAAGTTCAAATGCTCCGTGCCAAAACAGCAATTCTGGTTTCCTACTTAATAGAAAGAGATCACTAATTACTGCAGAGGGGGAAAAAACATACTGAAAAAATGCCTAATTCCGCACAGAACAAAGGAAAACCACAGAGGCCACACTGGACAAAGCTGCTGCCAAGGGTCAGCTATGGGAAAAGAAGAGCATCATTAGAGAGGAGGAAGGGAGAGTTGTTTTCTAACGAATTTCCAAAGATACTGTAGTAGGTTAACAAGACTATCGTCTTGTCATGCAGAAAAACACTAGAGCAGCTGTCCTCAAACTCTTTTGATAGCAAGCATTTTTTAACTACCCCTTTACTATCTTAAAATAGAATACACATAAAATATAGTCTATAAAAACACTCATTAAGGTGGCTCCTATCAAAAAAAAAAGACCAGAAAATATTAAGTGCTGGCGAGGGTGTGGAGAAATTGGAACACTTGTGCACTGTTGGTGGGAATGTAAAATGGTGCAGCCACTCTGAAAGATAGTATGGAGGTTCCTCAAAAAATTTAAGTAGAATTACCATATGATCCAGCAATCCCACCCTGGGTATACATCCAAAGGAAATGAAAGCAGGATCTCGTGTTCATAGAAGCATTATTCACAATAGGCAAGAGGTGGGAATAACCCAAACGTCCATTGATGATGAATGGAAAAACAAAATGTGGTCTGTACATACTGTGGAATATTATTCTGCCTTAAAAAGGAAGGACGTCCTGTCACATGTTACAATACAGATGACCCTTGAGGACACTAAGTGAAATAAAAAACTCACAAAAAGACAAATTCTGCATGATTCCACTTATAGGAGGTACATAAAGTAGTCAAATTCATAGAAACAGAAAGCAGAATGGTGGTTAACAGGGGTTGTTATTTAATGGGTATAGAGTTTCAGTTTTGCAAGGTGAAAAAGTTCCAAAGATGATATAAAATATATATAATATATATATACATCCTAACGCAAACATAATTTTAAAAATAATCATCACAGCGCCCTAAAACTATAATAAAAAGGGGAAAATAAATTTGCAGTAAAATGTACGTATATTTCAACACAGAAAATCTCAGAGAACGCAATACTGGAGGATGTAATACAGTAGTCAGATGCTCTCTCCCGTCCCTAGAAACTTCATGAACACGAAAGCCATAGAGGTGAGTGGACAAGGTGACTACACTGGTAAGTCAAACCCCACAAGTGACTTTCCAGCTCTAACTCAGTCAAGTTCCAAGCAAAATGATTTATATGGCGGCTGCCTTCAGAAAATGTGGAGTAGCTCACACCTGTGCATGTGGAAAACAGAGAGTATTTTCACCCGTATGAAAGTCCCATGGCAGGAAACAACATGAGACCACGAATGTGCATCGCTCACCAGCTCTGAGTGTCGAGCTGGCATGTGTGATACATTCAATAATTACTTTGTTTCATGAACAAGTAAATGAAAGAAAAGGAATCTGGGATTTCTACTCTCTGTTTCCTTGCTTTTCATAATCCCAACACACTCCATGCAAAGGAAAATCCTTCCAAATGTAAAAGACAAGATGTAATCTTTGTCCTTCTTACATAGCTTCTTAGAGACTGTCATTGAAGACACAGGCGGGCATGGAGAAATTCCTCGGGAATGAATGGCATGCTAAATGCTGTGGTTTAACCCAAAGTATCATGGGTTAGAATTCTCTTCCTGTGGATGACATGTTCAAAGGATGGTGATGACAAAAAGGATATTAGGAAGCTCTTTCTGCAGAACATATGGGCTAATTTTGCCACATTCTTTCCCCTTGAACAGGGCAATGGTGTCCTTGGTCAGTAACTCTGTGTGTTTCCTTAAGCAGTGATGGGCATGGCCTTTGTCAATGTTCACTGGTAGAAACTATGTAATGTGTGGTTGTAATTGCTCAAATTGTAAATATTATAAACGTAAACATCTACTGCATTATTTTTGTTGTTTTCAGGTCATTCTTGCCAAGATTTCAAGGCTTATGTAAATTTCGAGATGAACCATTACATTTCCTGCGTGTAAATTTTGACATTCTGGAGATTGCTTGGGTTGCGGTGTCTACTTGGCTGTACACTTTCACAGGCATCAGTGAAAAGACCCCAGGAGCACCAAACACAATTAGAAACCTGATCTTTGCTCAAAAAGGAAAGAAATAGTAACAGTAACTTAAATATTCAGGGTAATCACCTTTTAGTAAATAAATATTTAATTTTAAAAATTAAAACAAACAAACTAAAAAGAAAGTCCCATGGGACATTTGAAAGTCTGGCAGGACCCAGGGCAATCCATCCATGGGCAGTACTACCTCATGCACTGCAGGATGCAGGGTCCCTAGGCCATGCTCACTAAATGCCAGCAGAGCCCCCAGAACCTTGTCACAAGCAAAAATGCCCCCTCCAGTTTCCATAATGTCGCACCCCCCCCCAGGGAAAACCACCCCAACAGAAAGCAGTGAGAACTGCCTGACTAAACCATGAGACCCAGAGAGAAAATCAAGGGGGGGCCTCTTACCCCAGATTCTGTACCCTGCCAATCAAACAGCTCAGGCCCCACCCCTAGGCCCTTGCCCAGGCGAGAGCCACACAAGTCTCAGAATGCAAGCAAAGGGTCCTCTCTGCAAAGCCATCTCAGGACAAAATTCAGATTTCGTGTTTTAATTTCTTTGACACACAGTTTATGCCCTCCCCACACAAGTCCCTGACATGGAGTTTTATTTTACTTAAGACTCTTGAAAAAAAAAAGGTTTCAGCCTCAAAGGAGCAAAGCACTAATGGTGAAAACCTATGTGCTGTTAGACCACTGAGGGAACCATCCTTGATCTTCCTGATGGTCCCCAAATAATCCCCTGCTTGGAGACACCCAATCTGCCAACAAGTGGCACTGATCCTGGATGGAACCTGAGTGTCCTTGCATTTTCACTTTGTGATTGGCATCTTCCTTCCTGCTTTGTGAAATTGTGTGGCCGCCTGGAGGCTGAACAGAACTGGCACGGCTGCAATGGCACAACCAGCCTCTGCAGCTTCCTCTAGCCCCAGCATCTACCAGTGTTTAGAAGAAACAGAGACAAAGGGCGTAATGAGGAGTTACATCAAGGAGAAAATTATACTCAAACGCCAATCAGACACAAGTCAGCATCTTACCCACGTGCTGTACACAGAAGGAGAGGGGCAATGGGCTTCCTTCCAGGGCTAAGTCCACATGAGAAGGATCTTTAGAGGTTCTAATGCCAGCCAGTTCTCCCTGCCCTCATGCATTTAACATGCATTTATCACACAATGATTTGTGCTGCTACTAATACTGAACACTTATTGCAAAAATGAGACCCAGTCCCTACACCCAAGCAGTTCCAGTTGAGGGTGCTGATACTGTAACAGAGATAAACACAGCATCCTCGAGAATACTGTGGGGTAGGGCAGGGATAGGAGTTGGCAGTAGAAAGTGATAACTTCCCCCTCAGTAAAATGCCTGAGATCCTGAAATGATTGGGGCAAACGGGTTTCACATGCCTGAATGACTGAGAACATTAAAAACTGGAAGCAAGCTTTGTGTCTAGACAGAGCTGAGTCCAGGAACCTACTTGATATGCAATTTTCTACTTAGCAGAGCAGGTACACAGAATTCAATTTGGGGGTGATCTGTATTCTATTCAGTTTCCACAATATCATTCAAATGTAGGCAGGGACGGGGAATTTATCTTCCTGCAAATTCATTCCCTAGGGGTCCACTGGCTCACAGCCTGTTTCAGTGCAAGCTAGGTGGGAGGCAGAACAGACAACAGCAAGAAATTACAGCCACAAATCGCCCTGCGGGAGCCTCAGTGCTAAAACCACTGGCTTCTGCCTGCTCCTATAATTGCAGACCAAAAACCACTGCCAGAAAAGGGATAACTAGCCTGAAAAAAAAGAAGCCTCTCCAGCTACCCAAGGAGCTGGTCTTGCTCTAGTCTGGAGCAGAAACATATTCTTTTCTAACATATTTCCTCGAGCTAAAATATTACCATTTCATCATGTTTTATCATTTCTAAAATTTGGAATGTGTTTTGCAGTCAAACTGCACATTTTAAACAGTAGTATTTTGTTCTCCTCCTCAACACACCAAAAATACTGCTATTAAATTGATAATGTGTTTTACAATCAGTGATATCTTAGAATCTAGGAAATTCAGTAATTACCATGATACAAAGTGAGAGAGTGGCATGGACATATATACACTACCAAACGTGAAATAAATAGCTAGTGGGAAGCAACCGCATAGCGCAGGGAGATCAGCTCTGTGCTTTGTGACCGCCTGGCGGGGTGGGATAGGGAAGGTGGGAGGGAGGGAGATGCAAGAGGGAAGAGATATGGGAACATATGTATATGTATGACTGATTCACTTTGTTATAGAGCAGAAACTAACACACCATTGTAAAGCAATTATACTCCAATAAAGATGTTTAAAAAAAAAAAGAATTATAGAACAACTAGAAACAGAATACTGAGAGGCTAAGCATTGCTTTCCACACATATCCATTTCATCAAATGTTTTTTGTTTGCATCCCAGAGACCCAGAGGTTCAACTTTTGGAGTTTCCAGAGAGATGTTAGACCTACCTTACACCTAAGGCCTTGCAAGGTGAACCTCCTGACCAAGCTCTCCCTGGGCAGGAGCCGCCCACCTCTCACCAGTCTGAGGGTACACCAAGCCAAGACAGAGGGGTGGATTAAACCTCTGAGCTCAGCCCAATGTCAAGTCCTCAATTTTAAGAAAGGAGTGCCCCTGGCCACCGTTGCCTTCTGCCTCTGGTGGGGCCAGTGTGGGTAGTGAGTCAAATCTGCAATGGCCAGTGTCTGTCCCAGAGTCCCTGCACTGCTGCAGAAAGCTCAGGCGCCTCTTCACTCAGCAGTCAAGCTTTGTGAATGACCAGGCAAAATGGTACATTTCTTGGAAGCACGTGACTAACAATGCTAGTCTTGGAGAAAAGGTATCCAGAGAATAAATATGATGCTAACACAGTCCCGGGATAAAGCTAATTGGCAGGGAATAGCTCACTACATAGTGGGGTTACCTTTAACCTTTCATCCTCTTGTTCATTCATCCTCCCTGGCTATCAAATCTCAAGCCCCTCATCTTGGGCGCCAGAGTAACTCACTAAGAAAGGATCAAAAATGATACACTATAGACATTTCCTTTCAAATTCTTGATCCCAGGACTAGGGAGAAATTTTTTTTTCCCCTAACCAGTCTAGGGTTTTCATAAGAAACAGCTAAATGTGGAACAAGGTTCAGAGAGCTTTAAGAAGGGCTAGAAATATCCCCACCAGTGGCTGACAAACTTGAAAAGGCCAGTGGTGACCTGAAAGCTGACTGTGGTGAATCCATTTAAGGAGCTGTTAATAGCCTGAACGGTAACACAGAAGAGCCAAGAAATATCCATTCTCCATGGGAGCCTGTTTGAGCCAGGCATCTGTCAAAACACCTACAGAAGCAACCCTTGAGGTGGGAAATGAGAAGGGGAGCAATGAAAAAAAAACACCCAGACCTTATCAAGAAATGCAGTTTTGCTGAAAAAAAAGCTAAAGGGAAATATGAGGCTAATATTAGAGAGTGAGAAAAATATATGGCTTCTCTACTATTGTTTGGAAATTAAAAACTGGGAGGCAAAAAGAGCCTACATTAAGTTTTACGAACTTTGTTTTTAAAATGCTGGTAATGGCATAGTTTACCAAGACAATACAAAAATATAAAAGTCACCAAATGCGAGTGTATGTGTGACACTGTATATTCATGGGAAAAAACGGGATTCCAGAATAACAAAAAGACCTGAGTTTGGGTGGAAGCCAGCTGGATGCTGTGTGCTCCAAGGTCCCAGAGAATAGCAGAACCACAAGACAGAAGGAGCCATGGGGGGACTTCCCTGGTGGTCCAGTGGGTAAGATTCTGCACTCCCAATACAGGGGGCCCAGGTTCGATCCCTGGTTGGGAAACTAGATCCCGCATGCATGCCACAACTAAGAAGCCCGCATGTCGCAGCTAAGAGTCCGTATGCTGCAACTAAGACCCGGCACAGCCAAAATAAATAAATAAATATTAAAAAAAAAAAAAGAAGGAGCCAGGGGACAAAAGCCACCCACCACCTGGGAACCCCCACTTGGGCTATCTCATGAGTAAGAAACAAATGTCTGAAATCTAGAGGTTTGCTTGTTCAGTAACTGGTGTGACCCTAACAAACACACAGCTCTATCTCTACTGATGCACGATCTTGACGTTTCCTAAGTTCTCTGTGTCCATGTCTGTAAAATGGAAATATTAACAGCCTTTCACAGGTTTGTTGTGGTAATTAAGTTGGGAAGGGGATGGAAATCTGAACCTGGAACATTATAAATCTCTAGTACAAGCTTGGATTTGTTTTTTTCCAAGGAATAGAGACAAAGAATGACCAGGAACTGCAGTGAGGTAAATAAAATTTAACATCATCATTAACAATAAGAAATAACTAATTAGAAACAGATATAAGGGGGAAATAAAGATTTTAAAATATGGCCTTCTTACATGTGTTAGGCTGCAATGGGTTTCCATCTTATAGTCCTTCCCTTTTGAGTAGTTCCTAATGTTGGGACAATTTGGAATTGTAAAGTGTAGGATGTGAGGTAGAAAAACTACTGCTTAAGACCTATACTTCCTCTGCCTTTGATTCACATGCTGATCTTCCCCATTAAATTAAGTGCGTCCTCATAGGACAGGTAGGAACTTTCCGGAAGAAAGGAATGTGAGCAGAAGTGATGAGAGCTATTTCCAAGCCTGGTTCCTGTATTCCACTCCAACCCCCAGCCCCCACCAACATTCTTTCCCCTCTTCCTGTTGGCTGGAGTGCCAAGGATGAGGGTGACCTTGAAAGCCATGTGTTGAAAACTGCAAAGCCCAGCATCAGCCAAAGTCCCTGAATGAGCAGACCCACCTGCCAACCTGCAGGGCGCCCCTCAGAACTCTCACAAATGGTTGATACATTCGGCTTCTCTGATTTGAGGTCTTGTGTTACAGCAGCTCGTGTTACCCCAATCAATAGAGACTTTCCCTTCTCTGTATCTCCAGTGCTTACAGCAGAGCATGGCTCAGCTATTAACTGAATAACCCAAATGCAACATCCATACCTGTGAGCAGAACTATCCACAATTGCTCCCAGGTCTCAGAAAAACAAAATAAGACTTATACTTCCCAACACCTATACTTCTCAAACTCTTCCAAAACATAGCAGAGGGAGGAACACTCCCAAACTCATTCTACAAGGCCACTATCACCCTGATACCAAAACCAGACAAAGATGTCACAAAGAAAGAAAGCTACAGGCCAATATCACTGATGAACATAGATGCAAAAGTCCTCAACAAAATACTAGCAAACAGAATCCAACAGCACATTAAAAGGATCATACAGCATGATCAAGTGGGGTTTATCCCAGGAATGCAAGGATTCTTCAATATATGCAAATCAATCAATGTGATAAACCATATTAACAAATTGAAGGAGAAAAACCATATGATTATCTCAATAGATGGAGAAAAAGCTTTTGACAAAATTCAACACCCATTTATGATAAAAACCTTCCAAAAAGGAGGCATAGAGGGAACTCACCTCAACATTATAAAGGCCATATATGAAAACACCCACAGCCAACATCATTCTCAATGGTGAAAAACTGAAACCATTTCCACTAAGATCAGGAACAAGACAAGGGTGCCCACTCTCACCACTATTATTTAACATAGTTTTGGAAGTTTTAGCCACAGCAATCAGAGAAGAAAAAGAAATAAAAGGAATCCAAATCAGAAAAGAAGAAGTAAAGCTGTCACTCTTTGCAGATGACATGATACTATACATAGAGAATCCTAAAGATGCTACCAGAAAACTACTAGAGCTAATCAATGAATCTGGTAAAGTAGCAGGGTACAAAATTAATGCACAGAAATCTCTTGCATTCCTATACACTAAAGATGAAAAATCTGAAAAGGAAATTAAGGAAACACTCCCATTTACCATTGCAACAAAAAGAATAAAATACCTAGGAATAAACCTACCTAAGGAGACAAAAGACCTGTATGCAGAAAACTGTAAGACACTGATGAAAGAAATTAAAGATGATATAAACAGATGGAGAGATATATCATGTTCTTGGATTGGAAGAATCAACACTGTGACAATGACTCTACTACCCAAAGCAATCTACAGATTCAGTGCAATCCCCATCAAACTACCAATGGCATTTTTCACAGAACTAGAACAAAAAATTTCACAATTTGTATGGAAACACAAAGGACCCCGAATAGCCAAAGTAATACTGAGAAAGAAAAACGGAGCTGGAGGAATCAGGCTCCCTGACTTCAGACTATACTACAAAGATACAGTAATCAAGACACTATGGTACTGGCACAAAAACAGAAATATAGATCAATGGAACAGGATAGAAAGCCCAGAGATAAACCCACACACATATGGTCACCTTATTTTTGATAAAGGAGGCAAGAATATACAATGGAGAAAAGACAGCCTCTTCAATAAGTAGTGCTGGGAAAACTGGATAGCTACATGTAAAACAATGAAATTAGAACACTTCCTAACACCATACACAAAGATAAGCTCAAAATGGATTAAATGTAAGGCCAGACACTATAAAACTCTTAGAGGAAAACATAGGCACAACACTCTATGACATAAATCACAGCAAGATTCTTTTTGACCCACCTCCTAGAGAAATGGATATGAAAACAAAAATAAACAAATGGGACTTAATGAAACTTAAAAGCTTTTGCACAGCAAAGGAAAACATAAACAAGACGAAAAGACAACCCTCAAAATGGGAGAAAATATTTTCAAATGAAGCAACTAACAAAGGATTAATCTCCAAAATTTACAAGCAGTTCATGCAGCTCCATATCAAAAAAACAAGCAACCCAATCCAAAAATGGGCAGAAGATCTAAACAGGCATTTCTCCAAAGAAGATATACAGATTGTCAACAACACATGAAAGGATGCTCAACATCACTAATCATTAGAGAAATGCAAATCAAAACTACAATGAGGTATCACCTCACACCAGTCAGAATGGCCATCATCAAAAAATCTACAAACAATAAATGCTGGAGAGGGTGTGGAGAAAAGGGAACCCTCTTGCACTGTTGGTGGGAACGTAAATTGATACAGCCACTATGGAGAACAGTATGGAGGTTCCTTAAAAAACTAAAAGTAGAACTACCATACGACCCAGCAATCCCACTACTGGGCATATACCCTGAGAAAAGCATAATTCAGAAAGAGTCATGTACCACAATGTTCATTGCAGCTCTCTTTACAATAGCCAGGACATGGAAGCAACCTAAGTGTCCATCGACAGATGAATGGATAAAGAAGATGTGGCATGTATATACAATGGAATATTACTCAGCCATAAAAAGAAACGAAATTGAGTTATTTGTAGTGAGGTGGATGGACCTAGAGTCTGTCATACAGAGTGAAATAAGTCAGAAAGAGAAAAACAAATACCATATGCTAACACATATATATGGGATCTAAAAAAAAAAAAAAAAGGTTCTGAAGAACCTAGGGGCAGGACAGGAATAAAGACGCAGACGTAAAGAATGGACTTGAGGACACGGGAAGGGGGAAGGGTAAGCTGGGACGAAGTGAGAGAGTGGCATGGACATATATACACTACCAAATGTAATAGAGCTAGCTAGTGGGAAGCAGCCACATAGCACAGGGAGATCAGCTCGGTGCTTTGTGGCCACCTAGAGGGGTGGGTTAGGGAGGTTGGGAGGGAGATGCAAGAGGGAGGAGATATGGGGATACATGTATATGTAGAGCTGATTCACTTTGTTATTAAGCAGAAACTAACACACCATTGTAAAGCAATTTTACTCCAATAAAGATGTTAAAAAAAAAAAAAAGAACATGGAGCTACAGCAGCATAAAATAAAGGAGAAATGTTATTTGCCTGGGGGCAAAAAAAAAAAAAAAAGACTTATACTTCCCACTATGAAGAAAAAGGTCATCAAGAAATGAAAACACTGAAATCTGCGAGTATCTGGTCCAGCCATCTAAAGAGTACATACAATCTAGAAAACACCCATGACTGAAGTAGCCATCCGCTACTTCCTCCAGCATTACCTCCCTTTATTCAAGGCATAGAATTCCAAACGTCATTACAAGCCGCCCGTACCACTCAGCTCTGTGGTTGAGAGACTGACTCCACCATCCCCACCCCACTCCATGCAAGGTTCGAGCCAGACGGGCTAAAATCAAATAGATTATTCCATCCCCCAGCCATGGAGATGGATTCGGGCATGGTTTGGGAGTCGGGCCAGACCACAGAGTCTAAAACAGACTGGAATTAAAAGCATGAATTCAGTCCCCTTCAGTATGCCACTGAGTAGCAAACAGTGCAAAAGATATTCCTGAGATAAGGTTAAACGTAAGAGAACAAAACACCCGTGGCTTTCCTATATGCTCAAAGAGGCAGGTCCAAAATTTAATCGTCAGTGCAGCCTTCATGGAGGAGTAATCCACCAGGTCAGAGAAGCTCAGAGCCAAGAATTCATCACTTTATACTACGAGGATGGGCTGGGGGCACATCAGCAGACAAGGGTCTAAGCAGTACCATGTAAGGAAACTACAACTAAGTGACATGTTCCATGTTCCATGTCCCATGTCCCAGGAGTCATTGAGCCTGCAGTAGTTCCGGCCATGACCCACCACAATCCAGCCCCTTGTGGAGATATAGGTGGGCAACTGTCACACGCCACCATGTCTAGTTACCCTCAGTGACACAACGAGTGTTCCCAGGACACAGCAGGGCATTACAATAACAACAACAATAATAATAACACAACACTAAATTGGCATGTCCTATTAGCCGTAGTGTAAACCTCCGCTTTGAGCAGGTTAAAATATGCAAATCCATCAGTTGAGCATTTCTACTCCTGTGCCTATTGGAGCGTGTGAGTTTGCAGCTATGTGGCTTGACTTGCAAGACTGTTCTTTGAGTTTTCCGAGTCATATTTCTCTCGGTAGGACCCACTTTCCAACGCGTTCTTTGGAAACCCATGGAGGCTGCGCTTCTAAGATGAAGATGCCTGGGGTCAGCAATACATGCGGGGGGAAGTGGGCTCAAGCACGTTTGGCTAGGCCAGCCCCTCCATCCCGACATCCTCTGTTTTCTGAGGACACAGCTGGTGGAACTCACTACCCCCATGACAAAAGGCTACCACGAGAACTCTACTTCATGATCCCGCCTTCTCTCTGCCATCCAGAATGCAGTGGGTTGATGATGTCCCTCAAAACTCATGTCTACTCCAAAACTCAGAATGTGACCTTATTTGGAAATAGGGTCTTTGCCGAAGTAGTTAGTTAAGGATCTCAGGATGAGATCATCCTGGATTGGGGGCAATCCCTAAATCCAATGACAGGTGTCCTTATGTGAAGAGAAGAGGACACAGAGAAATACAAGGAAAAGACCATGTGAAGATGGAGGCAGAGGGCTTCCCTGGTGGCACAGTGGTTAAGAATCCTCCTGCCAACGCAGGGGATGCGGGTTCGAGCCCTGGTCCAGGCAGATCCCACATGCTGCGGAGCAACTAAGCCCGCGAGCCACAACTATTGAAGCCCACACACCTAGAGCCCGTGCTCCGCAACAAGAGAAGCCACCGCAATAAGAAGTCCGTGCATCACAACGAAGAGTAGCCCCCCTGCTCGCCGCAACTAAAGAAAGCCCGCACGCAGCAGCGAAGACCCAACGCAGCCAAAAATAAATAAATAAATTTATTTTTAAAAAAAAAACAAAGATGGAGGCAGAGATTGGAGTGATGCAGCCCCAGGCCAGCCACCCCCTGAGGGACAGGAGTGTCTCCTGAATGCTGTGGTGCCACTGGCCTGGGTGCTCGTCTGAGCGAGATGGAGCACGGCACCTTCTGGGTGATGACGAGTGATGCTGCTTCTGGTCCCAGAAGGCAGATCTCACCGTCCAGGGGTGAGGGATGGTCCTAAAACCCACCACTTCCTGGAAGTCTCTTCTTCCTCTATTGAAAGAGCGCACAAAGCCGTGGGAGCATACACCGCGATGCCCGAGGGTCCAGCTTGCAACTGGGAAACAAGAGCCTGCACTGGACACTGAGGACCTGCTGGGGGGAGGGTCTCAGGGAGACACCGCAGTGCCCCGCAGGCAGGCAGGGGCTCACGCCGGAAGCCTCGCACCCTCCCCCGTGCTGACATAGCGGCAGTCTCCAGCTAGGTGTCCGATTCTAGCCACCATTAGTTGACCCCATGAATATAAACTCTCTTCTAGAAAATACACTCTATACATTTTTTTTCTTAATTTCATGTCACATGTCACTGAGCCTGGAGCCCAGTGTGTGCTGGAGAGAAGACGGAATGTCTGGATTCCAGCACCAACTCCATCGTTGATTAAGTATAACTTTGGTCGAGTTGCCTAACGTCTGTTCTGAGGTTTCCTCACTTGTAAAGTGGGAATAAAATCCTTCTCTCAGAGAGTCTTTATTAAAATAAAAGCAAAAATATACTTTTTGAAACACAGGAGAAAAAAAATAGAATAAAACCATGTAAAGCTGAGGAGATGCTCAGTAAACGATAGCTACTTCCAAGATGAAAGCACTTCCAGGGAAACCAGGCACAGGAGTGCAGGGGCCACAGATCCTCCAGGGGAGGCAGCCACGCAGGAAGGGAGGCACCTAGTGGCCTGAGGTGAGCGTGGCCCTCCAGAGCTGGCCGGCCCCGGGTTCAAGTCCCCTCCCTACAGCCCAGCCACTCCCCAGCTGTGCAAGCCTCAGCCAGCGGCTGAGCCTCTCCAAGCCTCGGGTCCCCATCTGTAAAAGGAATACTGACAGTACCTACCCCTAGGGTACCTACGGCAATCATATCAGGCCATGCATTTCAGTGGCTAAGAACAATTAGCAAAATGTTGATAATGATTGGAGCTGTGTGATACGCACATGGAGAATCATTTTAATGCTTTGCCTACTTTTGTACATTTGCAATTACCCATAATAATTTTTTAACCAAGTGCTCAGGACAGTTCTTGCACATAATCATACACGTTATTATTAATAATGTGCTTAATACCCATTAGCCCTTTTGTAATAGCCAAAATGATTTCTAAAATAGTCTTCGATAAAAGAGAGAAGTTGTTACACTCCGTTCTTGGCATTTGGAAGATCATGGACCCCTTTAAGAACGTGATGAAAGATGTAGACCCACTTCCCATAAATAGACACATAACCCATGCCCTGCACCCTTGTCCATAAAGCCAGCCCAGGGAACCCCGGAGACTCCAGGGATCTCAGGTCAGGAGCTGCTGCCCTTCAGTTACGGGGAAGGAACAGAACTGCAGTGATTCTCTGCCATCCTACACATATTTCCTGACTCCCCTTGGGTGACAGTGTACTGTGCGAAATCACTGAAGGAAGACTCAAATGATGGAAGAGCTCTCAGCAGGAGAGCAGCCAATCTAACACAGATAACAAGCAAGACTTGTTTCATCTGTATGGTTGGTATTTATTTTTCTACCTCAGGACATTTATCTGAACATATTTTCCTTTTCATTTCCAGTCAGCATATGAAAGTTTTAGCGTCATAATTTTAGAGGTTTGAAAATTTGGTATAACTGTATTAGCCATCATACTCTTGGGTTGAATCTTCTCCATAGCAATAAATCTCAGAAAACAGTAAAAGTAAGGTGATGCAGTATATCATTTCTGATTCCAATACTATTCCTGGTTTAACATATGGCTTTTATGCCTTTGTTAACATTTTTATCTAGCTTTGTGAAAATAGATGGAAAAATATTTAACATGGTACAAAATGTAACCGTGAAATAAAAGCTCTAGGTAAAGCCATAAGCAAGAATAATCAGCTACAAAAATACCTCTCAAGTTGAATAAAATAGTTAAAGTTTCAACTGAACTATCAATTTTGAATACAATTACAGCCCAGTAGTTAGCAAATCATTCAGAAATAGATATTGTAGTGTTCTACTTTTCAAATTACAATGTGGAACTTCAAGCAATAAAGGGCAGTTTGAAGAAGTGAAAAGTCGTAAAATGGGAAATGTAACATATCTAGCACAAGCAAGGGGAAATGGGAAGTGTGCAGAGCATTAAATGGGACTGGAATCAGTGTAAAATTCTAGGAATAGTAATACCACTGATCTGAAAGTCTCAAGAGAGTGTATAATAAGGAAGGCTAGATGAGTTATGTTTTGTAAAAAATAGAGTAAGTACTCTGAAATAAACGTTGAGGAAAATTATAGACAATATCTGCTAAAATTAAAATCAGTGCTGTTAAACGGAATTATCAATAGTAAATTGCTATGGCAACAAATGCAACTCCAGGATTAATTACATTACCATGAAACGTGATTAAATACTCCAGAAAACTTCATTAAAGTGATTATTTATCTACAACTGGTAAACTTCCTGTCTAAATGGTACTCACTATGTTCCAAGAAAAAAAACAAAAAAGGCAAAGCTGGGCTCAAAACATCTCCCGCAACAAACAGGAAAAATATCTCAATGCACTAAGAAGAGCTGAAGACCCTGAGAAGAGGCTCTCTCAGCTCCCAAGGCTCTAAGCAAGCCTACCCCTTGCTCCAGAAGGAGACATCATCTCCACCTTCCGAGGCTGTTTGCTCTACAAACATCCTTAAAAAGATAGTCCAGAACAAAGGCTGTCAGTGCCTCCTTTACAAGACGGTCAGAAACACAAACGGCAATTACAGTGACACAGACTTCTCTTCAACAGCGTTAGATGTTGGAAGACAATGGAATAATATCATTGAGGTGATGACAAAAATAATAGTCTAGAATTTCACCCTCTCAAGAGGAAGGGCAAAATAAAAAGATTCTCAGATAAATGTAATCATGAGGATGAAATTTCCAAAGTCTGGGATATAATCATAAAGCAACTGAAACTTATTAACATCCACTTTCGACTCATTTTCCCTTTAAAACTGCTAATGGACAAGTTCTTCTACTTCTGGATAAAAAATCCCCATGAATTTTCTGGTCACTGTTAAATTTAAAACTTTAAAAAGACCTAAATCACGAAACAAAAGTTCGATTCCACATCTTAAATATCCAGTCCCACAGAAGCATTCAAAATTCAAACCTTGATTCTAAGTTCATATTTCTTTCCTTCCCCCGGTCAGGCTTTTGCAGTTAGGAGGGGAGCTGCCTCTTCTCTTTTCCCTAGCTTGTGATTCTGCTCCTGTTTGCTAAATCCAGCTCTGACCCCTCCAGGTCAGGCAGGAAGGGGGAGGCAAGGAGATCAGGAAAGCTCTTACTGGCAAGTACGAGAGGTAAGCCAGCATCAGCACTCTGCGGGTTCAGCAATATCCACATCTGACTCTTTATCTCATGATGTGTTATGGACTGAATGTTTGTGTCCCCCCAAAATTCAAATGTTGAAATCCTAACCCCCAAGTGATGGTATTAGGAGGTGGGGCCTTTGGTAGATGACTTAGTCCTGAGGGTGGAGCCCTCATGAATGGGATTAGCATCCTTATAAGAAGAGACACAAGAGCTTTCTCACTCTCTCTCTGCCATATGAAGATATGCTAGGAAGATGTCCACCAGATTGCTGGAAGTAAGATGTATAAACTCCAGTCATGCGACAGGGACATCCCAGGAAAAGTGGTGGCACAATAGCAAGATGTGCAGACACTGACATTTGGAGGCTCCCCATCAAACATCTATGTCCCCTCACAGTCACTATATAATCCACAAGCCCCATTAACACACACAGGGTCTCGGGCCCATCTTCAGTGCTCCATTCTTAAAAGTGAGCCATCAGTGATAAGAGTGTGGAGGGTACAACACACTTGTGCTCTTAAGGTTCATTCTCCTCTTCTCTTTTTGTTAAATACATGTAATTGAACTTGTTTAAGTGCATGTATGACACAATGCCAATGTACGCCAAAATTACTTATCATAGTTAAAGACATTTCATCGTAAAAAAAAAAAAAAAAAAAGTGAGCCATCAGCCAAGGATCTCTAGACATATGAGGAAAGCCTCTTTATCACTCAGCTATTGCTATAATAATCCTGCATGGAAAATAACCACAAAATCTCAAGACTGACAATTAGGCAAGAAAAAAGAAATAAAATACATCCAAGTCAGGAAAGAAAAAGTAAAATTGTCTCTATTTTTGGATGATATGATCTTATATATAGATAATCCTAAAGACCACCAAAAAACTATTAGGATTAATAAACAAATTCAGTAAAGTTGCAGGATACAAAATCAACAAATCAGTAATCAGTTGCATTTCTATATACTAACAACAAAATATCTGAAAAAGAAACAACAAAACAATATTATTCATAATAACATCAAAAACAATATGATGAATTTAACAATTTAAACAATCCTTTCTTTAATGAAAGAAATTGAAGGAGACACAAATAAATAGAAAGATATCCTGTGTTCATGGATTGGAATAATTAATATTGTTAAAATAGCCATACTACCAAAAGCAATCTACAGATTCAATGCAACCCCTATCAAAATTCCAATGATATTTTTCACAGAAATAGAAAAAGCAATCCTAAAATTCATACGGAACATGAAAGACCCCAAATAGCCAAAGCAATCTTGAAAAAGAAGAACAAAGCTGGAGGCTTCACACTTCCTAATTTCAAACTTTATTACAAAGCCATAGTAATCAAAACAGTATGATGGTGGCATAAAAATACACACATATTTGGAACAGAATCAAGAGCCCAGAAATAAACCTGTACATATACAGTCAACTAATATTTGACAAGGGAGCCAAGAACACTCAATGAGGAAAGGATAGTCTCTCCAATAAATGGTATTGGGAAAACTGGATAATCCCATGCAGAAGAGTGAAACTGGACCCCTATCTTTCACCACTCACAAAAATTAACTCAAACTGGATTAAAGATTTAAACATAAAACTGAAACTGTAGAGATTAACCAAGATGGCGGAGTAGAAGGACGTGCTTTCACTCCCTCTTGCGAGAGCACCAGAATCAAAACTGGCTGCTGGACAATCACTGACAGGAAGAACCTGGACTTCACCAAGGAGGATACCCCACATCCAAGGACAGAGGAGAAGCCACAGTGAGACGGTAGGAGGGGCGCAATCAGAGTAAAATCAAATCCCATAACTGCTGGGTGGGTGACTCACAAACTGGCGAACATTTATACCACAGAAGTCCACCCACTGGAGTGAAGGTTCTGAGCCCCACGTCAGGCTTCCCAACCTGGGTGTCCGGCTACGGGAGAAGGAGTTCCTAGAGAATCAGACTTTGAAGCCTAGTGGGAATTGATTGCAGGACTTTGACAGGACTGGGGGAAACAGAGACCCCACTCTTGGAGGGCACACACAAAGTAATGTGTGCATCGGGACCCAGGGGAAGGAGCAGTGACCCTGGGGGAGACTGAACCAGACCTACCTGCTGGTGTTGGGGGGGTCTCCTGCAGAAGCGAGTGGTGGCTCTGTTTCACCGGGGGGATAAGGACACTGGCAGCCGAGGTTCTGGGAAGTTCTCCTTGCCGTGAGCCCTCCCAGAGTCTGCCATTAACCCCACCAAAGAGCACGGGTAGGCTCCAGTGTTGGGTTGCCTCAGGCAAAACAACCAACAGGGAGGGAACCCAGCCCCACCCGTCAACAGTCAAGTGGATTAAGGTTTTACTGAGCTCTGACCGCCACAGCAACAGGGAGGGAACCCAGCCCCACCCATCAACAGTCAAGTGGATTAAGGTTTTACTGAGCTCTGACCGCCACAGCAACAGTCAGCTCTACCCACCACCAGAGCCTACCATCAAGCCTCTTAGATAGCCTCAACCACCAGAGGGCAGAGAGCAGAAGCAAGAAAAACTACAATCCTGCAGCCTGCGGACCAAAAACCACAGTTACAGAAAGATAGAGAAGATGAAAAGGCAGAGGGCTATATACCAGATGAAGGAACAAGAAAAAACCCCAGAAAAACAACTAAATGAAGTGGAGATAGGCAACCTTCCAGAGAAAGAATTCAGAATAATGATAGTGAAGATGATCCAGGACCTCGGAATAAGAATGGAGGCAAAGATTGAGAAGATGCAAGAAATGATTAACAAAGACCTAGAAGAATTAAAGAACAAACAAACAGAGATGACCAATACAATAACTGAAATGAAAACTACACTAGAAGGAATCAATAGCAGAATAACTGAGGCAGAAGAACGGATAAGTGACCTGGAAGACAGAATGGTGGAATTCACTGCTGCGGAACAGACTAAAGAAAAAAGAATGAAAAGAAATGAAGACAGCCTAAGAGACCTCTGGGACAACATTAAACGCAACAACATTCGCATTATAGGGGTCCCAGAAGGAGAAGAGAGAGAGAAAGGACCAGAGAAAATATTTGAAGAGATTATAGTCGAAAACTTCCCTAACATGGGAAAGGAGATAGCCACCCAAGTCCAGGAAGCGCAGAGAGTCCCATACAGAATAAACCCAAGGAGAAACACGCCGAGACACATAGTAATCAAAGTGGCAAAAATTAAAGACAAAGAAAAATTATTGAAAGCAGCAAGGGAAAAACGACAAATAACATACAAGGGAACTCTCATAAGGTTAACAGCTGATTTCTCAGCAGAAACTCTGCAAGCCAGAAGGGAGTGGCATGATATACTTAAAGTGATGAAAGGGAAGAACCTACAACCAAGATTACTCTACCCGGCAAGGATCTCATTTAGATTTGATGGAGAAATCAAAAGCTTTACAGACAAGCAAAAGCTAAGAGAATTCAGCACCACCAAACCACAGCTCTACAACAAATGCTAAAGGAACTTCTCTAAGTGGGAAACACAAGAGAAGAAAAGGACCTACAAAAACAAACCCAAAACAATTAAGAAAATGGTCATAGGAACATACATATCGATAATTACCTTAAACGTGAATGGATTAAACGCCCCAACCAAAAGACATAGACTGGCTGAATGGATACAAAAACAGGACCCATATATATGCTGTCTACAAGAGACCCACTTTAGACCTAGGGACACATACAGACTGAAAGTTAGGGGATGGAAAAAGATATTCCATGCAAATGGAAATCAAAAGAAAGCTGGAGTAGCTATACTCATATCAGATAAAATAGACTTTAAAATAAAGAATGTTACAAGAGACAAGGAAGGACACTACATAATGATCCAGGGATCAATCCAAGAAGAAGATATAACAATTATAAATATATATGCACCCAACATAGGAGCACCTCAATACATAAGGCAACTGCTAACAGCTATAAAAGAGGAAATCGACAGTAACACAATAATAGTGGGGGACTTTAACACTTCACTTACACCAATGGACAGATCATCCAAAATGAAAATAAATAAGGAAACAGAAGCTTTAAATGACACAATAGACCAGATAGATTTAATTGATATATATAGGACATTCCATCCAAAAACAGCAGATTACACATTCTTCTCAAGTGCGCACGGAACATTCTCCAGGATAGATCACATCTTGGGTCACAAATCAAGCCTCAGTAAATTTAAGAAAATTGAAATCATACCAAGCATCTTTTCTGACCACAACGCTATGAGATTAGAAATGAATTACAGGGAAAAAAACGTAAAAAAGACAAACACATGGAGGCTAAACAGTACGTTACTAAATAACCAAAAGATCACTGAAGAAATCAAAGAGGAAATCAAAAAATACCTAGAGACAAATGACAATGAAAACACGACCACCCAAAACCTATGGGATGCAGCAAAAGCGGTTCTAAGAGGGAAGTTTATAGCTATACAAGCCTACCTAAAGAAACAAGAAAAATCTCAAGTAAACAATCTAACCTTACACCTAAAGAAACTAGAGAAAGAAGAACAAACAAAACCCAAAGTTAGCAGAAGGAAAGAAATCATAAAGATCAGAGCAGAAATAAATGAGATAGAAACAAAGAAAACAATAGCAAAGATCAATAAAACTAAAAGTTGGTTCTTTGAGAAGATAAACAAAATTGATAAGCCATTAGCCAGACTCATCAAGAAAAAGAGGGAGAGGACTCAAATCAATAAAATCAGAAATGAAAAAGGAGAAGTTACAACAGACACCGCAGAAATACAAAACATCCTAAGAGACTACTATAAGCAACTTTATGCCAATAAAATGGACAACCTGGAAGAAATGGACAAATTCTTAGAAAGGTATAACCTTCCAAGACTGAATCAGGAAGAAACAGAAAATATGAACAGACCAATCACAAGTAATGAAATTGAAACTGTGATTAAAAATCTTCCAACAAACAAAAGTCCAGGACCAGATGGCTTCACAGGTGAATTCTATCAAACATTTAGAGAAGAGCTAACACCCATCCTTCTCAAACTCTTCCAAAAAATTGCAGAGGAAGGAACACTCCCAAACTCATTCTATGAGGCCACCATCACCCTGATACCAAAACCAGACAAAGACACTACAAAAAAAGAAAATTACAGACCAATATCACTGATGAATATAGATGCAAAAATCCTCAACAAAATACTAGCAAACAGAATCCAACAACACATTAAAAGGATCATACACCACGATCAAGTGGGATTTATCCCAGGGATGCAAGGATTCTTCAATATACGCAAATCAATCAATGTGATACACCATATTAACAAACTGAAGAATAAAAACCATATGATCATCTCAATAGATGCAGAAAAAGCTTTTGACAAAATTCAACACCCATTTATGATAAAAACTCTCCAGAAAGTGGGCATAGAGGGAACCTACCTCAACATAATAAAGGCCATATATGACAAACCCACAGCAAACATCATTCTCAATGGTGAAAAACTGAAAGCATTTCCTCTAAGATCAGGAACGAGACAAGGATGTCCACTCTCACCACTATTATTCAACATAGTTCTGGAAGTCCTAGCCACGGCAATCGGAGAAGAAAAAGAAATAAAAGGAATACAAATTGGAAAAGAGGAAGTAAAACTGTCACTGTTTGCGGATGACATGATACTATACATAGAGAATCCTAAAACTGCCACCAGAAAACTGCTAGAGCTAATTAATGAATATGGTAAAGTTGCAGGATACAAAATTAATGCACAGAAATCTCTTGCATTCCTATACACTAAAGATGAAAAATCTGAAAGAGAAATTATGGAAACACTCCCATTTACCATTGCAACAAAAAGAATAAAATACCTAGGAATAAACCTACCTAGGGAGACAAAAGACCTGTATGCAGAAAACTATAAGACACTGATGAAAGAAATTAAAGATGATACCAACAGATGGAGAGATATACCATGTTCTTGGATTGGAAGAATCAACATTGTGAAAATGAGTATACTATCCAAAGCAATCTACAGATTCAATGCAATCCCTATCAAATTACCAATGGCATTTTTTACGGAGCTAGAACAAATCATCTTAAAATTTGTATGGAGACACAAAAGACCCCGAATAGCCAAAGCAGTCTTGAGGCAAAAAAATGGAGCTGGAGGAATCAGACTCCCTGACTTCAGACTATACTACAAAGCTACAGTAATCAAGACAATATGGTACTGGCACAAAAACAGAAACATAGATCAATGGAACAAGATAGAAAGCCCAGAGATTAACCCACGCACCTATGGTCAACTAATCTATGACAAAGGAGGCAAAGATATACAATGGAGAAAAGACAGTCTCTTCAATAAGTGGTGCTGGGAAAACTGGACAGCTACATGTAAAAGAATGAAATTAGAATACTCCCTAACACCATACACAAAAATAAACTCAAAATGGATTAGAGACCTAAATATAAGACTGGACACTATAAAACTCTTAGAGGAAAACATAGGAAGAACACTCTTTGACATAAATCACAGCAAGATCTTTTTTGATCCACCTCCTAGAGTAATGGAAATAAAAACAAAAATAAACAAGTGGGACCTAATGAAACTTCAAAGCTTTTGCACAGCAAAGGAAACCATAAACAAGACGAAAAGACAACCCTCAGAATGGGAGAAAATATTTGCAAATGAATCAACGGACAAAGGATTAATCTCCAAAATATATAAACAGCTCATTCAGCTCAATATCAAAGAAACAAACACCCCAATCCAAAAATGGGCAGAAGACCTAAATAGACATTTCTCCAAAGAAGACATACAGACGGCCACGAAGCACATGAAAAGCTGCTCAACATCACTAATTATTAGAGAAATGCAAATCAAAACTACAATGAGGTATCACCTCACTCCTGTTAGAATGGGGATCATCAGAAAATCTACAAACAACAAATGCTGGAGAGGGTGTGGAGAAAAGGGAACCCTCTTGCACTGTTGGTGGGAATGTAAATTGATACAGCCACTCTGGAGAACAATATGGAGGTTCCTTAAAAAACTAAACATAGAATTACCATATGACCCAGCAATCCCACTACTGGGCATATACCCAGAGAAAACCGTAATTCAAAAAGACACATGCACCCGAATGTTCATTGCAGCACTATTTACAATAGCCAGGTCATGGAAGCAACCTAAATGCCCATCAACAGACGAATGGATAAAGAAGTTGTGGTACATATATACAATGGAATATTACTCAGCCATAAAAAGGAACGAAATTGAGTCATTTGTTGAGACGTGGATGGATCTAGAGACTGTCATACAGAGTGAAGTAAGTCAAAAAGAGAAAAACAAATATCATATATTAATGCATGTATGTGGAACCTAGAAAAGTGGTACAGATGAGCCAGTTTGCAGGGCAGAAGTTGAGACACAGATGTAGAGAATGGACATATGGACGCCAAGGGGGGAAAACTGCGGTGAGGTGGGGATGGTGGTGTGCTGAATTGGGCGATTGGGATTGACATGTATACACTGATATGTATAAAATTGATGCCTAATAAGAACCTGCAGTATAAAAAAACAAACAAAACAACTAATACTAAACTTTCATTGGGTTATTTGTATGGAAATATGTTAATATAAATGTTTCAGACATTACATGAAATTCCTAAAAATCTTATATTTGTATTTGTAAGGAAATATGTATGGAAATATGTTAATATAAATGTTTCAGACATTACATGAAATTTCTAAAAATCTTATATTTGTATTTGTATGGAAATATGTATGGAAATATGTTAATATAAATGTTTCAGACATTACATGAAATTTCTAAAAATCTTATATGTTCTGCTATAATGTTATAAGTAATAATCCTAGTTATTACTTTAAAATGTATATCTCAGAAATAACTAATTTTCTTGTCAACTGCATTATTATGAACTTTCACCAAATCTTTTACCGTGGTCATTTTTAAGTCTTTTGTCATTTACAGACAGTTCTGGGTGTACTCTGATGATTTTGCAAATATGTTTCTATAAAAGGGTTTCATCTTCAAGAAATTCATGGAAAAGACTCTGACAAGTACAGGTTTCTGGTAACTGACTGTACTGCTGAACTGAATGAATAAGCATTTTCAGAACTCTGATGAAAAACTGATGAACTCATAAAAGTGCTAACAAAAGATCAAGATGAAAAAAAACAATTAATTACATGGGACTGAGTGAACTGATGAGGATGAGTATAATTTTTGTGACTTTCTCTCTGAATTAAAAAAAAAAAATCCCACAAGGAATCAGAGGCAAAGAATATACAAATCAATTTTCACTGCAAAGTAAAGGAGCTGTTACAGTGGAGGATTACTGGACTGAATGTCAATATTATGACATAGTATGAGTGTGTTTCATGTTTGGTAATTGCAATCATTGTTGCTTTTGTTGTGGTCATCCATGTACAATGCTTGGTGTCAGTCTATTTATCTCTTGTAAAAATAAAATACAGTGTGTGTGTGTGAAAAAATAAATAAATAAAAATAAAAATAAAAAGCAAAAAAAAAAAAAAAAAAAAAAAACTGAAACTGTAAGACTCCTAGAAGAGTGTTGGCGAGGGTGTGGAGGAAATGGGAACCCTCGTGCACTACTGGTAGTACTGTAAGTTGGTACAGCCATTATGTAAAACAGTATGGAGAGTCCTCAATTAAAAATAGAACTACCAAGACTTCCCTGGTGGCTCAGTGGTTAAGATCCCGTGTTCCCAATGCAGGGGGCCTGGGTTTGATCCCTGGTCAGGGAGCTTGATCCCATATGCATGCCGCAACTAAGAGTTTGCATGCCACAACTAAGGAGCCCACATGCCGCAACTAAGGAGCCCACAGCCGCAATAATAAATAAATAAATAAATGTTTTAAAAATAGAACTACCATATGATCCAGCAATCCTACTTCTCAGTGTATATACATAGAAAATGAAATCAGTATCTTTTTTTTTTTTTTTTCGGCCATGCCATGCAGCTTGCCGGATCCCAGTTCCCCGATCAGGGATCAAACCCAGGCCCCAGCAGTGAAAGCGCCAAGTCCTAACCACTGGACTGCCAGGGAATTCCCTAAATCAGTATTTTGATGGGATATCTGCACCCCCATGTTCATTGCAGCATTATTCACAATAGCCAAGATACGGAAACAACCTAAGTGTCTGTCTATGGATGAATAAAGAAGATGTGAGAGAGATATATACACACAATAGAATGTTATTCATCCGTTTAAAAAAAAGAAAAAAATTCCGCCTTCTGCTACAAAATTAATGGATGGGTGGATAGATCGACCTTGAGGGCATTATGCGAAATGAAATAAGTCAGACAGAGAAAAACAAATACTGTATGATCTCATATGTGGAATCTAAAAAAAAGCAGAACTCACAAAAACAGAGAGCAGAATGATGGTTGCCAGGGGGTGGGGTGAGAGAAATGAGGAGATGTTGATCAAAGGGTACAAACTTCCAGTTATAAGATGAATAAGTTCTGGGGACCTAATGTACAGCATGATGACCATAGTCAACTACAGTTGATATTCTATACTTGAAATTTAATAAGAAAGGAGATCTTAAACATTCTCACCACCAAAACAAATGGCAATTACGTGAGGTGATAGAGGTATTAATGAACCCTCTTGTGGGAATCATTTTGCAACATATAAGTGTATCATATCATCATATTGTGCACCTTAAACTTACACAATGTGATATGTCAATTGTAACTCAATAAAGCTAGGGGAAAAAACATAAAATCTCAGTAGCTTATCCAAACAAATATCTGAGAAGTTATCTGAGAGGTTTGTTGGAATAAAAGTTGGGGAAAAAAACTGGTTGAGAATGTGAAAAGATAATGTCAGAGGGAGATGTGAAGAAAGACAGGAAGGGGCGAAGAAGAAAACAATTCCCAATAGAAGGAACTAGAAAAAAATGCACAGGAAATGAAATATAATCACTAAGATATAATTTGTCTCATTTGTAAGCAAGATTTATACAGATAAAATAACGAAAACACTAGATATATAAACCCACCCACACCTGAATGTGGAGAAAAGGGAATTACACACACACACAATATTTGTTCAGCCTTTTAAGGGGAGATCTGAGAAAGGGAAATATCTTTGTGTGAGGGTTACGTAATCATGAAACACAGCTAAATCCTGATTTTTCATAATATAAATTCAACAGTAATAAAACTATAATCTAAAACTAAAAGTCAAGAAATAGCAGTAAAAGCATCATACTTAGAGTTATGGAGGGAAATACATGAGAAAAAAACGAAAAGGGGTGGAAAGTGTTTGCTGACGGCAGTGGGGAAGGATGGGGAAAGGACTGCAAGTTTCATTATAGCCTGTGATGGTTGGTTTTATGTATCGACCTGACTGGGCTAAGGGATGCCCAGAGAGCCAGGAAAACATTATTTCTGATGTGTCTGTGAGGGTGCCTCCAGAACAGAGTAGCATTTGAATCAGTAGACAGAGTAAAGATCACCCTGGCCACGGCGGGCGGGGTTCATCCGAGCCACTGAGATCCTGAACGAAACGAAAAGGTGGAGGAAAGGTGAATTCACTCTCTCTGCTTGAGCTGAGACATCAGGCTTCTCCTGCCCTTGGACAATGGCTCTCCTGGTGCTTGGGTTTTCGGACTTAGCCTGAATTACACCATCAGCTTTCCTGGTTTTCCAGTTTGCAGAGGCAGACTGTGGGATTTCTTAATATATATATATATATATATATATATATATATATATATATATATATATATACACACACCCTATTGGTTCTATTTCTCTGGAGAACCCTGACTGATAGAGCAAGCAAAACAGTCTCACATTTTCTACATCCCATTGGTCAAAGCAAGTCACATGGCCAAGCCCAGCTTCAGAGTTGGGGGAGTTTAAAAGCTAGGGGGCTGGGGGTAGAGCCATTCATTGGGCCCATTCACGTGATCAACCTACCCCACTACCCTGCTTTCTGGGGTTGTTAGGAGAACTGAATGAAGCAATACAATGACAAGATTGAAAAAGCAGATACTCAAGAAGAACTGAGGAATCTATAGTGGGTGTCTAAGCTGCGATGTCCAAGGACAGAGCCAGCCTGCTCTGGACTCTTCTCTCCATTTCCTTTGTTCAGCTGAACAGTGCCCTTGAACTATTTGAATACTCGGCAATACATTTTACCATAGAGAATTTTTCACTCTTCTTGTAATTTTTGTGTTCTGAGCTGGAAAGCTTCAGATTGAAGTAAGCTTAGATTTTTGACAAACATTGGTAGGACCATACATGGATCTAGGCCAGGAGTTTGTAAACTTTTCTCTATAGCACTCTAGAGGTAAGAGGGAAGGTAGGTACGAGGAAGGAGATGCAGCCGTTGAGGCATCTCTGCTTCAACAAGCACGAGTTTATTTTATGTCTTATCTCCTGGACTTCTGCAAACGATTTAACATGAACCAGATTCAAAACCCACTCCCCTAAGTGCTATCTTTGGTGCCAGGCTGTCAGGCGAAACAGGACCCACCTGGAAATTCTCCCAGTATTAATGGACAGGTACTATATATTACAAGGTACAAAGAGCCCCAGGCAGACAGGCTCACAGAATTCTCGGAGGATAAACAACTGCGAGTTTGGAGCAAAGGTCCTAGTTGCAAGCTTAGTTCTCTCATTTCTCTCAATAACAGCTCTGCTGCTTTAATTTTGGGTTGTGGATTGCTACAGCAAGGAACAGGGCAGAAAGGTTGCAGAGGTGCCTGTAGCAAGATGCCGTGTGGCACCCTACATAAAACCTTACCAAATTTGCTCCTTGCACCTGGGTCTCCCACATTTTATCACCTACCCTCAAGATGCAGGACATCACTGGAGGTCAATAAAGTATTCTATCCCAAGTTTCTACAAGTGTCCCTAACCATGTTATTTCAGGCAGGAATGTGTACATAATTTGCAGGACCCAGTGCAAAAAGAAAATGCAAGGTTCCTTGTGCAAAAACTATTAAGAATTTTAAGACAGCGACTGTGGTGCATTAAACAAAACACAGAGCCCTTCTAAGCAGGCGACGCTGTACAACAGCCCGGGTGGTGGTGCCCCTGTAGCCAGCCGCGATTTCCGGACCACAGGAAGCCCACTGCTAGTGAAAGGGAGTCACAGTCTGCTGAGAAAGTGCTTAGAGACTGTTCCCTCCCTTTCATAGAAACACAGTCAATCCTATAACTTTGGTTTTCTTATCAAATAATTACACAAAATAGCAAGTGAATGTGAAGGATAAACATTACTTTAAAAGCCACCTTTTCTCCTCCCTTATTCTAGAAAAAAATAATTAAATCTCTGCTTCAGGGGCCCTGCAGAGAACGTGAAGGGCACGGAGGAACAGACGGCAGCCCAGCCTTTAGTTTACACCTTATCTCTCAGGAAAGCCCTTGTCTCCCTCTGAGGAACACCAAGCATCTATGAGAAGCTGGGACAAGCAATTTGGGAAGAAGGGGATGTCTTCCCCAATGAAGTTCCTAAAATCTATGGAGGCATTTACCTGATCACACTAGAATGTATGTCAACAATTCAGAATTACTTTCTTGTACATCCCAATGTGCAGGTGCATTTTTAATTACAATGGAAGAGTTTATATATGTACATGAATCTTTGCCCTTTGCTCATAACCAAGAGCAGAGAAAAGTTTTGCTGACCCTGAGTCACAGAGTTAACTTCAGAGCAATGAAGAGCTCAGTTCTGGAGTCAGAGAGACTCTTCTCAGGACCAGCGCCACCATTTTCAATCCCTGTGACCTTGAGTGAGTTAAGCCTCAGTTTCCCAATCTATAAAATGGGGATGGTAGCAGGTGAGGATTAAATGAGATGGTAGGTATAGAGCTCACCTACACCCTGGCACAGTGCAAACTCCTCACCAGATCTATGAAGTCTCATTATTGAGCCATGGATCCCACAAGGGCGCTTGGTCTGATGTGAAGTTCTCAGGGGTTGAGTCAGAAGCAGAAGCAGAATCCCAGGTCTCCAGGCCCCCTGGGGATGCTCCGACCTGACTCCACAGATGCTCCTGAGAGTCCTGGTTTGAAACTTGCCCCTTGTCTGTAGGCAGTTCCTCTGCCTCAGCCGCCCACCCAGCCCCGGGGAAGGAGCCCTGAGTCGGCTCAGCCTGGGGCTGGGACAGCACATCCACTCAGGTTCCCCTGCTGTGTCATCTGCCCTCCCACCCCCCACCAATCCTCGGCCAGGCCAGACTTCCCAAAACGCGGCGACTGCAGCTCTCTACTCACAGCGCTGTTCCTTATCACCGTGGCCTGATACTGAGGCACACCCGTAGCGTGGCTCCCGCCAGGTGGACCCAGCTTCTCCCTTCCGCGTCACGTCACCAGCCACGTCCTAGGCTAGTCTCATTCCCAGCTGTGAACGTGCCAAGCTCACGCCTGCCTCCAGCTTTGTCCCAGCCCGGAGTCTTTCCCAGTCCTCTGCCTGCCCAACCTCACCTGGGGCTGCTCGAGCCTACAGGTGGGATGTCTGCAATTTATAACTTCTAGAAAGAATACAGTTTAATCTAGAACTCTCTGCTTTCCTTTGATTCATGTGGAAAATATCAAATTGGATCCCTATGACACTCATCATATCAAAATAAGTCACAAATGGGTCAAACATTTAAATTTTTTTAAATCCATAAATATTGTTGAAGAAATTAAGGGCAAATTCCCTGATGTTCTCAAAGTAGGGAAGGACTTTCATGTATGACACAAAATCCAAGAGCTATAAATAGAAGATTTTTTAAATCTGAGTAAAGAACATTAAAATTTTATGCATGGCAAAAAAAAGACCAGAACTGGTATATGTTTGTAGCACTATGACAAAGGGCTCCTATAAATCAATAAGAAAAAGTGCAGCAACATAATATAAAAATGGACAAAGGACATGAAGAGACTAGTCACGGGAGGGGAAAATGGCTTTTAAAACTGAAAAACACTCAGTCTCATCATTTAAAAATACAAATTAGAAACTACAATAGAATATTATTTTCCGTTATTGGTTTTGCCAAGTTAAAATTTTTTTATAATCCATTGTGTTGACAAGAGTGTAAGGAAAGAGACATTCTTATAAATACTCTTTTACACTCTTGGCTGGGGATGTAAACTGGTACAGCCTCTCTGAGCAGCAATTAGGAAGTATCAATTAAAACTTAAAGTTCACATACCCATCAACCCAGCACTTCTCTACACATTGCTTGCCCTGGATTGTCTGCTGTCAACCCTTCATCACTACCCACCCATTCTAAAGTCTCTGAATCAGAAAAGAAAAGGGAGGAGCTATATTCCCCAGAAGCCGCTCGCAGGTTTGTTCTGAGTTAGGCGTCCAATGAGAAGCCCTTGCAGATGAGAGACAGGGGAGGAGCCACCATTGTTTTGCATATAGAGGTGGAGCCAGGCATGGAAGCCGGGAGCTGATGCTTGCTCCTGGTAAGCTCTTGAGAGCCACGACCTTGCACCGCACAGTGAGGTCCTTGGTGAGAGCTTCCTGGGAGCTACAGCAATTTCGCAGTGAGCTTCTAAGGACCCCCGACTCAGAGGCTTTGACCTGAGATTGCCGTTTGCATCTTCCCTAACCTCTGCTGACCTGGATCTGACAAGGATGTGTAAGCCCTCACACCCTTTATTCAAATCTTTAACACCAGAACTACAGGGACTGGCTTCTGTTTTTCTGACTGACCCCTGTCTGACACATTTATCCTTGGGGAATGCATCCTACAGGTATACTCGCACCTGTATGAAATCATGTGTACGCACAAAAAAATTCACTATTTCTACTAGCAAAAGGTTGTAAACGACCTAAAAGTATATCAATGGTGGACGATTAAAAAGATCATGAACCTAGAGATTGTCATACTGAGTGAAGTCAGGGAAAGAGAAATATGATATTGCTTCAACTTGGAATCTAAAAAGAAATGATACAGATGAACTTACTTACAAAACAGAAACAGACTCACAGACTTAGAGAAGGAACTTATGGTTACCAGGGGGGAAGGGTGGGGAGAAGGGATAGATAGGGAATTTGGGTTGACATGTACACACTGCTATATTTAAAATGGATAACCAACAAGGACCTACTGTATAGCACAGGGAGCTCTGCTCAATATTATGCAACAACCTAAATGGGAAAAGAATTTGAAAAAGAATAGATAGATGTATCTATATAACTGAATCACTTTGCTGGACACCTGAAACTATCACAGCATTGTTAATCAACTATACCCCAATATAAAATAAAAAGTTTTTAAAAATTTAAAAAAATAATGGAATTCATCAGACAAATATAGCTGGTATTTTAACTCCTCCAGGAAACCTTTTCTATCTATTTCAGCAAAAAGACTTGTTCTTTCTTTAGACCCCTGTAATGTTATGTATAGTTTAAGTAATTATTGTAGTGTCATATTTAGTTTAAAAACTGGCCATTCAATAATGTATTCAAATACAGCTGGGTACTCATTTTTTAAATATTATTACTGGTATTATTAATTTTTACACATAATAACAAGATATTTCCTGGCTCTTTTTGGTATTTCCACGTAAAAGAGCAACAGCTATGCTTTATTCTGCTTTATATATAACATCTCCTCTCTTCCCAGTTACATGTATCAGTAATTCCACCTCCCCTTTTTTTAACTTAAGCAGTTTTGAGCTGGATTTCTGTCTTCCAAAGGCAAGAGTCCCAGCAGCTCTAACCCTGGCTGTCCTCTCCTGAGCCAATAGTATATGCAGCCTCACACACCTCTCCTTTGAGTCATTCTATTAGTTCAGCTCCTAACCCAGTATCCCCTCCCAACACCGATGAATACTTCTATAACTCTCTTCAGTGTTCCTTCCCTCACACCCACTCTGTCTTCAGGGCCTCAAGTTCTGCCTCAGGTGCCCTCCCCGCAAACCCAAGTGAAACTGCAAGAGACAGAGATCATTTCCAGGAAGCTTAAGGAAAAGATACATACAAGGTGTTATGGTTTGAATTATGTCCTCTGCTGAAGATGTGTTCAAGTTTTAACCCCAGTACCTGTAAATGTGACCTTATTTGGAAGTAGGGTCTTGGCAGGTGTGATCAAGCTAAGATGAGGTCAATATGGTGGCCCTCATCCAGTATGACTGGTGTCCTTATAAAAAGAGAAGAAGAGGGACTTCCCTGGTGGTGCAGTGGATAAGACTCCACGCTCACAATGCAGGGGGCCTGGGTTCGATCCCAGGTCAGGGAACTAGATCCCACATGCATGCTGCAACTAAGAGTTTGCATGCCACAACTAAGGAGCCCACGTGCCGCAACTAAGACCCTGTGCAACCAAACAAATAAATAATTTTTTAAAAAAAGAGAGAAGAAGAGACATACAGACAGACACACAGAGAGAAGACAATGCAAAGAGAGATGGAGAGCATGCGTGTAACAGCAGAGGCACAGACTGGAGTGCCACATCTCCACATCAGGGAATGCCAGGAACAGCCACCCATCTCCAGGAGCAAGCAGAGGGCTCTGGACAGTTTCCCTCCCTCAGAGCCCTTGAAGGGAGCCAGCCATGCCAACACCTTGACCTTCGTCTTCTGGCCTCCAGAACTTAGAAAGAATACATTTCTGTTATTTTAAGCCCACCTAGGTTGTGGGAATTTGTTACAGCAGCCATAGGAAACTAATACATAAGGACACTGGGTTGTCTTGTGCTAGTCAAGGACAGGACCAGATGAAGCCAGGCCCTGGAACCCTGACAGGCTTGGTCTCCAGCCATCCCCTCTACAACCTGCTTTATTCTTCCCTCTCTCACCACAGGCCTTCTAGAGGGGCAAGACCACTCTGTCAGCAATTCCACTCTGTCAGCTTCATCTCTTACAACTTCTGTCACTAAAAAGACTCTAGGCTCTTGGTCAAAAAGCCCAGGGAAGGGCCCGCTTTGGGTCAAGAGGCCCCTCGGGCAAATAGTTGTGGGCAGGGGAGGAGGGACCACACTGCATGGAATGACTGCTTGAGCAAATGTGGCAGAAGATAGTTTCTGGAAGACAGGGATGATGCTTTGATTGAAGACTAAAATTCTACCTTCTCCCTCATATGCAGTCTTTCCCAAAAGTTACTCTTCAAGATTCCTCCCTTTCTCTCTCTCTCTCTCACACACACACACCCTTGAGATTCTCTGCTTTCTGAAGCACTGTTAGAGAATAAACAACCAACCACACAACAGACAACGATGCATTCTACTCCATAGAATGTTTTCAGCTTCTCTTAACTCCCTATTATAACAACGCACCAGTCTACATTCTTAGAATTTTATCGATGAGTTATTGGCATTGCACATGGTGAAACTTTCTTGCAAACTCATTATTCACGAAGGTATACAACAGTTGTTCCTCAGGTCACTATGCCTTGATCTTACAAATGTCTGCAATCCATGGGTGGCGATTCCTTGTTCCTGGTTTGTGGTTCATGTTTAAGCTAAACCATGACCTGACGATTCCCTGGTGACTCTGCCTTGTTGCTGTCAACTGTTCGTACCCATTTATTGCAGCACAAAGTGAATGGAACTGACGTGGTGGGTTTGAGGCCCCGCCTGGTTCCAATTGATGATTACATATAACCCTCGCCTTCCTAGAGGCAGCTGAGTGGAGAAGAGTGAATGGTTTTAAGAGAATCCATTACCACTACTGACAAATTAACTTAGAACATGTTCTTCCGACAGTGATTCAATAGCATCACCTTTGAAGACAAAGGACAGCACAGTGACTGGTGGGCATCTTCCGATATCAGCTCTACTTCTTTATCTAATGAAGGACAAGCTCCAATATATTGAATTAATCGTATTACACAATCAAATTTTCTATAAGAATTTTGGAAATTTTCCCAACCTGTATTATTGATTAGATTCATCGAGATAGACTAGGTTATGGCACATTTATAAACACCCCCCAAAATCTCAATGGCTGTAAACATTATTTCTCACCCTGCTCAATAGATTGGCTGGGACTGCTCTGTGTAATCTGCATTCAGGGACACAGGTTGACAGACACTCTACCATCTGGAACATCACAAATGCTGTGGCAGAGGGGAGGGGAGATGACAAATGGTGCATTGGCGCTTAAGGGATTCTGCCTAGACAAACACCTGTCACTTCTGCTCACATCTCGTTGGCCAAGGGAGCCACGTGACCATGCCGCTCTTCAAGGGGTCATGGAAATATAACGTTAATAGCTGAAGAGTCCTAATGATAACCGGAATTCACTGCAATCCACCTCTCTAGCGGCGAGTCAGCTCAGTTTTCTTCCTTTAAACAAAATTCACTTATTCCCTCCCCAGTCATTGATCCAGCACCTCTGGGTAAGGTATGTTCATCCTTTCATCCAGAGGTGTATTAGTCTCCTCAGGCTGGTGTAACAAATTCCAAAGACTGCGGGACTTAAACAACAGAAGTTTATTTCACGCAGTTCTGGAGGCTGGGAGTCCAAGATCAAGGTGTCGGCAAGGTTGGTTTCCCCTGAGCCCTATCTTTTCAGCTTAGGACCTCACGTTATGACCTCACTTAACCCTAATTTCCTCTGTAAAGTTCCTGTCTCCAAGTGTCGTCTCCTTGGAGGTTAAGCCTTCAGTATTTGATTTGAGGGGACACAATCAGTCCGTGAAAGGAGGTGATACACAGTGACTAAACTGGTCCTGGATGTGCCTCTTCTTGTTCTGGAGACTTACAAAATAAAAAGACAAGTTATCTACCCCACACACACCCAATTTATGAAGATGAAATAGGGAAGAGAAAACTCCAACAAACATTTCTATTTGGAAAGAAGGAAAATGGGAGGTATATAACCGACAGTGGCCTTCAGCAATTCTGCAATCGCCTGGACAAATACTCTGAGGTCTGTGCTGGGCGGGGGGGATATTAGCCCCTGAACATGCTCCCTGCAAGAAGCCTCATTACCCATCAGCCTCCACAGGCCCCGGCCTCCTGTTGCATGATGCTCCTTGACACATCCTGAAGTAGGCATCAGGGCGTATGCTCTGCTCAGGGGCTGCACGGCTTGCTCAGCCTACTCCTGACCTAAGTGTTTGGGGCCCAAGGGTCATTTTAGGTCTTTAATAGTTATAGTCTCTTTTAGTCCAACCCGGTGATTCTTTTGGAAGTGTACCCCTTGCAACAATTTAGTCTTTTATCTATTTGATTCCAGAAAACTCCATCTGCTAACAGGCACAACCACAGTTACCTTCAAGACATGTCTCATTTGGATCTTTACTCTGGTGCACCTTAGTCCTTGCAGAGGTTGTAATAATGGTGTGATAGCCAAGGAAATATAATCATTTGAATGGTTTATAACAGTAGGCACAGAGGTCATGCCCTGTGCTGCAAGACTCAGATTTAATGTTTTTTACTACTAAAAGTTTCTCTCAATTTTATCTTCTGTTGTTTGGGATCTAAAATCAGTCAGCCTTTCCAATATTGCAAAGCCTCAAATCTTCCATGACCTCCTGCTTGGAATCCAGCTAATTCTTTTCTGACCTTGTCTCTTACAATACTTTGTCAAGCGCAGCCAACAGAAACCACCATGTTACTAATACAGGTGACCCTTGAACAACATGAATTTGAACTGTGCAGGTCCACTTATACTCGGATTTTTTTCCATAGTAAATACTATGGTACTACGTGATTCATGGTTGTTCAAGAGTCAACTCTATTGTTTTCCTGCCTCTTTCTCTAGAACTGCAAATTCATTAGGCATATAATCTGCCTTCCAAATAACTGTGAACAACATTTTCACCAAAATTTTTGCACCTGCATAACAAGGATTCTCATCTTTCCGGGCTTTATCACAGTTTCTTCACTGCCTACGACTTGGCCTTCGAGCCAATGACAAATTATAACTTTCTTGCTATGCTAGCATCCGACTCCTGGTAGCAATTTCTGTATCAGTCAGAATAAGCTAAACTATGCTGCAGTGAGTAACAGCCCTACAACTTCCATGGCTAGAAAAAATAAATAATGATTTCTCTCTCATGTTACCTGTTCATTATGCATCAGCCATAAGGGGGCACAGAGCGGGCTCTGCTCCCTGTCATCTTCACTAAGGGACAGAGTCTGACAAAGACTCCACCATCTGGAACTGTTATGGCAGGAAGAAGTGAATGCAGTAATTGATGCACTAAATCATAAAGACTCTGTCCACATCTTATTGACCACATTAAGTCACATGGCCATGCCTAATTTCAAGGAGTTGGGGAATTCTAATCCTACCAGGTGTGTGGAAAGCAGACTACCAAAATAATAATCAACAGTCCTTATGATTTTCACACTCACTTTTTTAGATCAGGATACCTAAGAATAAGCTCCAATAAATTTTCCAAAAGACTGCACACAAAAAGAAGACACCAATCTTCATCTGTGTTTCTATATGCAGGAGAATATTTTAGGCCACCTCCCAGACTGATCTTTAAAATGTAGGTTCCACTGCCTCTTGCACTGTTGGTGGGAATGTAAATTGATACAGCCACTATGGAGAACAGTATGGAGCTTCCTCAAAAAACTAAAAATAGAGCTACCATATGATCCAGCAATCCCACTCCTGGGCATATATCCAGACAAAACTCTAATTCAAAAAGATACAAACATCCCTATGTTCATAGCAGCACTATTTACAATACATGGAAACAACCTAAATGTCCATTGACAGATGAATGGACAAAGACGATGTGATATATATATATACAATGGAATACTACTCAGGCATAAAAAAGAATGAAATAATGCCATTTGCAGCAACATGGATGCAACTAGAGATCATCATACTAAGTGAAGTAAGTCAGAAAGAGAAAGACGAATACCATATGATATCACGTACATGTGGAATCTAAAATATGACACAAATGAACTTATCTACAAAACAGAAACAGACTCACAGACATAGAGAACAGACTTGTGGATGCCAAGGGGGAGTAGGGTGAGGGAGGGAAGGATTGGGAGTTTGGGATTAGCAGACACAAACTATTATATATAGGATGGATTAAACAACAGGTCCTACTGTATAGCACAGGGAACTACATTCAATATCCTGTAATGAACCATAATGGAAAAGAATATGAGAAAAATCTCTAAAAACATAAACCACAAAATCGAGGACAGCAGAAAAAAGTTAGCAAGTCCATGTTGAAAATTAAAACAAAACAAAAAAAAATGCAGGTTCCACTGGATCTTAAGAGATGCTACATGAAAAAAGAATTGTGTGAGTTACTGAGCCTACGCGTCTGGAGCCTGTGCTCCAAAACAAGAGAGGCCATGATAGTGAGAGGCCCACGCACCGCGATGAAGAGTGGCCCCCACTTGCCAAAACTAGAGAAAGCCCTCGCACAGAAACGAAGACCAAACACAGCCATAAAAAAAAAAAAAAATACTTAAAAAAAAAAAAAAAGAATTGTGTGTTACAATAAAGTTTTTTAAAAAATGGATAAAACATTTAATGGGTTTCCTCACTGCAGAACTTCTCAGGAGCATCCCATGGAACAAGGGGACCTTAAAATACATTCGGGTGGGAGACTGGCTTTCATTTCTAAGAATATAATTCAGTAAGTGAATTATCTGGGTTGTGTTTAAGTTTTGTTTCTCAGGTGAACTAATTCTAGGCTTGGTTATTTTCAAGGATATAAGCGAAGGAATCCAAAAAATTACCTGTAACTAGGAAAGGGTGTCTGTGTGTTATGGAACCAGCTCTAGCATTCCAGAGTTTCATATTCTGTGCTTCCATGATTTCAGGAAGCTTCAGCCAGGTAGCATGGAAAGATGTTTTCATATAGATCATTCTCCTGTCACAGATTCTCTCCGCTCTCTACTTCTGACCACTAATCAGACAAGGGGATGGGGTGGGTCCTCTTCTCAAGATGCCATTTTTTAGGGGTTCCCTTCCCATAAAGACTACCTTGTCATTCATATTCATGCAATTTTACACACTTAACGGTAGAAGAAAGCTTTACCTAGATTCCATAAGCTTCATGGGTCTGACCCAGACCCACATGTGCAGCTTCATTGATTCCAACCTATTCCATACATCTTACCCAACTATTACTGGACATTACTTTTGACCACAGTGTAATTTCCATGCCCTGGTTTTCTATTTGCAGCACTAGGAGGCTGTGTACCTGTTTCTATCGTTACCATTGCATTTACTACTTTAGCAATGCAAGACTGATTTATCAGGACTTCCCTGGTGGCTCACAGGCAGGGGACACGGGTTCAAGCCCTGGTCCAGGAAGATCCCACGTGCCGCAGAGTAACTAAGCTCGTGCGCCACAACTACTGAAGCCCGCGCGCCTAGAGCCTGTGCTCCGCAACAAGAGAAGCCACCGCAGTGAGAAGCCCGCGCACCACAATGAAGAGTAGCCCCCGCTCGCCGCAGTAGAGAAAGCCCGCGTGCAGCAACGATGACCCAACACAGCCATAAATAAATAAATTTATGATAAAAAAAAAGGACTGATTTATCTCCTGACACTAAAACTGCATTATGAACAATTTTAATGTTCGATACACTCTCAAGAATGAGTTGCTCTCTTGCTGTTCTCTTGCCTTATTTTCTTCAAGAAGAACATTGGGAGCCTGCTCAAGAAGGATGAAGCTCCGCGGTTATGTCTTCTCTGGGAGTTGCAAACAAGACGCCATCCGCCTGCCAAGCATATGCAGGGGTGTTCCAATGCGAAACAGAAGCTTTGCTGATCAGTGAACAGAACAAACCACAGCTGCTAGTTTAGCTCTGGTTCCAATCAGAAGTTTCGACTTATCCCATCTCCGAGGGCTGCTTAAAGCTCTGATTCATGCATGAACTACCCAGCCCACATGGGGTGGGCCACTCAGCTCCAGCTGAAACTTTCTATTAGAATTTTATAGAGTTCAGGAAAACAGTGCTTCTGATACCAATCCATTGCTATTTTCCGATCATTACTTGAATAATGCCATTTAAAGTCACACACTTTTCATCTCTGATGATACAATCCGACTTGCTCATAGGTAAAATTTGTGGAGAGCTGCTAAAAGTGATCCTCCCAACCAACACGCCATCTCCATCTCTTTAAATGAAGGCATTCGACTCTGGAAGCCCCCCTTCCTGGCATTAATACACCCTCGGGAATAACTCCTCAAACCAATGCTTCTTAAACTTTCCCACTAAGGTACCCCTAAAGGAAGATAATGAAGGTGTCTGGAAGGGAATGCAGGAGGCATTTCTGAAGAGGTGTCTAATTCCTTTGAAGAAGTTCCTGTTTTGTCTTTTTTTTTTTTGGCTGCGCTGGGTCTTAGTTGCAGCACGCGGGATCTTCCTTGAGGCACGTGGGCTTCTCTCTAGTTGTGGCATGTAGGTTAGGTTTTTTTCTCTAGTTGTGGCACGTGGGCTCTGCAGCTTGCGGCTCACAGGCTCTCTCGTTGAGGCGTGCAAGCTCAATAGTTGTGGCACGCGGGCTTGCCCTGTAGCATGTGGGATCTTAGTTCCCCAACCAGGGATCGAACCCGTGTTCCCTGCATTGGAAGGTGGACTCTTTACCACTGGACCACCAGGGAAGTCCCTGTTTTGTCTTTTAATTGTAATTAAATTCTGTGCTCTACTCCATAGACATTTATGATTATTTTAATATAATCTTAAATACGGATTGAAGTACTTGTATCAGTCAGAGTCTGGTCAGGAAACAGAAGCCACGCCCACGATTTTAACTGAGAATTTAACATATAAAGTTGATAACCAAGCACTGGTGACCTAAAATATGGAAATAGGGGACCCCAAGGTTCACAGAGGTTGTAATGCAGAAAGCAACTTAAGGGTACTGGGAGGAGAAGAGCCTTGAAGAAAGGAGACGAGGGAGAAGGAAGCGAAACAGGAATGGAAGATGCTGAAGAGAAATCCGTGAGAGAATGTTAAGGTGGGAACAGACACTCCGAGCAGGAGAGAGTACCTGGCATCTCTGAGATCCTGATGACCTGAATTTTGCGTGATGGCTCATCTCAGGCTTGCTGGTGGTTGTGAAATATAATCGTTGTGTGCTCTACAATCCTATGTGGAAACAAGATGGAATGAGCACAAGTCCCCTTAGGGGAAAGACAGCCTTTCTTCTGCAGTAAGGAATTAGAATCCAAGGTTGGACACTTAATCCTCTCTTCCCTTCACCACTGTAAAAATGGAGGGGGGGAGACCTGTACGTATTGCCATCTGCCACAAAGCATTTCTTGACATCAAACTCCCTTCATAGAGATGAAATACTTTGTCCTTCTTGGCAGAATGCTGTTATTTCAATGCACTGTATGTGTAACTCACTGCCTTGCAGAGGAAAGAACTGCTTCTAACTGGTTCACAGAAAAGACAGGTGAGTACCAAAGAATAGACCACGTTTGTGGCTAGACTTTGTGTGTGTGTTGTTGATGCCAAGATGCTTACAATTCCCCCTAAAACTTTCCCATGAATCTGGTTACAAATCACTTGGTAATTAAATACCCTCTTCAAGATATCATGACTGATTTAATGAGGGCCAAACCCATCATAACAGATTGTTACTCTGAGCTGGTGAGGGTTTTTTTCCCCTTTGTTTCATTTTCAAAGATTTTTATTATGGTAAGGTATTTGGTAATGTTCTTTATTAGGCTGATAAGTTTTGAATTGCTTTTCATTTTATTATCACATTAGTTCCTTCTTAATGGTTTTACTAGAACTCAGAAGTCTCCCGGGTTTTAATAACCTCTCTTTTTTCAGTACTTATAGTCATGGAATTAATTATATAAAATCATGACCCTTCACTTAATGTGTCACTGAGCCAAAATAAGAAAATTCAATAGGAAGAATTAGACCTTGAAGAGTGACTGACGATTCATCTCACTACAGATTTTTCACTTTGAGACTTTCATTTGCTTTGCTGTAGCACAATTTCCTTTTTTTCCACCTCTAAGAATATCCTTCAGACTGAGGGATGCTTTGGAATTCTCTGAACTGGGGGTAACTAAAGTTAAACTTTTTAGACATCAGTTGATTTTTTTAAGTATAGGAAAGGACATGTTTTTATTCACCTAAGAATATTTTCTTTGTAGCTGGCTTTGTTTAAAGGAGAGACAACGATAAGGTGAACTACAAGAAATAATCAAATTAGCAATTAGCAAGTTTACTTAGGATCTTATTTTCATGTTCATCTTCCTTGATTAATGGTGGTAGCAAATCTCTTAAAAACAAATGTCTGTTAGTTAATGTCCTGAGGTCAAATCACCCTTGTTAAATCATAATTAATTACTTAAAGAACAAAATGCCAGCTATAACAGACTTGAAAAGAACAGAAATTTTAAATTGTTTTACCTTAGGTCTTGGCAAACAATGAGGTTATCAAGTGGAAATCAGCGACCAAGTTTTCAAAAAGGAATAAATAATTAAATGCCCAATAATGAGATTAAGAGTTGGGCAAATTAACTATGGAGAACAGTATGGAGGTTCCTTAAAAAACTAAAAATAGAACTACCATATGACCCAGCAATCGCACTACTGGGCATATACCTTGAGAAAACCATAATTCAAAAAGAGTCATGTACCACAATGTTCATTGCAGCTCTATTTACAATAGCCAGGACATGGAAGCAACCTAAGTGTCCATCGACAGATGAATGGATAAAGAAGAGGTGGCACATATATACAGTGGAATATTACTCAGCCATAAAAAGAAACGAAATTGAGTTAGTTGTAGTGAGGTGGATGGACCTGGAGACTGCCATACAGAGTGAAGTAAGTCAGAAAGAGAAAAACAAATACCATATGCTAACACATATATATGGACTCTAAAAAAAAAAAAAAAAGGTTCTGAAGAACCTAGGGCCAAGACAGGAATAAAGACGCAGATGTAGAGAATGGACTTGAGGACACGGGGAGGGGGAAGGGTAAGCTGGGACAAAGTGAGAGAGTGGCATGGACATATATACACTACCAAATGTAAAATAGATAGCTAGTGGGAAGCAGCCGCATAGCACAGGGAGATCAGCTGGGTGCTTTGTGACCACCTAGAGGGGTGGGATAGGGATGGTGGGAGGGAGAGGCAAGAGGGAGGAGATATGAGGATATATGTATATGTATAGCTGATTCACTTTGTTATAAAGCAGAAACTAACACACCATTGTAAAGCAATTATACTCCAATAAAGATGTTAAAAAATAAAATAGGGCTTCCCTGGTGGCGCAGTGGTTGAGAATCTGCCTGCCAATGCAGGGGACACGGGTTCGAGCCCTGGTCTGGGAAGATCCCACATGCCGCGGAGCAGCTGGGCCCGTGAGCCACAATTACTGAGCCTGCGCGTCTGGAGCCTGTGCTCTGCAACAGGAGAGGCCGCGGTAGTGAGAGGCCTGCGCACCGCGATGAAGAGTGGCCCCCGCTTGCCGCAACTAGAGAAAGCCCTCGCACAGAAACGAAGACCCAACACAGCCATAAATAAATAAATACATAAAATTAAAAAAAAAAAAAAAAAAAAAAAAAAAAAAAAAAAAAAAAAAAAAAAATAAAATAAAATAAAATTTTAAAAAAAGAAAAAAAAATAGTTCCATTTATAATAGCATAGAAAAGAATAAAATATTTAGAAATACTCTTAACAAAAGTAGTGCAAGATTTGAACATGGAAAACTATAAAACATTGTTGAAAGAAATTAAAGATCTAAAGAAATAGAATACCATCCCAATTTCATGGAGGATAACTTAATATTGTTAAGATGGTAATATTCCACAAATTGGTATTCATATTCAATGAGACATCTATCAAAATCCCAGCTGACTTTTTTAACAGAAATTGACAAGCTGATCCTAAAATTCATGTGGAAATGCAAGGGACCCTGAATTGCCAAGACAGTCTTGAAAAAGAAGAAAGTTGGAAGACTCACACTTCTCCATTTCAGAACTTACTACAAAGCTACAGCAATCAAGACTATGCAGTACTGGCATAAGAATAGACTTACAGGTCAATGAAATAGACTTGAGAGTCCAGAAATTAAACCACTTATGTATGGTCAATTGAGTTTTGACAAAGATGCATGACAATTCAACAGAGAAAGAATAAGTCTTTTCAACAGAGACTGGGACAGCTGGATATCCACATACAAAGGAATGAAGCTGTAACTCTACCTCACATCATATACAAAAATTAACTGCAAATGAATCAAAAACTCAAACGTAAGAGCTAAAACTATTAAACTCCTAGAAGAAAACATAAATGTAAATATTCATGACCATGAGTTAGGCAATTATTTCTTAGGTAACACCAAATGCACAAGACAATGAAAGATAAATTAGACTTCATCAAAACTAAAAATGTTGGGCTTCCCTGTGGTGCAGTGGTTGAGAATCTGCCTGCTAATGCAGGGGACACTGGTTCGAGCACTGGTCTGGAAAGATCCCACATGCCGCGGAGCAACTAGGCCCGTGAGCCACAACTACTGAGCCTGCACGTCTGGAGCCTGTGCTCCGCAACAAGAGAGGCCGCGATAGTGAGAGGCCCGCGCACCGCGATGAAGAGTGGCCCCCGCATGCCGCAACTAGAGAAAGCCCTCGCACAGAAATGAAGACCCAATACAGCCAAAAATAAATATAAAAATAAATAAATAAATAAATAAATTTTTTAAAAAACTAAAAATGTTTGTGCTTCAAAGGACACTATCAAGAAAGTGAAAAGACAACCCATAGAATGGGAGAAAATACTTACAAATCATACATCTGGTAAAAGTCTAGTGTCCAGAATAATTAAAGAACTCTTACAACTCACCAATAAAACAGATAAATAATTTAGTTTATTAAATGGGCAAACGATTTGAATGGACATTTCTCCAAAGAACATATATGTGGCCAATATGCACATGAAAAGATACTCAGCATCATTCATCATTAGAGAAATGGTAAATCAAAGCCACAATGAGATACCACTTCATACTCGTTAGGACGGCTATAATAAAAAAGATGGCCAATAACAAGTGTTGGTGAGGATGCAGAGAAACTGGAACCCTCATACGTCACTGGTGAGAATGTAAAGTGGTACAGCCACTTTGGAATATAATTTGGCAGTTCCTCAAAGAGTTAAACATAGAATTACCATATGACCCAGCAAAAGAATTGAAAACGAATGTTCTCACAAAAACTCGTATAGAAATGTTCATAACAGCATTATTCATTATAGCCAAAAAGTGGAAACAATCCAGATGTCCATCAACTGATGAATGGATAATAAAATCTGGCCTATCCATACAGTGGAATATTATTCAGCCATAAAAAGTAATGAAGTACTGTTACACACTACAACATGGATGAACACTGAAAACATAATGCTAAGTGAAAGAAGGCAGGCACAAGAGGCCACATATATAGTATGATTCCATTTAGGTGAAATTTCCAGAGTAGACAAATTCATAGAAACAGAAAACAAAATAATGGTTTCCAAGGGCTGGGGAAGTAGAGGATGGGGGTTACTGCTAGTTGGTACAGGGTTTATTTCTGGGGTGTAGAAAATGTTCTGACGTGAGATGGTGGCAATGATTGCACAATTGGTGAATATACTAAAAACCACTGAAATGTACACTTAAAAAAATCATGCCCTAACAATAAAGTACTAGTTCCTTTTTAAAAAAAAAAAAAAAAGCATCAGACAAAATACTGATATTTGAAAATCTGATTATGTCCCAAAAATTATATAAAAAGTTATTACAATTAAGGTAAAAATGAAAACACTAAAAATCATAATATTTTTCTTTAAGTGGCATCTATTTTCCTTAAAGAGAATTTTGTCATTACTTTTATATATCATAGAGTATAGATGTAAAAATATGTCATCAAAACTACATTTGTATAGGATAATGGCTAATAAAATGACAAAAAAAATCACTCCTTCTTTCTTTAATTAGGATAATTATCATAAAATATTCTGCAATGATTATTTTTCAGAAGGAGGCAAATCACGTCTATGCATTGATTATGCTCCACTTTTTCCCTTTCCTCAACATGCTTACCATTTTTACAAAAAAGTTGATCAATGAAGTTTAATAAAGTACAGCCATAGTTAAGGCAGGCATTTGCAACTATTGAAGTTTATTCTCCAGTTTTTGCACTTTGCACTGACTATTCATTGACTCATCAAAAATTTCACCACTGTTCCTTTTGAAATACGGTGTGTGTATACGTGTTTTTAATTTTGGAAAAGAAATGGCAACCAGTCCAAGGAAACTAACTATAAACTAATGTTCATTAAAACAAGGATCACTCTTAAAAGATAATTATAAAAATATGACAATTATCTCATAACCTCAGATGATATCAACTGACCTACAGCTCTAAAGCTCAATCCGTTATTCTTTAGAAAATGGCAATGTAAAAAACTAGAGAAGCTCCTGAAGGTTTAAAACACTGGAGGATAAAATTTCCACTATGTTTAACATCATTCCAGCACTGTTACTGTGGATATACAATAGATTTCAGAGGGCACTGATCATATTGGATTTGAATTATAATTATCACATGTATCAATTGCTATCTTAATAGATTTCTTAACTAAAATACATTACAATTATAATGCTTATTACACCTTTCTTAGGAGAAGCTTGATTTTCAGAATTATCTCACTAATCCATGAAAAAGGAGGGAGAAATCAGAAATTAATATCCCTATTTCATTTTTTAATAAGAGAAAGTGAGAAATGAAATGCAATCAATAAGATTCTGTACATTAAAAATCCCACTGAGGACACGGGGAGGGGGAAGGGTAAGCTGGGACAAAGTGAGAGAGTGGCATGGACTTATATATACTACCAAATGTAAAATAGATAGCTAGTGGGAAGCAGCCGCACAGCACAGGGAGATCAGCTCGGTGCTTTGTGACCATCTAGAGGGGTGGGATAGGGAGGGTGGGAGAGAGGCGCAAGAGGGAGGGGATATGGGGATATATGTATATATATAGCTGATTCACTTTGTTATAAAGCAGAAACTAACACACCACTGTAAAGCAATTATACTCCAATAAAGATGTTTAAAAAAAAAAAAAATCCCGAAGAACCTACAAAGGAGCTAAAAGGACTAATAACTGGGTCCTGATCAACATATAAAAAACAGTTGTACTTTTAGGTACCAGCAATAAAAAATTGGAAATTGACTTTTTTAAACTACTATTTACAATACAACCCCAAAACATGAACTACTGAGGTACAAATCCAATAAATATATTCAAGATCTGTATGCTAAAAACTACCAAATGCTGGCAAAAAAAATTTAAATACTTAAGTAAACATGAGATATACTGTGTTCATGGATTGGAAGACTCAATATTGTTAAGATGTCAATTCTCCCAAATTAATTTATAGATTTAATGCAAATTCCTTCAAAATCCCAGTAGACATTTTTGTAGAAATTGGCAAGCTTATTCTAAAATTTTCATGAAGAGGCAAAGGAACTGCAATAGCCAAAACACTTTTTACAAAGAACAAAGCTGAGATTTACCATGAAGCTGTAATACTTAAGATTGTAAGGAACTGACGAGAGACAGACACATAGATCAGTAGAACAAAACACACAGTCCAGAAGTAGACTCACATATATTTTGTCAGCTGATTTTCAACACAAATGCAATGACAATTCAAAAGAGAAAGAACAGTTTTTTCAACAAATGTTGCTAGAATAATTGGATGGCCACATGAAAAGAAATAAACCTTAATTCATACCTTATTCCACAACATTTTACCCAAAATGGATCATAGACCTTAATGTAAAACCTAAAACTGTAACTATAAACCTAAACTACAAAAGTAAACATAGGAGAAAAACTTTGTGACTTGGCAAAATTTCTTAGATATGATATGAAAGTACAACTCATAAAAGATTGATTAAGTTGGACTTCATCAAAATTAAAAACTTCTGCTTTGCGACACAGAGAACAGACTTGTGGTTGCCAAGGGCGGTGGAGGGAGGGATGGATTGGGAGTTTGGGGTCAGCAGATGCAAACTATTATTTATAGAATGGACAAACAACAAAGTCCTGCTGTAGAGCACAGGGAACATATTCAATATCCTGTGATAAACCATAATGGAAAAGAATATGAAAACGAATGTATATATATGTATAACTGAATCACTTTGCTGTGCAGCAGAAATTAACACAACATTGTAAGTCAACTATACTTGAATAAAATAAATTTTTTTTTAAAACTTCGGCTTTGCAAAATACACTGCTAAACGAAGGAAAAAGAGAAGCCACAGACTGGGAGAAAATGTTGGCAAAACATATGTCTGATAAAACACATGTCTGATATATGTTTGGATCCTAAATTTATAAAGAACTATCAAAACTTAATAATAAGTAAACAAACAACCCAATTTTAAAAACAGGCGAAAAGGGGCTTCCCTGGTGGCACAGTGGTTGAGAATCTGCCTGCCAATGCAGGGGACACGGGTTCGAGCCCTGGTCTGGGAGGATCCCACATGCCGCAGAGCAACAAAGCCCATGAGCCACAACTACTGAGCCTGTGCATCTGGAGCCTGTGCTCCGCAACAAGAGAGGCCGCGACAGTGAGAGGCCCGCGCACCACGATGAAAAGTGGCCCCCTCTTGCCGCAACTAGAGAAAGCCCTCGCACAGAAACGAAGACCCAATACAGCCAAAAATAAATAAATAAATAAAAATTAAAAAAAAAAAAAACAGGCGAAAGATCTGAACAGACACCTCATTAAAGAACTGATTTGCTATGGGTAGCAAATAAGATTATGAAAAGATGCTCCCCATTACATCATTGGGAAAATGCAAAATGATGCCCTAATAAGAAACCAGAACAAACCTATGAGAACGAGAGGAGAAAACTCAGAAAACCAAGTGCTGATGAAGATGCCGAGCAAGCGGACTCCCCTGCACGCTGGTGGGAACGCGGATAATACAGCCACAGCCTGGCAATTTCTTATAACATAACGGACACCCAGCAACTCTATTTCTTGGGATTTACCCAACTTCAACAAGCACTCGTGTTCACAGAAAAGTAAAAATAAAATAAAATAAACACTATTCAAATGTTTGTAGTGACTTTATTCATAATCATCAAGAATTGCAGAAAAAAAATCCAAACTTTTTCTACTGGTGAATGATAAAGTCAGGTATATCCATACAGTGGACCCCTACTCAGCAATAAAGATGAATAAACACGAAACAATCTCAAATGCATTATGCTAAGTGAAAGCAGCCAGACTCAAAGGTTTACATTCTGTATGATTCCATCCATACAGTATTCTGGAAAATAGAGGGAGAGGAGACAGATGAGTGGCTTCCAGGGAGTGAGGGTGGGGAGAGGGTCTGACCACAAAGGGCACAAGGGAACTTTGTGGGTAACTGGATTATTCTATATCTCGATTGTGTAGTAGTTATGTGACGGTATGCATTTGTCTTTCTGTACGTAAATTATACCTCAATTTTTAAAAGCATATAGCTTTCATATTTTACCATTAACACCTTAAAACATTAGGTTAAAACATTCTAAATGGTATTTTTATATGGTATCATTATTGGCCAACACTTGGAAGACATTTCCATTGATATTTCCATAGGCCAGAATATTGGTTTTTCTGAACAAAGGATTGACAACTGAAAGAAAAAAAAACATATCAAACCCACTTTGACACTTTGAAGCTTCCTCCCGCTGTGGGAGAAAAACTGTAAACAGCAAACCCCTGTCCTTCATCATTTTCCTCCACATACAAATGGAGCGGTAAGACCCTCGTTCTCGTTTTAATTCCAGCAACAGTTCATTTGATTCTGGGGCAAAATTCATCATCATCAGCCTGGATTATTTTCACGTTTGCTAGCAGTTTGCAAGATTTGACCAATAGTCATACGGATAATTTGAAATATTTGTTTGTTCCTATCATGCTAAACATAATCCATTGCATTCTGTAGCAAAGTAATTCTTTATGCCTGGAAAAAAAAAATCAGAACCTTCTGTTTTAATGGAAACTCTTCTTATATAGGATCAAAATCCGTGTCTTAAAAAGCATCAAGTAAAAACCTTAACAAATAATCACCAAACTACACAAGATACAAAACACCAACCTGTGAACCAAACAGTGAAACAGAATAAAATGTAAATCCATCATGTACTTACCTCAGAGAACTGCTGAGCACTCAAGCTTCTTTTCTTCCCTTTGCCTAACTACTACGTGGGTGGAAATGTTTTCCTTTCATTTACTAGAAACAAAGGTGATGCTGCATCAGCAGATAGGCTACGAAATAAAATAAAATAAAAACAAAAAAAAGACAAGATGATGCCTAGTTAAACGTGAACAGAAAACGACAAGAGGCTTCGTTAGGGTGTGAATTTTTGCAATCAAAAACTGTATTTGGAAAAACTAAAATGTGGAAGGAAAACACCTAACACCTCCTCAAGAACAGAAAGAGGACACAGCACATGCCAGGTCCCAAAATGCAAGAGAGACAGGATGGAAAATAGGATGAAGGTGAGTGTCTGAGAGAGGAGGAGAAAAGTCAGCTGAGCTGAACCGATGGACAGTGGAAAGTGATTTGTAAATTGTAAATACAGGCAGAAACACATGGTGAGTGTGAAATCCATTGTTCTATTTTGGAACCCACCACCCAAAATACTTAGATTTTGAATTGAGATATTACAAATGAAAAATTGTCAGTAGAGAGAAATGTTATCTCAATTAGAGATTATGCTAAGAAAAACTTCTTCATTAGAAATTGCAAGTTTAGGGACTTCCCTGGCAGTCCAGTGATTAGACTCCGTGCTTGCACTGCCGGGGGCGCAGGTTCGATCCCTGGTCAGGGAATTAAGATCCCACGTGCTGAGTGGTGTGGCCAGAAAAAAAAGAAAGAAAGAAATTTCAAATTTGGACTCATTTACTCAGGAAGAAACCAGCACTCTGAGAATTTCATAGTCATCCAAAGGGAAAGAAAGTTTTAAAAAACAGAATGGATAGCAAAATGTATTCCAACTAGGCCTTTTTTAATCTACAGAGAGACAGCTGGGTCAGTTAACTGCTCTTAATGAATCCATGTTAGAATAAAATATTGTCCAGAAATAAGATTATTACTGGGGATGTTGGAGAAATCATGTACCACAGGAGAGGTGCAGAGATCTCGTAGCAGTGTGCAAACATTAGTCCTGAAAAGGGGAGGAAGGTCAATTCTGGAAACTACAGACTGACAAGACCTGGACCTCAGGAAAGAGTCAGGCTGAGAAGGTTTATGCACACCAGGAAAAAGGAAGCAGAGACTCCTGCTGTATGTGACAACACGGACGAACCCAGAGGACACCGTGCTGAGTGAAATAAGCCTGCACAGAAGGACAAATACTGCATGAGTCCACTTCCACGAGGGATCTAAAATAGTCAAACTCACAGAAGCAGAGAGTAGAATGTGGGTTGCCCAGGGCTTGGTAGAGGGATAAAGAGGAGTTGTGTTCAGTGGGTATAAAGTCTCAGTTATAGGGGATGAGTAAATTCTAGAAGTCTAGCCCTTCCCTGGTGGCGCAGTGGGTAAGAATCTGCCTGCCAATGCAGGGGACACGGGTTCGAGCCCTGGTCCGGGAAGATCCCACATGCCGCGGAGCAACAAAGTCCGTGCGCCACAACTACTGAGCCTGCGTTCTAGAGCCTGTGAGCCACAACTACTGAGCCTGCATGCCATAACTACTGAAGTCCACGTGCCTAGAGCCCGTGTTCCACAGCAAGAGAAGCCACCGCAATGAGAAGCCTGCGCAGCACAACGAAGAGCAGCCCCCGCTTGCCACAACTAGAGAAAGCCCGTGTGCAGCAGCGAAGACCCAACGCAGCCAAAAATAAATAATTAATTTAAAAAAATATATATATTATAAAAGTCTACTGCTCAATACGGTGCCTACAGTGAAGAATTCAATATTGTACACTTCACAGTTTGTTAGGAGGGCAGACCTCACGGTAAGTGTTCTTACCACCAAGACAAGAACAACTACAAAACACAAAAGAGCAGGAGGAAACTCTTGGAGGGGATGGATATGTTTATACCTTGACTGTGGTGATGGTTTCACAGGTGTGTGCATATGTCCACTCATCAAACTGTATACATTAAATACATCCAGGATTTTGTTGGGGGGTTTTTTGTGTATCAATTAGACTTCAATAAACCTGTTTTGTTTTGTTTTTTAAGAAAAATGTGAGAAAGCAAATAAAAAAATAATGAGTCAAAAAAAATATGTAGGGACTACAGAAGACAGTATGAATGGCTAGGAATGAATCATGGCAGGGTAGCAAGTTTTCTTTTTTAACTAGGGAGCCAACACCACTGGGTGTGGGATAAAGGAAAACAGTGTAGCTGGACTTCAGTAAGACACGGGAACAACTCTCCCCTGACACCCTTCATTCGCCCATTTATTCAACAAATACTATGGACCAACCGCCTAAGACATGCAGGCACTGTCCTCCAAGCTGGGACACAGGGATGAATCCCACGTGGAGGTGACACTGGCTACACGCTCACCTACACATCCTTGTAGTCAAGACAGAGGGACACGAGCTGTAAGAGAGCGTCACTGAGTAGAGTATAAGCTCAGTGAACAACAGCCTCCCAGGAGTGCGGCCAGAAGAGCAAAGGTACAGGTTACAGGTGGGGAGGTCTCAGGGTTCTGCCTCATTCTGTGGCTGCTTCCTTCACACAACGTGGATGAGAAGACTGATGGCATATGGTTGTTACAGCTGTGGGTGGCACAGGGGCAACCAGATGACTGGATGATGAAATTAGGATCCAGCAGTCCCCTCAAAACCCCTGGCAGTCGGGCAAGCCAAACACAATAAAATTTCAAAAGGAATATATTTAAGGTTCTTTATTTGCTTCAAAAAACTAAAACCCACTTGGGTTAAAAAAAAAAAAAAAAACTCCACGAATGTGGTTTATATAAGATTATTATATGGGACAGATGATGACTTAGAAGCATAACTAAAAATGCCATGTGATTTAGAGTGTCATGTGTCGTCTAATGTGAAGATGAGGAAGGGGGTCATCTATTCTCCTCTGGGCTGGTCAGGCCACATCTGGGGCCACGTCTGGGTCCAGGAGCCACACTTTAGAAAGATCATACAAACTCTAGCTTCTGTTAAGAGGAGAGTTACCAGCCTACGGAGGTTAGTGTATATGAAGAACTTGGAGAATAGAAGATTCACTGGGGACAGGAGACAGTCCCTCAAACCTTTGAAATTCTAGCCCATGGAAGAAGAATTAGATTCCCTCAGGGTGATCCCCAGGGGGTAAAATTAGACCAGTGGGTGGGAAGTGCCAGGGACCCTGGTTTCAGTCACGGTTACAGAAGGCATTTCCAAGAGGGGTGCCCTGAAGGGCTGGGAGCGAACGGCCAGTCCCGGGAAGCATTCACTCAGGGCTCCCTAGCCTCAAAGGAAACATTTCAGACAGGAGTTATGGTTATTTAGAATCAATAACCTAAAGGTTCCATTCAGCACTGTTCGTGCATGTCACTTGCTAATCCACGCAGGATGTCCTTTTTTAGGCAGTACAAGAAGCAAAAGAGAACGCATTTTGGCTTTTAACTTGCTGTCAAAATTTGGTGTTGGGCATGACCCATTCTAAACGTTAGTGGCAATCTCCCAGAGGAGGAAGAGGGAAAGGACACCGAGGGCGAAGGCGAGGGGGAGGGGCTGGACGTGACCTACAGTGGCTGGGAAGGAGGGGGGCGGAGGGGAAGGTCTGGCCCAGGGAAAGGATGCTCTGCTCAGGGCTGCCCACTCACCTCCTCACCCACTGAATCCACCACCTCGCCCCACCCGCCTCCTGTCTTCCAGTCTCTAACTTTGGGGACTGCTGACCTAAGTCACACAAATCACGTGTTTCTCTCTTTCATTTGATGATAAACACATATATCAGGGGAGAAAGAGGGAAAGACCTGAAGATGAAAAGAAGGGACTTCCCTGGTGGTCCAGTGGTTAAGACTCTACACTCCCAAAGCAGGGGGCACAGGTTCGATCCCTGGTCAGGGAACTAAGATCCCACATGCTGCACAGCAAGGCCAAAAAAAAAAAAAAAAAAGATGAAAAAGAAATCACAAACAATATGTAACCAACACGACGATGAAAGAGAAATCACAAACAACATGTAACCAACACAACCACTGAAATTCAGCTCTCCATCTTCACAAAAGCGTGGCTCTGACTGCCGGTAGATGTGCCCTGAAATACCCAGCTCTCCAATTTTCCACTCATTTACCAACGTACATGGTCACAACAGCCCAGCTTTCAGCCCCACAGCATTGCTGAGCAGGTCTCTCTCTGATGTGCTTTATTTTATTATTTTTTTTTAACATCTTTATTGGAGTATAATTGCTTTACAATAGTGTGTTAGTTTCTGCTTTATAACAAAGTGAATCAGTTGTACATATACATGTCCCCATATCTCTTCCCTCTTGCATCTCCCTCCCTCCCACCCTCCCTATCCCACCCCTCTAGGTGGTCACAAAGCACTGAGCTGATCTCCCTGTGCTATGCAGCTGCTTCCCACTAGCTATCTATTTTACATTTGGTAACATATATAAGTCCATGCCACTCTCTCACTTCGTTCCAGCTTACCCTTCCCCCTCCCCGTGTCCTCAAGTCCGTTCTCTAGTAGGTATGTATCTTTATTCCTGTCTTGCCCTTAGGTTCTTCATGACCATTTTTTTTTTTTAGATTCCATATATGTGTTAGCATACGGCATTTGTTTTTATCTTTCTGACTTACTTCACTCTGTATGACAGTCTCTAGGTCCATCCACCTCACTACAAATAACTCAGTTTCATTTCTTTTTATGGCTGAGTAATATTCCATTGTATATATGTGTCACATCTTCTTTATCCATTCATCTGTTGATGGACACTTAGGTTGCTTCCATTTCCCGGCTATTGTAAATAGAGCTTCAGTGAACATTTTGGTACATGACTCTGTTTGAATTACGGTTTTCTCAGGGTATATGGCCAGTAGTGGGATTGCTGGGTCATATGGTAGTTCTATTTTTAGTTTTTTAAGAAGCATCCATACTGTTCTCCATAGTGGCTGTATCAATTTACCTTCCCACCAACAGTGAAAGAGGGTTCCCTTTTCTCCACACCCTCTCCAGCAGTTACTGTTTGTAGATTTTTTGATGATGGCCATTCTAACCGGTGGGAGATGATATCTCATTGTAGTTTTGATTTGCATTTCTCTAATGATTAATGATGTTGAGCATTCTTTCATGTGTCTGTTGGCAATCTGTATATCTTCTTTGGAGAAATGCCTATTTAGGTCTTCTGCCCATTTTTGGATTGGGTTGTTTGTTTTTTTAACATTGAGCTGCATGAGCTGCTTGTAAATTTTGGAGATTAATCCTTTGTCATATTATTATTTTTTTTTTTGGCTGCGTTGTCTTCGTTGCTGCGCACAGGCTTCAGTGGTTGCAGCATGCGAGCTCAGTAGTTGTGGCACAGTGGCTCAGTAGTTGTGGCTCACAGGCTCTAGAGCGCAGGCTCAGTAGTTGTGGCACACGGGGCTTAGTTGCTCCGCGGCATGTGGGATATTCCTGGACCAGGGCTCGAATCCATGTCCCCTGCATTGGCAGGCGGATTCTTAACCACTGCGCCACCAGGGAAGCCCCTCTGATGTGCTTTAAAAAGTGGCATCTCATATGTGAATTGGAGCTAACCTTCTATCTGAACTTGTAAAACTTAACTTTTCACTGAAAAGTCATATGTATGGTAAAAATGCAAAAAACAATTTTTAAAATATGTAATGAAAGATGTCTTCCTCTTACCTCAAGTCCCAAACGCCACCCACCCTCCTGAGACGCAAAAGCTATTACCAGTTTCTCCTGTGTTCACAGATGGCTTCGGGCAGGATGTGTGTGTGTGTGTTAGAAACAGAACACATGTGTGAGCATGTGAATGCCCCGTGATGACATAAATAGATGCAAACATCACTGTTGTGCCCCTTGTTCGTTACACCTGACAACATCCCATGCTGCAGCAACACCTATTGTTACAACACCAATTAGGTCGCAGACCACTGGTGCAGAGAGGAGAGAACAACCTGGAAGTCATATTGGTTCATGTGTGATTTTCCTGCAAGGGGAGCTTAGCTTTGAATGATGAGAGCAGAATTGGAAGCTTCGGCTGGAAGGGAAGTGGCTCTCAACCTGGGGCCCTTTCCGTTGTACTTTAAGAAATTGTAAAAGGAGGGTCTGCATCGCCCAAGGGCTTGCACAGTCCCGGGCTTGCAGCAAGTGGAAGCCCTAGGAGACTCATCGTTGCTATGCTGTCCCCCAAACCAGCATTCCCACGCTATTTGTATAAATTATCATCCCCTGGGGCAGTCTCCAGTGCCACTGAGCTGTCCATCTGGACAGTCCAGGTAATTTCCCCAGGTACCAGTGATTCTTTCTGTTAATGCTCTGATTTCAAGGTTGCACCCATTTTGAATAGTCTCCCATTAACCCAACTTTTCCATAAGGCAGGTAACATTTAATGTGCATTGTTGAAGAACACATGTCACAGAACAGGAACCTCTCTCTGGAAATCACACGTGCATTGGTACGTGTCACTCTGCTGTAGTTTTTTTCACAGCTGTTCCAGACACACAGACCAAAAAGTACTAACTAGTCTCCAAACAATGCACATTTAGGCTAGGTCCAATTATTTACTTACGAAAACGATGCCGTAATTAACTTGGTCAGATGTTCTTATGGACTGATGTGTCCTCCCAAAATTCATGTTGAAGCCCTAACTTCCAGGACCTCAGAGACAGGGCCTTTAAAGAGGTGATTAAGTTAACATGAGGCTATTAGGGTGGGGCCCTAATCTGGCAGGACTGGCGCCCTTAAAGGAAGAGGAAGAGACACCAGGGATGCACGTGCGCAGGGGAAAGGCCACGTGAGGACGCAGTGAGAAGGCGGCCATCTGCAAGCCAAGGAGAGAAACCAACCCTACTGGCACCTTGATCTTAGACGTCCAGCCTCCAGACTGTGACACATAAACTTCTGTTGTTGAAACCACCCATTTTGTGACATTTTGTTATGGCAACCTGAGCAAACTAATAACAGATGTGTACTTTTCACCAGTCGTTTATTTTCCAGCATAGGTGGTATGTCTGCACTAACCCAACTGTAGGTGGGGTGGACCTATCAGGCAGGTAGGTGGGAATTCAGTTCTGCTTAGAAGGTATTATTACTCTAGGACCACACTGTGCCCGCTACCGTGTGATAGAAAGTCAGGGAACCCAGGCTTCAGAGTTTCTCAAGTGTTGCTGATACCTAAGCTAACTGGGTAGATGGGACTGATTCCCAAGCAACAGAACGTCCCCTGCGTCCTGCCCAGGCAGTGAAATGGGGGAAATCGCACAGTTTTAATATCAGAGGGCCTGGGTTTGAATACCAGCTCCACTACTTGCCTATTAGTGCCTGGGCCTTAGCAAATGAATCTCTCTAAATGCCTCCGTTTACCCCACTAAGAAATACCATGTCTACACTGCAGAGCTAACATGAGAATTAAAAATAAAGCATGTAAAAGGCTGATCACATGGTAGACAGTCATTACACGAGCACTATCCTTACTGTCATAGTTTCTGGACTACGAATTTCCATTCATAATTAACATTTTCAGGTCAAGAGAAACTTCTGGCAACCACAGTTTGCATTTCCAAGCTGTCACAGATGTACCAGTTGAGTAGTTTAGATTGGGGTAAGGGCAGGTGGAAGCAAGGAATCTGACACTTCTCCATTACAAATTCATCTCTTTCGGTCTTACTAAAACTCAAATTCATATTAACACACTCCTTAACGAAATGCAAGTGCCTTTGAAAATGTAACGCTTAAAAGCAGAGATGTGAAAAAGGGGCTACGAGATGGGTGGAGGGATAAATTAGGAGTTTGGGAATAACAGATACACACTACTGTATATAAAATAAACAAGAAGGACCTACTGTATAGCACAGGGAACTATACTCAATATTTTGTAATAACCTATAAAGGAAAAGAATCTGAAAAATATATATATGTAGAACTGAATCACTTTGCTGTACACCTGAAACTAAAACAACATTGTAAATCAACTATACTTCAATAAAAATTTTTTTTTAACGTTAAAGTGTGAAAAAATGTGCAAAAAACAAAAAGGTAAAGGGGTAAAGGGTAAGAGCCTGGGACAAGGTCAGTGCAGGGGCAGGTAAAGGGAAAATCACTGCAACAGCAGCAGCTTCATGAACTTGCCTTAGGATTTTGCTGACTACTAGCTATGCGGTACGGGCATTCGCCTAATGTCTTGTGACACGCCGCCCCTCCTTCAGCTGTCACGTTCCCCACGGACAATACCGCAAAGCTATATTTATAGCCAACCGTACAAGACCTCACCACACGAATGTATCCACCGAGTTTGGGATACAGATGGAGTTCTGTGAAATTCTTCTGACACAGCTGCCCAGTTGTTCATCCTACAATATTATGGAGAAGAAAACTCACCTGATTCCTCCCTCGAATCCCTGAATTAAACCTAGTGATCGATGAGCTACTGTTTCATCCATCCTTGCGGATAACGTTCACACCATAATACTAAATGAGAAACAGTAAGACATCTAATCTCGCTCACCTGGAAAAGGCATATGGTTTTTGTTGCTCGTGTTCCATTTGCATCAGTCCACTGGGTCACGAGTGCACCAATTCCAATACAACCGTAACACGTCCTTATTACAGGAACACTTCACTCTGAAGGGAGAAGGAGTCCTGCCCGAGAGGATCCTGGACGACTAAAGTTTTCTGAGCGAAAAACTTTATTGTGTTATTTCGATGGAGATTTTCTTCCATTTATACAAATATCCATTTTTTTCCATGTAAGTGTATGGCCTGCACCATCTTTGGGGAAAATGAGCTCCTCCTGTTTAATACCTGCTATGACGAGTAGTATTTTCATTCGTCCAAAATAACCCTAGTTCCTAATGGAGCTCTTCAAGGAAGAGGACACTCCTCTGATGAGGAGGCAGCTGAGGCGTTCCAGGGACAGTGCCAGCTCCTCCTGCCGCCCGGTGGGTGGGGGCAGGCACCTGGCAGGGGGGCCCACCCTCCCTGCCCCCAGCACCATGGCCTGGCCCCTGCACGGAGCCCCTGACCCAGAGAGAAACCTGGCTCCCGTCTCTCACACCCTCCAAGTTCCTCTGGCCTCAACTTCATAACCTTAAGTTCCACTAAGCTTTTCCCAATCCTTCTGTTCTCCAGTTAAAATTCTCAACACGGAATCCCGTAGCTCAGCCCCCGTCTATCCGCCAGCCACACCAGATGTCCAAACCTGGGCCGACAAACTGGAGAAGGGTCGGGGGCTTCTGGTCCTCAGAAGGCTGCTCCAGGGACAAGGTTATGGGTGAGGCAGTGCCAGAAGGGGATGAGGCACCGTTAGTGACCTATTGAGTCTTCAAAAACAGCCCCCTGCTTTAATCAGGACCCAGGGAACACAACTGTGTTCTCTCCAGCGGAGCCCTTGGGGGGGTTATAGAGTCCAACTTCCTTCTCTGGCCCTACACATTTCTCAGCTGGAGCCCTGATATGTTTCTCTTCACTCATCTGCACCCCAGTACTTCAACTACCTGTTAGCAAATCACAGCCTCCTCGTGTTTGGGGATGCTGAGTTCTGCAGTTGTGTGACTCGCCTTCACCGCTGAAGGCTGCTGTGATGCGTCCCAGATGCCCGGAGGTTGGCGGCCCCGCTAAAATGGGGAAACTCATCATCATTTCAAGTCTTAGGACTCAGCCTGCTTGTGGAAGGATCCCTTCGGCAACATCCCCACCATGTGGCTGTCCAGCCTCTGCTCCAGCATCTCCAGTGACAAGGGACTCACCAGGTCCAGAGGCAACACATTTTGACTTTAAATGACTTTATCAGGACTGTACTTCATCCTGAGGGTGAAAGTCACATCCCTCTGGCACCCACCCAAGGACCCCAGTTCATACCCCAGAGCCACAGAACAGGTCGAATTGCAGGGAAGCAGCCAAGTGTAGTAAGACCCTGCGCCTCCGGGTCAGGATGTCACTGAGCAAGGTAATGATGACACACACACACCCCTTGGTTATAAAAGGAAAAATAAGTAAAAATGGTGCCACCACCCTGAGGATGAGAACGGGACAGTTCCAGTGCATGGAAACCCAAGCACACAGCCGTGTTATCACTTTCCTATCTGCTGCTGCGTGGCAGCCCTTCAAAACCTGAAAGATCTTTCCTCCGAACCGTCTCTCACCCAGGGTAAACATCACACCACTCCGTGCCTCTTAGGATGTCTTTTCAAGACCCTTTACCATCTAGAAGTCACTCTGCTTATCAATGCGGTTTCTTCTGTTCCCTTTTCTAATTCTAGTTTTTTATATCACCCATGTTAGTTTAGGGACAAACTGCCAAAAGCTTCCCCCATGTGAGCCTGGAGGGGAGACCTGGAGAGGAGACCCCTCCCGGGGAGGCCTCCTTTGCGAGCATGGTCCAACCACACCCTCCAACGGCCCAGCAGAACTTCTGGAGCCTATTCAGTCCTGACCATCAGGTCAGCGGGATGGTTTCCTGCCCTTCGCAGCCAGCACATGGGAGAGTCCTCTTGAAGCTTGGCTCCCTTTAACTTCCTTTCCTCGTCAGAGCTAAGGGAATGCTGGCTAGGGCCCGGACAAGTCTGGGCAGTGCCGAGCGTGGCTCTTCTAAGTACCAGCTTGTCTTAGCCCGGGCTGCTCTAACTGGGGGGCTTAAACACCAAGCATTTACCTCTTACAGTTCTAAGCTAGGAAATACACATACTAGCACAAGCTTAGAAGACACCTGGACTTGAGGACACTGAATTCTTCACAGCAGGTCTTTAATAATTTTGGCCATCAGGGAAAGTACTTTGGCAGTGGGGTAGTATCCAGCTGCGTGGCTTAAATATCAGGAATCTTGCATTTTTTCTATTCTGGCTATCACCTGTCCTGGTGTATGCCATCTCCCAGCAACAGTGAACAATGTATGTGGAAGAGTCTCATTTCCTACATCTTCTAAACTTGGTTTCATGTGCAGTTGGTGGAGCTAAGCATTTCGAGGAGTCTGAATGCCAGAGTTGGCTGAGGGTCTGAGGAGGTGCCCACCTGGCACAGCTGGGGAACACAAGCATTGCGATCCTGGGGCCATGCTTCCAGAGAAAGATGTGTTCAGATGGGAATGTGCTCAAGCCTTTGAGCACCTGAGTGCTCATGGACCCTCCAGGCCTGTTCACAAAGGCTCCTGTTGTGCTACATGGCCCCTAAGCTGTATATCTACTGTGTTTTTTAACTTTAAATTTTATCAAGTTAGCACTTGCCTCTGATTTCAATCTGTATAGACATTTTTTGAATCCTATTTTTGACATCAAATATAGCAGCTCTCATTCCCTGCCTCGTGTTGTTTGCAAATTTGATCAGTGTCCTTAACCTAGGAACTAAAAATCAATTAAAGACCCTGCAGATGCCATGAATCACAGCACTTCTATGAAACGGTCCGTTTTTCTCTAAGGTTGCAGGACCAAGCATCATCTAATTCTCAGGAAGCTAAAGGAGGAACCCCCAAGACAGCCAAGTCGTACATGACTCCACAGCTAGCCTGATGCCTCTACAAGTCCGGCAGGGATATGTCTAGGAAATTATGGGATACCTCCAAGGTTCCACGAAGCCCGGCCTCTGCCCACCTCACCCTCCTGGCAGGGAGCTATGAGAGGTCCCTCTCCAGATGCACCCAGCCAAGTTACAGGTCTGGCTGGAACGGAAGGTGGCAGCAAGGGGCAGACACCAAAACTACACACAGTGGGAAAGAATTTGTTCTTCATAAGGAAATCAGGGACTATTGGGAAACGGATGGATGGTGACAGCTAAAAACCTGACAAATGTCCCCAACATCCCAGCCCCTCACCCCAGACACACAGTTTCTCTCTACACCACCCACTGTTTACCTCTTCCAGAGAATTCACACACAGTAACATTCACTCACCTGTTTGTTTGTCTCTCTTCTAGAACACAAATCCCATAAGATTCAGGAACTTGCATGTCATTCCCCATTGAATTGGAAAAGCTTATTACACAGAAGACACTCGATAACCATTTGCTGAAGAATGAATGAGTCCACAGTTGCCTCTCACTAAAATGAAGATTATCGAATTGATCATATTTTTATCAGTTTAGTTAAAGATGTAAACCATCTCACTTTATATCAAATCTCTCTTAAAAAGGTTTGGTATTTAGGTTTCAGGTATATAACTGGGAGTTTAATTATTTTCTGTGATACACAAGGATTATTCAACCACCATTCAATATTAATTTTTCAGATATGTGAAGCTTGTCTACTCACATTCAGAGGTTTTCCTTAACTTGTCTTTATCTAAATCAGTCAAGTCTCTTCTCGTAAGTGAGAAATATTAAATAAATGGCTGCTTTCATAAAATAAAGAAGTGACTAGCAGAAATAATCTGCAACTTCTGTGAACAAGCTTTTCTTTAGTGTCTAAGATAATAAACACCACTTAGAAGCCACGGACTTTGTGCCACGAGTTTTACAGATCGGTCCCCAGCCCCCTATTCAGTGTATCATTATCCCAGCGACAGGGATGCTCAGGAAACCAAGGGAAAGCCTCTCGTCCAAGGTCCCTGCTGATGAGGAAGCAGGATCTGAACCCAGGTCTGGCTTACACCAAAGCTCAGGATTGTTTATTTTACTATTAAATCCACACCAACTACTCCACTACACCTTGTGTCTTCTCTGAATACCACAGTTCATCATATCTGAGGTTCTATCTACGGTGGCTGACATACAACTACATCATGAAGTACAGCACTGCCAATTACAGTGAAAAGACACCATCAACTGGAAGGTACATCACAATTTCAGACGTGTTAAAATGTGTATTTATAGACACACATTTACACACACATACACAGCTTAGATTCAACAAAATACAGTAATCCACTAACTTTGGAACAAATTATTCCTAATAAGTGTCATAAAATATAAATACCGGGCTTCTCTGGTGGCGCAGTGGTTAAGAATCCGCCTGCCAATGCAGGGGACACAGGTTCGATCCCTGGTCCGGGAAGATCCCACATGCCGCGGGGCAACTAAGCCCGTGCGCCACAACTACTGAGCCTGTGCTCTAGAGCCCGCGAGTCACAACTACTGAGCCTGCCTGCTGCAACTACTGAAGCCCGCGCGCCTAGAGCCCATGCTCCACAACAAGAAAAGTCACCGCAATGAGAAGCCCACGCATCACAACGAAGAGTAGCCCCCGCCCGCTGCAAATAGAGAAAAGCCTGTGTGCAGCAACAAAGACCCAACACAGCCAAAAATAAATAAATAACTTAAATTTAGAAAATATATATATAAATACCTCTCTAAATCCTTTAGAAAATTAATTTTGCCCTAAGTACAGAAAAAAAAGAGATAAATCTCAAGTGTGAATAAAGTTACAGGAAACTGCGAACATTTACAAACGCATTCCCTCTTTTTAAATTGCTTCTTCTCATCTGTGGCATTAAAGCATGCTCTTTATAAATGTGAAGAGTTGCTGACATCTCTCCCACCCATCAACATGACCACAGCTCATCCATATCTTCACACACTTGAGTGCATGAAAAGCAGTAAGCACATTTGTTTTGAACCCACCATGAAAGGGGCTTGAAATCTACTTGCTGTTCTCAACTTTGGTTTATTTTCTCCAAAAGTTAAGGAAAGCAATCATAATTTCTCATTCCATAACAAGGAAAAATATACTCTTTGCTGAAGACACAGTCTTAAGTCTCTATAAAATCAAAGACCCCCAACACTTCAGAAAACTCTCTGGATAAAGTTTATATTTGAATGACCAACTGGAAATGCACGAATCTTCAGGGCCTTTTCTTACTCCTCCTGAAAGAACTGGCATCGTAGGCCCACACGGTGTCTATCCCCTCCCCCGTGACCTGGGCCGGGGTCCAGTGTGGGAAGGGGAACCGGCAAGCAATGACTCTAGCCTCGTCCTCAAGTTCAAGCTCAAGCTTCTTCTCCAACTGCGGCATCTGTGGAGAACGACAGCCACCATTTCAGTGAGCGGGTAGTCGGAGGAAATGATTTCTCAATGTCCTTTTGTATCTGCATCCCTGAAAAAAACCTGTGCAAAATTACTGATTGTAAAAAGATCACTCCTGGGCATAAATACATCATCAAATAATCCATTAAAATACAGAAGTCACATGAACAACAGTTATAAGAATATTCTAGTATCAATTATAAAATTTGCCATTTATAGCAGATGTGTACCACAGAGTTCCACTTTCCTGACTAAAATCATGATGTGGCAGTAATTAATGTGAGAAGCAGCCTTAAATTATTTACCTGCCTAAACATTTCAATCTACCCTGTCTCAATTACTTATCTTTTTCCACATTTTTAACATGTCTGAAATCAGGATACATCTTACAATTGACATTGTCTTAGAATTATAATTGGCAACATTTTTTTTTCTTTCCCAACAGCAATGGTACATCTTAAAATCAACAGCACCTAAAATCAACAAAAAATGGTATAATTAGACCATGAAAAAATATACACATTCTACCAACTTGAAATATGATGAAATATTTCATAGTTTTAAAAAATGTATCCATAACACACTGATAATTAATTTCTTGATAGTCAACATAACTTATAAAAAATAAAATCCTCTTATTTATCACTTTTGCATAATTTTCTTACTAATCTATCTGTGAAGGAGGAGTTTTACTGCTTGCTAAGAGTACTGACATTGTAATTACATCAGCAAATTAACAGCTGCTTAAAATTTTATCTTCAGGTCCTAAAATTATATTACCACCTTCACCTCCTAAAAACATCTTTTCTACTTTATTCCTTTAATTTGTTATTTTGGAATAATTTCAAATTTATAGAAAAGTTGCAAGAATAGAGCAAAGAACTCCTGTATTCCTTTACCCAGGTTCACCAATTTTTAACAGTTTGTCTTATTGCTCTCTTCCCCTCTCTCTGAACATTTTCTCTAAACCACTTGAGAACAGGTCGCATACAACATGGCCCTTTACTCCTTGGTACTTCGGTATTTTCTAAGAAAGAGCCCCAGCACAGTTATCAAATTCAGGAAATTTAACATTGTATTCCAGTAATAATAATTCCAATAGCATCCCAATTTTGTCAAATGTCCCAGTAATGTCCTTCACATTGTCCCACAGCCGGGCTCCCACGCTGCATGGAGCTGTAACGGCTCCTCAGCCTCCTTTAGTCTCTCACGACAATAACCTCCTTTAAGAACACAGGCCCGTTATTTACCGGGCGTCCCTCTGACACGCGCTCATGATGACTTGGTGCATGCGTCCTTGGCAACGCCCCACGAGCCGGGCTGTGAACTTCGCAGGGCTCCACGGTCCTGAGCCCACGGGGTCCTCCTGCTTTGAGGGTGACTTACCGCTTGGTCAAGGAGCTTTCTGGTGTCTGCACAGTGTGGTTACTACTGCTCCTTTACAATGGGTAAGCAAGTGCGGGGAGACGCCTTGAGAAGATGCAAATGTCCTGTTACTCATCCGGCTGCCCCCACTCGACGCAGCATTCCTGATGATTCTGCCTGAGTCAAGCTTTACTGTAAGGATTGAAAGTGGCAATTTGCTAATTCCATCCTTCCTCCCAGATCGACAGTCAGAACGTCGAGGAATAGCTTTCCCCTCTGTCTCTCCATCACTGTAAGTGTGAACTCCTGGACTCTCACTTCATTCAATGGATTACAACCCACCATCGTCCTTGTTTATTCTAGCACACAAATCGTCCCAGCTTGGCCACTGGGAGCTCCCTCAAGCTGGCTTCCCTCTCCTGTGGATGTGCCCCATCAAACATTCTGAGCACCTCCTGCTATTCGGGCTCAACAAAATGTTCCAGGCTTTTCTATCTGCCCTTCCTCAGCCCTGGGATCAGCCATTTCTCAAACATTCCTGGTTCCTCTGAGTGAGAAATGATATTTAGAAACCAAGATCTGAGCAAAACCTACTCCCTTTAAAAGTAATCAATTAAATCAAGATGAACAAATCAATAGGGCTTCTAGGAAGATTTTATTCCTCACCTATGTATCTTTAAAGAAAGGTCTGGAAAAACTCCTCTACATGACCTATGGCTGCAGTGAGCCAGAATTCTGATTCTTCATTAGAATCAATACCAAGATAACAAAGAATAAATTCCATTAAGGATGGAATATTTCCATTCTTTTAACAGCTAGTAAAAGACTGCTTATGCTTTTTTAAAAAATAAAAAAAAAAAGGAAAAGTTTTGTTCCTTGAAGGAAAAAATTAAACGAGCAAAGAATAGGACAATATGTGTTTTTCCAAAATATCAGACATTTCTTGTGGTAATTTTGTTCACGGAAAGGACAATTATAAATTTATTCACATTACCATTCTTCTTTTCTCTTTTACAGATCTTTTATTTCAAAATGACTGTCATATGCTAAGTCAAGATAAACCTACAAATGAAAGGCACTATTTCAATCATAAGAAATTAACTGACTAAATTACACAAAAATATGCAACAAACCTGGGTCTTGATATCATACACAAAGAGAAGCCGTGATGTGCCCTGTCCGCCTAATGAAATTAAAATTATTCATACAATTACACGTTTCAAAGTGACAGGAACTCATCATATTCTTATTACATCTTCAAAACTTTAAACGTAAGTTGAAACCAGCTCAAAGGCGTAAGACACATTAGCCAAGTGCACCTGCAGCTCCGAGCTGCTTGGTCACTCCTCCCTGGAACGGGCTCGGCTTCTAGGGTAACCCACGCGCACACCCGCTTTCCTCCTCCCCCTCCCCCTCCCCCTCCTCCTCCTCTGGAGTCCTTTGCTGGGGGCCAGGGCTCAGGCCTTACACGGCTCCGGCCCCTCCCCAGGTGACCTCAGCCACTCGTCGGCTTCAACTCCTGGCACTAATGCCCCACGAGGCCTCCCTCCCGCGCCCCAGACTCCTGGCGTCCACTGCCGCCCACCTGATGTACCCACACGGTCCCAGACTGCACGTGCCACGTGGAATTCCTGACCTCCCCTTCCACCCTTGCGCACTCTGCCTGCACCTTTCCGGCTCAGCAAACTCCAGCAGCTCAGGCCAAACACCTCGGGGCGCCCTGGGCTCCTCCTTCTCTCACGCCCCCGACTGGATCTGCCTGCTCACCCTGTTGGTTCTCTCCTCACGAAGCATCCAGAATTGGACCACCTCTCCCCAGCTGCTCCACTGACGGCCCGGAGGCCTGCCAGAGCTCAGACCCCGTGCCCTGGCTCCTCCCCGTCTGCTCTCCATGGCAGCCTGTGTCCTTCCCACCCAACCCCCATCTCCTCTCGGACCTCACCTCCCCCCTCCCCCCCGTCGCTCCCCTCCTCCCTTCCTCGCACCCACCTCCCTGCTGCTCCTGGGACCTGCAGGCACACACCCCTCAGCGCCTTTGCCTTCGCAGTGGCTGTTCCTCTGCCTGGACCGCTCTTCCTGACCAGCCGGCCACACGGCTCCCCCCTCGCCACCACGGGTCCCCTTTTCAGGACAGTCTCTGCCCCGTCCCTCTCTCGCTTCAGTTAGCCCCACGGCACTGACCCCCTTTTATCATACGACATATTCCGTCAGTGCACAGACATCTCACTGAATATCTGCTCTCCCCACTAGCCTATAAACACCTTGGGGCGGGGATGTTTTTCTTTTTCATCCACTAAAGTGTTCCAAGTGAGCAGAACAGGGTCTGGTGCTTAGTGGGCCCTGAATAAACACTTGTTGAATGAATGAATGAATGATAAATGATTCGGTTGTGAATCATGTTTCTTGATCAGAACATGATGATAGTATTTTCATTCATCAAGTCATAACAGGATCCGTAACTAAAATTAAAGGAGTCATTCTTTGAAGTTACGAAACTTAACAGCCCACTGGAAAAGTGTACTTAATGGGTATGTTTACACGATATTCATCCATTCGTTTGACACACGTTTCCGGGGCCATCACAGGGCCGGGTGCTGCTGAGCTGGAGGTCTGGCAGCGAGGACGACAGGCCCGCCCTGCTCCTGAGCTCAGTGCGCGGCGCCCGTGGCCGACAGCACCAAAGCCATCGCACACGGAAACGTGCGGCCATGTGTCCTCAGAGAGAGCAAAGGGCTCTGGAAGTCGGGGGCGTTGGGGCTTGTCTCACAGGGCGATCAGCGACGGCTCCTCGAAGGAAAAGACATCCGACCTGCGACTGCTGAGCAGACGCTCCCTAGCCAGGCCCAGAGCTGGGGGCACTGAAGTCAGAGGGAAGGACACAGCCCCACACAGTGCGGTTTAAGGGCCAAGAGAAGGATGGAGCTGGTGTGCGGAGGGCTGGCGGAAGCAGGGCCACTCGGGCCACGTGGCGGGCCGGGCCGAACCCTCACTGCTTTCAAGCAGCAAGAAGTCACAGAAGGGTTTTCAACAAGGACACAGCCGACCTGCCCCACGTTCCGAAAAGACACTCTCGGGGCATGAGCTTGTGTTAAGTGCGGCTGTTTACCATCCTAGCAGTGCCCTGCCACGTCCACCGGCACCCTCACTCCTGCTACGCCGGACACACACCCCGGCTGAAAGGTCAGGGCCGCTCTCATCTGAGCTACGCCTGCACAGCGCTGCTAGGAAGCACCAGCGCGGCACCGGGAGCACAGTGAGGAGGAGTAACGCCAGTAACACCAGGGCTCCTGCCTCTGAAGCTCCCGAAGCGTCCCCCGGCTTCTCACGGCCTACGTGTGCTTCAGTCGCCAGTGGAAACCTTTCCTGCCGTGCTGGCTTTGTCCAGCCACCGAGCCACTGCCAGGAAACTGGCCAGGGAAATGCATTCTATTGACAGAAGATGGCACGATGGGGCCCAGACGGGGTGAAGAACTTTCCAGCGCTCACACGACCCGCCGAGGGCCAAGCGGCCCCCCGAGTCCCCCGGGAGCACTCCCCTCCCCTCACTGCCTCCACGTAGGCAAAGCTGGGCAAGGGGGGAAGCAGGGCCCTCCGCCCGGAAACCGGGGCCCCCAGACCCACAGAAGCCACCTGGGCCCTGCAGCCCGATCGATCCCCCTGCATGCAAGACTCCAAGTCGGCTGAACCCCTCTTATCCCAGGGAACGTGGGTGCTTCGTGTATTTCACCTGCTCCCTTTTTCTGGGAACAGTGAAGGGCTGCAAGTTCCTTATCTAAGATTTCTCCGTGTACAGAAGAATGGACGATAATCGTAACAGTATTCATCAAAATAACAGACTCTTATTTCCCTTGAGTGAACAGTTCCCAAAACTGACTGCAAACGTGGTGAGAAGCGCAAGGAGCTGGAGGCCAGCAAAGGCCACTGCTGCCCCCTAGTGGGACACAGCTGCTGCAGCCGCCACGGGGCCTCTCGAGACAGCGAGGAATAAATACCGACTTTCTGTTTTTAGAAAGTACAGATTTCAAATTAAAGTTATTTGCCCCGAAATGCTAATTATTCCAAAAGAATGCCCAAACTTCACAATGAGTAGGAAATAACCATCAAATTCCATAGCAGTTCTATGATCCTAAATAGTTCTTTTTCTTTTTTTTAATAACCAGGGATCATGCCTTTCTACCTCTTTTCATTTCTATAACAGAAGTGTAGATGCGAAGGTTTCATCTTAATTTTAGGCTTGCTAAGAATTACGAACATACATACTCCTGCCACTTTCAAGAATATCTAACAAAAGCACTTCTAAATAGACTTTTTAAAGAAAATGGCATTGCACTGAAAGTCCTAATAGTAAGACAAAACTTCTCCAGCATTGAGACATCTTAAACAAAAATTAGGGTACGAATAAGAAGGCATAACAACAAAAAAAGTAAATTTCTTTTTTTTTTAAATTAAAAACCATATCAGTCATACAGTGGCATTTCAGCAAACATCCAATTTTACCAAGATTATTATGGCTACAATTACATATTTTGAAAAGTGAAGGGGGATTTCTTTCTATGGTCTGTAAACCAACAATTGCAATGAAAGCATCCCATTCTGGTCATCTTTCCAAAGGCTAAATTTAGGATCATTTTCAGTCTGATGCTGCAGCATTTTCACTTGTTAAAGTACAGAGTCAAAGTTCAATACAAATCAGTCAACTGAGGTCAACTGAAACTAGTCAACGCTCATCCACCCTGAAAATCATCTCACTGCAAAATCCAAGGAATGATCAACTCAAAGGGAACATTCCCTTAACTTTCCCAAGTGATTTCAGCAGAATATAAGTGAGCGAACGTGAAAATCTCCACCCATATTAGACACCAGGAGCTCATAAAGCAGTTTTCAGACTGGAATTTTTAGGGCTTAGGTAGATCATTGAGACCTTTATCTGAAGCAAAAGTTTTAAACTACAAGACTGGATCTTTTATGATTAATCTTCTAGGGCCCTGAAGTACTTTGTTAAACCAATGATCTAAAATCCGATGTTCCCTCAGAATCTCGGGAGGCTGTCATTTTGCACATGGGGGAGCAGGCCAGAGAGAGGTGGTCTGTTCGGGCTGGAAGCCCCCTCATAACCTAGAACCAAACACGCAGGGGGCAGGAGAGTGCGTACTCACCATCTGGGGCACACCAAAGATAACAACATTTGAGTACTGCGAAAAAGTGACCTAAAGGGGAGGGAGAAAACAATTCACAGATTAATTTTTGAAAGCCAAACGTTAGCTTAAGTTTTATTTCAAAATGAGTAGCAATTTCCCATTTCACCCAACAGTGGGTTTTTCGCAAAGAGCGGCCCTTTTTAAGATTTCCCACGTTCACACTTTCACCCGTGTTAGTTCATCTGTTACAGTTTTCCAAAAGTTTCCCGTAAGTTATCTTATCTCACCTGCAGAGCCACTCCATGCAGGGTCGCCCGGGGTCAACTGTCAGGAAGGCAGTGACTCATCCAGTGACCACAGGTGCTCATCCAGGTAGCCCGGGCCGTCCGCACCCCGGGCCCACTTTCTACTCCACTCTCTACCAAACGAGCTTAGCAAGAGCTCAAGGGGTTTCAGAACCACCTGTGTTTCCTGTTGCGCCATCCTTAGAATTCTAGTCCCCCTCCTCTTCTCTAAATACTAAGTTAAAAATGCAATAAAATGGTCTTTAGCTGGAAAACCGGGGGGAAAAGTGCTTCGCCAGTCAAAGTTCTTAGTGCCCAATAAAATTTTATTTACTCTATGGAGGGATCATTTACGTATATACAGAATAAAAACAATGCAAGCAAAACTTGAGTGAATTTTTATAAGCTACTGATGACAATATTACAACAGGAAATTCTTATTTAAGAAAAAGCATTTTATGGAGCATTCCTAAAGCAAAATTACAGGGCACTTTTTAGAGAATAAGTAAACTTGTAAATATCTTGTGCTTTATGAAGACATGAAGGAACCATGACAGCATGGCTGGTGGATCCCTTCTTTTCTCCTGCACCATCTCTGTCTCTCTCTAGGTATGTATACACATACACACACACTCACACACATACACACACTCACACACATACACACACACACTCACACATACACACACTCACACACACATATACACACACTTACACACTCACACATACACACACGCACAGTCTCACACACATACACACATATACACACAAACACACACATATACAAACACACGTATACACACTAACACATAAACACACACACATACACATTCACACACACAAACGCTCACATAAACACATACACACACAAATACACATACACACATTCACACACACATACATACGCATATACACACACATAAACACACTCACACACATACACACACACACACACACCCCTATTTACCAAGAATGACATTAACAAGTTAATGTCTATATTACGATGTATAAGACTTCCAAAAGAGATCAAAATCTTATCACTGCATAATAAATAGAAATGAGAACTTTCTTAATTGAGTAAATAAAATGTTAGTATTCACATGACCTATAAGTTATAAACCTGAAGTTTCTACTCCAAAGTAGGGTTGATTTGTAAAATGTATCAATTTAAAAGCTGTTCACATTTCATTATGCTGAAATATACACTTATATTTCTTCTTCTTTTAATACATCTTCAGTTTTCAGTCATACTAATCATGAACTATAAAGTTTGGGGGTGGAGTTTCCTAGCACCATCCTCTGCCTTACTTACCTTCCACAAGTCTGAGATGTAAAACTTGGCCGATGCCTGCACCCCTTCCCGCCGAGCGCAGTATCTGGAGTACCAGACGAGCCAGGGGTTTAATTCATAACCCACAGCCATGAATCCTTCCTTTGCAGCTGCTATTACCTGTGGAGAGAGGCCATATTCAAAATAAGAAAAACATCAACTCACATGGTCAAATCATATGAAAACTTCCTATTTATGGTCTATAATCATAAAACATCCAATCAAAAGGTGTTTGTTCAAGACACCATTTAAAGGTGGAGCTCTGAAGTTACAATAGCTTTGTGGACAACGTAATGCCCGTCCATTTAAACTCAGTTTTCTTATTTTTCTGTCAAAGATTTCACCTTGAGCATCAGAACAGACAGGCTTGCTTTGGACAGCTGCCTAATTCATTCTGGACTGGCCCACCCCGGGAAGGGCTGACAAAAAGTTTCTGAAAACCTGCCTTCTCTTCCATCACTGACGGACAGCAGCAGGCGAACTGAGCGAGCCTGGGGCCCGCCTTGTGAACTGGCTGTAACACGCAACGAGAACAACCGGTCAGTGAGGACCCTGCCATTAATTACACAATTCCTTGGTATTTGAAGATGGTTCGCTCAAAATCGACAACACGTAAAAGCAAAATGGAACGAGTCCGAACAAAGTCAAGTGCCGGATGCCCCCGGCCTCCAAAGGTGAGAGGGACGGTGGGCTGGGCTGGGGTCTCTGCTCACCCTGTTTTGCCACCACTGTTCAAGGGAGCAGCCCTGAAGGAACTGTCCCATCTACGGCAATTTCCCAAGTAACTACAGTGTCGCCCCTCTGCCATTTTCTTAGAAACCAGAAAGAGACCATCCAGAGATGTAAAGTGTTCATATCTGGATTTTAAAATGTCCTCCTAGTTAATATATACATCTCCAGATTTCTTCAAAACAAGTCACTCTTGCTGATTATTCCAGGTCACTACCATGGAACTGCAGGGTCCACGTCTGCAGGGACAGTGAAAGGTGCTGTACCCTGCTGGTTTCCACACTAAATGTTTCCAGAACACGAGCCTATACTTCTGCTATCCTCACTTCCTGCTCATCATCTGGGTGGGGGCCTGAAGATGGCGCCACCTTGCCCAGCGAGGGACACCGTTGGCCAGTCAGTGGCTTTGAGTCTTTATTTATAGGTTCCCAGCTGGGGTCACAGTGAGCTGAAGTCACTGAAAGTCTGATTTTTGGAGAAGTGGGGCTCAACACATTGGCTCTTCCCTATTTAACTCAATATTACCACACAGGAATTATGATACTTGTATAAATACAGGTAAATGTAGAAGCATTTGTGATGCAAAAAATGTAAAACAAACTACATGACTTCACATGTTTCTTCTGGTTATGCTACCTCTACTGCCTAAGTTTTTTAATGGACAATTTCATAATTACAAATTAATTGTTCCTTTTTACCTGGCAGATCTACAGTGCACTTTCGCCTTTAAGAAAAATTAAATCTGAGAAAAATAAATTCCAAAATCCCGCTGGAGGGCTTAGAAGTTCAGCCAAACAAACACAAAATTAAATGACTACTTTATTAAGCTGTCAATTTAGCAAGTCTTTGCATAAGCCTCACAAGAACTGTGAAACAGAAATTTTAAGCCTTAAAACCTAAAAAAACATAAACCTTAAAACATCTTCGCATAACTCACGATACGCCCGTCGCCGCTACCGATGTCTACCAGGGGTCCTCTCCTGCATCGCAACATTTTCACAACATTTTCAATCTGCTTTGCAGTTGCAGGTACAAAAGGCAAACAGATTCTTCGGAGGGCTGGTGTTATAAACGGTGTGGCCACGGCGTACACGGCCATCAGCGTCCCCCCAACAATGCCAGTAACTAAGAACCCCCAATTGCTTTTCTTCAAACTGTTGCCCTCAAGACTTGTAGGTGGAACACATCCTGACTGCCTTTCTTCTTTAAGTGTTTCTGGGGGTGTCCCTGGATTGAGAGCAAGCAGAAAAGATATATGTAGCACCAAATCAGAAATCCAAGGTAGTGGTTTTTTTTTTTACAATTATTATTGACAAATAAACTCATGCTTTTTAAAGGATAATTTTGCTCAATGGAATTTAAATTACAAATGTAGAAGTCCACAATGAGTTCTAGAGTCCAGAAACTCAAGTGTTTTACAGAAAATTATTCAATACTCATGGAAGACTAAAACCTTTTCTTTCCAACATATTGGTTTTTTTTCTAGGCATCAACCTTAGAAAACAATGTGTTCCAATCTACTTGGTATTTTATGAATCAGTATCCATTAATTCAAATATTAACTATGTACTCCATATTTTTATGGTTCAGAACAAAGCCCCATAAAGAAATAAGCATGAAAATGTCTGATTATTACCCTATTTCAAATAGGATGAAAGTATTTTACATCAAAATTGGTCAGGCATCAATAATCCAGTTGTACAAATTCTGAAGTAACAGAGCAGACAAAATTCAGGTTTTACTAAATATGGTAATAAGGAGATTTTTAAAGCAGATCCACAAAGAACAAAAAATAAAATAAGCATTTCAATGCTATCACAAGTACAGAATAAAGCAAACTCTAGTCACCGATTACAGAGGAAACAAATGGTAACTTACATAACCTCCTGTTGAGTTTTATCCTTTAGAAGGTATTCCTAATAGGATCTCAAGTTTTTTAAGTTGAAACTGACTTGAAATTAATTTCTAAATGGATTAATGATGAGCACAGCACAGAGCAAAGGGCACGGCTGCAGAGGCTGCCAAGGTCAGGACCCTGGCTCCGCCCCTCACTGAGAGCTGTCACCCTTCACCTCTCCGAACCCCAGTCTCCTCCTCTGTAAGGTGAGGATCATGGGATCCTTGTGAGGATGAAACAAGGGGATACAGGAAGACCACTCAGAACAGCGCCCAGCACTTGAACCCCACAGGGAACAAGACATTGCTGCCCTGAACCAGCTGTCGATCTCACTGGAGCGCTAAAACCAAAACCACAGGAATCTGTAGGAAAAAGGAGAGTGAGAGGAGGGGCGACAACAGAGTCTTATCATTCGAAGACATTAGTGTTCATAGTTTTGGCGTCAGTAAGCCGTACAAAAGGCCCACTGGGTTAGTCTCCTGCTGCTGCTGTAAGAAATTACCACAAAGTTGGTGGGTTAAAACAACACGCATTTATTAACGTACAGTTCTGGAGGTCAGATGTCTGAGATAGGCTGGCTGTGCTGTGTTCCTTCTGGAAGCTCTAGGGTAGGATGGGCCACCCGCATTCCTCGGCCACTGGTCCCACATCGCTCAACCTCTGCTTCCATCGCGACACCTCCTCTGACAGCCCTGCCCCCCTTTCCTTTATAGGAAAGGAATCCTCTCCTTGTGAACACACTGGCCCACTCAGACAAGCCAGGATAATTCCCCCACGTCAAGGTCCTTAACTTAACCACATCTGCCAACTCGCTCCCCAGGTAGCGTCCTCACAGGGTCCGGGGATTCAAACACGGACCTATTTCCGCCTACCATACCCATGAGATGTGGTCATTTGTCACAAGTGTGGTGAGGTCCAAATGTGAACACAGGACACGCCAGAAGCTGGCCCACGGCTGTGAGTCACTGCTTGGGGGGGGGGGGGGTAGGGGGAGGCGCTGACCCACCTCAGCATCTCCCGCTCGGTGCAGCTTTGTTGTTGATGCCCGAGGTCCCCTAAAGTGAGTTTTACAACTAGTGTCGGGGAGGAAAACCAGTTCAGACACAACAACAAAAGTCTACTGCTGATGCAGGCGATGGAGGTGAAGTAAAAGTAAAGTTTAGGAAAGTGATTGTGCTTGATAGAAAGCAAGAGTTTTAAATACATTCTCATTTATACTTTTCAGCATTGTATGAACTTACATGCTAATAGAAGTGCATCTGATTTTTTTTTTTTAAAGTCAAGGCACATCTGTCATGCCTTGTGTAAAATCCTCCTGCAGGCATTGCACTTGTAGAGGACAGTGGTTAGGAAGATTCCAGCCACACAACTCTGGAGCCTCAGAACTGAACAGGTTGTGTGGCACTAGTTAAGCTGTTGCTAAGGCTGTTTCCTTGCCTGTAAGATTCTAAGATAATACTATCCTTACAGAGTTATTGGGTCAGTTAAATCAACAATGCATATAAAGCCCTTAGCGCAGCCCGAGAGAGAAAGTGATGACTACTGGCCACTATTATTATTACTCTCAATACTATCACGAGGGTCGGGGGGGGGGGGCTCAATAATTTTTAACAGCTTTATTGAGATGTAATTCATACATCATACAATTTGCCCATTTGATGTGTACAATTCGAAGGTTCTTAGTAGATTCAGATATGTGCAACCATCACCATAGTTAAATTCAGAACTTTTTCGTTACTTCCGGAAGGAACCCCTTATGCTTTAGCCATCACCCCCCATCCTCCCCCTCACCCTCTGGCCCTAAGCAGCCACAAATCTGCCTTCTGTCTCTAAAGAAAGCAGACTTTCATGAATGAAATCATACAGTATGTGGTTTTTGTGGCTTTTCACTTAGCATAAAGTTCTCAAGATTCATCCATGCTGTACCATGTATCTGCACTTTATTCCTTCTATGGCCAAATACGTAATAGTCCACTGTATGGCTAGCCCACATTTTGTTTATCCATTTGTCTGTTGATGGACTGTTTCTCTAGTCAGCGTAAGCCAACAGGGAGTTGATTAGACCAACGCGTGTCAGATGACCCAAAGTCTGTTTCACCTGTGTACACACAGGCCCTTCAACTTAATCAGCAAAAGAGGCGATGAAGACCTCCTGGTCTTCCGGGCCCCCATTAGCCTGAGTGAGCGGTGGGGGCCCAGTGGAGACAGTTACAAGGCAGGTTGTGAGAGATGCTCTAACGTGTACCAAACGCCATGGGAATACGAGAGGAGGTGGAGGAAAGACTGATCCCAATTGTGGAACCGGGGAGGTGTCGGCAGAAACAGAATATGAGCGGGGCGTGAGGGTACAGGTTTCCCCCGCTGTCCAAAAGCAGAGCGTTCCCATGAAATCTTTCGTAAGCCAAACGGCTTAAAGCAAAATAAATCTAGGTGAAGCACGGATGCCCCCAGACACAGTTCAGGGCTGCGGCGGCTGGATGCTGAGCGTGGTTCCTGGGGAAGGAGCCTGGCGGGGCCGCTCCCGCTGCCAGGGTGCACACCGCCTCCAGGACAGCTCCGTTCCCTTTTCCCCTTCTGTCATGAAAGCAAAAACCTTCTCTGCACTCCTTTCAGTTTGGGAAAACTGGGGCTAATGTAGGTTTTTCACAAAAGCAAAGTGGTGTAAAGTTCATTTTCAAAAAGCAGAGGATGCCTGCATTAGAAAAGGGACATTCTCAAAAGGACGGACGCCTTGGAACCAAGGCATGGAAGGCGGGAGAGCAGTCTGGTGAGCACAGGGTGGGAGATAAAACAGGAAGGAGAGGGGAGCCCTTGAACGCCAGGTTAAACATGTACTTTATTCTTATGCACTGGGATGAAACTTTTTGAGCAAAAGCACTACAGTATTTGTGTTTTTAAGAAAGTCAACACTGGCAGCAGTGTATCCCTTGATGAAATCACTCAATCTTCTGTGTCAAGTTTTTAGACCTGCAAGTCTTTCAACGTCACAAAAATTTGCATGAGCTTTTGAAGAAGTTACTATGTAAATCCAATATATATAACCAAAATATTGCTATGTCCGTTCAGTAAAAAATGTATTGATTTTTATCAGTGAAAAGCAATCCTTAAAGATTCAAAACTAAAATCAAGACTGCTTCTACAAATGTCTAATCCTCTGGATGGAACATGTTAGACTCAGTCTACTTACTGTCATATAAATGACACAAGATTTCTGTCACATGTGCTCTTTTGAACATGGCAGCATTCCTTTATATGACAGCTGTGGGGACCACTGGCTATTTTTGAGCACTTGGAGGGAGCCAGTTGTTGAAAGTAAATGACCCAAAAAAGTGAACTTCTGTTGTCTCCAGGCTTGCCTAGTTACTGACTTCTGATAATGGTTGAAAATCTTAATTTTCAGTGACAGATTTGGGTCAGCCAATGCTAGAGGCAGTGACAGAGGCACAAAAAGGTACAGGGTTCTTATCCAAGTTCAAGCCAAAGGAAAAAGGCCAGGAAGAAAGGACAGGCCTTTTGGGGATTGGGACCTGCCGTTTGTTTAAAGTGAGGTTTATATTTGAACGTCACAATATTTTAGGGCTGTTCACTGTGTACTTGCATATACATACAAGCTGAAAAACTACAGCATATATTTTATGTCCCTTTAACGTATATTATTTTGTCCCTTAAGAAGCCTTTCTTGTACTGGTCTAACGTCATTGTGTCTTTTTGAAATACAGAATGTACTGACATTAGAAAAAAACTTTTTTTCCATGTTTTGACAGGAAATAAACTGCATAGGGGACATCATTAGACATTTCTTATACTTCAGGACAATCTAATGAACCAAATGGATTGCAGGATTCATCACTGTGAATGAGGAAACACTGAATTGGCCAAGCCAAAGTGAATTGAGACCAAAAGCCAAAATGTCCTCGGAGCATCACTGAAGTGGGCCAAGCATCAGGAGAGGTTAAATGATCACCACCAACCATCCGGTGACGAAGCCAGTTCTTAACTTTCAGGCCACGGTTAAATGTTATAACCCACGCATTCATTTCAACATCTGAGCAGCCGATAAAGGCTAGGAATAATACAGCAGGATTAGTCCCAATTCTACAGCAGCTGGAGTGCAGGGAGACCGGAAACCCGTAACAAATAAGTCTAAGCCTAGAAAGTATTACGTCGTGATCAGCACTCCGAAGAAAAAGCAGCAGAGGGGATTCAGAGGACTTGGCATTACTTAGATAGGGTTGCCAGGAAAAGATCTTTCAGAGGCAGCACAACGCAGGGCTTCAGAGTGGGACTCTTAGCGCAAGGCCAGGCCATTTTGCTTCTTACTAGCTGGGAAACACTGGGCAAGTTACTGGGGTATTCGTGCAAAACGGTGATCTCCTTAACAAACACAAAGACAAACAAATCTCTTTAACAAACACATAATACAAACAAACAGAGCTTGCTAGGGACCAGGCACTGTTCTCCCTGAATCCGTAAAGCAGCCGTAAACAGAGATGCTAGTGTTATTATTGCCATTTTTGCAGACAAGTCACTTCCCCAAAGACACAGCTAGTAAGTGGCAGAGCTGTGATCCCCACCCGGACAGTGTGACTCCAGTGCCCACATCCCAGAAGATCGTTCCCGATTAAGTGAGTTATTCGCCCTGAAGCGCTGAGAATAGTTCCTGGTGGCCAGATACCAGGACCAGCACAGGCACGCGCCGCAGGCACAAGCACTGAGCACGGAACCCCAGACCTCGAGTCCGAGCAGCGGCCCCGCGGCTCCCCGTCCCGCCGCGCCGACACGGACCTGCGGCATCGCTGACATCCCGGCTGACTGACCACCAGGCCCAGGAGGCCCACGCCGCGCCCGCCCCCGGCCGCACTCACCTCCTCCCTCCATCGCGAGATCTCCGGTAGTTTTGAAAAAAGGAAGTGGGCTCTACCATCTTCTCGGAGCCGGGGTGGGAGGGAAGGAGGGAGAAAATAATGCTCTAAGTAAATGAGCTCCTCGTTGGAAACCACTGTCAAGAAATAGTCAATTTTATAGCTTTAATAAATGTTGAACTTCTATCTACTCCTGGCTTGTGGGTTCTCAAGTTCCCGTCCGTGTCTTCCAACTTACCCCCACAGCCTCCTGGATAATAGAAGTTTCCGAAGGCCGCTGATTCCAGAAGGTACTGTCCTGCGTTAAGCTAGTCTCTAGTGAGAAATAAGTCTCAGGCGTCATGTACTGCGCATGCGCGAGCTTTTGCGCCCGCCCGCGAGAGTAGAGTGTGTTCTTGCTTCCGCGGTAGCTTCCGCCGGTTGCGGGAGAGTAACTGCTGTGGCTGCATCATGGCGTCCGTGGGGACCCTCGCCTTCGATGAATATGGCCGCCCTTTCCTCATCATCAAGGATCAGGACCGCAAGTCTCGTCTTATGGGACTTGAGGCCCTCAAGGTAACGGGACGGGGACGCACTGGCGGTGGGATGAGGGGACGCGACCGAAGCCGGTGTCTCTGCGCCTGCGCCACTTCACGGTGGTTCTGCCACGTGCTCCCGGGGAAGGTTCGAGGGAGCCCCTCTGGTCTCCAGTCCTGCACCCCAAGCCTCGGGCCCGGGAAAAGCCAGCGTATAAGCCCTTAGTCCCGTTTGGGGGTTAAAGTGGCCCGCAGGCGCCCTTCAGAGTTGGGTGGGGCGGCCTGAATTCACAGGCGTTGAAGGCGCGTCCCCGCTGGTTTCTCCAGTATGCAGTCCTTCCGAACAGCGTTTTCAGCAGTAAGATGCAGCGGAGGTGTTCTCAGGTCACCTGGCCGGTTAGGACTGTGATTCTTAGCCTTCAGGCGGTGTCCCTACAACAGCTCCAAAGGAAATGAGGTTCATTTTCTTTGTTGCTTCCTAAAGGCTTAGTCATTTACAGCGTTATTTCATTTTTGAGTCCCTTTATGCATGGCGTATTCCTGGACGTGGGGTCGTAAAAATTTAAAAACGTACACGTTTAAGGAAGAAAATACTACTGCAGGAGTGAAAAGTTGTCACCAGTAACCATAATACAAGATTGTGTGCGACCAGAATTACCAGTTATGGCAGGGGGTGCAGGTAAAAGTTGGAGGGTGTCCTTCAGGCGCTGGAGAGAGGATTGATTGGCTTTTGATCAGGGATGGAGTTATGTTTTGAACGGGAGAGAGCTAGCTCCTAGGAAGAGGACACAGCGAACGCAAGGACCGGGGCAGGAGAACGCATGGCATGTTGTAGAAGACAGCACTTTGGTTTTAACAGCACAGTCTACTTTAAGTTACAGTGGCTCCCAAAACGTGGAAGTTCTTGCATGCCCCGCAATCGAGATGTTATCCTGAGGGATGGGAGGGGAGCCATGGAAGGGGATTTGAACAGAATCACAATTTAAGTAGAACTAAACTTGGGGAGGTAGCATCTGGGATGGAATCCATGACGTTGCTGTGTATGGACCGTGTCACCAGGTCTGAGGCGCCCCTGTTTGCTTCGTTTCTTGGGGTTTTACTTAAATTAAGAAGCAGTACATATGTATAACTGATTCACTTTGTTATAAAGCAGAAGCTAACACACCATTGTAAGGCAATTATACTTCAATAAAGATGTTAAAAAAAAAAAAAAAAAAAGAAGCAGTACAGTTCTATTCCCTGCTTGGCTGTTTGTTTGACTTAGGACAAGTTACACAACCCAGTGGGGGCAATACACCCCCGTCGAGCTGAGGACCAGAGTTAAACGGGGTAACGTAAGGAGTGGCCACCCAGTCTTTGATCCGTGGTAGATGCTCGCACCACTTGTGTTACGTATTCAATTCCATTTTTCACTTCAGAGAAAGTAGTAGCCAGTACCTGCACCGAAAATACCAGTACAACAGAAGGTCCAGGTTATTTTGCACCTGCCACATCTGATGTAGTCCTCGCACTCTGAGACGGGTCCTATTTTATGGAATAGGGAACTTGACCCCAGAGCAGTGAAGGGATTGCTGGAGGTCCCAGAGCTAGTACAGAACAGGACCACGGTTCAAGCCCACCTCTCAGCCTCGGTGCTGTTAATGTTCGGGGCTGAATCCTTCTCCATTGTGGGGTCTGTCCCGTCCAGGATGTTTAACAGCATCCCTGGCCTCTACCCACTGGGGTCCCCTCCCTGACTGTGGCAACCAGAGGTGTCTCCAGGCATTGCCAGATATCTCCTGGGGGACAGTAGCACCCCTGGTTAAGAATATATCTGCCACCTCCCTGTGGTTATTATTGTATAAAAATCCCATTGTGCAGACCTATCAGTCCAGGTGTATTTTGAGGATTACCAGTATTTCCACAAACCTGGTGAACTTTGTGTGTCTTGTTACCTGTTAGATGGGGTGACAAGGGTAGGCTTCACAGCACACGTGCGTTTGAACTGCTTGGAGACTTGGTCAGGATTTTGGTGGGCGGAGGTGCCTCAGGGATCAGAGGGCCTGCTGGGGCGCGGGCGCAGGCTGTCCTCGCTGGAAGAGCGCAGGTCTCAGACTGTGGGGGGCTTTGAAGAACAGCTGGAGCTTTCGGACGTGAGGGTGGAGGTACTGGGGGGTCATTGAAGGGCTGGGGACTGGAAAGTAACATGTTTGAGAGAAGTGGATGGCTTAGCTGGATGGAGGATGAACGCGAAGCATCGGTGAGGTAAGAGACCAGGAAGTCTGTAAGGTGCGACGGGTCAGGGTTAGGTTGGTGACGGCAGGAATAGGAAGACGGAACCAGACAAATGAGTATAGTCATGCGTGGAAGGAGGAGAGGATGCATGCAGGCTTCTGTTGTTTTCAGCATTGGCCGCCTTGTGGGCTGTGTACTGGCTGGACCACCTGAGAGAGGAGCATGCAGCAACCATAGTGGGACAGTTAAAGGTGCTGTGTGTTGACGGCCAGGCTCTTCACATGACGTTAGCATTGCACAGTGGTCTTGCAAGGCCTGTCAGGTCAGACTGTCTATGCTCTGGGCTGTAAAATGGGCCCGTAGAACCTGCCTCATAGATGTGTTGAGGTTTAAAGAGAGAACACAGAGGACTTAGTTCTGTTCTTTTACATAAGGATCGTCTTCTAACACTAGCAGTTGGGAAGTGGTCACAGTTAGATATGGACCTGTCTGCTGCTACTTCTAGAGAACGGAAAGTATGTCATAAGTGATTCTTATAACCATCAGCTGTATGTTCTTAACTCTTAAAATTATATGTAACTTGAATATGGCTTTTTTTGTTTCATTTAGTCTCATATAATGGCAGCAAAGGCTGTAGCAAATACAATGAGAACATCACTTGGACCAAATGGTAAGAGACTAACATTCTCTGTTTTTTAACAAAAGTCATAAATCATAAATAGTCAATACGTTATCTTTGCCAAAAGTTAGGAAATGAAGGGAGGCATCCTCCCCCCTAATATGGCCAAACGTGTTTGGTGTATTCCAGACGTTAAACACAGTTACAGTCATAATGCGCATACAATTTTAGATTAGATGTTTTATCCACTTAACATAATTACCATTAGCATTTTCTAAATCATAGCTGTTGTCTTTTGTGACATTATGTTTTGTGATGACTGTTACATTTGGTGATGCTCCCTAATTTTTTTGCCATTTCTTTAGTTTTAGCCATTTTAAATTGCTTCCAATGTTTTTGCTTTAGATTAGCCAATCTAAAAAGGTCTTCATGGAGATATTCCTTTATGTATGTTGAATTATTTATTTATAATAAATTCCTAGATAGGAACTGGGTCAAGAGGTCAAAGCCATTTTAAACATTGGTGTCTTTTAGGGCTCGATAAGATGATGGTGGATAAGGATGGCGACGTGACCGTAACTAATGACGGTGCCACCATCTTAAGCATGATGGATGTCGATCATCAGATCGCCAAGCTGATGGTCGAACTGTCCAAATCACAGGATGATGAAATTGGAGATGGAACCACAGGAGTGGTTGGTAAGAAAAGGCAAAATATCCTTTCTCACTTAAGAGGTGTTATTTAATATTACAGGCCTAACACGCCTGCTGAGAATGTTTATTCTGAATTAAATCATGAGACAGTCGGACAAATCCAAATGGACACGATACAAGACAAGTGGCCCAGACTCTTCAAAACTGTCACTGTCATAAAAGAACAAGAAGGGGGTGGGGAGTAGAGTTAAGCAATTATTCTAGATTAAAGGAGCTAAAGAGAAATGACAACCAGCTGTAATGTGTAAAACTTGGTTGGATGCCTGATTTTTTTTTTTTCCCTAGCTGTGAAGAATGTTTGGGACATACGGGGTCATTTGTGAGTCATGTATTAGAGTAGTATCTTATCGATATTAAGGTTCCTGAGTGTGACAGTTGTGTTACAGTGCTGCAGGAGAATGACCTTTTCCTTAGGAGCTGTGTTGAAGTATTTAGGGGTGACATGTCTGATTTCTGCAACTAATTTTCACATAGTTGAAAAGAAAAGGCACACATCTGTAGAGAAAACAAATGCGACCGAATGTTATTAATGAGTAAACTAGTGTTCATTTAACTTTCTTGAAATTTTTTCTGAAGGTTTGAATTTTTTAAAAGTTTGGGAGGATTGATAAGATGAATATCTTTAATGTTACTTTTTCTGTATTTGAAATTTGAATTAATTTATTCTGCAAATATTTCAAATATTCATTGGGTACCGAGCACTGTTCTGGATGTGCTTGGAATGCAGCAGCGTTAAAACAAACTCCTCATCTTTGTGATGCTGAAATGAGAGGGGAAGGGAAGGTTGGGGGAGGATAATAAACAAATTCTGTAATCCTTTTATCACCAACATAAATGTCCCTGAACAGAAATCCCTGGTCCAGGACACATAAGAAGTTTTTTCCCCTTTATAAAAATGTTTGCGATTTATGTTCTTTACATTCTGTATATCACCAAGAATTGAACATTCATCTGTAAGAGATACCTGTTAGGACTTTGTTAGAACCGAAGCAGAATTAGATTAGATGGCCTCAGCCTCTAAGACGCTTCCAGCTTAATTCTGGAACCTTCATATTTCCAGCAGCAGCATCTAATTTGTTTTGAGTTTTAGCGATTTCCTGAGCCAGGTGTGTGCTGTCTCGTCCGCAGTCCTGGCTGGTGCCCTGTTGGAAGAGGCCGAGCAGCTGCTGGACCGCGGCATTCACCCCATCAGGATCGCCGATGGCTACGAGCAGGCCGCCCGCATCGCTATCGAGTACCTGGACAGGATCAGCGACAGTGTCCTTGTCGACATGAAGGACACCGAGCCCCTGATCCAGACCGCGAAGACCACGCTGGGCTCCAAAGTGTGCGTGTACAGTACAGCGTTGCCGGGCGCGTTCACAGAGTGGGCAGAGTTTGTGTGCTTGTTCAGAAAGGCAACTGAGAACTATCCTTGCTGGTTTCCTGTTGATTTAATGAGCTGCTTTCGGTTTGTGTTGTTATTTTGGTTTACTCTGTCTTTACTGCAAATGTAGACGGGCATTTTGTGTTTTAGTTGGAAGCTGAATTTCCAGGTTTGGTTATTAAGGCCTCTTGACAGTATTTGGAAGCTATAGAGTTCTTTAATTTGGCAGGATAAGATGGGTTAGCAAAAGGTCCTGCTAGTGGGATGTATTAATTTTTCATAACACTTCTTTCTACCATTTCTTTGCTAGGAAGCCTTTTAGTGGGGAGGTTCTGCTTTTATTCATTCAACAAGCAAGTTAATGATCCAGAATTTTGATTTAGTATAAAGGGGCAGTCTTGAAGTTTGACTTAAGCTGAAAGTGACTTACGTTTGTAACATTTACATAGTACTGACTGTTTGCCAGGCCTGCTGCCAAGTCTTGGGGACTCAAGACACAGTCGTTGCCCCAGAGACTCAAAGCAGCGTCAGCCCCAGGACACACTTACTTTGAACAACGGTAGAGACTCGTGAGCTCTTGTAAAAATGTCGCATAAAAATCCAGTGTAAGGTGCCTTATTACGCTGTTTTTCTTATCCATATCAATTTGAGAAATTTTTTAATTTGTGCCAAGAAGGAAGACATGGTCTCAACTTAGAAGTCAGGGGAAGTACTACAAACATGTCTGCTGCCTTCTGCCTTGGGGGAAAGGCATCCACTGCAGCACTGTGTTAAAGCAGAGAAATCTTCGGTGATGCCAGCTGTCCCCTCGTTGCAGGTCTGAGCTGAGACAGCTCCGGGGCAAGGGTGACTACCCAGGGCGGCCTCTGTCACAAGTACAGCATTGTTTTTCTCCTGGAAAGGAGGCATTACCCTTTCTTGAAGTGCACAAATCGTGTGTTATTACTGCTTTCTAAGTTGACCCTGCATTATTTGCAAGTCTTTATAAAACCCCAGTATGTGTAGGTCTATAGAAAATGTTCAAATGGATTAACGAGGGCCAGATATCCTCAACATAAAGCAAAACGTTGTATATCAGTTACTTAGGTTACACGGTATTTTTAGTTTCATGGTTATCTGTTCTAGGTGACCTAAGATTTCAGGCACTGTATTTCAAGTACTAGAGTTCCCTTGTGGTTTCTCCAGAATCAAATTAAAATTACTGAGCAGTCTTTTCAGATGTTTCAAAACTCTCAGAAAAGATAACGTCCCCCCTCTGTAACTGTTATGGTCAGGCCTTTCTCATTAAGTGCTGCACCTCCTGTGGATGAGATTGGCTTCTCCTTGGTGGTTTCATAGCTTTCCCATTCTGTTTTGGACTTCAGAATGTTAATAGTATTAAAAAGTGGCAGTCTTGGTAAATTTTTTTTTTTTTTTTTTAATTTATTTATGGCTGTGTTGGGTCTTCGTTTCTGTGCGAGGGCTCTCTCTAGTTGTGGCAAGCGGGGGCCACTCTTCATCGCGGTGCGCGGGCCTCTCACTATCGCGGCCTCTCTTGTTGCGGAACACAGGCTCCAGACGCGCAGGCTCAGCAATTGTGGCTCACGGGCCCAGTTGCTCCGCGGCATGTGGGATCCTCCCAGACCAGGGCTCGAACCCGTGTCCCCTGCATTGGCAGGCAGACTCTCAACCACTGCGCCACCAGGGAAGCCCCAGTCTTGGTAAATTTTTGGTTCTTACCATACTTCAGTGGTCTCTTATGTATATTCATAATGGAAGGAAATAGTAAATTTCAGTTATTGTTAGTGAAAATAAAGATGGAATTTTTTTCCCATCCCAGTTTATGATTCCCTTTGGGGTCCCTGCATCCCAGGTTAAGAATCCCTGCTCCAGATGGTTGAAAGTGAAGGTCGTGGTGGCATTCTTTTCGTACAGTATCTGTGGGTCGCAGTATGTTGTGTCGTATGAGTTACCACATCACGTGTTGTGCTCTGGCTGCAGTCAGTGTTCAGTGAACGTGAAAGATTTGTTCCACGTGTTTCAGGGTTAACAGCTGTCACCGACAAATGGCCGAGATTGCCGTGAACGCCGTCCTCACCGTGGCCGACATGCAGCGCAGAGACGTTGACTTCGAGCTCATCAAAGTAGAAGGCAAGGTGGGCGGGAGGCTGGAGGACACCAAGCTGATCAAGGGCGTGATCGTGGACAAGGATTTCAGTCACCCGCAGATGCCCAAAGTGAGTCAGCGCCTCCTGCAGCTTCAGCCTTTTCCCTCCTTAGCCCCCTGGTTGGTTCACACGTTTCTGTCTCTCACTGCAGCAAGTGGAAGATGCTAAGATTGCCATCCTCACGTGTCCATTTGAACCGCCGAAACCAAAGACGAAGCATAAGCTGGATGTGACGTCTGTGGAAGATTTTAAAGCCCTTCAGAAATATGAAAAGGAGAAGTTTGAGGAGATGATTCGGCAGGTAAGTCTTACCGTGGCTCTTGGTGAAATTTAAAACTTTGAAAGGATGCAGTTAGTTAGCTCCAGGTAGTAAATACATGTGATGCTAATCTGTATTAATCTTGATACTTTATGTGGCTACAAATATGGTATTAAAGTATAGGCTTCTTTCCTTTATTTTTTTTTTTAAATCTTATTTTTTGTATATATAAACTTATTTATCTTTGGCTGCGTTGGGTCTTCGTTGCTGTGCGCGTGGGCTTTCTCTAGTTGCGGCGAGTGGGGGCTACTCTTCGTCGCAGTGCGCGGGCTTCTCATTGCGGTGGCTTCTCTTGTTGCAGAGCACGGGCTCTAGGCACGTGGGCTTCAGTAGTTGTAGCACGCAGGCTGTAGAGCACAGGCTCAGTAGTTGTGGTGCACGGGCTTAGTTGCTCCGCGGCATGTGGGATCTTCCTGGACCAGGGCTCGAACCCGTGTCCCCTGCATTGGCAGGCGGATTCTTAACCACTGCGCCACCAGGGAAGCCCCTCCTTTACTTTTAAATTATCAAATGGATAAACATTCACAGTGAGAAAAAAATCAAATGGCACAGAACGGCGTAAGGGGGCAAATCTTAAAATGGTAACGTGTCTGGGGTGCATGGACGACTCGGCCTGGGTACGTGGAGCTGCACTTGTGATTTTACATGCTTGTTCTCCTGGGCACACCTGAGCTAGTGTGTGCCAGGTTTGAACAATTGTAGTGTGGCTTACCACACGTTTGAGACTTCCGAGTAAAACTTTTAGACAAAAGAGTTACTAAGTAACCGAAATCAAACCAGAATGCAGTCATAATCATCCCAGTTCATTGCTTAAACAAGTCAAGAGTATTATTTTATAAATACTTTCTCTCTGGCTATTAACGTTTTACACGTGCCTGCCCTCCGACGAAACGGTTCCTCTCTTGGGGACTCTGTCCTTGGGAGTTTAAAACACCAGCACTCAGGGATGCATGAACATGGGCCTCTATCGAAACGTTATCATAGCAGACAAACTAGAAGCTGTTCCAGTGTTTTTGAGGGGAAGGGGGAATAGTTAAGTTCATTTACGCTTTCATGGTATATTTCTCTGCTTAGTCTATGCCAGACACTGTTATGGCACTGGATATACGGCAGTAAACAAAGCAGAGCGCTTGCTCTTGGGGTGCAGAATAAGGGGAAAGCGGGTCGGGGGACTGTTACAGACACTGGTCAGAGGGCCTCTAAAGGCGTGGCATGTGGGCAGAGACCTCAGAGACGTGAGAGCAGCATGTCTGGGTGAGGAGCATTCCAGGCTGCGGCGAGGTGGGAGTGGGAAGCATGTACAAAGGCCCTGAGGCTGGGAACAGCAGGCCGAGGGGTTGGGTATGCTGGCAGAGGGTTGTAAATGAAAGCTTGTTATCTGGGCTCTATCTAGGGTAGCCATGGGAGTGCTGGCCGAGGTGCCCTGCAGGAGAAGAGGACAGGAACCGAGATGCCAAGGGGTTGATAGGTGTGCAGGTTGCCAGGAATGCTAACAGGAGTGGTGATGGGGCTGGGTGCCAACACTGTCAGGGGTGAGAGTGTGACCCAAAGAGGGACGCTGTGGGTGGCCGGGAGAGGCAAGGGCCCCTCCTGTTTGGAGCATGTGGGAGGGAAAATAGCCATTTGAGGAGGAGGCATGGGCACGTTGGTTTTTCAGGGGACAGCCAGTGTTTGTTCACAGCAAAAATGGAAAGGAAATATTGCCAAGAAGGAGTTTGGTGATGGGCTGAATTCCAGAGGGCCACTGGAAGGTTCCAGAGGGTCGGGGAAGGGGGGGAGGAGGTGGAGAGCCAGGTGGGTGGAGACAGGAGTGAAATGGCAGCTGTGGGACACGGCATAGTCCTCACAGCCCGGGGAGGGATTGACAGTACCGATCACTGCCGCCGTCCCGGGACGAGCCACTCAGCTGTTTGTGGGATTGGGGGCGGGGAAGGTCGTACTAGAATCGGGTCACCTCTGCCGGCCTGTAAATTAGCCTGTATCTTGTTCCACAGAGGATAGCCCACTCAAGTGCGAAAAGCAAGCTACAGAAAATTATATCGCAAGATGCAATTTTTGTTAAACATACACACGAATAAACTGCTTCATAGGTGTTTGTGGCAACACAGAGCTGTGGACCTTGGTTTCCCGGGGGCAGGGTTTTGGCCTTGTTGACGTGCCTCGTGTTGCTTCCCTGGTAACAGTGTCGTTCACGTGAATTGCTAACGTTTAAAGCTTTGTTTTAAAATGAGGTGATTCCCGTTGATACGTGTTCAGTATTTAGAGTTTAGAGCTGACAGAAGGTAGACATTTGGATATTTCTTCTCTTTTCTGTGCGTTATTTTAACGCACCCACCTACACACCTAGCGATGTTTCTCACCGTTTTTCAAACAGAAGAGCTCAAGGAGTACTTACTTTTTATTAACATGATCGCGGCATTTCTTTCCCCAGATTAAAGAAACTGGCGCTAACCTAGCCATTTGCCAGTGGGGCTTTGACGACGAAGCAAATCATTTACTCCTTCAGAATAACCTGCCTGCGGTTCGTTGGGTCGGAGGCCCTGAAATCGAGGTAGGAGGCTCGCTGTGAAGAGATTGTGAACACGGTTGAGCTTACGGTGCGTTTCTGTACGTGCGGCTGCAGTGACCTCGCTCGCCTGCGGTCAGCACACCGTGCCGGGGCTCCACAGATAAGAGGAGGCTGAGCTGGGAGAGAGGAGACCGCTAGAGTCTTTGTCATCATTTTTATACATGTTTCTGATGTTTCATGGCATTTGGAAACGCTTTCCCCTCTCTCCCTGGCTGTCTCGTAGGCGCTCTGAGGCAGGAGGACGGGCTGCCCACTTCGGTGTCAGCGACATCGGTACTGAGAGCCATTGCAGGCGTGGTCCGTAGCCCGGCACACGTGGCCTCGTGGCTGCTCGTGGCGGGGACGGGTGGAGAGCTGAGGGCTGTGCACGGGGTCATGGCGCCGGGGCGGACTTAGAAACCTGGGCCAGGCTGGGGCAGAGGTTCTACTGAACACGGTGCTCATGGGTCAAGCCTGGCTCCTCCGTGGTCCGATTTTGAGAGTCCCCGCTCACCAACCTGGTCTTCCTTCCTCCTGGCCCGCCGGTCAGCTGATCGCCATCGCCACGGGCGGCCGCATCGTCCCGAGGTTCTCAGAGCTTACGGCCGAGAAGCTGGGCTTTGCGGGTCTTGTGAAGGAGATTTCATTCGGGACCACCAAAGACAAGATGCTGGTCATCGAGCAGTGCAAGAACTCCAGAGCCGTCACCATTTTCATCAGAGGAGGGAATAAGATGGTGAGAACGCAGTTGTTGGTCCTCCATTTTTTCAGAATTTGGAACGTGATTTGGCTTTTCCCATAGTGTATTTAACTGAGACACAGTTACCTTAAGAAAGATGACAGCATCTTTCTTAGAGAAGCAAGGACACGTCAGGAATTCCTGGTGGTCCAGTGGTTAGGACTCAGCATGTTCACTGCCAGGGCCTGGCTTCAGTCCCTGGTCAGGGAACTAAGATCCTGCAAGCCATGCGGTGCGGCCGGGGAAAAAAAGGACATGTCACAACGTAAGATACTGAAGACCGTGTTCCACCGTTGGGTCTACGAGGCACACTTGCCTTTCCTCCGTCTCATAGGTACAAATGGGGAACCTGAGTGGTAACCATTGGCATGCTCTCCATTCACCAGGAATGGGTTTTTAGTGCATCGAGATGAGTAAGACTCATCGTAAGGGTATTTGTCGTTTTTGTCTGACCCCCTTCACTTGGGCATAGGTCCTGGAACAAGTCCCTGGCTGCCGTGTATTTTGGTTTTTTTAAACTACATTATAGGGAAGGAAAGTAGAATAGACAGAAACCATCTGCAAAGAACCTCTGGCACCAGTCTTTTTAACCAAGGATTTTACTGGGGACGAGGTAGGAATATTTCCAGTACCCGGCAAGCACTTAGATTAAACCCCAGGTGCACGGTATTCGGCTCTAAAGTGATTAGATTGTGATCACGTTAACTTAGGCAAAATTGTTTTCCCCAGATCATCGAGGAAGCCAAACGATCCCTTCACGATGCTCTGTGTGTCATCCGGAACCTCATCCGTGACAACCGCGTGGTGTACGGCGGAGGCGCTGCCGAAGTAGCCTGTGCTCTGGCCGTCAGCCAGGAGGCCGACAAGGTGAGTGAGACCCGTCACAGACTGTGCAGCGTGTGTGGCGGGGGTGCTAGACCCCAGGCGTCCGATCTGCGTCGATTCTCGTGCCTGTGTACTCGAGTGCGGGTTACCACGAACAGCGTGTCTCAGCCTTTTTCAGACCTTGCAGCCTCAACAGCAAATCTCTGCACTCTTAATGTTACTTGAAATTCAGAATTAATCAGACGTCGTATCTGCAGGCACAGCAGGAAGGGCTGACTTGTTTCGACTTCTCACACATGTACCTTCTCCATCCTCATCCTATAGTGATGTTTTCATAGGACGGCCTATCCTTAGAATTCTTTATGAGTTAGCTTTTCAAAGTATGCGATTTAATTATGTTTCCAAATAGCTGCTTGGGGGGCATTGGCCAAGTACGCTGACCATAACCCTGTGCCCTTCCAGTGCCCGACCTTGGAGCAGTACGCCATGCGAGCCTTCGCCGACGCCCTGGAGGTCATCCCCATGGCCCTCGCCGAAAACAGCGGCATGAATCCCATCCAGACTATGACTGAAGTCCGAGCCAAACAAGTGAAGGAGATGAACCCTGCCCTCGGGATTGACTGCATGCACAGGGGGACAAATGGTGAGGCGCTGTCACCGCTCCGGGGCTGCGGTGCCACTTGACTCGAAGCATTGCGTGCTGCGTGTTGTCCTGTCTTTTTAAATACTTGAACACACTTCAGGTATCAGGTCCTGAATTTTAGAACATTTGACTTAATTATCTTGGGAATTGTTGGACTGCTGGTCTTGGCAACCTACAGCTAATTTTAATAACAAAAAGCTGCAGTGCGGTATTTATTCCAAAGGTGGCTTCCGTTTTAGAAAGTAACTTCCATCTTACCTTTTTTACACAAATGTCTGTCGGCGTGGGTTCTGTATGACCTATAGGACAGCTCTGAAATTGACTTGCGGTTTACAGCTGATTCTGTGGTCGTGTCCCATAAATTCCCCAGTGTTTTGTAAATGGGATGTACTGTAACTTCTGTAGCACTCGCGTAGTTGATCTGCTGAGAAGGTAGCGTGGCTTTAGCGTGCTGGGATGGTGGCCCTGGCGGTTCCCAGTGACTGCTGTGCTGACGGGGCCGTCTCGGGGGTGCTGCGTCAGTCCCGACCACAGAGTCTCCAGCAGCTGGCGTTGTGTTCTGTGCTGTTTTTACTTAGCACTGGAGGTGTCTTCCGGGTTTTAGGTCAACAGCCCAGGGACTTGAGTAACAGCCGCAGCCCCTTGTCAGACACACGTTTCAGTTCCTTTCACTTGAACGCCCAGGTCTTCACTGGAGTCACTTTACGTTTCAGGCACAGTCGCGTTGGGCTTACTATCAGTAAGTGGCGGCACTGGGTGCGTAGTGGGCTGAGGTGTCGCTGGGCGATTCCCCCCTTCGGCAGGTCACTGAGAAACTCAGCCTGCGGTTGAGGCGACTCTGTCCCCACGGCTGTCCAGTAACCAGGCTCGCATTCCAGAATGTCCTGGGAAGCAGTGGAATTACGTTCTTCTGAAAGTATAACCGGGACTAGTGGCTTCCAAATTTGTGTTTCTTAAGTTTTACTCTGATTCCATAAATCGGAGCAAAGTATTAGTAATAAATATGTATGCTGTTTTATAGTAATTTATCTGTGTTTTTCAGATATGAAGCAACAACACGTCATAGAAACCTTGATTGGCAAAAAGCAACAGATCTCTCTTGCAACACAAATGGTTAGAATGATTTTGAAGATTGATGACATCCGTAAGCCTGGAGAATCTGAAGAATAAAAAAAGAATTTAGAATAAAATGTAGAAGTAAGATCCACTACCGTGATTAAATAAATGGGTGTCTTGTGATGCATCTACAGTTATTTATTACTATGTCCTTTATTAGACACTGTAGGTGCTATAACAACAGTAGCTGTTTGGTAGCAATAGTTTCACTTGTTCAGAGACATGAAACTGTAGAGATGTGATCTCACAGGGTTTTGTATTTGTTATTAAAGGGAACTCTTTAAACAGCCTTTATGTTCTGCTCTTCACGTTAAGAAACGTTCACTGTAACATTCATCAAATGCCTTAATTGAAGGGGTTTGAGTTGATTTTTTTTTTCCTTTTTTTTTCTTTTTTTTTTAATAAGCTGTAGGACCTGTATTTAACAGCTTTAAATGTTCAGTTTGTTCTCAAGATTTATTTTAACATTGAGGAATTATGGGCTTGGTCCTATTATTTAAATGCTGCATCTGTGTAAATGGGTGGATCTTTGACTATAGAGACCCATCAGAGGAGAGTATCCACCAAACGATTGTGGGATGTCTTAACGTGCTTTTAGGTTACACCGACGTGTGCTAGGGCGTTATTACCGTGCTACTGAGACCGCGTCAACAGCATAACCTTCACGTAGTCCCCTTGGCGTTATCCTGCCCTGGCTCCACCCTAAGCACAGGCCAGCATGTGTACAGAGAAAGCCAGAGTGCGCACAGTCTCCTGTACCACCTGCAGGTGCTTAGAAGGGCGATTCAGAACCCTGTTGGGGTTTTCTTATCAGAGGAACAGAACGAGTGGAGGTTAGAGTGAAATGTGGAAAAATGGGTTAAGTGGGAGGAAATACCTTGCAATGACCATGTATGAGTAGATTGGTATTTGAATTAATTCTGCTTACTGAAATAATACTGGCTAACAGTGACATAGCCCTTACCATAGGTCAAGCTGTGTTCTGAGAACTTTATCTGTCCTCACCACCTTGGAAAGGAGACAGGTTTCTTGTTGTTCACATCCTACAGGTGAGTTTTGATCATCTGCCAGCCTCTTCTGGCCAGTACGTGGTAGAGCCTAGTCAAACCCTGGCAGTCTAACTCGAGAGTTCCCCTCTCCCCTGTGCTGTTTTGCCCCCATTGGCTTGTGTTTGGTTCTCTAAAAGGATGTTTCGTAGAGAATCATGATGATAAAGTTCACTCTTGTGCCACCAGGGGGAGAGGATTTGGACCAGTCAGGTTCCATAGAATCAGGAAACGATTCAGGGTTCCTTCTGCTGGGGACCTGGGTGCTGACCAGTCCTAACTATTGGGTGGTTGTGTTTTCTCTACGTTAATGCATTGGTGGTTTCGCTAGGAAATGTAGTAGTGAGAGCCAATATCATTCATCCTAACGAACATACAACCTGGTACATAATTTCATCGTGAAATGGATTGTGAAGTGGCACTGTTATCACTTACACTACTACTTGCTGGGTGCAGCGTCAGAATGCGTCAAGTTTGGGATCAAGTCAGACTTAGACCCACTTAGGTAAATATCTTGACCTAGTAGTTCAGATGAGTTGATTTACAAGGGTGGATTCTAGCCTATAAAGAACATACAGCAACTTGCTTTGGACCAGTCTTACGTGAAGGGGTTTGTGGTTGAATGAAAAGAGCTACTAAACCACTCCTCCGAAAAGTGGACCTCACAGATGTTTCTGCTGGTTTCGGTCGAGAGAAACTATGTGGCTTATGAACAAACTCGTAGACGTGTTGTTTCACAAGCTTTTGATTTTTTCCAGTAAAAGCGCCTCTTCAGGGTACCATGTTACCTTTTATCTTCCAGTTCCAAATGGCTTGTCGAGTTTATATCCCTTGTATTGTAGCCGACCCCGTGTGTATCAGGAGCAGTGAAGGCACTTGACCCTGAAGCCGGATTCCCACGCAGGGCCCAACATTGTCCTGTTGGTTCCCAATGGTTCCCAATTCCTGCACTTGCGGCTTTATTCAGTGTTTCTGTTTGTTTTTTCGTTTGCTTTGTTATTTGGCTGCACCGCGCAGCTTACGGGATCTTAGTTCCCGGCCGGGGATCGAGCCCGGGTGCCAGCAGTGAAGGCACCAAGTTCTAGCACTGGGCCACCAGGGAGTTCCCTATTCCATGTTTGTTAGGTGGCCTGGCCTTTAATTATCAACAACCACTCAAAAATACAAATGCTTCTGCAGGGGCTGAGAGGCTAGTGGGTTGTATGTGACCAAATGTCTTTAATCCTTTCTTTCTCTGTTCCTGGTGAAACAGCTCCACTAAAGGAGGGGGGAATGGGAGTAACGAAGTAACAAATAATTGAACTACTACTAGGCGTGGAGAAGTGTTTCTGCATTTCAGGTGCTTCTTGGGGGTAGCCGGGCAGACGGGGGTCATCTGAAGCGCCAGGAAAGAGGGCACCAAAGACAGGTGGCTCCTTGGGGAGCGTTGAAGGCCAGGGAGGGGGGAACGCAGTGGCAGCAGCGAGGGCACCTTCAACGTGCTGGGTCCTGAGTGCTGTTGTAACGTCTTATGTAGGTGATAACAGCGGTTTTCAAGGGGCCGTGAGGTCAACAGTAGTTTCTCACTAAGAGCTGATTTGCCTTTTTCACCGTGTTGACAGCTGCACTGATGGTGCAAAAGCAGTGACGGGTAAAACTCATGTGAGCGGGGATCAGGTGGTGGTGCTGGAAGCTGTATTCCTCACCACCACCCACTTAGGAAGCCGCTCGCACTGACAGGTGACCTCGAAGCAGTGCCGGCCACGGAGTCATTAGATTTCGGCCCCTGAGTACACGGCGTCTCGGTGCTCTCGACACAGCAAGTGTGTGAAGCACCTCACGTACCAGGCATGGCGGCCGCCTCAGCTGGACTGGCCCCTCCCCGTGGGCACCGTCTTTACTTAAACGTGACTGACAGCCGGTTACTCGCACGTGTGCGTGACGGACGGCTGCTCAGAAATGAACTGTGACCCTGTCACTTCAGTGGAACTCCTACAACAAAAGTACCATAGTCCGGGTAGCTTAGACAACACAGCTCTGGAGGCTGGCAGTCCAAGATCAAGGTGCCGACGGGGCAGTGTCTGGTGAGAGCGCGTGTAGGCGGCAGCCCCCTGCTCTCTGTGTCTTCAGCGGCTCCGGGAGGGTCTCTGGAGTCTCCCTCTTTCTCTCCCCACCCCCCCACCCCGCCAGCAATGACTGATGGTATTTGTGCATGGCTCAGTAAGCTAGTATTTTCCAATCTTCAGTATATTACGGTCTCGTTCTTGGGTAGGTGGACCAACGTAACAGAATGAAAAGTTGATTGAAACTACCACTTGTTCTGTTTCGGAAGAGACTAAAACAGAATATGCACTGTTTTCCAACTACTGAACATATTGATGTGCCCAGACTCTGCATTGCACTGAATTGAATGTGGTGTTAGAAGCAGATGTGAGAACCCACTGTCCTCTGTTAAGAGAGACATTGAGGAGATTTGCAGTAGTGGAAAACAATGCCACTCTTCTTTTTTTGTTTTGGAAAATACAAAAAGTGTACATTAACGTTGTGTGTTCATTATTATTTTAAAATAAATATTTGCCTTAATTTTTTTTTTTTAATTTTTTTTTAAAAGCTAGTCTTTTTTTATTTATTTATGGCTGTGTTGGGTCTTCGTTTCTGTGCGAGGGCTTTCTCCAGTTGCGGCAAGCGGGGGCCACTCCTCATCGCGGTGTGTGGGCCTCTCACTGTTCGACCTCTCCCGTTGCGGAGCACAGGCTCCAGACGCGCAGGCTCAGCAATTGTGGCTCACGGGCCCAGCTGCTCCGCGGCATGTGGGATCTTCCCAGACCAGGGCCCGAACCCGTATCCCCTGCATTGGCAGGCAGACTCTCAACCACTGCGCCACCAGGGAAGCCCCTTAATTTTTTAGTTTTATTTTCTAACACACTAAATGCCAACAGGTGTAACTGACAAAAACATAAGCTCTTGGGAGGAGGGGGGAGGGTCCTCAGTAAGTTTTTTTTTGTTTTAATTATTAGCACCTTTAATTATTTATTTATTTATGGCTGTGTTGGGTCTTCGTTTCTGTGCGAGGGCTTCCTCTAGTTGCGACAAGCGGGGGCCACTCTTCATCGCGGTGCGCGGGCCTCTCACTATCGCGGCCTCTCTTGTTGCGGAGCACAGGCTCCAGACGCGCAGGCTCAGTAGTTGTGGCTCACGGGCCTAGTTGCTCCGCGGCATGTGGGATCTTCCCAGACCAGGGCTTGAACGCGTGTCCCCTGCATTGGCAGGCAGATTCTCAACCACTGCGCCACCAGGGAAGCCCTCAATAAGTTTTTCAGCGCATCCAGTGATCTTGAGATGAAAACGTTTGAGAACTACTACATTAGCACCTTAAATCCTCATGATAATGCCGGTCATTGCCAAGAGACGCTGCATAGTTTGCACCATTCACTCATTAAGATAAACTCAAGTTTATACAGTGCTGAAAATCTGCAGTTACCAAGATATCGTATGATCTTGACCCGTTTCAGGGACGGTTGAAGCTCATAGTGTGAACTTCCAGCTTCTGTGCTCCCACCTGTGGTCACCTTGGCAGCCCATCCATCCCCCTCCCTGTGGCAGGCAGGATTCCAAACCAGGGTTCAGTCTGGTTATGCACTCATCCAATCAGACGCTGATCTAGGTGCTGCTGTGAAGGGACTTTGCAGATGGCATGAAGTACTAGTCAGCTGACCTTAAGAGAGGGAGGTGATGCAGGTGAGCCCCGTGTCATCACAGGAGCCCTTCATGGTCACAGAAGGGATGTGCAGGTGAGAAGGACTGGATACCCCCCTGCTGGCCCTGAGATGCAGGGACCGTGTGCAGTCCCTGAAGACAGGCCTGAAAGGGCCGAGGAAGGAAACGGGGCCTCGGTCCCGAACTGCAAGGGGCAGCTGTGGCAAAAACTGGGGTGCACACTTGGTCCTTGAACAACACGGGTTAGGGGTGCCGCCCACCTGCGCAGGTGAAGACCCCTGAGTGACTTACAGCCGGCGCTTTGGCCCTCCATACACTCGGTTCCACATCCGAGGATTCAACCAGCCGTGAATCGTGTAGCGCTGCAGTGTTTACTGTTGGAAGATATCCACCTGCAAGTGGACGCACGCAGTCCAGGCCTGTTGTTCAAGGGTCAGCTGTATCTGGAAGTGGATCCTTCCCAGGCCTCCTGAAGGGAGCCTAACGAGCCAACAGCTGGACTTTGGCCTTGTGAGACCCAGAGCAGAAAAAACAGCTGAGCCGACCTGGCTTCCCATCTACAGAACTGTGGAATAATACATTTGTCTTTAAGCCACAAAGTTTGTGATCATCTGTCACAGCAGCGGTAGGAAACTCATACACTCCTGTCGTGTGTGTGTGTGTGTGTGTGTGTGTGTGTGTGTGTGTGTGTGTGTGGCGTTACCCTAGATTCCATCTCCTCTCAAGCTTGCTTCCTCAGTTCCCCATCTCGGGTAGCCATGAGTGAGCCTCGCCAACACGTGGCCCTTTCTGGGCACCCGACAGGATCGCGCTTCCAGGTCCGTGTGAGCAGCTCAGGCCCGTGAGGGGAGAGAAGCATCACTTCCAGGCCAGAGCGCTGACTAGCCGTGCAGGGCCCTCCGGGGTGCTGTCCTCTCAGCACAGCCAGGTGCATTATTCCAGGGCGCCGCTGCAGCCTGGCCCCCTGCAGTGACAGTGATGGGAGCCCCCTCCAGCAGCCGTGGGCTTGGAGCAGGAGTGAGTCAGGGCCCTTGGACAGGTTCACCCTGAGAGCTGAGGTCCCCCTGCCTGACAGAACCTCTCCACTGCACCTTCAACCCCCTCGCACCTGCCACCAAGTAGCTCCCCTTAAAAAGCAAAACAAATCAAGCCCCTCTGGGCCCTGAGGCCTGGGCTCTTCCCTCGTGCCTCTCATTTTCTCTGCAGCCAGCCTGGTTCCCCGCACCCTCTCACCTCCTCTCTACTCCTCACCCACCGCTGCCCGGCCTCTGGCCCAGCCCTTCCTTCACAGGGAGCTCTGGCCCCTGCTGACTCCCAGGGACGACTTGTCTTGTTCCACACACACCGTGGACTTCTCCCTTCTTTTATTTTTTTTTTTTTCCTTCTTTTATTTTTAATTTTTTTTAATTTTTCCCTCCTTTTTGGAACTCTTCCCGACTTTCCTGAACACTCTTTTTTCTCGTTGTCCTCTCGCCCCCCCAGCTCCTCACCCCTGCCCTCCCTAGCTCCCTGCTAAGGTTGACACGGACATCCAGAAACAACTGCAGTTCACGCCCCACCCTTACCTGATGACACGCCCGCATGAGACCGGGCTTATTTCGCCCAACTGCAAACTGATGTCATTTCTCCATCTGGTAGATTTCACACTGAGGAAGACCGAGGGTCAGAGCACTGGGGTGAGCTGCCCAAAGCCGCACGGCTGGCTCGACTTGCTGGGGCCTGGGCGCTGGGCCCCTTCCCCGCTTCCCGCCTCCCAGGCTCTCTCCTTGTCCCGCTCTTGCTCCACAGCCCCTCCGCCCACGCCGGCAAGGCCACCTGGCAGTGGGCTCCCGAATCTCTAGGTCCACGTGGGGCTCCTCTAGTGCCCACCCACCAGGCCTCCACGCCCCTCCTTCACTGGGCCGGCACCGGGCTGAGTCGGGGGCCGATCAGTCCTGGCCACGGAGCCCCTCGGCTGAGGCTCACTCGGCCTCCTTCGCGGCACACGCAGGGAAGCCGGTTGGGGGGTTCTGGGAGAGTTCCCACCCCAACAGAGATCGAGAGGAACGGGAAGAGCGCCCTTCCCTCCCTTCCTGCGTGGCTGGTGCGTTGTGAGGCCAAGACCTAGAGGAGAGGGCCCGGGATGGCAGGCACCTACCACGTCCTCACACAGTGAGGCCCTGAGCCCTTCCTGATCCACTGAAGGGTGTTCGGGAGAGACTTCGACGTTATTCCCTTAGCTGCTGTTCGTCGGGGTTTCAGCTACTTGCGGCCCAAGAAAACCTAACTGATCTTCCAGGCTGGGCCCAAACCAAACTCTGTTCCCCGCAGCCGCACTTGTCTCGCAGTATTCCCGCTCTGGGCCATTCACCATGTCCTCCCGGCTCGCCTCCAGGTGCTCTGGGGCCCTCCTCTCCTCCCTGTCCCCGCCCGGCTCAGGCCCGCATCCCTGCACCCTGGCCCCCTGCGCCCTCCCTCTCCAGGGCGGCATCTTGTCCCTCGTGGGCTCTCACAGGAAAAACGACCATCAGCCCGCACCCCTTCCCGGGGCCTCTGCAGGCCCGGCGACCACGGAAGATGAGGGGCGGCTCCCTGAGGCTGCCGGGATCTCCTTGCTCCCCGGCTTCCAGACGAGAAATGTCCCCGATGTCCCTCCCGGAACCCCAGCCCTGACAAGAAACGGCCCCCAGTCAGCCATGCACGTTGGGCTGAAAGCCCACCCTCCAGCCAGGACCCAAGCCGGCCCCCTCCCCGCAGCCCCAGCGGGTGAGGAGCCTCCTGCAGGGCCGGCCCGGTGGGGAGAAAGGCAGCCCTTCAGCGTCTGCAGGGCCTGCGGGCCAGCGGGAGGGACGGCTACCCGCTCTAGTCGTGAGCACTTGGCCAGGTAGAGAGATCCCCTGGGCCGGGACTGAGAAGGACGACCGCTGGGCTGTCACGTGGGGGATGACGGGGTTAGCTGAGCGTCAGCAGGATGCAGCTGCAGCACGTGAAGTGGCTTGACCAGTGCAGACAAGCACGCCCCATGCGGTTCCCACCCGCCACCCATGGTTACTGAGGGCTTGACTTGTGAGGGCTACCGAGGAGCTGGGGCTTTGATTTGATTTGATTTTAATTAATTTAAATGTAAAAACTGAAACTTTACCCTTGACACCACCCTTCTGGTTGAACACAGGAGAGATTTGTGATGCCACCCCAGCCCCAGGGAGCGGAAAATGTCAGTGTCTGAAACACCACTGCCTAGGAGACAGCTGGATGGCAACTCTCATCCACCGTTTTTTATTAGCTTTTAGAAAAAGCCACAAATGCAAAAACTCAAAAATTATGTCTTTAGCTTGATATGATTAGGTCAGTCATTAAAACCCTATTTTAATCTCAAATTTTCTCATAGTGCAGTATATGAACATGACAAATTCATCTGTATTAAGACAGAGATAAAAGTCCAATTGGGCTTCCCTGGTGGAGCAGTGGTTAAGAATCCGCCTGCCAATGCAGGGGACACGGGTTCAAGCCCTGGTCTGGGAAGATCCCACATGCTGCGGAGCAACTAAGCCCGTGCGCCACAACTACTGAGCCTGCACTCTAGAGCCCGCGAGCCACAACTGCTAAGCCCGCGTGCTACAACTACTGAAGCCCGTGCGCCTAGAGCCCGTGCTCCACAACGAGAAGCCACCGCAACGAGAAGCCTGCGCACCGCAACAAAGAGTAGCTCCCGCTCGATGCAACTAGAGAAAGCCCACGCGCAGCAACAGAGACTCAATGCAGCCAATAAATAAATAAATAAATAATTGATTTAAAAAAAAAAAAAGTCCAATTAAGGTGGGCTTTACCTGAGTTTACATTTCATGCTCTTCACGGTTTTGCCAAATTATTCGTTTTAGACGATGTACTCAATTCAAGGCTGGGAAGGCCATACCCGAGCTGTGAGCTGGTCCCTGGATAGCTCTAGGTTTTTACTCATAGTTAGGACATTACTCTACCATCCAAATTCTTCAGGTCCTGACCTGTTGTTAAAATTTTTATTTATGCACATGTTAAAGGTTAAAGTATTTCATACATTAACTTTTCCTACTGAATTTGTGTTTCAGATGAATTTCAGGATTCCTTGATTCATCTTCTGTAAAGTGAACATGAAATCAAATGATCTAAGCATTTCAAAGCAAATTTCTGGATGCGAGCTATTTTGAGAAAGTTTGCCCTTGGCCTTGGCTACACGTACTTGTGCAGCCACTCGAGCAAGCTCCTTCTCGCCTCATCAATATAGGGCTTGTCTTCAGGCGAACAATCTTCTCTCTTGCGATGCACGAACCCATGCGTTTGCCCAGAAAACGTTTTAATTTGATATTCCACTTTGCAGTTTTCTTTCAACTTCTGAGTCAGCAAAGAGACCTGGTTGGCAAAAGATTTCATGATGATAGGACTTTAACCCTCTAGCAATATTTTCCATTCTCCAAATCTTCCCTGAATGCTCATCAAAGAGCTTTAACATCTGTGCTTTAAATTAAGTTGCATAGCTATCATGAATTTTTCACTTGTAATTTTACAACCGGCACAGTCCTCACCTCTGGCAAAGGAGAGAATTCAGAGCGATATAAAAATGATACATCAGGGGACTTCCCTGGTGGTGCAGTGGTTAAGACTCCGCGCTCCCAATGCAGGGGGCCCGGGTTCAATCCCTGGTCAGGGAACTAGATCCCACATGCGTGCTGCAACTAAGGAGCCCACGTGCCACAACTAAGACCCGGTGCAACCAAATAAGTAAAAATAAAATAAATATTTTTTAAAAAGATACATCATCAATTATTTGAAATTGTATTAATATATTTATATATTATTCAATATATACGTCAATCTATTTGCATATACCATATTCAATGTATTCAATATGTAATTCAATAGATTCAAATATAAGTTGTTTAAAACTTATATCAATAAAATGTATCAGTTATGAATAACAACAGTAATTTCTAAACAACTGCTTTTGAACCACAGTTTCCGTCTGCTTTTTCCTTATCAACATACTGGATTTAACATAGCTGTGTCTTCACTACTATATATAAAATAGATAACCAACAAGGACCTACTGTATAGCACAGGGAACTATACTCCATATTTTGTAATAACCTATAAGGGAAAAGAATCTGAAAAAGAAGAGATATGTACATATACGTATATATGTATATATATATATTTTATGTATAACCGAATCACTGTGCCGTACACCTGAAACTAACACCACATGGTAAATCAACTATACTTCGATAAAAAATTTTTTTAATTAAAAAAACAAACAAACAGAGCTGTGTCTTTAAGGACAGAGATCTTACGATAACTCATGGGTTCCACGCGGAGGGGGCACGGGCAGGGAAGTAACCAGCCACCCAGCCATGGCAGGAGCACTTAGGGGGTAACAGTACCCCTCAAAGTCCCCGATAAAACACACCTTTAAAACTGTAATGTTGAAACATATTTGGAGCAACAAATGAATCCTTCGGATGTTTTCCCCAAAATGTCAAGTCGTGCTATTAAACACAGAGACGAGAAGAGTCAAGATGCCAACTTACCTGCTCAAGAGGAATCACAGCATCGTTTTCAGCAAAAATGAACAACGTGGGGTTCTTTAAATTGTACACGTCTTCAGAGTCTTTGATGATGCCTGGAGAATGGGGGGGTGGGGACAGGGACACAGGGTATGACTCCGGTATATGTGCCACAGAAAACGACGTGAGTTAGATTTTTCAAAGAAAAACATGTGCTTTGGGGGTTTTGTGTCGCTTCTTTTTAGCAATTCCACAAAAGTGGCCTGGTCTATAAAACTGGCTCAAAGAGAAAGTTACTGAGCCTGAGCTCCCTTCTCTCCGCCTCACTCACCAGGAATCAGGCCATTAAATGATGGCTGTAGACCTGGCCGGCTGCTTGGCAGGTAAAGATACGGAGCAGCCTGAAAAATGCTCCCTCTGGGGACGTGCCTTCATTTACCAAGAGGTGATAACTTTCTAATCTGGACCATCTGACCACCGCTGTTCTGGAAGTTTCTCACGGTTTACTCAAGCCCCAAGGTTCTGACGTCAGTGTTTGATGGGGTATTTGTGCTCAGAGGAGACCACGTGTGTGAAGTCCCTGGGCACGGCAGCGGGTCCCAGCAGGTCATTCATAATAATTAGCTTTCATCCTTCTAAAGTGCCTTCAGAATTTTAGAGATCATTTAGTCAAAAGCATGTTGGACTTTGGGGAGTCAGACAACTTTGAGTGTGCCCGCTCCTATAGGAAAATAAGTAAAAGTTTCAAACTCCATTGTCATTCTGAGATGAGAGGAGTTCTAAAGAAAAGATTATTCTGGGCTTCCCTGGTGGGGCAGTGGTTAAGAATCCGCCTGCCAATGCAGGGGATACGGGTTCGAGCCCTGGTCCGGGAAGATCCCACATGCCGCGGAGCAGCTAAGCCCGTGCACCACAACTACTGAGCCTGCACTCTAGAGCGTGCAAGCCACAACTACTGAGCCCGCGTGCCACAACTACTGAGCCCATGCGCCACAACTACTGAAGCCTGCGCACCTAGAGCCCGTGCTCCGCAGCAAGAGAAGCCACCGCAATGAGAAGCCCGCGCACCGCAACAAAGAGTAGCCCCCGCTCGCCGCAACTAGAGAAAGCCTGCGCTCAGCAACAAAGACCCAATGCAGCCAAAAATAAATAAGTAAAATAAATAAATTTATAAAAAAAAAAGAAAAGATTATTCTGACACTTGTCAAAGATGGTAAGGAAGGGAGGGAGATGCAAGAGGGAAGAGATATGGGAACATATGTATATGTATAGCTGATTCACTTTGTTATAAAGCAGAAACTAACAACACACCATTGTAAAGCAATTATACTCCAATAAAGATGTTAAAAAAAAAAAAAAAAAAGACGGTAAGCAAGATTTTATTCGAGGAGCCCACGGCAATGAGGGTTTGCAGTGAGGGAGGGACACCAGACTCAACCCCAAATGCGAGGACAAGTGGGATTTACCGCCAAGGAGCAGGATGGGGGCCGGTGGATGGAAAATTACTAAGGAATCATCAGGGTACGGGGATTCTGGCCAGACAATATTTGACAAAGCCTTTGCTGAAGGCAGGCCAGGGTGACAAGGCATCGGGGGTGGGGGGGGGACATGAGGACTTTGCTCACATATCAAGGGTGGGGAGTTCTCGCTAAACTGACCCAGTGGGCCAAGGAGAGAGCCCAAGGTCGGGACCTACTCAGAAGGAGGGCTCACAGCGGAGCCTGACTCCAGGGTGGTCACAGAGAATCCCAGTCAGTACGGAGGGGAAAAAATTGTTTTCCACTTCCTGTTGGCAGTATAGCAAAGCCAAGTAGCCCGGATAGCCTCCCCTTAGTTGTAACTCCTCTCTAGCATGCAGGGAGCCACGGGAGAGAGGGCCACGCTTTCCGCCCTATTCTGTGAAGGCCACGTTAGGTGGCCGCACAGCGCTTTGAGGCCCCTGGGCTCCAAGTCCCGCCCGGCTCTGCAGTCGCGCACTGCGCAGAGGCAGCCACGAGGGGGCGCCAGCGAGCAGTCCACTCCGGAGCGCCTTGTGCTAATTCACACAAAGGCGCCGCGAGGGCTGCCAGCCCCGTTGTGCACAGCGGCAACTGGCAGCTTGCTACTGCCTTTGAGTGAGTAAACAGGTAAAGGTTTTTTTAATGCTAAAAGTAAGCGAAAATACCACAGTGAGGAACCATTAAGCCAAATAAGAATCATTAGTATAACTGTTGGATATACTATCACGAAAGAAAGCCGAGGTCGGATGCTGCCATATCCTCACTTAGTAACCATTTCTATACACAGATATAATGTTCTTATGTCATTGGTGTGATACATTTGGTTTGTTTGGATGAAATGTTTATGTTGCTATTTACATTTTAGAGTGGGTTTTCCCTTTCCCTCTTTTCATATATATACACATATATGCATGTGTATATACATAGTGTGTGTGTGTGTGTGTGTGTGTGTGTGTGTGTGTGTGTGTGTGTGTGTGCAGGACTGCACGCATGCATGAGTAGTTGAGAATTAGTCATATCTTGGAAAAATCTTTTCATAGCCGTTGCTCATAAAAATATTGCTTGATATTAACCATTATCACAGAAAGAAAGTTATCCCCTTCATCCTAGGTAAAGAAATTGAGACCTCGGATTAGGGGATTCTCCCAAAGGCACACCGTCAGGACCCGGGTTCCCTCTGGTTAGATCTTACATACTTCCGCCTCTACCTTCAGATTTTTAAAACCAATTCCTTAAGATAGGCCGTCTCTGCTCCACTGGGGTTTGTGTTACACCAGGACCCTCAGTTTGGGAAGAGGCTCGTGGCCTTTGTCACTCAACCCCTCCTCCAGTTTTCATTGTGTAAAAATGCACAAGGCAGATTTACCGTAGATGGACACCCCTGCCCTGAATTCTGGGTATTTCATCATCACGTGATGGACAGCAACTCCACCCCAGCAGAATCCCACGACGCCAATTTTCTTGGCATGACAACGTTGTTTCAGATACTTCAAGACCGCGTCAACTTCTCTAGAATGAAAGAAAAGTTATTCAAGGGGAATTCCCTGGCGGTCCAGTGGTTAGGACTCCACACTTTCACTGCCGGAGCCCGGGTTCAATCCCTGGTGGGGGAACTAAGATCCAGCAAGCTTCGTGGCACAGCCAAAAAAAAAAAAAAAGGAGGTATTTTGTGGCCCCTTGAAAGTGCACTGGGCAGCAAGCACCAGTGGTAACAGGGCTTTCTCAGCAGCTGTTCCTTGAGGTTCTGAGATTCCTACTTTCAGAGCTCCGTCCTCACCACCTCCTGCCCGGGTGACGAGTAACAAGTGACATCTCTCCCCGGCAAGTCTCCCTGCCAAGCCCAGCCTCTTCCAACCACCTGACAGGGCGGCACAAGTCAGACCATCTTGAGCAACAGCCTTCCACAGCCTCAGGATAGATCAAGGCCCAAGGCCACAGCACGGCTCTAGGGCTTCATCCCAAGATCCGGCCCCAGGGAGCTCCTCCATCTCCTCTCTCTCAACAGGGACCAGCCTCAACCAGGAGGCAGCGCCTCAGCTCTGTCTGACTCAGCACATTCCATCCCCCTGCCCGACACCCTAACTCTGCATCGCCTGTTTCCTCCCATGCCCAAAGAGCACAACAGTATTTGGAAAGCCACCAGGAAGAGGCAAGCCCGAGGAGACGGGGAACAGCAGCTCTGGCCTTGCAAATGGTTCATTTGCAAATTGGTTGTCTGGAACTCATACAGCTTCTGCAACTAGAAGCACGATGCCAAAATGGAGGTAGTGCTGCAAGGCCGGCCCAGAAAGTTCTGCTGGATCTGATAAGGAAGAAATGTTGTCTGTTTGCAATTAAGAAAAAAAAAAAAAGGAGAAAGCAATTCTATTGCACGTTCTTTTTCTTTTAATCGTAAGATATCTTTGAACACATTTAAACATATGTATCATACCATTCTGTGTGCAAGTAGTTATTTTCATAGTGTTAGAAGAGCTGTAATTAAGTAATTCTGCAAAATAAAATGGAGTAAGGAATAGTTTTTGTCATTCTGGTTTTTCAGTTTTTCTCGAATGCTTTGATCTTAAGAATAACTGCCTTAATTGGAGGGGACAAGAAGGAAGAGGGCATTTCTATAAACATTCTTTAACTGACTCGAGTGAACCTATCTTGGCTTTTGTTGCTGAGTATATTCCCCACTTTCCTGGGAACACCAGAACTTAGCTTTGGATGAACCTCCCTTCCCCATGCTTGGTCCATATACTTTGGGGGGCTCAGTTCCAGGAGGGGAGTATGTGGCTCTGGCCTGGCCAATCACAGCATAGCAATCTCTAGCCACAACGATTGGTTCAAGGATGGACTTGTGACCCAGTCATAACCATCAGGACAAAACGAGAATTTTGCTGGGTTGCTGGGAAAGGAGCCAATGGGAGGCTGGAGCTGCTGCAGCCATCTTGCCACCCAGAGGCAAACGCTGCCTGACAATGGAGCCAGCATCAGACAAGGGTGCTGCGGGATGTTGGGAGGTCGAATCCTGGGGATACCTTCTCAGCTATAGACCAACCTCTGTTTGAAGCCAGAAATTACCTCTTTTCAGTACTATAAGCCAATAAGTTCCATGACTGCTTAAGCAGTAAGCATTCAAGATGGGTTTTCTTTCAAACAAAAGACACTTGACTAGACACAAGGACTTCAGTCTAATTTCCAAGTTAGTGTCTCCATTTTATGTCTCATTTTGATTTAAAATGTGTGGCTCTCCTTATGCCCTGTGGAGAGGTACCTCTGGGCTGCTCTAATGCCCGCCAGAAAGGATCACCCTGATTTGTGCACAAGTAGAAAGCAGCCCCACAAGGCTTTTCCTCAAAATGTCCTAACTATTCCCCTCCACGCAAAGCTGAATTTCATATTCACATCACAGGCTCTCTGGTTCTCTTTGTGTTTCTACTCGTATTTTACTCATAACTTCTTGCTTCATTTTGTTTTTCCAGGGCTTGCAGTCTGAGTCCCTGGGAGGGAGGCCTGGAAATGGATCAAGGTGTGGGAAGTTGGGTCCCCAGTAATCTCAGAGCCCACCCTGGGGAAGGGAAGGGAGGAAGCAGGGCAGAGAGAGAAGCTGGGCTGTGGTGCGGTCTCCACAAAAGCCTCAACCGGGGAACTTGGAGCTGGGGCGGCCCCCGACTGGGGGTGAAGGAGCCGGGCCTCCACACCCCTGCCGTGAGACTCCCCAGGGTGGGACTTAAGACAAGGCGCTTCGCACCCTAGAGGCCACTCCAAAGAGGGCCGCTGCCCTGGTCTCCCGCCGCCGGCAAGACCCCGAGGTTCCTACTTGCTGACTGCCCGGCCAGCTGGGAGCCCCCAGGGCAGCCTGCGGCGTCTCCCGGGTCTGAGGGACTGTGCAGAGCCCCGAGGGAGACCCCGGCCTGCGCCGCGGCGCACTGGTGCTCCGCACAGGCCCGCAGAGAGAGGATGGCCAGAGCGCAGGGGAGTCTGGCCCCGGGGCGCACGCGGACGCAGGTGAGGCCGAGGAGCCGGGAGCCGCGCTCGGCGGCAGAGGCCCTTGCGGGCCGTGGACAGAGGTCCGCCCGGGGTCCACCAGCTCAGGAGCAGGAGGGGCCAGCAGCCCTGGCGTCAGCTCTGGAGGAGCAGAGAGCTCCGGGGACCAAGGGGCCACAGGCAGAGGGCCGTGTTAGCAGCGACGGCCCCAACCTGGGCTCGGGGGACAGCTTATCAAACACGAGGCTCACGTGCGTGACGGGAGGACGTCCGACGATGGGAGAGGACAGCGTCCGGGAGGGTGCCTGGTCAAGGTGAGTCGGGGGCTAGGGCTGGGGGACCCCTTTGCCCTGGGCTCAGGTTTTCTTGTTCAGGAGGAGCTTGGCACTGGAGAACATCCCTGCCTCTTTCCCCGCTCCATCCTTGTTCCTCCAGACAAAGAAGAGGGGATCTGAGCGGCACTGAGCCCTCCGGTGCTTGCTTCTGGCCTGGGTGGAGCCACTTTAATAAAAGGCTGCAATCCTGGGGGATCCGCCCCTTTTCTTCCCACAGTTCCCTGGACCCTGGCAAGACCGCAGTCCTGGTCTGGTGGGTCTGGTCTAAAGACCCGGTTTCCCCGAGGCGGGGGGGTGGGAGGGTGGGTTTTGGGGGGAGGGGCTGGCACTTGGGGCCTCAGTTTCCAATCAGCGGAGTGGAAGTGGGGCTGATGTGTTCTCTAGTCTCTCTTCTCTGCCTGTTGTTTCAACTGGTTCTGCAACCAGAGGGGAAGGAGGGAGTGTTGATCTATGGACCCCTATAGCCCAACTGTCAAGGGAAATGGGACCCCCAGGTACTTCAAGGAAGCTCTCTCAGCATCGGTGCCACGAAGCATTTCCCAGAGAGGAAAGCAAGTGAACTTACTGGCCAGCAGGGTACTTGCTGGTTTCTAACCAACCCTCCGCTGAAAAGACTGTGCTAAACGAAATCGGTTTCCTTTACACCTCAGGAAGGACTCTGCGAGCCGTGGCCTCTGAGGTCGTACACGGTGGGAGGGCGGGCAGGTGGGTGACCGAGGAAGCCGGACCCTCCTCTCCCTCCTGCCTCTTGCTCCCGGGGCCCTGGGGCACCACCAAGACAGCCATGCTGGCTGGTAACGTCCTCGGAACTTACTTATCGATCCTTCTGGCATCTCTTGTCTTCAACCACTCCGGGAAGGTGGACCAGTCCCCTGAGGGGTGCCACGGCTCCTGCCCTACAAAGAAGTCTGGAACAATGGTTCTGTAAAATAGGGACATTCATCCTTCTTAGTTTCGGAGCTGTTGGGACTCCATATTTGCTTATGTTCATTAAGAACTTGTCACGTTGGCGGTTCTGGACCACAGGAGAAGAAAGGTAGTGGTCACAGGGCCAGCTGTGATCACAGCAAAGAGGCCAACTGGCTCCAGGCCAGAGCATCTCGGATTTCACAACCGAAGGTGCAGGGCCTCTGGCAGCGGGCCGAGAGCCCAGCCCATCTGAAATGCCGAGGCCTGGGTCGTGCACACTCCCCGCTAGCTGTGACGCCCAGGACAAGGGTTCCCGGGCAGCGAGGGCCTGGGCGGGCGGACACAGGCTCCCCTCCTGCCCCTGAGGAGTCGCACCTCTCAGCTGGCCTTTCGCATTAGCCTCAGGCCAGAGGGCACACCTCGTGAGCGGCCCAGTCACCATGACCAAGCGATTTCCCAGCCTCCGCCCAGGATGCCAACAGGGCACAGTGTCCTGCCCGGAGGGTTTGGTCTCACGCAGGCTCTAAAAGGGGCCGCGGAGCAGACAAGGCAGCTTGCGGGGTCCGTGTCAACCTTCCTTCCGCATCAACCCCGGGGTGGGGCAACGCGGCCCCGGCCAGAGAGCCGGTTCCTGAAGTAAAGGTCACGGCCGTGGATGGAGGAACACAGCCTCTCCTGCAGGGGTGGGGGGAAGAACACTGAAATCTGGGTCAGAAGAATCTAAGTTCAGGGCCCAGTACTGCCCCGTCCTGCCCTGAAACCTTAACAAGTCACTTAATCACTTTTAGCCTCTTTTTCTTGATGATCTAACAGAGCCGTGCACCCTCAGAGGATTATTCTGAAGGCAAAATACTTAGATAAGGGTGAGAGGCTTTGTTAAGTCACAGGCATCTTTACTCATTTTTATGTTCTGTCTCCAGCTAATGGACCCACTCAAGACAACAGAAGCCACCGTCCCATCCAGTCTCCTCGCTGCAGCGGGTGACCTGGGGCAACTGAGACCTCTGCCTTCATGCCCCGGTTTCCTGACCATCAAAATGGGAACAGTGACAGCCGCGCCTTGTCGGGGTTGTTGGAAGGATGAAGGGCAATAACCCCGGGAACGCCCTAGTGCCGGGTCTGGCGGAGCCAGAAAGCAATCAGGGCTGGCTATTGTTTTATTACTGGTATTGCCCCTGGAAAGTTAAGTTGCCTCATCTACAAGAAGAAACGTGAGGGCATGAAAAAGGGAAAACTCAAGTGGACTTCCTCTTTCCAGTCAACAGGAAATTGCATCACACGGCAGTGGGTGTGCTTCCTTTAAATGGGTTTCTCTTTGTAGGAAAATGAGATAGGTGCACGCCTTTGGTTTTCAGCTCCTCTTTTTAAGAAAACAAAGGGAATTGGGGTGCACCACACTCGGGGCTCGCTGAGTGTTACACTTAGTGAAGCCGGAGTGGAAGGAATGGTCCCTCCTCTCTCTCTTCCCTGCTTTACTGAAGCTGCTACCAACACCACAGCGGTGAGAAGCAAACAGGTGACAGCATTCACCAGAGGTGGCCATGGTCACACAATGTGACAAAGAGATAGCCTTTGGGAACTGAGTGAGGTCTCACTCTGCCAGTTCTGGAAGCCAGTCTAATTCAGATCAGGCCACGTAACCATGTGTGCCCTGTGTGTGAAAGCTGACCCCAGGCAGAGATGCTTCAAGGGCCAAGTAATGGATCCATTTCAGAGCTGGCGAGTTCTGCCCCAGGTGTCCTGTACCAGTGTCTGCGCAGGGCCTCACATCGGGAAATAACACTCTCAACGTCCAACACGTCTACAGGGCTAGCATCCTAGGAGGACCTGAAGCCCAGACATTGGGTTGGGAGCAGTTGGCTTCCACTGGCCACTGACTATCGTATATGACACTCTCCACTTACCTGCACCCCAGTGAGATAAGAAAATAGATAATGTACATCAGCATATACTCAGGGTTTTTTGGTTTCATTTCCTTTGAAGGGAACAAAATACAGAAATTTACATGAATTTAAGCAAAAAACAATAAAAAGAAGAATTTTATACGTACGTGTATCCATTTCCTGCAATCATGTCCGCCATATACCTGGTATTGGGCAATTGCCAGCCGAATATATCTTGAATGACGATCACAGCTTTGCCAGCGTCAACGGGGGATTTGGTGAGATAAGCCTTGATGTGCTCAACTTGAACTTCATGCCCCAACCCTCCGTACTCTATTCTATGGCCAATGTCACATGGACAAGGACGAGCTTCGTTAGCCATTGGAGATGTTTATGTCGGGCTACAGAGAGAGACACGTGCATTATACTCTGAGTGGTGCACATCCAAAGATTATAAACAATGAGCAAACTAAAATCAGGAGTACAGGAAAAAATTAATTTTAACTATAATTATAGTGTATTCATGCAAGAAATCAATGATAACTTCTGGTTCTGGGTAATAAGATTAAGCTAATAAGAATCCATTCCCTTTACAAACAGTAGAAATACCAGAATGAATGCAACCAACAAATAAAAATTAAAATGGTGGAGCTCAGAGGGAAAAGGAAGCAACCCCCATCCCCGGGTGAGAGAGGAAACTGGAGGTCAGGGTCAGGGTGGCAGGAGCAGATGTGAGGGAGCCAGGATGCTGGGGACAGGGCCAGACCCAGAGACAGGCTCTCACCTAACCAGTGCTTAGGACTCTGTGTCCAGTGAGGCCTTGGGACCCCTTGAGACAGGGATTTGTAACTGAGACTTTCCCTCACAAGGTCTGAGCCCTCCAAGGTTCATATTTAGTGGAGAAAATTAAAAACAAACAACACAAGAAAAAAGGAAAAAGAAAAACTCTGCCAACCAGGTCTAGGAATATGGTAAGGAAGCCCAGGAAAGGAAAAAAGAAACCATAAAAAATAAAATAATAAAATAAAACTGGAAAATAAATGAATGTAAAGTCTTCAGCGACAACAACAAAAAAACCAATCCCCCAAATTTGCACCATCCTTTTGAAGTAGGAATACCTAGGCTGAGAAATTGATGGAACAGTGGACCCTGGGCAGTGAAATCCCTGGGCACCTGGCAGAAACAAATGCAAGACTTTTACAATCCAGGCCGAAAAATGCTTCCCACTGAAGAGATGCTTACTACAAATAGCTTCATAGGAGGAAGTGCTCCAAATAAACACTCATCAGGAAGACTGATGGTGGGAATGGGGTAGAAATGAGGAAGAGACCCAAACACACTTGACCAAACAAACAGCAGGAAAGGAGAAGAAAAAGAACAGTAAACCTATCAACCATAAAGCAAAAAATAATGTGGGCTGAAATAAATCCAAACAAACATAAATATATTAAATTCACTGTTTGAGACAGATTCTCTAATTAAATTTTTGTTTTTAATTCAAAGAGGTTTCCTTGGAAAGGAAAAACTAGGAAGGCGGAACCCAAAGATAGAGATCTCTTCATTAGCAATTAGAGAATATACAGTCTTTTCAAGCAGATGTGAACAGCTACCAAACTGCCCACATATTAACCCACAACACAAGTCAGCAAAAATTTTATATAAAACGTGCTATATTAGCACAATGAAGAAATTATAATAAACATTCAAAAGGTTTAGAACCGAATTACAATGAAAACACTCTGTAGCAAAAAGTTGAAACAATACACTGGTACTTAGAGAAATATTGACACCCTAGATTGCAGTCAGAGAGAAAAACACTTTCCCCTACCCTCTTAGGTTCAGCAACTGAGGGCCTGTGAATTTAACCAACAAAAGTCAGATTAACAGGAGAAAAAGCATACACGTTATTAATATTTTTAATTTTTAGCACACGGGTTTTGCAGAAAAGAAGTGAAAACCCAAGAAGCAGTTAGACACATGGTTTATACAGCATTTTAACAAAGGGTAATAAATTGTGGAGACATGACTGGGAAATATATGGGGAATCTGGTGATAAGAGTTGCTCCCCTCATGGGGGAGAGGGAATTTATGCCCTAATTTTAAGCAGAAAGGGGGAGGGAGAAAAACTCTTTTTGCATCTGCTTTTTCCTAATTGCCTTCAGCTCAAAATAATCAATATGCCAAAGTGCCATATTTGAGATGGCATCCTTTGATCCTCTTCAACTGCATGTGTTAGACAAAAGGGAAGAATGGAAATAAGTTAAGCATTCAATTCAAGAAGTGAGGGGAAAAATTAGAATAAACCCAAAAGGAGAAAATAATGAGATGAAAATAAACAATGGAGAAACAGAAAGTGATTAAAATCTGATTTTTGAAGTTATAAAATAGGTATATCTCCAGCAAACCCGATCAATAAAAAGGAAAGAATGATAAAGACATAACAACAACAACAGCATAACAACATGTGGAATGAAAAAGGTGATGTAAGTACAGATTTTTCCCTTTAAAAAAAATCACAAAAAAATTAGTATAAACAACTTTATGCTAATAAATTTAGAAACAGAAAAAACTGACAAATATGCAGAATGAAAGAGAGGAAAAACTTCCTGGGCTTCCCTGGTGGCGCAGTGGTTAAGAATCTGCCTGCCAATGCAGAGGACACGGGTTCGAGCCCTGGTCTGGGAAGATCCCACATGCTGCGGAGCAACTAAGCCCATGAGCCACAACTACTGAGCCTGCGCATGTAGAGCCTGTGCTCCGCAACAAGAGAAGCCACGACAATGAGAAGCCCGCGCACCACGATGAAGAGTGGCCCCCGCTTGCCGCAACTAGAGAAAGCCCTCGCACAGAAACGAAGACCCAACACAGCCATAAATAAATTAATTAATTTTTTAAAAAATTCCTTATTTCAAAAATCAATATAAAAGAAAAAAAAAGGTGATGAGACAGCTCGAGATTAAAAGAGATTAAAGAGAAATGAAAGCAAATGCACCGTGTGAATCTTGACTACATCCTGGTTCCAAGTTAAGAACCGCTATAAGAGACACTTGGGGAACAAGTGAGGAAGTGACTATGGATGATAGTTGATATTACGAATTAATATTAATTTTCTACGGTGTGGTAATAGAAGTTATGTAGGAGAATGTTCTTATTTTTAAAATATGTGTGCTCAAGTAAGGGATGAAGTATCAACATCTGCAATTTACCCTCAAATCATTATAAAACACACATGCACAGACATACATAAACATAAAGCAATTATGGCAAATTGCAAACAACTGTTGAATCTAGGTGATCACAAGTGTTCACTTTCTTCCGGTTTTTGAGGAACAACAAGGAACAGTGTAGTTGGAACAGAAGTATCAAGGAGAGAGAGTGGTGGGGAACACTGCTTTTCCCAGAATCCTCCAGCGGCTTCCATCTCACACCGAAAAAGCCAAATTCTTGCCACAAGAATGGTAATGGTGAAAAGAGCGAGAAAGGTCAGGGTCTAGATAGAATTTTCAGGTGCAGCCAATTGGTTCTGCTGACAGATGGCATGCATAGGATATTTAACAAAAAGGAGTCAGTGGTGACTAGGTCTTTTGCTTGAGCAACAACTGGAAAAGGATGGAATGTCTAAATGAAAAGGGGAGAGTGCCGAAAGAGCAGGTTTGAGGAGACCAGGACTTCAGGCTGTGGCATAAGCAGTTTGAAATGTCTATGAGACATTCATATTCATGTCCAGCGGCCAGCTGGGTAACAACACACAAGTTCAGGGCAGGGGTCCAAGCTGAGCATATGCATTTGGGAGTGATCAGCGTACACAGTCGAACCTCACTATTTGCAGATTCTGTATTCATGAATTTGCCTACTTGCTAAATTTATTCGTAACTCCAAAATCAATTCTTGCCGGGCTTTTGCATCATCCACAGATCTGTGTAGAGCCACAAAAAATCTGAATCACTGAGATGCACGTTCCCAGTCAAGGTCGAACAAGGCTGTGCTCTGTCTTCCTGTTTCAGCTCTCATGCTGTAAACAAGTGTCCTTCTCATGGTCTATTTAGTGCCACACCTTTGGTAATTTTGTGCTTTTTGTTGGTGATTTCATGGGCAGCGCTAAAGTGCCATCTAGTGATCTAAGTGCAAGAAGGCTGTGATGTGCCTTATGGAGAAAATACGTGTTAGACAAGCTTTGTTCAGGTGTGAGTCACACTGCTGTTGGCCATGAGTCAATGTTAATGAATCAACAATATATAGTAAATATACATTGTGTTTCTTCATACAGAAACACAAACAAAACAAGGTTAAGTATTGATGAGTTGATGGAAACGTGACCAGAAGCTCGCAGGAACTGACCGCATTTCCCTGTGGTCCACTAGCAGTTAGTTCAGCGTTCACAGCAACTTTACCGAACATAACTTGTGTGAATAATGAGAATCAGCTGAACACAGTATTTACAACCTTGAGAGTGAATCACATCATTCAGGGAATAACAATAAAGAAGAATGCAGAAGATGGAGCCCTGGGGTCCTTCAATACTTAAGACTTCCTTTGGGGAGGTAAAAAGGGACTAGTGACTGTGTCTGAGAAGGATGGGCCAGTGAGAGAGGAGGAAACCCCAGGTGTGGTGTCCAGGAGCCAAGCCAAGGAAGGGCTTCAAGAACGGGAGAGTGTAAGCATAACGGAATCACTTTGCTGTACACATGAAACTAACACAACATTGTAAATCCACTATACTTGAAAAAAAAGAAAAGAAAAAACGTGTATGCACCAAAAATAATTAATTTTTATGAAAAAGAAAGAAAGGGAGAGTGTAGACCGTGCAACATTCTGCAGGAAGACCCGAGGGTGCAGACAGGGTTGCCCACCACGCTCTGCACGGTGGAAGTCAGGCTGAGGGCGTCCAGAACAGGTTTGCAGGAGCGGGGAGGGCGGGACTGCCGGGGGCTGAGACAGAAGAGAGACGGGGAGACAGGAAATACAGAAAGCTCTCTCTAGACTGTTGCCAGCCCTAAAAAAGAGAGTGAGCAAAAGATGGAGGGAAGATGTGGAAACAAGTCTTTTTTTTTTCTTTTTCTTCATGGAAGAAATGTCAGCATATTGGCTTGTGGATGAGAATGTACCACGGAGAGGGAACCAATGGTCTCTGGAGAGAGGGGTGAGGCCAGCACAGCAGAGGAGGCACTGGGCAGGTCCTCCCACAGCCCTGGGAGGGAAGGCAGAGGGTAAGGACACAGACACAGGTGGGTGGGTGATGCCAGGAGGGAGGTTGTGGATGCTCCCACTTGCATCTGCTTGCTCAGAGAACTAAGAAGCAGAGTCAACAGATCAGGGTAGAAGAAGGAGGAGGCTGGAGGGGAGAAGAGAAGTGGAAAATGAGGGTCCGGGACATAGGCAGGGTCAGCGAGGCCGTGTCCCCCAGCCAGGTCCAGCTGCAGGGCGCAGGCAGGGAGAGGCCGGCAAACAGACGGGGCTCTGCCGGGTCATGACAGGGGCAGGAGGGCTCTGTGGCTCCTCGGGAGGTGGGATGGACACCAAGCAACCCAGGTGAGAAAACAAATCCCTGTGAGTCACTGCCTATCACACACAGCGATCCTGTCAGCCTCCTTTAAAGGTATGAATCCCATTATGGGGGCCCCACCCTCAGGATCTCATCTAAACCTAATTGCCTCCCAAAGGCCCCACCTCCCAATACCATCTTCAACATGTAAATTTAGGGGACACAATTCAGTCCATAGCAGTAGCCAACTGTAAAAAACACTTATAAGAAAATTGGGGAAAATTGAACTGACTGGATATTTGATGATATTGAGAATCATTTTAATGGGGGGGGGGACAGGGAAGGAGGAATAATGTTATAACAGTGATGGTTTTTTTTAACAAGTCCTTATCTTTTATAGCTACATGCTGATGTATGTACTGGGACTTTCCCAGTAGGCTGTGGAGATTGTGGGAGAGTGTCTAAGTACTGACAGTGCTGGAATTGGGTGGTTCAGGAGTGTCCATTGTACTAGTCTCTCGACTTTCTTTTTCTTTTTTTTTTAAATTTATTTATTTATTTTTGGCTGTGTTGGGTCTTCATTGCTGCACGTGGGCTTTCTCCAGTTCTGGCGAGCAGGGGCTACTCTTCGTTACGGTGCATGGTTTCTTACTGTGGTGGCTTCTCTTGCTGTGGAGTATGGGCTCTAGGCGCACGGGCTTCAGTAATTGCAGCATGCAGGCTCAGTAGTTGTGGCTCGCGGGCTCTAGAGCGCAGGCTCAGTAGTTGTGGCGCACGGAAGAAGATGTGGGATCTTCCCGGACCAGGGATTGAACCCGTGTCCCCTGCGTTGGCAGGTGGATTCTCAACCACTGTGCCACCAGGGAAGCCCCTCTCGACTTTCATACATGCTTGAGATTTCCCACAACAAAAAGCTTTCAAACTTTTATTAAATTTTAAACACTGTAAGATAAAAGTCTCCGTAAAGAAATTGAGAAAACAAGATACAGACTAAAAGAAGAAATTATCTTCAAAGCAGAGGCCGTAGTATCCAGATAAAATATATGAAGAATTCTTAGAAAGTAACAAAAAAAAGACAGCCCCAGTAGAAAATGCTCCAAAGATATGAGGCAATTCACAAAAGGATACACCTGAATGGCCCGTAAACATATGAAAAGATACTCAACCTCACTGGTATTTAAGGAAATTATAACAAGAACAACAAGATACCATTTTACCTCTTGCAGATTGGCAATAAGTCTATTAACAACAAGAGATGGTGCCCAAGTACGGAAACGGAAGGGAGTGTAAACTGATACACACTCTGGGAAGCAGTTCAGCAAAGGCAATGATGAACACACCCTGCAACCCAGAAATCCCCCCACTGGTGTGTTCCCTAGAGAATTTCACACTCGTGTGTGTGTGTGTGTGTGTACACACAGACACATGCAGTGGGTATGCAAGGCTGTTCTTGCCACCAAAATGTGGCAACAATTGCAAGCAATATTACGACCATCAGGAGAATGAGATACGTTGCCATTTATTCATTGTCGTGGGTTGAACTGTGTCCCCCAAAAAAGATACTGTTCAAGTCCTAACCCACAGAACCTGTGAATGTGGCCTTATTTGGAAATAGGGACTTTGCAGAGGAATCAGGTTAAGACAAGGCCATCCTGATGAAGGTAGGTGCTAATCTAATTAATGGCTGGTGTCCTTAGAAGAAGAGAGAGAAATTTGGATACAGACACAGACACACATGGAGATATAGCCATGGAAGACACAGGCAGAGTTTGGAGGGGACGCATCTACAAGCCAAGGAATGCCAAGGATTGCCAGCAACCACCAGAAGCCAGGAGAGAGAGAAAAACTCTCCTCTACAGGTTTCAGGAAGAGCATGGCCCTGCCAACACCTTCATTTCGGATTTCTGGCCTCCAGACAGTGAGAGAATAAAGTTCTATTGTCTTAAGTCACCCAGTTTGCGGTAATTTGTTACAGCTAATACATTCCTAAAAAGAACATTACATAGCAGTTCAATGAGCAAATTCCATATATATTTATCAATATGGTAAATCTCAAAAACATAATGCTATATAAAGAGACAATGAAAGAAATGAGATTGAGTTATTTGTAGTGAGGTGAATGGACCTAGAGTCTGTCATACAGAGTGAAGTAAGTCAGAAAGAGAAAAACAAATACCGTATGCTAACACATATATATATATGGAATCTTAAATAGTGGTTCTGATGAACCTAGGGGCAGGACAGGAATAAAGACGCAGATGTAAAGAACGGACTTGAGGACACGGGGCGGGGGAAGGGTAAGCTGGGACAAGGTGAGAGAGTGGCATGGACATAAATACACTACCAAATGTAAAATAGATAGCTAGTGGGAAGCAGCCACATAGCACAGAGAGATCAGCTCGGTGCTTTGTGTCCACCTAGAGGGGTGGGATAGGGAGGGTGGAAGGGAGACGCAAGAGGGAGGGGATATGGGGATATATGTATATGTATAGCTGATTCACTTTGTTATACAGCAGAAACTAACACAACAATGTAAAGCAATTATACTCCAATAAAGATGTTAAAAAAAAGAGAGACAATGGTTTTTTGATGCTAAGTAAATACTAAAACCCCCAAATAATACATATTTTTTAATTAATTTATTTATTTATTTTATTTATTTTTGGCTGTGTTGGGTCTTTGTTGCTGCGCGCCAGCTTTCTCTAGTTGCGGCGAGCAGGGGCTGCTCTTCGTTGTGGTGCATGGGCTTCTCATTGTGGTGGCTTCTCTTGTTGCGGAGCAGGGGCTCTAGGCGCATGGGCTTCATTAGTTGTGGCACGTGGTCGCAGTAGTTGTGGCACGCAGGCTCAGCAGTTGTGGCTCACGAACTCTAGAACACAGGCTCAGTAGTTGTGGCGCACAGGCTTAGTTGCCCTGCGGCATGTGGGATCTTCCCGGATCAGGGCTCGAACCCCTGTCCCCTGCATTGGCAGGCGGATTCTTAACCACTGCACCACCAGGAAAGCCCAGGACAAAATGTTAATATCTTTTTTTAAAATAAGTCTGCATCATGTGACTATAGGTGGCTATTACATTATATCCTGTACTTTCCAGAATGTTCTCAATGTTCATAACTAGAAATAACTAAATTTTAAGGAAAGAGAAATTAAGAGCTAGTCATTTGATCAAAGAAAAATTTGACAGTATTTTTCATAGTTTTGTTTCCATAAACTACATTATAGAACTATTATAAGAGAAGTCAGAACAATCCAGTATCAATAGCAGTAAACTTTAGGTCCCACTGCATATTACTTGTTGAGAACCTATTCCTCAGGCTGATTTCTTACCTGGGCTGTCCTATGAGGATGCAAGACCACAGAAAATAAGCAGCCTTGAATCCGAATCTTTTTACTTACCTTCGATTGCTATCCACTTTCCAAAAAGAATGTTTACAGCCAAGACAGCCACTCTCTGAACTGATCCTGAAAGGCTTTTCTCCCTCAGAAAGGGGTGCTGGCTGGGGAGGCCTGGATGTGCCACACAGGAAGGCTGGACTCCTGCCAGACACTTCACGGGGCACAGCAGCCAAGCCCAGCCAGTGTGTCCCGGGCCAAGGCCGCAGTGGGCAGGGCAGACAGTCTCTCTGTGGGCAAGAGCCTTGGGAAACATACCCTTGACACTCTACTGATTGTACTATACGTAAACTTTCTGTGTATATATTTCAAGATTTGGGCTCTTTTCCCTCCCAAATGACACATTTGTTAAAACACAATTTTCAGAAAAAGAAGTAAAACTATGACTCCTATACAGTTACCAAAATGAATTCACATTAAGGATTGTATTTTACTCATATGACAGGAGGAAACAAGGCAGATGTTACAACTGGTTCTAAGGAATAAAGAAAAGAGCACTAATTTATATGGAGTAGAGGGATGTTGAGATGAATTGTAAATGGAGACAAAACCAATTTTTCCACAGTAGGGGAGGAAGCCAATTAATTCTCCACCAGACAGGACAGAATTTACAAACCTATCAGTTACCCCCAACTTTCACAGAGCTGAAAAACAGCTCAAATACAATGAACAGGGCTAGAATCAGACAGCCCGGAAGGGTGGGCTATAGTGTATGGGTACTTTTGCATTGAAACACAGAGTTTCTTCTATGACATTATAAGGTCACGGTGAGGGATAAGATTTCCTCCTGTAAGGGGATGGGACTGTGGGTCTGACATGTATGGTGGGGTCCTCATAAAATGTACCAAGAAGGGCTTTTCTGTATCACGTCAGGTGGACTTGGCAACACGCTCCAGCCACCCTGAGATCAGATCTGTGGTTTCCACCAGTAACGCCTCCAGAAATCAGGGTTCTCTTTATGACACGAGGGATGGCCAGGACATGCTCCAGCAGAGGAGACCCTGATGGGCACATTCTTTGTCAATGCCACCCAGGATGCGGCACTAAAGTACATGATTCCCCCATAACACCCATGCAGGATCCCACATAACTGTGAATGACTGCGAGACCCATGCCCTACAGACTGAGTTTTCTGGTCCCTTGACAAAGATCCTCTCCTTGACCGAACTCTAGTCAGGATCCTCTGAACTCTCTTCTCAACTAGGCCCTGACTTTTGGGCTTTGTCCAGTTTTAGTAAGAATCCTGCTAAGTCGGTTTAGCAGAACCCCCCAGCCTCCTACCTGATTCGCTTCCTCATCCTCCATCATCCCCCAGGTGATGTCCGATCACCCTGGCTTGTCTTCTGCAAGAATCCTGTTAGGTCAGCTTAGCTGGAATCCCTTTATTTCCATCCATGGACCCTCTACTCTGCCCCTTGGCTGGAAACTCCCACTTTTCCTTATATTCAGAGTTGAGCCCAGTGTCTCTCTCCTACTGCAAGATCCCCCTGGAGTGGTCCCTATCCCTATCACGATGGTCCTGAATAAGGTCTGCCTTACGGTTTTTTTAACAAGTGTCACGAATGAATAATTTTTTCTTTGACACCCTCCAGTTCTCCTTCACACAGCAAATGCCTCCACAAAGTTGTCAAGACCTATGGGGATCACTGGTGCATGTCTGATCTGCAAATTCCAAGGGGCTGCTGTGCCCTCCCCCCTTTCCTAAGATGTACCATCCAGAGGCATTCTTCTACTCCAAACAAATTTGTGTTTCTTGACTTCTTTTTCTGAACCAGTCATAAGATCTGCCTGGTCCCCTCTTTAATGAATAAAATAGAATCTTTAATACATGCTCGTTTTTCTATCTGTATTAGTCATGATTTTGCCTTTCGCTGAAAATTATCTTTTAACTGTGTAATTGAACATTCCCCTTTTCTCACTGGAGGGCAGAAGGCGAGAAATGGGTGGTAAAGTATGGTTCAGCTAGTGTGGTTTCCTGCTTTCATACCCCCAAGGATTTAAATAACTCAGAAGTCACACCTCCCAAAGCAATGAAGATCTCCAAAAGAAATAGGGAAGCAGATTTTGATAAGTGAAGGGGATTGGTGTTGATGGGAATGCAACAAGCAAAGAAGTCTAGGAATAAAATGCTGGCAGCCTCAGATATTTAGAAATGGGAACACCTGAAAGGGCATCGAAAACAACACTAAGAAATAATAATACAGGACCTCGAAGGTGGCTGCAGGGGAAGGCTGGGGGTTTCCTTTACTGGGTAAACACGGTAACTTGCATGGCAATTGATCTTCAATCTTGCAGCAGGGAAGGCAGGGCCCCTTCTTATCCTTAGATGGTTCTGTGAACATCAACTCCTTCAATTATTTTTATTTTTCAGTAATCATGGTTGTGTTTTCCAAAGGGTACACGGTCTTGACAGCATTAATTAGAAAACTAGGTGGGATGAAGCTAGTTTGGCCTGTGAACTGCCAATCATGCGGCTGCCTCTGCCCTTTTCTTGGACTGTTGTGAGGCCTGGATGGCATTCCCCCAGATACCCACAGGGCTCACTTCTGACCACCTTACTTTAAATGGGCTTTGAAAACAACAGGTGGCATTTCCATCAGCAAGTAGCCCTAAATTACAGTGCCCAGTGTCAGCAAGGCCTGGGAGAGGCCACCGCTTCACCTCCTGACCCACATGGCCGAGTGGGAACGGTACAGTCTCTCCTGGCAACAAGGACCCAGCATCCAGGACACTACACGCCTAGACCGGACCCTCCTCTCTTAACACCCGTCCTTAATAAATGCTGCAAAATGTGGAGAATGAGCTGGATGCAGATACGCTCATTTTTCCCCCATACTTTTATATCAGTAGTAAGAACTATACGACCAAAATGTTCAACTGTAGGAAAACGGTTACAAAGAGTATTTAATGGCACGGAGGAAAGGATCATGACATAGTGTTAAATGGAAAAAAAGGAATACAAGTTTATATACAGTATGATTTCAACTACCTATTCAAAATGTATGGCTAAACAATACAGGAAAATATGCCAAAGTAGGAAGGCGGGGTTGCTTTTCTGCAGTGACAATGTACTGCTTTGATAAAAGCAGGTGCTGAAATGGACTTTAATAGGTTCATTACCTGTGCACACGGCAAAGACCTACTTTGCCTCAAGCAAACGCACGCGCAAGTTAGAGCAGAGCGGACCTGCAGCGCGTTCCCGGGCTCGCGAAGCGCACGTACCTCGTCCAACTGCCTGAAGGACGCTGTCCTTACGCGCGGAGGAGGCCGGACCGGAGCGGGCAACGCCGCAGCCCCGCGGGACACAGGGGAGACGGTCAGGGGCAAGCCGAGGGGGAGGCGCCTCCTTCGGGGACGGAAGTGGACGCGGTGACGGAGGGCGGTGGGATCCCGACGGACCAGTGGCTGGCCTGGATTCCCAGCCTCCGGGGAAGGCTGGAGCCGGAGGGAGGGGCAGGGAGGGGAGGTCGGGAGGAAGAGGGAAGGAGGGTAGGAGGGAGAGAGGGAGAGGGGAGGAGAGGGGAGGAGAGGGGAGGGAGACGAGGACGGGGGGGAGGGAGACCGGGAGGAGGAAGACAGGCCGCCTATGAAATTTACATGTGCGCCTGGCTCCTGAGACCTGTGACTTCTTTACTGTAAATCAAAATTAGGCTATTTTAAACGGTAGATGACTACATACTCATACTTGACCTCCCTCCCTCCTCCGCCACTCCATATTTTGTCTGGTCACCTAAGATTGTGATAACCAATTCAATTGGCTACAGAGGAGGAGGGTTAAGAAAGAAAACCGGAAGAAATGTTGATTAGGAAAATAAGTGACAGAGGGAAAAGTAGCAGCAGCTTCTTGACGCCACAAGAATTTCACCAAAGATCTCCTGACCCGTGAGATAGAGCCTTACTAATTAAGACGCTTCCAGTTGGAAAAGGTATGAATTCTGATTGAGGGTGACTTTTTCTTAAGAGATCTTTTCTGCAGAGGGATGGCAAATCAATAATATAAAAAGCCTCGAGGGGTAAGGTTTGTGAGACTTAATCTGATTGTTAAAGGGCAATTTTCAGAAAAAGGTAAAATCATGATGCTCACGCAGATATAAAAATGACCTGTGTTGAAAACTTTACAGTACTCATTAATTAATGAGAAAACCAGGCAGATGTTAAAACTAGTTCAAAAGAAAGTTTCTAAAAAGTGCACACATATGGAGTAAAGGAATGGTGAAAGGAAAATGCAGACAGAGGCAAACTGGCTTTTTTTCCACAGGATGGGGAAGGAGGTCAATTTGCTTGTCTATCATCTACCTACAACTTACAGAATTGTAAAGCAGCTACCAGACATTGGAAGACAAGAATCAGATAGCCTGGAGGGTGACCTCTAGGCAAGCATAGGTTTCCATCGAAACACAAAATTGTTTCTATTAGACTGTTTCTAAGCATCTTCCAGCATCTTGGAAGTACCAGTTACATGGAAAGACTAGATGTGACTGATTACACATCATTTTTCTCTATTTGCTAAATTTAGCTCTCCAAGCATCATTCCTGACATTAATTAACACTTATTAACATGAGGGATTTCATATTCGCAACTCTATGCCTTGCCAAAATTTGCCAACTCAGTGTTAAACTTATGCACGTACTTAAAAGTAATTTTTTAAAAAGTTGCCTCCAAATCAGTCTCAATTGGCAAAGTTGTGCAGTGGATTCCAATATTACGAGACAGCGCTATATTATAAAGTACACCTCTGCTACAACATTCAAAAACAATTTCTAACTACTGTTTTCCCACCAATTTTCCTAAAACTATCTCCCAGATCCCTCCCACAGTCTTCTCTTTGTCTTAACTTGCACCTTCCGCCTGAACCTGGCTGGAATCTTCGTTGTCCTTCCTCTTCCTCCCTGTGGTTTTCCCACTTTGGGGAGAGGGCCGCCCTCTCTCTTTCCATTTATGCAAATCCTTTCCAGCTTTCAGAATTCTTCTTCATGAAGCTTGCTTAAGTGCTACAACTCTTGATTTTCCCTAATCTGCACTCCTAAAAAAAAAAAAAAATGATTCCTCTGGCATTTTGTACTACAAACTGGGTCACTGGAGCATGTAACATCTTCTAGTTGATGAAAACCTTGCTTTCACAAGTGTAGTAACCTGAGGTTTCTCAAGACAGGCTGTGAGTGTTCTCTGCTCAAAACACCTGAGTGCAAGGAGAGAATGCCTCCTGTGTCCATCTCGTTGCATTAAACCAAAGACGTGTCCCTTCTCCTTAGACTCGTTTTCCTTAACTATGAAATGAGGGATTAGACTAGATTTGGTTCTCAAACTTTAGCACGCATCAGAATCCCCTGGAGGGTTTATTAAATCACAGAGTGCTGGGCCGCAAACAGAGCCTCTGATTCAGGAGGTCCAGGTGGGACCTCAGGAATCTGTGGGTCCAACAAGATTCTGGGTGATGATGCTGGCGCTCCTGGTCCAAGGACCACACTTTGAGAATCACAGTGACTAGCAAACCCACTTGGCTGACCATCAAAACCATCTAGGGAACTTGTAAAATTCAGATGTCCTGGGCTCAGACCTACTGAACCAGAATCTTACAGGGTGGCACTGGGGAAAGCATATTTCAAAAAAAATTCCCCAGATGACTCTTACAATGGACCAACTTTAGGACCCAATTGAACTACATAATCTGTATAGGCCATGTCAGTGTCAACCTTCCATGATTTTATGTTATAGGTTCAGCAAGGAAAGCCTGGCTGGAGGAAGGCAGGTGCAACTCTCAGGATAAAATAAATCTTATAGCTCCATCAAACTAGAAACGTACAAGAAAAGGGAATGCTGGGAAACACAGATCAGCTTAGCCCAGTGGGCACATCGACAAACCATCGCACCATGGCTGGGCACCCTTCCAGTCCTCCGCAAGGCAAAGGTGATATCCTGCTAGAGATACACTGGTTTACCATTAAACAGAACCTTTCACGTGCCAGTCTGAAACATCTGCAACTGAATTGCTTCACTGCCTTGGGATTTCTCCAAAATAATGTGTAGGTAATTTTTAAATATCTGAATAAGTCAAAGAAGTCACCAAAGTGTTATCACCCAGAACCAACTGAGGGTGGGCCCTAAACATAAATTCTTGCTTCTATCTTAAAACGAACAAACTGCTTGCAACACCCCAAATGGCATTTTTTTCACCTTCACCAGTTTTAGTTCCAAACTCCTCTGGAAAATTCATCACAAGTTAATATTTAACTCTAAAAAAAATTTTTTTAAAGCTCTATTCTTATAGAAACTCTTAGCATAAGTGAACACTGGGATTTCACAGAGTTCCTTAATAAAGAGCTGTGACTCAGCAGTCACAGCTGGTTATCCCTCTAAAGTTATTTTATTTATTATTATGAAATAAGGAACTAAATTCCAGGAACTGAGTGAACCCAAGCTGAATTAACAAACCAGGCAAAGTTAAACAAGACTGCAGACTCTGCTAAAGCCCCGTGATGAACACTGACCTTGAAGGCAAGGTCAGGAAAAGTATTCCATGGAACTGCTCCTCTAAAGAAATTTTGGAACAAAATCAGAAGAAGTGCTGGTGTGTTTGAGAACATCTCCCAGCAATACCTGGGGGAGAGTGTATTGTAGTTCATCTGTTCCCATTTCTGGGGCGGTGTTGCTGACTCAGCCCCACCCCTTGAATGCAGCTGCAGGTAGCCAGCTGGGAAAGCACTGAGTCCTGTGTGCAAGGCAGGCATTGCTGCTGAAGGCAGGTCGGAAGGCTGGGTAGAAAAGAAAGCTGGTTTCTAGACGATTCTTGAGCCATTAAGCCATCTTCTCACCCCCAGACAGAAAGCCTAAATTAGCTTTTTTTCCCACTTTTTACTATGAAACTGTACAAATATGCAGAAAAGTAGAAAGAAAAGCTCAGTAAAGTCCCACATACCCCTGATTTAGATATAATTATTGTGACTATTTTTGCGGTTTACTTCATTTCTTTTTTTTTGCTGAAGTATATAGGTTATAGACAACATGATATTTCACCCCTAAATAACTGTGTGGTTGTCAGCCTCCAAGATGACCCAAAATGCTCCCAGCCTCTGGGATTTCACACCCTCCTACAGTCTCTTTCCACATTGTACAGGGTTGGTCCAGTAGAATACAGAAGTAGTGATGGCCTGTCTCGTCTGGAATTAAGTTACAAAAGACACGTGGCTGCTCCCATCTTGCCTTCTCTCTCTCCCTCTCCCTCTTATCACTTGCTCTGGGGGAAGTCAGCTGCCATGTCGCTAGTAGCCCCATGGAGAGGCCCATGTGGCAAAGAAAGCCTCGTGGACACAGATCCTCAAGCCCCAGGCAAGTGTCAGATGACCGCAAACCCCACCACATCTAGATGGGAGCCTCCTGAGAGACCCTGCGTCAGAACCGCCGGCTAAGCCAGTCCCAGATTCCTGACCCTCAGAAACTGTGCAAGATAATAATTTCTATTGCTTTAAGCTGCTAAATTTGGGGCTAAGTTGGTAGTACAGATAGAACACATTTGGATACATTTGCAGGCGGGGTACTGTGACAGAAACCCAAAATGTGGGAGTGGCTTTGGCACCAGGTGGTGGGCTTTGTTGAGAGCATTGGTGAATGCCTGGAGCACCTTGAAGAAGCTGTGAATAAAAGAGTCAAGGTCGGGCTTCCCTGGTGGTGCAGTGGTTGAGAATCCACCTGCCGATTCAGGGGACACGGGTTCGAGCCCTGGTCCGGGAAGATCCCACATGCCACGGAGCAACTAGGCCCGTGAGCCAGAATTACTGAGCCTGCGCGTCTGGAGCCTGTGCTCCGCAACAAGAGAGGCCGCGATAGTGAGAGCCCCGCGCACCGCGATGAAGAGTGGCCCCCGCTTGCCACAACTAGAGAAAGCCCTCGTACAGCAACGAAGACCCAACACAGCCAAAAATAAATAAATAAATTTATAAAAAAAAAAAAAAAAGAGTCAAGGTCGTTAAAGATTCAGGTCAGAGCTTGCAGGAAAGTGAGGGAAATGCTGTCCGAAACTGGAGGAAGGGGTCCTGGCGATGCTGTTGCCTGCAGTCACGTGGACCGAGGAAAATGCCAGTGAACTCGTGATCTAGTTGAGGAGACATGGAGCCAAAGCGTGGCCAGTGCTGCCCACTTTCTGCTAGTTGCTTATAGTAAGATGCCAGAGGAGAGAGAGAAATGAACGGAAGGGTCGTTAAGCAGAAAGGAACTGGGACTCCTTTCTCCTGGGAAGATTTTCATCCGGGCCAGATGACAAATTATGCTAGAATCAAGGAATGGCTTCCAAGCAAAAGTCCACATTCAGGGCCCTGCCAGAAAACCTGTGGTCCAGAGATAGACCCTAGGCTGTGCCTGTAAATCATTTTTAACAGATCTCAAAAAAAAAAAAAGATTTCAGAAAGATATAAAGCCATACCCCATAGTACTTTTGTCAGACAAAAGGCCGTCTAAGGAGATTAAAGGTGTGCCTCACTGCTGTGGCCCGAATGCTTGTGAGATTAAAGGTGCACCACACATGTGAGGTCACAAGAAGTCGGCAACCTGGAGGAGGGCCCTCACCAGAACCCAACCATGCTGGCACCCTGGTCTCAGAATTCCAGCCTCCAAAACTGTGAGAAATAGATTTCTGTTGTTTATAAATTGCCCAGTCTGTGGTGCTTTGTTACAGCAGCGCCAATGGACTAAGACACTCACAGACCCTCTCAATCAAAGGATAGTGCTCCTAGGACTTCCCTGGCGGTCTAGTGGTTAGGACTCCACGCTTCCACTGCAGGGGGCCTGGGTTCGATCCCTGGTCAGGGAACTAAGATCCTGCATGCCAGCGGCACGGCCAAAAAAAAAAATAGTGCTCCTAGAAGCTTCGGATCATTGCCCCTCAGCTGTCTGCAGAAGCCCTATCTATGTGGAGAAGGTCTCATCTCAAAGAGATTTGGGGGTGTTGCCTTTGCCTAATGGAGTAGGTCCCATGGAGATTCGCAGGAAATCCATAAAGGTTTTATGAGAATTATATGTACAGAATCATTACCAACTTGGACTGAAAGGGACAGAGCCAGTGCAAAATAAAAAGAGGTCTTTGGACCCTCTAAGTTCTACTGGCAGGAAGCAGGCTGAGAATATTACTCAGCTGCTAACACATGATACCTTTCCTGTTACAGCATGATACCTTTCCTCTCATGAAAAAGGAAGGATGACTCACAGGGAAAAACCAAGAGCCCAGAGGGCGGTCCAAAGCCTTGGAGTATGGTTCCCAAGACTTGAGACATAATTAAGGAACTTGGGACATTTGCTTGGCTTGGAATCTATATGGACCAGCAACTTCTTCATGCTCTCATCTTATCCCTTTTTGAGCAAGAGTGTCTAGAGTGGTTATTCTGTCTGTCCCCTTGTATGTTCAGTAGGAGAGGGTTTACGAACTGAATATTCATGTCCCCTTAAAGTTCATGTTGAAGCCCTAACCCCCAATGTGATGGTATTTGGAGGTGGAGATTTTGGAGGTAATTAGGTTTAGATGAGGCCATGGGGGTGGGGTCCTCATGATGGGATTAGTACCCTTGTAAAGAGACCAGAGAGCTAGTTCTGTCTGTCTCTCTTCCATGTGAGGATACAGTAAGAAGTCAGCCAAAAAAAAAAAAAAAAAAAGTCAGCCAGCTCCAAGCCAGGAAGAGAGTCCTCATCAGAACTCAACCATGCGGGTACGCTGATCTTGGACTTCCAGCCTCCAGAAATGGGAGAAATCAATGTCTGTTGTTTAAGCCCCCAAGTCTGTGGTATTTTGTTATAGCAGCCTGAGCTGACTAATACAGAGGGGGTGGGGTGGAGCAGATAACTTGTCAAGAAGAACTGTACTGGAGAAACTGGATTTAAGGAACTATAATAACACCTGGACCTGATTTACATTATGAGGTCTGGACACTGAGCAGATGCTATAATAGAATGAGACTTCTGGGGACTCTGGAAGGCGTTGACTGTATTCTGCATGTGGGAAGGATATGAACTTTCAGTGGCCCGTGGTAGTCTGCAAATTGGCCCACAGTGAACCCCACCTCCTGGTATTCATACTCTGTGCAGCCCTTTCCCCCACAATGGACCATCGTTAGTCTGTCTGACCAATAGCATACGGCAGAAGTGATGGTATGTCACTTCTGATACTTATTTATTTTTATAAGTGTGGCTTAACTCTCTCACTCACTGTCAGATCACTTGCTCTGGGAGAAGCCAGCCGCCCTCTGAAGAGGCCCACTTGGTGAGGAGCTGAGGCTGCTGGCCAAAGTCAGCAAGGAACTCTCTTCCAACAGAGAGAAAACAAGATGCCTGGGCCATCTTGGACGCAGAGCCTCTGGCCCCAGTCAAGTTTCAGATGACCGCGGTCTGGCCAGCAACTGGATGGTAACATCCTGAGAGACCCTGAGCCAGAGCCACCCGGCAAAGCCACTCCCAGATTCCTGACTCTCGGAAACTGTATGAAATACTAAATTTTTTAAAGTCGCTATGTGTATTAACCATGTGTTTCTGATGTTTTGATCTCTGGGGCCTGGAAAGACTGTCCCTCCCAGGGCTAGCCAATTCCCAGGGATAGAACATGCCTTTCACAGGCACACATGAAAAGATGCTCAACATTGCTAATCATCAGGGAAATGCAAATCAAAACCACAATGAGATATCACCTGACACCTGTCAGAACAGCTATCATCAAAAAGACCACAAATAACAAATATCAGCAAGGATGGGGAGAAAATGGAACCCTTGTACACTGTTGATGGGAATGTAAATTGGTGCAGCCACTGTGAAAAACAGCATGGAGTTTCTGAAAAAACTAAAAATAGAGTTACCATATGACCCATATGACCCAGCAATTCCACTCCTGGATATACATCCAAAAAAAGCAAAAACACTAATTCAAAAAGATACATGCACTCCAGTGTTCATAGCAGCATCATTTACAATTGCCAAGATATGGAAGCAACCTAAGTATCCATCAACAGCTAAATGGATAAAGAACATGTGGTATACATACAATGGAATACTACTCAGCCATAAAATTTTGCCATTTGCAGCAACATGGATGGATTTGGAGGGCATTGTGCTAAATCAAATAAGTCAGACAGAGAAAGACAAATACTATATGATATTATTTATACGTGGAATCTAAAAAATACAACAAACTAGTGAATATAATAAAAGGAAGCAGACTCACAGATATAGAGAACAAACTAGTGGTTACCAGTAGGGAGGGGAGGAGGGGCAATATAGGAATGGAGGAGTGGGAGATGCAAACTATTGGGTGTAAAACAGGCTACAAGGATGTATTGTGCAACATAGGGAATATAGTCAGTATTTTGTAATAACTGTAAATGGAGTTTAACCTTTAAAAATTGTATAAAACATTAAAAATTTAAAAAGAGAACATACCTTTCATAAGCAAACCAGCTAATCCAGAGCCCATACCCCAACCACCTCCTCCATCGGGCTCTCACACTCTGGGCCACTATCTACCTGCACCAGTGACCGCATAGCCAGGGACCAGACAACTAGAGATAGCCCCCGTGCCCCAGAGCCCACTGAAATTATTCAGACTAGACAATCCTAAGCCTGCTTTCCCTGCCTTGCCTGTTCCTTCCCATAGAAACCACAACAAAGTCTCATGCCCACATGTTCCCCTCAGTCCCTCTGCCTCCAGACTGACCCAGGTGCTTCCCCATGTAGCTCACCTGTGGTGTGGTGTTGTGTGCTCCCTTCTCTTGGGATGTAGGAGTATAGAAAACTATATTTTCAATGGCACTCATATTCTGATCTATTGGCCTTGCCATACGTAAATAATAATAAAACCTACATTTAAAAATAGCATAATTTGGGGTAATTTGTTACACAGCACTAGATAACTCATACACTTAAATATATATATATAGATATAGATATAGATAATCTTTTCCTTCATACCACAATGCCATCTTTACACCTAACAAAATTACCACTTATTCCTTAATATCATCTAATACTTAGACCATCTTGTAAATGTCCTCTGTCTCCCTAAAAATGTCTTTACAACTGGTTTGTTAGAGAACAGGATCTAAACAAGGTCCCCCTATTGCATTTGGTGTTATGTTTTTCAAGTTTCTTTTCAACGTAGAATTTTTTAAAAGGCAAAACCTGAGTCTCCTATAAACATAAAGGAACTAGGTATTAAATATTTAATTAACTCAGTAATAAGGGAAGCAGCAAGATGATTAAGTTGGTTAAAAGAAACTTTGAGAAACTGAGGCATCAGAAAATGATTGCTAAGTTAGATTTTTTTTGTAAAACTGGTTAACAACCTCCAAGAAAATAAAAATTAAAATCAAAACCTTTTTGATGATCTTTGCTACCAAGTAGAAATCATTTGCATCTCTACCAGACAAAATTTATCCCAGTTGCTATCAGATAAGAAACATCTGCATCACTCTGTCTGTTTTATACGTGTTACCATCTTTACTCACAGAACTGTGAAATACCTTCATTAATCTTAAATAGCCTGAAATGAAGGTGCACGCCCCTAGCATGTTAGGCAATGCCCCAGCGTGACACTGAAAAAACAGGACACTGAATCATCACTTTTTTATTTCCAAGTTTTGAGATTTTCTTTTTTCTTAACATTCTTTTATCTAGAGTAGTCTCCCCATTGGGTTGTTATCCTGTAGAACAGGGGTCCCCAATCCCTGGGCCGCAGACCGGCACTGGTCCATGGCCTGTTAGGAACCAGGCCACACAGCAGGGGGTGAGCGGCTGGTGAGCAAGTGAAGCTTCATCTGCCACTCCCCATTGCTCCCCATTGCTCACATTACAGCCTGAACCATCCCCCCGATTGCTTGTATTACTGCCTGAACTATCCCCCCTTCCCCCCATCCATGGAAAAATTGTCTTCCACGAAACCGGTCCCTGGTGCCAAAAAAGTTGGGGACCGCTGCTGTAGAAGGTCCCACATTCTGACTTTATCTACTTGTTTCTAATGTACTTCAATAAAATGTGATTTTTAGATCAATATCTAGTTGCTAAAAATAATACCACGTTATTAAATGGATGAAATGTTTTGGTGTCAATAAGAGTTAGTAAATCATTATGGGATGTTGAAATAATGTTTTATTAACTTATTTTACTATTAACCTCAAATTCTATATGTAGGATTCCCTCTGAGTATTCTAAAGTAGGGGATGTAGGCTCCTTTTGAAGATGTTACCCGAAAACTCGGTTCACCTCTTGGAGAATGCCAAGCCACAAAACACAACCAAGCCAAAGAACAGGGAAACTTAGGATTTATTACTTGCATCAAGTAAGGAAAACACCAGGGATATTTCCCAATGCAGTGTCTCCCCAAGAGCAAAATTGGGGAAGTTTTAAGCTAAGGTTATATGCATATTCACAAGGGAGCTTGGGCAGAGGAGAATTCAGCCTAGAATTGGGGAAAAGGTTGACAGAGTCCAGGTTCTAGTTGATTGAAGTCTCGAGGGTCAGCAGAGGTCAGCATCATCATTCCCTAGGTTCCAGTTAGTCTGGTGGTTGAGTGCTCAAGGGGGTTTGGATCCTGCAAGATGGCTCAAGAGTGAGCTTCAGGCTAATCCCTACCTTCAAACAGAACTGGGAGTCTTTATAACTGATTTCTTGTCTCTGGTATGATTAAGTTATTTCCCTGGCCTGGTCAAAGGCAGGCATTGTAGACAGGCTTAGATCACAAAATGGCTTAGGCCTAAACTGGCCTCCTCAACCTTTTTGGCACCAGGGACTGATTTCGTGGAAGACAATTTTTCCACGGACTGGGGAGGGGGGGATGGTTTCAGGATGATTCAAGCACATTACATTTATTGTGCACTTTATTTCTATTATTATTACATTTTAATATATAATGAAATAATTATACAACTCACCATAATTCAGAATCAGTGGGAGCCCTGAGGTTGTTTTCACTTGCCACTCATTGATAGGGTTTTGATATGAGTCTGCAAGCAATTATATATTATGGTCGCTGTGCAGTGAAACCTCTCTGCTAATGAGAATCTGTATTTGCAGCCGCTCCCCCGTGCTAGCATCACCGCCTCAGCTCCACCTCAGATCATCAGGCATTAGATTCTCATAAGGAGTGCGCAGCCTAGATCCCTCACATGCACAGTTCACAGTAGCGTTCACGCTCCTTTGAGAATCTAATGCCACCGCTGATCTGACAGGAGGCGGAGCTCAGGCGGTAATGCGAGCAATGGGGAGCGGCTGTAAATACAGCTGAAGCTTTGCTCGCTAGCCCGCCGCTCATCTCCTGCTGTGCAGACTGGTACCCGTCCGTAGCCCAGGGGTTGGGGACCGCTGTGTTAGAAAGTATGTCTCGTTCTCTTCTTCCGTGGACGCCCATCCTATCTGCCTACAGAGGCATAAACCTGAGACCTTCGTTTGTTGACCTCAAACACAATTCTCCCCTCCTTTTCTTCCAGAGTCTCTCAGTGTCTAACAGAGGCTTCTTGGTGGTTTTCTTTGAAATCCTGGGCTGGAAGTTTGAGAGGGGCTCTCCTTTCCCACCTCCTTACCTCCTCCACTCTTCCTTCTCAGACTTTCACAGAAGGCCCTGGAACTTCTGCTTTTTGTAAAGTACACCAGCTTTTCTCCTTGACATCAATTTCTGCTTGGCTCTGCTTCTCCTGTGTGTCTATAATGTCTTCAAAGTGGTTTTGTTGCCTGGTTTTGCAGACGGAGCCCCACATATACACCAGGGATTTCTTCCTGTGTCTCTTACAGGAAGAGAGTTCCTTGAAGCTAATGTGGTACCTACTTGCCAGGAATATTAGACAAAAGAAGAGCATTTACTAAAAGCAGAGGGTCTCCTTTTCCTTCTGGCAAACCAAGGATGACAACCTAATTCCTCAGTCTTGAATTTGAGAAACTCACCCCTAATTTGACACCAAACTATCCTAATATATTTACTTATTTTTATTTTGAAAAATTTTGAAAGTATGAAAAAGTCAAAAATCAGGACAATGAATAATTTGTACTCTCTACTGAAATTCAAGTGTTAATACTTTGTCTCATTTGCTTTATCTCTCTTTTTTTTCTGATCTGTTTAAAAACAGGTTGCAGACTTCATGACATTTCATTGCTAAATACTTCTGTGTGCTTCTCTAAGAATAAAAATCTTCTTCCACATCACCACAATGCCACTGTCATATCTATGAAAATTATTAATAATTCCTTAATTCATCAAATATTTGTTTCATATTCAAGTTCTCCAGTTGTTCTCAAAATGACTTTTATGGCTTTTCCTTTTTCTTTTTGCAATCTATAAATGTTTGTTAGATCAAACTGGCCAATAATGCTATTCAAATCTTCTATACATTTACTAGTTTTTGTTTACTTTTTTTTAGCAGATAAACATACTGAAAGAGGGATGTTTGTCTCAATCTCACTGTGGATTTGTTTATTTCTCCTTTCAATACTGTCAATGTTTACTTCGTGTATTTGAAGCTCTTTTTATTAGAGGCACACACACTTAGGATTTTTATGTTTTTCTATTGACAATCTTTTGATCATAATAAAATAGTTCTCTTTATCTCAGATAAAACTCTTTGTCTTGAAGCCTACTTGAGTAATATTAATATAGTAACACCAGTTTTTTAAGCTTATATGAGCAAGGTGCATGTATTCCTTCCCATTACTTTCAACCATCTTTGTGTTTTTATATCTAAAGTGAGTCTTTTGTAGACAACATATCATTGTGTCTTACTTTTTTTTAATTGAGGTAAAGTTGATGTACAATATTACTTAAGTTTCAGGTGTACAACATAGTGACTGACAATTTTTAAAGATTATACTCCATTTATACTTATTATAAATACTGGTTATATTCCCTGTGCTGTACAGTGTATCCTTGTAGCTTATTTATTTTATACATAGTAGTTTTTACCTCTAAATCCCCTTCCTCTATCTTGCCCCTTCCCCTTCTCTCTCCCCACTGGTAACCACTAGTTTGTTCTCTATATCTGCGAGTCTGTTTCTTTTTTGTTATATTCACTAGTTTGTTTTATTTTTTTAGATTCCACATATAAGTGATAGCAGGCAGTATTTATCTTTTTCTGTCTGACTTGTTTCACTAAGCATGATTGTCCTCAAAATGACTTTTATGACTTTTTTAAAAATCCAGGATCCAATCAGGATTCACACATTTCTTCTGGTTTCTTTATCTTTTTTAAACTAAAATAACCCCTGTGGTGATTTTAAAATATGTTCACAAATTCTTTGATTCTCCCGATTCAAAAGATGGAACTTCCCCTTGAGTGTGGGCTGTCCTTATTGACTCACTTTTAATAAATGGAATATGGCAGAAGTGACAGCTTGTGCCTTCTGAGACTAGTTCATATGAGGCATTGGGGCTTTCTCCTTGCCTTCTCTTGGACCACTGTGTGAGATACTGTTCATTGTTGTTTAAGTAGCTTAGGTCTGGGGTAATTAGTTACTCAGCAATAGCTAACTAATACAGTGTCCATTTAACTACCCTCCCCTGTATTTCCTGTGAACTGGAAGGTAAGTTTAAAGGGTTGATGTGGTTCAGGTTAAACATTTTTGGCAAGAGTCTTCATAGGTTGTTTGAAGAACTTCATGTTCTAGGACATCAGGAGGAACATAACATTAGGTGTCCCACTGTGAGTCATGTTAAGTTTGATCACTTGGCTCCTTTACTAAAAATCTTGTTCCACGTGGTACAATGAAGTATGGGGAAGTTTGTGTTTGATTAGAGATAACAGTATGTATCAAAAGAACTAGGGCTTGAGTCCTGATCCTACCCAAACTGTTTCAGCTTCCTGCCCTTGGTTGAGTCATTTATCAATTTGCAGACTTTTGACAGCAGGGTGGGGTGGGAGTAGGGCTGGCACCCCCAACCCCCATGGTGTTCAAGGGTCAATTGTATTGAATTATCACAGAACAGTTGTAGAAAGGGCTGTGCATGACTGTCAGGCAGAGATTTCTATTCCATTCTAAATGTCTGCAGCATCAGGACTCACGTTTGTCTGAAGTCCCGGGCCTGAGTAGCCTCAGTTAACTGGAATGGTAACCATCCTTTCCTCCGGATAAATACATTTTAGTAGGGGAAGATTTAGAATTAAATATCAAAACTTTATGACAGTCAAAGCCATAGTATTAACATGAAATTTGTTAGGTAGGATTTGTGCATATTTGGTATTTTATGTTCTTGGAATATTTAATAGAATTTGACCAATTAGAAGGTCAGCCATTTATCACCAATTTAAAATGTGTAACTAAATAGTTAATTTAGATTTGTGATTCAAGGATGGAGTCTTACTAGGTTGATTCACCATATTGAAAGGATTAAGAGAACTTAAGCTTTGCTTCTTTTGTAAATTAATTTATTAGATTTCCTATAATTATTTAGTATTCAGGAATCTTTTTTGTTGTTAATTCGGGCAACAAAAGTACTTTAAAGGGAAATCAGTTACATTACATGTATAAATGTAGTTTAAAAGAGTTGAAGATGGTTCATTAACTTAGTAAATCCAAAAACCTCTTTCAACTGATGCCTCAGGTTTACTAGATGTATAATAAGAAAAATGAGATCTGTAACCTAAACTTTAATAACTAATAAGAGAATAAGGATTTAGGATTTGTAACTTTCATATATGGGAAATTAAAATGTAAAGCTGGGGGCTTCCCTGGTGGCGCAGTGGTTGAGAGTCTGCCTGCCAAAGCAGGGGACACGGGTTAGAGCCCTGGTCTGGGAGGATCCCACATGCCGCGGAGCAACTTAGGCCCGTGAGCCACAACTACTGACCCTGCGCGTCTGGAGCCTGTGCTCCGCAACAAGAGAGGCCGCGACAGTGAGAGGCCCGCGCACCGCGATGAAGAGTGGCCCCCGCTCGCCGCAACTAGAGAAAGCCCTTGCACAGAAACGAAGACCCAACACAGCCAAAACTAAATAAATAAATAAATAGTTATTTAAAAAAAAAAAATGTAAAGCTAAAATAAACATCCACACAGTTCTTTCTGTACCCAAAACTACCCTCAAGGATGCCAAAAACTTATCCACAAATCCATGCCTTCCCTTATCCATTTCTGGCTGCCAATATATTGAATACTTTCTAAGATCCAACCGAAGTGCATCAAATTTTTAAAAATTTTAACTTCTATCTCTCCATCTTCAGATCATGTGTAAAACTGCCCTGCTCCAAACCACCACTTTACTTTATTTGTATCCATTATATGGACTTGATCTTTGCCTTGAGTTGTCATGATTTGTGGGGACATAGTAAGTCATGGTAGTTATTTAATAATCTATATTTATGTAATAAAAGTGAATACAAGAGAAATGTTAATTTACCCCCCAAATTACTAGAATAAACACTTTAAATAAAACTAAAGTGTCATAAACTACAGTTTAATATTTCTGCTGATAAAGTAGTTTTGAAATAAATAGCATTACAGTTAATGAATTTAAATAAAGTCATTTATAGCAGCTCTACTCTACTCATAATTGCCCCAAACTGGTAACAACCCAAATATCTTTTTATTTTATTTTATTTATTTTTATTTTTATTTTTATTTTTTGTCTGCATTGGGTCTTAGTTGTGGCACGTGGGATCTTTTGTTGCGGTGCGTGGGCTTCTCTCTAGTTGTGGCATGCAGGCTCAGTAGATGCGGCATGCAGGCTTAGTTGCCCCCTGGCATGTGGGATCTTAGCTCCCTGACCAGGGATCGAACCCACGTCCCCTGTGTTGGAAGGCAAATTCTTAACCACTGGACCACCAGGGAAGTCCCCCAAATATCTTTCAGTGAGTGAACAGATAAACAAACAATGGTACGTTTATACAATGGAATACTACTCACGTAGAAAAAGGAACAAATTATTTATACACCTTGCAAAGGGTTCCTGGACCAATTCCAATGCGTGTGTCGTGCGCGTCTGTGTATGGATACTTCCCCATATTAACAAGCAATTCCTGGGTGCCAGTAGGGTGTCCAAGAATCCAACTAAATCTACCTGGATATGGAACCAGATTCCACAGGTAAAGGGCTCAATCTCACAAGACCACTCTCCACTTCAGACGCCAGTGGAAGCCTGTGCTTCTGACCAACTGGCTACAAATTGGATGTTCCAACGACCCCCTCCAATTCAGGATGCCAACCCCAAGTCCAGGTTGCATCCTGTATTTCTGAACAACTGGCTATAAATCAGGGGTTCCCATGACCCCCTCCTTGGGTTCCATTAATTTGCTAGAGCAGCTCACAAAACTCAGGAAAACCCATTTACTCACAAGATTACTGGCTTGTTAGGAATCAACAGTCAGATGGAGTGATACATAGGGCAAGGCACGGGGAAAGGCACGGAGCTTCCATGCTCCAGGCCCTCTCCCCAACCTCCACGTGTTCACCAACCCAAAAGCTCTCTGGATCCTGTCCTTTTGGGTGTTTATGGAGGCTTCATTACATAGGCATGATTGATTAAACCATTTGCTGTTGGCTAATGGTTGACCCTCCAGCCCCTTCTCCCCCCCCACTGGAGGTTGGGGGGTGGTGGTGATGAAAGTTCCAACCTTCTAATCCCTTAATTGATTCTCCTGGTATCAAGGCCCCAATCTTGGGTGGGGCTCAAAAGTCACCTTCCCTGAAGAATTTCAGGAACTGAGGATAAGAGACCAATTATTATTCCCTTGCTCTTTTTTTCCCCCCTTGCTCTTACGACTCAGGAAATTCTAAGGATTTTGGGAGCTGTAAGCCAGGAACTATGGAAGAAGCCCAAATATATACATGAGAAATTTATTTGGTCATCTGGGTGACCAAATATATATAAATTACAATATTGCACACTCAAAAACATGAATGGGTGAGTGAAAGAAGCCAGTTTCAAAAAGTTACATAGTACATGATTCCATTATTACAACATTCTGGAAAGGCAAAACTGTAGGAAGGGAGAACAGGCCAGTGGTTGCCAGGGGCTGGGGATTGGGAGAGGGGTTGACAACAAAAGAGCATGCAAAAGAATTTTCTGGGGTGTTGGAATTGTTCTTTATCCTGATTGTAGTGGATACGCATATCTACACGTATGTTAAAATGCACAGAGCTGTGTACCAAAATCAAATGTGTATTTTACAGCATGTACATTTAAAATAATTTAAAATATGTAAAGAGACAAATATAAAAAAGGATGAACAGTAATTCCGTACCTGGATCTTTTTCTCTAGGTATTTGTTGCCCAGTATTCTGGTGAAAAAGGGAATAAATCCTGTTATCAAATTCCTTAATTTCAAGAGAACCCCATGAAAGGAGTATTGTCATCATGTGTTTTTCAGTGAAAGAGCGAAGAGGTCCTTCCTGAAATCCTGAAACTGAGGGCAGGAGTCTTCACTTATATCCCTTATACTATAACTTGCTTAATGAGTAATATTCTGTAACCTGTCTTCACCGACTTAGATCACTTTAATTGTTCTTGCAAACCACATTCCCCCCAAGCTTCATGTAGCTTAGACAGTATATCACAAGTAGATGACATCTCTGACCTATGGGGTCGCTACGGTAATGGTTGCTTAAGTTGTTTTTCAGAAATTGGACAGTTCTCCAAATTCGATCAGGATAACACTGCCGTTTTCTGAACATGCATCCCATAGAAGCATGTAACTCAGATACACCTTCATAGAACACCTATTACTTCACCTTTTTCTTGGCCTTGATCCTCCTTCCCCACACCTCAGGCCACTCTGATCATTTATCCCATAAAAATCTCAAGCCCTTCGCCTTTGGGGAGGCAGATTTGAGACTTGTTCTCCCATCTCCTCGCGTGGCTGTCTCGTGAATAAACATTTTCTGTGCTGCAAGCCTCCGCATCTCAGCATTTGTGCATCTGGCACATGAACCTGGTATTGGAAGATGCATTTTAATTCAAATGCCTGCAAGTGAGAAAGGTCATGATGTCAGGGGGAGAGATACAGTGTATCTATTGCAGTGAGAGTTGCTATGAAGGAGGTATCAGCAAGGAAAGAGGGCAGAAAGGGAGAGCACAATTTTGCTAATTCAGCGTCAGGTGCTAGGAGGGCAGGTTCCAAGTCCTTCGAGTTGGAAGCCAACAAAGCACTGACCAGGACAAATGAGAGGCAATCATGGAACCCATTTATCAATTTCTTTTTCTTTCTCCCTAACGAGCTCTTAGTCTGAATAATAAAACTTAATTTTTAAAAAAATGGATAAACATTATTATATTTTGGCTTTCAAAGCTAAACGCACAGACTTTCCTGAACAACCCTGCTTTCTTGCTTGCTTGCTTGCTTTCCTCCTTCTTTCCTTTCTTTCTTTCTTTCTTTCAAGGTGAAAACTCTACCGTACCCTTCCGGAAAGTGAGGAAATGTCTCATTTGTTTTTAGGAATGAGGTCTATTTTTATAGGAAAGGACTCCATTCTGCCACCATTTAGGATACGAGTTATATTTGTTATCTCTTGTGCGTAACAAATGTCCCTAAACTTTAGTGGCTTAAAACAACAAGGTATTGTTTCTCAAGTTTCTGCTGGTCTCTCCAGGTCAGACTGCTGGTGGAGATACTGAGGCTGGAGTCAAAGGTAGCCTCATTCACATCCTGGGACCTTGTTTGGGCTGCTGGTGGGGCTTGTCTCTCCACATGGTCTCTGGCTGCTCCGAGACGTTGAAAATGAAATCTTCAATACCTCTGAAGACCTAGTCTCCGAGGTTGCACAGTGTCATTTCTGCTGCATTCTATCGGCCAAAGCAAGTCAGGAGGCCAGCCCAGAGTCAAGGGGTGGAGAGACAGGTCTCACCTCTTGATTTAGGGAAGAGCAGCAAAGTCACACTGCAAGGGAATGAGGACACAGGACACCATTTGTGGGGGCCATGACTGTCACAACGCACCACACTATTGTTAATAACGTTTAAAGCTCATATAAACATTAATTAAATTAGCTCTTGGCTCTGAGACTGTAACCTGGATGAAATTAGACTAGAGGTCTATTTTGGATCAGAAGCTTGTATTCATTCCAGCTTTGTTGCAGTTAATCCTTACTTAAAACTATCAGAAACCACTTATAGATGAGTCAGAGAAATCTGAGCCTGCAGTTTTTACGGGGATTTTAACCATCAACTAAGAGAAAAGTAATGCGAATCCATCAGCTATTTTTAAATGTACTATTATTATCTAATTGTATGTCAAGTCCCTTAGGTTTCCTGATGTCTAAACATTTCACAATGTTGTAGAATTATGAAAAGATCCAATTGCCAAGAGGATGCGGGCAAAGCTGAACATGCATGTGAACCGGGGCTGTAATGCTGGTAGGTCCCTGCAGCAGGAGGCACAGAGAAGGCCAGGATAACCCTCGTGCCTGCAGCTCAGACTTGGCCCTCTTGTCACTTCAGGCTGCCAAACCTGTCACACTCTGGCAATAAGGAGCAACAGTTGGATGAGGACCAGGGCTACACCGACATCTGACCACCTCTGCGGTCTGGGCTGATTCCAAAAATTCCCTGGGAAGAAAGTGGCATGCAAGAATATCAAAGTTGGGAACTGCTTCCACACCTGCCCCCGTTATTCACCCTCACCAAGTTCATCATGCTTTCTTCCACTTCAAAGCCTTTGCACTAGCAGTCCTCCCTGACCTCAGACTTGACCCCCAAGGGTAAGTAATGAAGCGTGCTGTGAATCTTACCAGGAACTTCAGCACCCTGAAAGTGCTTTGGCTTGCTCCTCTGTTGCCCCCAGCCCAGATTTTCTGCCCGCATGCATCCTTAGGGAATGCTTTTTTCCTCTGATCCCTTGAGTCAGGGGCTCTTTCTGCAACCCTCAGCCTGTACCTGAGCCTTAGTGCTGGCGGAGAAGCCACACCCCCCTGGGAACGGGCCCTGCAGAGACACTGGGCAGCTGGAGTTCTGAGTTCTTACAGAAGAACAGGGGAGTAGAGAGAAGAGGCACAGAAAAAGAGAAACAAGGAAAGAAGGAAGAAAAAGAATGGCTTCTGGAGACAAGTATTTCCTTTTCACACTTCTGATGCCCCTAAGGTGGCCCTTAAATAGCCATCTAGGAGGAGCCCGGAGGGGTTTGCAGAAGCGGGGCTGGGCAGGGGGTTGGTGCGTTGTGTGTGCCAGGGCAGGGGGCATGTAATGGGCAGCTCCACCCCACTCCATGGGGACGGATAGTGAAGGCTTTCTCCCAAACCCAAAGAAGCTGCGTTTTCATCTGAAGCTGTTTCCTTATTGGAGCTCAGTGGGAAGAAACACACAGGAAAAGCGTTTAGCAACTGTATATGCCCTGGGCGCGGTCCAGGTCGTAGCCATTCTTTCTCCCTGGAAGAAAGGACTAAACCTTTATGACTGCGGTGGCTCTCCCTCTCCCTGACCACCTCCCACCTTCCTGCAGTCCTGTGAGGGTTCCCATATGCCTCCTCCTCCCTTTCCCCACCCTCACGTCCGGTCCTGGCCCCGACATTTTCCTGATCTCTCTCCTATGGCAGCCTCCACCCAGACCCCCAGCTTCAGGCCTTCTTCCCTCCCCTCCTCCAAAAGCTTGGCTCCAGGTCATGGGCTGACCACCCTTCCCAACCCCAAGTCCTGGGTGGCTCCCAGGGCCTAAAGGTTCAAGTCCAAACTCCTTAGCGTGAAATCAAAGTCAGGCTTCAGTTTGCCCTCCTGGGCCTGTCTGCCCCACTCCCGCCCTCCTTTTATCATGGCCAAGTGCATCAAGCACGCTCACATGGCTGGGCTTTAACCCACGCTGCTCCCCGTCTCTGCTGCAAAGCCTCTTGGAGATGGACGCAGATGTTAGCTCAGCTGTAAAGCCGCCCTCTCCCCACACCCTCACCACCCCAAACAGCCACCGCTGGGCGTTCCCCTGGATTTCTGCCCTCTCCGCGTGAAAGGGTGACCGCTGGGAGTTGGGATGTCTGTCTCCGTCTCCATCACCAGGAGGAGGAAGTCCTCACTGGACCGAGCCCTCTCTGAGCTGGTCTTATTCCTCTCGGCATAGTGAGAATTCCTCTCGTAGGTCTCCACAGGGTAGGCTTTCCGTACAGAAGGCTCTCTGTCATCAGCTGGGAGGTAGTTATCCTGTGCTGCTGCAGGCCTCTTTGGTTGCTTTTTGACCTAGCCCCACCTCCCTCTTTCCCAAATAGCTAAAATTAGGTCTTTGACGGTTCCTTGAAATGTCAGAGTCACCATATAGCCCCGCCATTCCACTCCCAGGAATATAGCCAAGAGAACTGAAAACATATGTCCACACAAAAATGTATACATAAATGTTCACAGCAGCATTATTCATAATAGCCAAAAAGTGGAAACGATCCAAATGTCTATCAACTAATGAATGGAGAAATAAAATGCTCTGTATCTACACAGTGGAATATTACTTGGTGATAAAAAGGAAGGAAGTACTGTTCCATGCTACAACATCGATGGACCTTGATAACATTATGCTACGTGACAGAAGGCAGCCACAAAAGATTACATAGTATAATGATTTCCTTTACATGAAAGGTCCAGAATAGTCAAATCTATCGGCACAGAAATTGGATTAGAGGTTGCCAGGGGCTGGGGGGAGAGGAGGAATGGGGAGCCACTGCTCATGGGAATAGTTTTCTTTTTACAGCAAGGAAAATGCTGTAAAACTGATTGTGGTGGTGATGGCACAACCCTGTGAATGTATAAACCGTGGAAGCGTACACTTTGGATGAATGGCATGGTAATGTGAGTTATATCTCAATAAAGAGGTTAAAAATAATTGTCCTTTGAGCACTGAGTATGGGTATACTAGTCCTTAGAGGGATGGATATGGTATGCCATTTCTGTCCTAAGTGCAAGAAGATCGCCTGGGAAACAGCCTCCTGCTCTTGGCCCCTGCCACCTTTTCTGCAAGGCTCCCTTTCCCCTTTCCCCTCTTCCCGCTCGGATGCTGTGGGATGGGGGTAGGGGCGGCAGAGGGTGGGTGAGGAGTCTCTAGCTGCACCCCCAAGGGGCGCGCTGCCCGCGAGACCGGCCTGCAGGCGCGCACGTGCTGCCAGGCGGGGCCCCGGCGGGCCCTCCACCCCTGCCCCGCCCCAGGGGCTGAGGTCCGAGGCAAAGGGTGGCACGCGACACTAACAAAGGTGTTCGACTCCAGGCGCAATCCCAGCCGTCCCAGGAGACCCCGAAACCAACCAAAACCGCACCCCCAGCCCAGAAAGGGCTTCTCAAGGGGCGCGGGTTGCGGCGGCACCCCTGGATCCTGTCCCTCCGGGGTCGCCGCCGGGCCCGAGAGGGGCGGTGTCCTTGGGTGGGCGCGAGGTCCCGCAAGGGCCGCCGGTGACTCGAGCAGGGAGCGGAGGGCCCGCAGGGAAAGGGGCGCCGAGTCGGCGGAATCCATCCTGACTCTCCCAGCGAGACCTGGCTCAGAATCTAAGGGACTGCAGGGGGCGGGAGGTTCGTAAAAGGGCAATATTTGTGTTACGGAGAAAAGCAAACAGGAGTGTCCAGAGAAGTAGGGATTGGGGGCCGCGGAGAAAGCAGAAGAGCAGCGGCCAGGAGCTAGAGCGGAGGCGGGGCGGGGCGGGGCGCGGGGGTCCGGGATCACGTGGGACCCCTGCCGGGCCGGGTGGGCACAGTTCACAGGGCAGGCTGGGCCCGGGCTAGCAAGCCGAGGGGTTGCGAAGGAAGACGGCCGTGCGGACGCTTCGTGCAGGAAATGCACGGAGACAAGCTAAACTCCACCATCGCGTGATTGCAATCCAGCCACTCAAATGGAAACCGAGTCCCAGGCGCCCCACAGTGTCCTGAGTTTGCCTCTAAAATGCACGCCAGCCTGAGGAATCTCAGAGACCTGAAAAGAGGGGACGTCTCGCCCGGGGAGCTGGGGGTTGGAAGGAGAGCCCCTACCGAGTCCGGAGCCATTCACCTGGGCGGTGACCCTGCAGCTTTGCCTTTGGGGCCGGCTTGGGCCACCCTGTCACCAGTTCCTGTCTCTGCTGCCCTCTGGCCAAAGTGGAGGGATGCTTCAGGAGCTGGAGGCAGATGCCATCAAGAGTGGCAGGGGTGAGCAAGAGGGCAGCTGTCCCTTTGGCCCTTCTTTCTTACAACGTTTTTATTACCACAGTAATTTGTGTTCATTATTTAACAATAGATAAAATACACTGAATAGAATAATGGGCCTCCAAAGATGTCCGCCCACAACCTGTACATATGTTAAAGCCCACCCCCCCCCCAAAAAAAAAAGAAAAAAAAAACTAAGAGACTTTGCAGGTGTGATTAAGTTAAGGATCTTGAGAAGGTGATTATCCTGCATCATCCAGTGGGGAACAGTGCAACCACAGAGGTCCTCAGAATAGGGAAGCAGGAGAGTCAGGGTCACAGGAAATGTGAGGACAGAAGCACAGGTCAGAGCGATGCAATTGCTGGCTTTCAGGATGGAGGAAGGGGACGCTAGCCTGGAATGCAAATGGCTTCTAGAAGGTGGAAAAGGCAAGGAAACAAGAGTTTCCCCTAGAGCTTCCAGAAGGAACCTAGGCCTGCAGACACCTTGATTGCAGGCCAGTGGAACCCATTCAGACTTCTGACCTCCACAACTATAAGATCATAAATGTGTGTCATTTTAAGCCACTAAACTTGTGGTAGTTTGTTACAGTAGCAAGGGGACATGAATACATACATCTTTAAAATGAAGGGACTTCCCTGGCGGCCCAGTGGTTAAGACTCTGTGCTCCCAATGCAGGGGTCGCGGGTTGGATCCCTGGTCTGTGAACTAAGATCCTGCAAGCCACGTGACATGCCAAAAAAAAAAAACAAAGAAGAAGAAGATAAGTCACTTGTAATCCACCTCCCAGAACAAACACATGATTTTTCATATCTGTAGCTTAGCAGTCAACTGAGAACCAGAACTGGTGTGAGAACGCACTGGTATAAAGGCTGAAGTGCCACACAGCTAATGCTGGCGTGCCCCATTCTATCTGCTAAGATGGTCTTGACGCTCACCCAGCGCCCAGATCTGGGCGTTCCAAATGTCATTCTCCACTAAAAGGAACCAGAGCTCCACAGAGAAATGGCCCGTTTCACGGTTCAGGTAGGAAAGATACAAGATGTGCCCCAAACATATTATTCTGCCAGACAGTGAGGAAGTGCTCAAAGAATCATAGGAACATATCAAAAGGACAAAAGATACTTAGCTTGAGCAGGCTCCCACTGGACAAATCTAAGAGAATGATATTATTGAATTATAACTATTCTTACTTTATTCTATTATAATCATAGCCTAAAGTAAGAATCCACAAGTGCTTATGGATATAATTATGTAAATAAAAAAATAAATACATAGGGAGAAGGGAAAGCTCTTCCTTATGATAGAATATCGACTAATGAATGTAGAAGGGATAATGGAATTAGAAAGTACCATTTGGAGCCACCATAGTAATAATCATGTCAGGGAGAATCATCAATGGATGCTAAAACAGTGGGTGAAAGTTTAATGAGACGCAGGATTTGTATATGGTCTCAAGGTCTTTCCCCACAGGATACTATAAAAGGGAAAACAGTAACTTCACAGTGGAGAAACCTGGCCACCATCTTAACCGGGTGATCAAAGTTAATGTGACCGCTAATGGACAAATTGACAACAGGTGGCTCTGATATGATGCAACACAAGGGCACAACACGCCCAAAATGCGTAACCTGAATTTCATTGTGAGGAAATATCAAACAAGTCAAATCGAGAGACGTTTTACAAAACAACTGGCCTGCACCCTACAAAAATGTCCACATCATGAACAACGAAGGAAGACTAAGGCATTGTTCCTTACTAAAGGGGACTAAAGAGGCATGAGAACTGAATGCAATGTGGACTCTGGATCGGATCCCGCCCAGGAAGAAACATTTTTTCCTTATAAAGGACATTAGTCATGCTACGGCACGGATTAACCTTGAGGACATTATGCTTAGTGAAATAATCCAGTCAAAAAAAGACAAATATTGTGGGATTCCACTTTTATGAAGTACTTAGAATGGTCAAATTCACAGAGACAGAACAGAGAGTGGTTACCAGGGGCTGGGTGGCAGGGCGGATGGGGAGCTATTGTTCAATGAGTACAGAGTGTCAGTTTGGGATGATGAGCAAGTACTAGAAATGGATAGTGGTTGCTATAGACTGTTGTGTCCCCCCAGATTCACATATTAAAGCCTAATCCCCAAATTGATGGTATTGGGAGATCAGGCCTTTGAGAAGTGATTAGGTTATGAGAGGGATTAGTGTTCTTATAAAAGGGACCCCAGAGAGCTCCCTTGCCTCTTCTGTCCTGTGAGGACACGGTGAGAAGATGGCGGTCTGTGAAACAGGAAGCAGGTTCTCACCAGACACCCAATCTGCCAGCTCCCTGATCATGGACTTCCAGCCTCTAGATCTGTGAGAAGTAATTTCTGTTTCTAGCCACCCAACCAGCCTATGGTATTTTTATTGTAGCATCCCAAACAGGCTAAGACAGTGTGATGGTTGCATAACGTTGTGAATGTACTTAATGCCGCAAATTTAATGTTATATATATTTTACCACAATAAAAATAATTTAAAAAAACGGCAACTTAAAAAAAAGAACATTTGTAAATGATTGGCAAAATGTGCGTAAGGTCTGTACATTATATAACAATGGTGTGCCAATGTTAATTTTCTCATTTTGATGAATGTTCTGTGGTTATGTAAGAAAGTGTCCCTTTTTCCAAAAAAAAGAAATATATGGTGAAGTATTTAGGGGCAAAGAGGCAACATGTTTACAATCTACTCTCAAACAGTTTAGAAACATTAATATATACAAATTACCCATGTCTGGATAGAGAGAATGGCAAAGCAAATGTTAACATTTGGGGAATGTGGGTGTAATGTGTATGAGAATTTGTACTATTATTGCAACTTTTCTGTAAGTCTAAAATTATTTCAGAATACGCAGTTTTTAAAATTAGAAGAGGAAATTAATTGGAAAGAAGTGAAATACTGTCTGGGGGAAACAGAATTCTAATGCCTGAGGCTGAGATGCAGTGACTGTCTGAGCCTCCCCGCTCTGGGATGCCCTAACTCTCAGGCTTAGGATCAAGGGATGCAGGGTTTCGGTGGCACTGACTGGTGGAGAAGAAATAAGGCAGATGGAGAAAGACAAATACTGTATGATTTCATTCATATGTGGAATCTTAAAAAAAACACAGCCAAACAAACGAAACAAAAACAAGCCCATAGATACAGAATCAGATTAGTGGTAGCCAGAGCGGAAGTGGGTTGGGGGTGGGAGAAATGGGTGACAGGGGTCAACTGTATGGTGATGGATGGTAACTAGACTCGTAGTGGTGACCACCTCGTAGTGTATACAAGTTATAAAATGTCGAATTGAAATGCCGTGCACCTGAAACATAGAAGAAGAAGAAGAAGAGAAGGAGGAGAAGGGGAAGAAGAAGACAACAGGCGGAACAAATCGATGGTGATGGCAATCACACCCAGGTACGGGGAAGTGGGTCTTGATTATCGGGAGCGCAGGAGGGAATTCTGTGCGGTCCTGAAAATATTCTATGTCTTGATCTGAGTGCTAGTTACAAGTTTCCAAGACGTGCACTTAAGCTCTGTGCCCTTTTTGCTGTATGTGTTAATCCTCCACTTGAAAAGGGTTAGACCGTCTCCACCCCCAGGTTGACGCTGCGCACTGAGATTGCGTCCATGCAAACGAGGCGTTCACTGAGACTTGAGGGAGACTCGATTTACGTTGTTTGTTCTTTCGTTGCTAAGCAACACAGGCTAAGCGGCACAACCAAGGGACGCCAACCTTTAACAGCCAACCCAGGGGATGTGCTAAGCCAAGGCTCCAAGAAGGATCCACACGGACAGTCCCCACTCCCAGCCCTTTTGTGTTCGGGGGTGGGGGCGGGGAGGAGGTGAGAATGGGAGTTGAGCAGCTCAGACGCCGCGGAAGGCGTGGCCCCTCCCGGCGTGGGCTGGCTGCAGTGAGCCACTCTCCCGCCCGCCCGCTGCATCTATCGCTATGGCAACTGCTTCCTCAGGTCTGGGGCTAAAATGAGGCTCTGTGGGTGTCAATCCGTGCTTGAGGTCTCACCTGCCATGGAAATCGTGTGGCCCGATGAGGAAATTGATGAGTCACTGCAGGAAAAGCCTGACGCTTGTTAGACTGGTTCATTCTTGCAGAAATGGGGCAGGTTCGAGACTGGGGGACAGGCCTGAGAGAGAGAGAGGGGTGAAGGTTATCTGAAGGGCAGAGGTGGTCAGGGCATCAAGAGAAAGAGGTAAGAACCAGTTAAAACTAAGGAGAGGTGGAAATAAGCAAAGATCACCCCCATGAGAAAAACAAAGGCTGTTTACGCAGAGCTTGCTGTTCAAAGAGTCAGCAGCCCTCCTGCGTTTGGCAGAGACTCAAAGACCGGGGAGGCGTGGGAAAGCTGCTAACAGAAAAAGGGAAGGCTGCAGGTGTGCACTGATCCGAGGCTGTTGTCCTGGGGAAGCTGGAGGCGGGCGGGAGGCGGGGTCGTCCTGTGTGATTGGCGAGGGTGGCTTATTTGGCTTTCTCTGATTGGTCCTGAATTGGAAGCAGGGCCAAAAATTAGGGAAGCTGACAGTTATTGATGTGCTGACCGTTCTGGGCTGCTTGCTGCCGTGGTTGTGGTTTGGCTTCCTGGGCTGGTTGCAGCAGATTGTGGGTCAGAGTTCTATTGTCATATATGGCCTGGCTGTTGTCCGTTCGTATATTCAGTCTCTCAATGAATACCCAGAAGTTAAGACAGTCAAGAGAGTAGTCCTCATGGTCCTATTAGCAACGAAGTGAGGCACTGAGCGGTGTAGAGAGGCAGCTGTGAGGACCACCCCAGGGGAGGTGGGCCGTGGAGCATCACAGGGAGGAGAGGGAGGGAGGTGGGTGAGGTTAAACACCCATCTGATCTCAGAAAGACAGGGTGCAGGGGCACCTCTGATGGAGACTCTCAGAGCCCCTTGTGAGTTGGGGATGTGTTCCTGGCACAGGCCCTAGGCGCGGAGTGAGGCCCCTTCGGAGGTGTGGGATGTGGGCAACTCACTGCACCTGAGTGCTCCCTTCAGCTCCGGCCTCATCAAACTGCTGGGAATTACTGAGTTAATGTGCGTCAAGTTCACTGGACTGTGCCCAGCACTTGGCAAGTGCTCAATGTTAGATATTATTTTGCTTCGGAATAATTGGTCAAAAACTGAAATTAAATATATTGTTAGGATTGATGTCAAATTGTGTTAATGTAACTGTCAGCTGAAGTGTCGGAAACCTGGCCTCAGAGTAGGGTAGAGAAGGGTGGTGAGTGGATTGAAGGGGCCAGTAGTAGAAACACATCATTCGTGGCCACCAAGAGGGTATATGTTTGGTCCAGCCTAGACTGCATGCCCTTCCCAGGGATGGAGGAGCAAGAGAGGCAGAGGCCAGTGGAAAGCCTGGCAGGTCCCCTAAAGTTCTGTGTTTGGAGTGAGGGAGGATCCGTTCTCTGAAAGAGAGGCAGATCTTGTTGCCAGGAGAAGGGGGGATGGAGACATTTACAAACAGAAATAACATGTATGTGTAGTCATATGCTTAAAGTTTGTGCAAGAAGAAGACTTCAACCTAAGAAATCTAGAAATTCTAGTGAGGCTCCAGAGTTACACCTGAACAGTCAGAATGCTAACATTACATGGGTTCTCCAAGTGAGGTTGTAAAAACGATTCTTTCCCAATAAAACCAGATAGTCATCCCTAATTCAGTGGTAACCTTTGAAGGCAGGAATCAGGTCTTGGACATACCTGACCTGCTTATCTTTGGGGTCTAACAGCATATTCCACAAAATAAGTGCTCAGTAACTGTTTAAAGATAATGAAGGCATACAAGAAGGTAACAAAAGAAATTCAGCTTCAGAGCTTAATGGTTTCCATAGGTACAGGAGTGAGGGTGCCAGATAATCCCTAAAGGTTCCTCTGGGTTCCACAAGATAAAATTTCTAGGAAGAACTTCGCTTAAGGGCAACTACACTATTTCAGGTTAGAATCCGAAATATCGGATGAAAATGTTGATTTCAACAGACTCATTGGTTAAAGAGATCCTCCCTTGGGGCCCCAGGAGCTGCCTCTGGACACTGCATGTAACCATGTGTGGCAGAGGGGGTTGACACTTGCTGGCTCTACAGCCTCTGGAGCCAGCAAGTCAATATTGAGGTTCAGATTGGTGGGGAAGCATGAGTATTAGTTTGACTGCTGTAACAAATTGCCACAGACTGGGTGGCTTAAAACAACAGAAATTTCTCTCTCACAGTTCTGGAGTCGAGAAGTCTGAAATCAAGGTGTTAGCACGGCAACATTTCCTACAGAGGCTCTGAGGAGAATACATTCCTTGCTTCTTTCAACTTCTGGTGGTTGCTGGCGTTCCTTGACCTGTGACTGCATCACTCCAATCTTTGCTTTCATCTTCACATGGTCTTCTCCTCTGTGTGTCTCAAATCTCCCTCTGCCTCACTCTTATAAGGACACCTGTCATTGGATTTATGGTCCACCTGGATAATCCAAGATGACCTCATCACAAAATCCTTAATTACATCTGTAAGGACTGTTTTTCTAAATAAGGTAACATTCACAGGTTCCAGGGATTAGGGCGTGGATGTGTTTTGGAGGGCCACCATCTGGCCCATGACACTGATCTCCCAAGGCAAGAACATTAAAAAGTTCATAGTTCACTCCTGAAAATGCTTGTTGATGGCCACGGAGCTCCCAAGACGTTCTGGAGCTGAGTCAATGAGCTCACGTGGGACAGCCCGTCATCCATCCACCCTTGGAGACGGCATTTATTGCCAGCCTGCAGCAATCTGACATAGCTGGGATAGCCAACAGAGCTTAAAGAAATTCCTGGGCTAAAGGATCCTCTGCATGTGGAAGTTTTCATGGCCAACGTAGATACTTTTCTAATCGCAAGGGTGGACCTCTTGGTCCATTTATCCTTGGGGTCCTTGGGGCTTGTATAGTTTAGCATTTTTCAGAGTGCATGCCCAGGCACTCCAGCTGTGTGAGATGGCCTCTGAGAAAAGAGTTCAGTGACCAAGGACATGCGAACAACACTGGGGACCATATTCCCTCTTGTGGATGCTCAACACATTTTAATAGATTAAAGGCACCCAGAAATCCTATGGTAGAGAAGCCCAGTATTTCCCAACTTGCCTGCAACTCTTTACAACTCATAAATCATACTTGGCTTTGGAAGGGAAATCTATTGGAAAGGAAATGTATGAGTGTGTGTTTGCACTGTGTCTTCTGTGTTGGCAGAATGAGGGAATGTCAGATTATGCCTCCTTTCTGACCTTATTTGCAATCTCAGAGCTTGTGCCAACCACTGACTCTAATGGGCTCTGGTCTCTGCTCAGCACCAGCTCCCCTGCTGACACGTTGCTTCATCCCAGGATTCAGCTGTGTTTGCCCAGGATTTACTGACTTGCTTGATGCTACAGCAGAGAGCACAGAACTCTCTGTTATGCCAAGTCCTCTGAGGCCCTCCTCACATTCTGCTCCTTTACCATAGTTGAGGGACATGTGAGTGAGCTTTGTGTACATGGCACCGAATAAAGCATCTTCTTTATCTGCTTCATTGAGTAATAAGTTCAGATGTGGCAACTCAATCTAAATTTGTGTGGCTGAAGCCCAACTTCTCTTTTTCTTCCTTTGGTCTCTTCAGAAGGAACTCTCAAGGCCCAGTTATATCACATGGACCGACAGTCAGGACGCTGTCACTTGGGAAGAAACAGCAGGCTTCAACCGTGATTTGCCTTTCTCTTTCTCCTTTCTTTCCTTCCTTCCTTCCTCCCTCTCTCCCTCCCTCTTCTTTCCTTCCCTCCCTCCTTTCTTCCTTCCTTTCTCTTCTTTCCTTCTTTTTCTTTTCTTTCCTCTCTTTTCTTTCTTTCCTTCCTTCCTCCCTCTCTCCCTCCCTCTTTCCTTCCCTCCCTTTCTTCCTTCCTTCCTTCCTTCCTTTCTTCTTTTTCTTTCCTCTCTTTCTTTCTTTCCAAGAATTAGGAGATTGACACAAACAGAACAAGGTTTTATTTCATTGGAAAAATTACAGGAGACTTTTCTTTTTCTTAATGGCCATACCACAAGGCATGTGGGATCTTAGTTCCCCGACCAGGGATCAAACCTGCACCCCCTGCACTGGAAGCGTGGAGTCTTAACCACTGGACTGCCAGGAAAGTCCAAAAATTACAGGAGAAGTTTTTAATAAAGAGCTTAGAAGGTTTTGTAAAATACACTTGTCATTACGAATATCAACAAGAATGTTTTTAATGATAGCATGCACTTTCAAATTTAAGAATAATTTAAAATTTTGGCTGTCCTACTTCGTGAAAAAGATATAAATGAAAGAATATGAAGGACTGTGGCTTTCATGTTTCACTCCACAGATTTTTTTTTTTTTTTACTTAAAAAAATGTTTTTTTTTGGCCATGCCACAGGAATCTTAGTTCCCTGACCAGGGATCAAACCCAGGCCCCCTGCAATGGAAGCGTGGAGTCTTAACCGCTGGACCGCCAGGACAGTCTCTACTCCATGTGTGATTAATGAATGGTGAGACTCAGCAGCCAACACTTTGACCAAGTGATCAAACTCGGCATCAGTAATCATGGTCCAACCTGACATTTTGGCCTCCTGATTTGCTACCATATGAAAAACACATCATCTATGAAATATTCTTGCTAAAAAATGTTTAACTTGAGTCATATCAAGCCTCTAGGCTAACTTCCAGTTTATAGGAAATACAGGGGTTAAAGGAACAGTTAAATGACACCAGGACAAATCAATCAGACAAATCTAGAATGAAGGACATTGTATAAAACAACTGTCCTGTGATTTTCCAACAGGGATAGTCATTGAAAAATGAAACGTACAAGGACTGTTTTAGATTAAGGGAGACTATGTAGGCTTAAACCAGTGGCAATGCATGAAGGTCAATTGAACGCTTGTTCAAAAAAAATTCAAAACAAAACTATAAAAGACATTCTTGGGACAATTATAGAAACTTTAGATTCTAGATATTGTTATGGTGTGGCAATGGGTTTAAAGGATATTATTCTAACTGTAGGAGATACATGCTAAAATGCTTAGAGGGAAAAGTTGTTCAGACACACTTTCAAATGACACAGAAAAAAAACTATAGTTAAAATACATATGGCTAAATCTTAATATGTTGAATCTAGGTTGAGGGCATATAGGTGTTCATTGTACTATTCCTTCAACTTTTCTGTATATTTGAAAATGTTCACAATAAAATGTGCAGAAAAAAACTGGTCTTGAAGGCCTTCATCTCAGTAACATTTTGGCTTAAATTGCAAGTAATTTTTATTTGAATATTGTATCTGAATATGTTAGGGATAAGAAACACTTGGTACTTTGTTTTGATGATTTGATTTGATTCAATGTAGCTCCTTGTTGAGACTATCTGCCTGAAGCATTGAAATTGAATTCATTATAACTGAGAAGTGCAGATGTAGAAGTACAGACACACCAAACCTTATATATCACTGTTGCTCAATTGATATTTCAGCTACCTTATGAATGTGTCTCTTGCTAAGAAAGGCATTCATACACATGTTGCTATTTCAGCAACAAAAAGTATCTCCTGGAAAATTTTGCTTTGTTTATTCAGCCAATATTTATTGACTTACTACTACATGTCCAGGCCTGTGTTGGCCTAAGGGAAACATCAGTAAATGAAAGGGGGCCATGGCCGTTGAAGATCCACAGTCACTGACTTCCAAGTGCACAAGGACAGATGTAGCCTCATTCATGCTAATGCAGAATTCTCTAAAGATTTTGCTTGTGTACACCCTAAAAAATTATTACCTTCATTTCTTTTTTTTTTTTTATATTTCACTGCCTGCAGTATTGGTTTTTTAAAAAATTTTTTAAAATTTATTTATTTAAATTTTATTCATTTATTTATTTATGGCTGTGTTGGGTCTTCGTTTCTGTGCGAGGGCTTTCTCCAGTTGCGGTGAGCGGGGGCCACTCTTCATTGCGGTGCACGGGCCTCTCACTGTCGCGGCCTCTCTTGTTGCGGAGCACAGGCTCCAGACGCGCAGGCTCAGCAACTGTGGCTCACGGGCCCAGTCGCTCCGCGGCATGTGGGATCTTCCCAGACCAGGGCTCGAACCCGTGTCCCCTGCATTGGCAGGCAGATTCTCATCCACTGCGCCACCAGGGAAGCCCTACCTTCATTTCTTGATAAAAATTTTTCATTGTATGTTTAAATGGCAGCAAAGATGTAATTCTGGCATAAAACTGATATTTTAAAATTGTTTCATCACTTTTTTTAAAAAAAAGGTCCTAGTAAGTATAATTTCTTTATAATCTTTGTCTGGTAATCCCATATATGAAGTCTTTGTAGGATGGTTTCTGTTATCTGTTGTCTGTAAGTTCTTGTTTATATACATATATATATATCCCAGATATGGGATTACCATATTGTATCTGCCAGGTACTTAGGGGTCCCAGTAGTTCAGGATCATTTTGAACTAAATTTATTGCTTGAGATTATTTGGTTACTGGCGTGTCATGAGTTTGAGGTGCAATCCATGCCAGGGTTGGTTCCTGGGTATAATTTAATAAGGCTCAGCAAAACCAAATTTTCCTAAAAGTTTCAGAGAGGGGTCTACTTTTGGTTCACATTTGGTTCACTATTCCTCCTGAGATCGCAGTTCTGGAGGCCCTGGGGGAGAATCCTGGTAGAAGGTCTCTTAATAGATGTTTCACCGTGGGCAGGCTCTAGGCTTTGATAGTTGTTATTCTTGCCCCTGGAAGCCATCAAAATTCAGGTTCAAAGTTTGCCTGTAATCAGGAGAGCAAAAGCAACTGCCATGTTCCATTTATATCCCGTCCTTAGATTCTGGCCTGCTAGTTGCTTTACTATTTTTGTCAACTCTTCAGTGGTTTTACAAATATGTTTTTAATATTTTATCAAGTATTTTCAACTGTTGGTCTAAATAACCTAGCCTGCTATATTCTTGGAAAGGGAAGTAAACATCATCATTTTTCTCAATACTTTAAATGAGAAGCTCTTTTAACCTGAGGTTTCTGCCTGGACTTGAAGGCAACCATGAACTCCTGGAAATTGTATGCAACATTTTGTGTTTATGCAGTTTTTCTGGGAAAAAAGCCCACAGATTTTATCAGATAGTCAAAGGTGCTAATGACTGAGACTCCCCAGATCTGAGAACCACTGCTTTATAGTTCCATTAGCACGTAGCAATTTTAATTTTAAAAAGTGATTTCAGAATAATTTCAGACTCACAGAAGAGTTGCAAGTACAGTCCAAAAAAACTCCGATACTGCCTTCACCCAGATTCACCAACTTTTAACTTCTCTCTCTCACTCACACACACACACACACACACACACTTAGTCTTTTTCTGAACCATTTCACTACAAGCTTCAGACCTGATTCTACATCACCTCTAAATACTCTAATGTGCATTTCCCTAAACAAGGACCTCCCAAGAAGTCAGGAAATCAACACCGATACAACACTACCATTCAAAGAACCTATTCAAATTTTAATTTTGCCAACTGTCCCACAAATGTCTTAGTTTTCAGGTCTAGGATTCCTTCATACATTGCATTTAGTTGTCACGTCTCTTTGGCCTCCTCCAATCTGGAACAGTTCCTCAGTCATTCTGTCTATCATGTCCTTGAGAGTTTAAGAGAATACAGCCCTTATATTCCGTAGGCTGACACTCAACTTGATTCCACTGGATGTTCCCTCAGGCCCAGACTCAGGCATGCATTCCTGACAAACTTCAATTTTCTCGTTATGTCAATCTGTCCCATCACTGGTGATGTTGACCTTGATCATCTACTCATGTTGATGTCTTCACTGTAAAGCTACTATTTTTCTTTTTAACTGTTGGAAAATGTTCCAATAATATGCTAAAATCCTGTTCCTCATTGAAACTTCACCCATTCTTAGCCTCCATTGACAACTCCAGTCTGAACCACTGTCAGGTTGGTAAGTGATTTTCTGTTTATATCATTCCTTTTACATTTATTGGTTGGAATTATACTGCAAAGTGATTTTCTGTTTTTATCATTCCTTTTACATTTATCAGTTGGCATTATACTGCAAAGGAAGAGCTTTTTTCTCTCCCTACTGATTTATATCATGGTGAGCTCATGAATTCCTAATCTGTTACTGTAATATTTATTTTCATGCTCAAATTGTCCTCAGCATGGCCAACGGGAGCCTCTTTGAGCCAGTTTCTTTATCCTTTTAGCATGGCCCTATCAGTTTTTGAGCCTTTCCTTAATTTCTGCACAAGATGTTCTAGGCTTATCTTGTAGTTTTCCTGCTCCAGCCCTAAAATCTGACATTTCTTCAGAGAGTCTTGGTTCCTCTTTTTTTCCCATATAAATATTTTTTGAAAATTTTGAACTTTATTTTGTTTTAGAGCAGTTTAAGGTTCACAGCAAAAGTGAGAGGGAGGTACAGAGATTTCCATATACCCCTACATAGGCTCCCCCCATTATTAACATCCCCCATGGTATATTTGCTACAATTGATAGAATTGACACATCATGATCACCCAAAGTCCATAGTTTGCATTACAGTTCACTCTTGGTCTTGTACATTCTATGGGTTTGGACAAATGTCTGATGACATGTGTCTATCATTATGGCTCATACAGTCTTGGTTCCTTTTAGTGGAGCATGGTATTAGAAACCAAAATCTGTATACTCAGTGTGCTCATAGCTACTGAGATATCACTGCATGTCTATCCTCTCAGAGGACAGAACTAGGAAATGTATATAACGTACACATAATATTAAATAATATATATTTCCTAGCGTATATATTTAATAACTGATATATATTATATATGATATTTACAGACATACATATATAGTTGAGCCTTGAACAACACTGGTTTGAACTGCATGGGTCCACTTATACTCAGATATTTTTTCAATAAATACGTACTACAGTACTACACCTTCTGAGGTTGGTTGAATCCAAGGATGTGGGACCACAGATATGACGGCTGACTATAAAGTTATACTCAGCTTTTCAACTGAGCAGTGGGTCAGTGCCTCTAATCCCCACATTTTTCAAGGGTCAACTATATATATTTCTATATTTGTTTACATTTTTAAAAATGAGTTCCTAGTGATACCTATATTTCCAATCCAACACCTCAGGGTTTTTTCTAGCCTTCCCCTTTTCCATGTTAGTATTTTCTCCAACAGTGGGAAATCTGGTCATCATTATTCAACATAATCAATTGTCCAACCACACCAGTCTTCTCTCTCTGCCACCTGCATGTCTCTCCCTTCAGCATCCATGTTCTTGCCCACATTACTGTTGTGTCTCATAGCAGGAAAGGAGGAGAGATGGAATAGAAAAATGGAAGGGAAGGGAAGATGAGATGAGAGGGAAAGGAAGATAGGAAGGAAGGAAAGAGTTTAATGTTAAGATAATGCCATAAACTGCCTTCAATAATTTATAGACGTTAACGTTAAGCTTATAGTAAGGCACTTTACTTAATTATCATACGTATACTTGGTAAGCAGCAATTCTGTGCAGCTTCTGTGCAACTGCTGTAAACTCTTGGGCTTCTATCTAAACATGGGCTCATGGTAAAAAGTTGAGAGTTTAGTGGCAGTGTTAAGAGTGTGGCTGCTGAGGCTTCCCTGGTGGCGCAGTGGTTGAGAATCTGCCTGCCAATGCAGGGGACACGGGTTCGAGCCCTGGTCTGGGAAGATCCCACATGCCGCGGAGCAACTAGGCCCGTGAGCCACAACTACTGAGCCTGTGCGTCTGGAGCCTGTGCTCTGCAACAAGAGAGGCCGCGATAGTGAAAGGCCCGCACACTGTGATGAAGAGTGGTCTCTGCTTGCCGCAACTGGAGAAAGCCCTCGCACAGGAACGAAGACCCAACACAGCCAAAAATAAATAAATAAATAAATAAATAAATAAATAAATAAAAAGAGAATAAGGGTAGGAATTAAAAAAAAAAAAAAAAAAGAGGGTGGCTGCAAATGGTAAACAGGTGAGGTTTAAAAATTAGAGGTCTGGAGTCAGACAGACCTGTGCTTTAATTTTGGTTCCTCTTCTACATATGGCCAAAAGCAAGTTACTTATCAGCTGTCTCAGATTCCTCATCTGTGAAATGGCTACAATATTTGCTTTGCAAGATTGCTATTAACGTTCATTGAACATAACAGGGAGTTAGGTTAATTATTGTTATTGTTAGTTTGTTAGAGTTGGTGCTCAAAAAATTATACTGTTGTCTTCCCACACATTCCCTGTTGCTCCTTTGATTGCTATATGGAAACCCAGAATTACTAAGCTATAGTATCCTCGTGGCACAGTGCGCGCGCACACACACACACACACACACACACACACACACACACACACACACAGAGGCTGGAACCACGTGTATGCTATACCTTTAAGTGTCTCTTTTGATCAAAATAACTTTTTCTCAGGTTGAAATTCTGTATGAATTCTAACTGGTTTCCTTGGATAAGTTTGGCAAATAAAAATATTTCTATATAATCTTGGTGTCCTTGTTTGAAAACAATGAGAATTCTAATTATAATGCGTATCTATTGTTTTGTCCTCCCTTTTCTTGTGGGACATGTTCTTTCTGCACTTCAGTAATGTAGTTCAATGGCGGTGTACACGTTATGTTCTTACAGACCTTCATCATTTGGTTCAGGGATGGGCACCTAGCTGGACCAATGAACTGTCCTTCCCTAGGAATTGTTGACTTGAGACCAGAGATCGTCACCCTTGGCCTGTCTGATGGTGAGGCTGAAGATATGACCTTGAGAGCTATCAGGGGCCTTGTCCCCAGCCATGTGGAGGAAACTGGTGTGACAACAAGAAGCTGATGTGCAGAGAGAAGCAGAGCAGAGGGATGGGGGCAGAGAGGGGACTCTGGTTCCAGCAATTCCTGAGGCCCACTGGACCACTACCCTTGTCACAGTTTGTTCATGTCGACAGTCCATTCCTCCCTTTTGTCTACTAGCTTAGTTGGTAACTAAGAGAGGTCTGACTGCCTTATGTATCTCAAAGGGTTTGTTGTGAGGACCACTGCCTGGCACATAGTAGGGACTCAACAAATATTGGTTGATTACTCTTAGGTTTAACCTCCAAAGGCTGAATGAAAAAAGGTTGGGGCAATTCTCAACTCTAGAAGTAACCTTCCTTTGAGCATCACAAAGGAAGACACAGAAAGACAAAAGGAGGGAGCCCTCCACCCGCACCGCATACACCCACATCCCTCCAATCCTAACCCAGGTCTACCGCCTGGAGGTTCACATACCTGCCCGGAAAGACCACTGGCACTTCCTTCAGTAAATCTCGAAGTCTACCTCTCAGAATCCTTCCCGCTTTTGCTGTACAACCCGAGGCTGGGTCTGGTGGTCCTGAACTGTGACCCTGGTCTGAGTTGAGTGCTCTGCCACAGGCCTTACAGGGGATGTGAGTGCTTGTCTGGTTGGGCGGGAGGGGTGGGGACAGGGGTATGAGCCTCCTTCAGATTCCATTTCTTGGGAGATAATATAGTCTAAACATATTTAAGAAAAAGCTTAAATATGCTCAGTTCTCAAGGTCAGCCCTTGAAATCAGCGGGCCTCCGTTATCGTGTCAAGACTTTGAATTCTCTCCTACCTTGGGTAACATGAGTGACTCTGGTCAAATCGGTGACATTAGTCTTCAAGGGCTGCTCTCTCTACAGAGGATTCCACTTCATTATTTTTTTTTCTTTTTTTTTCATTTTAACAGTTTTTAATGAAAGTTGTATACAAGATTACTTCATTCCTGCATCTTCTCAATTGTTTCTTCCTTATATTTGCCCTTTTCCTTTCCTACTTGGCGAGATTTGGCTTTACGTTCGAGGATCTTTTTGTGGTCTTTGTCCAGTTTTAGTCTGGTGATAACCACCTTGCTGGGGTGAATGCCCACATGGACAGTCGTGCCATTAGCCTTCTCCCGCTGCACTCGTTCAATGTAGACGACATACTCCTTCCTGTAAACCTGGACTACTTTGCCAATTTGCTGCCCTTTGTAGTGCCCTCGTACCACCTGAACTTCATCGTCCTTCCGGATGGGCATGGATCGGACATTGTACTTCTGTCTCAGCTCTTTAGAAAGAGGGGAAGACATAATCTTCCTGCGAATGTAGGAAGGCGCATTGAAATGCCTTTTCAGGTTCTTGCTTCGGTCAGAAGTCACAAAGGGATTGAACTTCATTTCGGCCGCTGGCGCTTCAGCGACGGCCACAAAAGGGAAAAGGGCCCACTTCGTTATTTTTATTCTAAGTCTCATTCTGATTGATGAGGCTTGGGGGAGGGCGTCTTCCCAACTCCTTCACTCACACAGATGGAAAAGAGATTGCTAGCATTCCTGAATGTATCATATATCTAATCTATATGCAAGTCATTTGCATATTCTTTAAAATAGATTTCCTTCGGATTAGAGACACCTTTAGTTCTACTCAGGTGATTCTAAAAGTGGTGACCTTTCTAACTTGTTATTTTCTACATAGTTCTTCTTTGAGACAACAAGCCAGGGATTACGGTGAGGAAAGGTGCTGTACTGATGGAAGCAGAGCTCAGTCCGAAGCAATTTAGCTCCGGCCAGGTAAGCGTCCGACACGCAGTGTTATCAAGCCCTGTCCGTATCTGAACCGATTTCCCTTACAGGAGGGTGTTGCAGCCTCCAGCCTAAGCAGGTTATTGAAGCAGTCCTTCCAGGCAAATGAAGTTTCCCTGGGAGGGATTGTGGTAGAGTTAGAGCTTGCCTTTTTAATTTAAGTGACATTTCAGTACTTCCTCAAAACGTGCATCAGAAGTGCCCGCGTGCGGAACAAAAATGCATATCCCTGGGCCGACTCCAAACACGCGGCACCAGAATCTCGGGGCGGGAGGGAGGGGGGCGCCGAACTTGTATTTTCACAGGCGCCCAGGTAACTCTTCAGCTCTGAGACCCGCCTTAGTCTGCACCGCGCCCGGGCCGCCGCTGGGCTCGCCACCTCGCCGTCAGGCGCTCGCTCCCGCTGCTCTCCTCCCTCAGCTCCGCGCCTTCTTTGTCGCCTCCCTCGGGGTCATTAGAACTCAGCTCCTTCTAAGGTTTCAGCCCCATTGCCCCGCGCAGCCCTGGGGAACAAACCCCGTGTGATCCGCCGCCCACGAGAGTAACCACCCGCTGTCCGCGAAGGGCGCCGCAACGCCCCCGCGGCCGCCGCCGGAAGTGACGGCACTTGTCGTTGACGCGCCCCGCCCCTTCCGCCTCCTCGCCCCGCCCAGGCCTCGCCCCTCCGCTTTCCCCGCCCCTCCCCCTCCCCTCTCTCGCCCGTTTTATGTCAGCCTTTCTCCCTCTCCCTGTCCCCCTCTCTCCTTCCTCTAGCTTCCTCTTTCGCACCTGAGCAACGCACCTGCCCGGGCCCGGCTCCGCTCCCTCCTCCCCTTCCCTTCCCCCCGCCCCGGCCGGAAGGCTCCGGCCTCCGCCGCGGGAGCTTGGCGGCTGCGTCACCGCCGCCCCCCCGCCCCAGACAAGATGGACACCGCCGAGGAAGGTAAGTCGGCGGCGCCCGCGCCCTTGCTCTGGCGCCCGGGTGCGGGCCGGGCCCGCGCCCGGTCCTCGGCGCTCGAGGCGGGCGGCGAGGCCCGGGCGGAGCGGCGGGGGCCCCTCGGCTCGGGGCGGGGGCGTGCGGTGACGGCGGCGGGACCCGGCGGGCGGGATCGCGGCTGGGCCGGCGCCGGGGCCGTTTGCCCGCCGAGCGGCGGGCTCGAGGGGCGGCAGGGAGCAGGAGGTGACCCCTCGGCGCCCCCCGCCGTTTCCCGCGCGCGCGCGCGGAGGGCAGGACCCCTGCCCGGGCCGGGGGCGTCGGGCTGCGGCGGCCGCGGCCGGCGTGGCTCCCCGCCCCCTCTGTCCCACCAGTCCTGGGTTGGGGGTGACGGCGCCGTGGTCGCTGCATGAAGTTTGGGGGCGTTTTCCACGCCCTTCCCCCACTCGGTTTTGTCTTTCTTTATGTCGCTTTGCCCCTCGCTCTCCGGGCCCGACCCTTTCACGATAAAACTTCTTTGTTGACTGAAACTTCGCGAAAAATACCCCGCCAGGTGACGGCCTGGTGGAGTGAACTGACCTCGTATTTAAAAACCTTGCCCTCTGCTTGCGTGGCCCCAGTAGTTTGTTTACTAAGCGAGGCAGAGGCAGGGCCACCGAGGTTATTCGAAGCAGGAAGGCTCTTTGTTTCGGTGTAGTTTATTTTGTGCTTAGTCTCTGGCACCAATAAGCAGAGTTTTGTGTGTGTGTTTTGCTTTGTGAGTGCGTGTGTTTTGGATGTGGCTGTTCTGGAACAAGCTGACTCTTGTGAACTGAATACAGAAGTGAAGACATGACTGAACATCTGTGACTAGTGAAACGCATTTGCTAATCCGTAGAAGGTAGTTAGGTTATTTTTAAGCAGTTTTATCTTTTTAGAGTTTATCGAATAATTTCGTGAGTCTGTAGAGGAAATTCCTAATCGCTTTCCTGTTGTTGCGGTTATCGGTGAAGATACATTTATGCTTTGGGTTTATTATGTGGGGATATAAGCGTCTTGCAACCTTACGGGTTGCGATTTTGATGATTTTAAATGAAGATCGTTAGGGACTGTCGTGGTGTGCAGTAATGGGTGATGAAAAGTTTGATGTTGTCTGTATATGTGATGCGTGGAGGGGATCAATTTATCATTTTTTTTAAAGAAGTCTTTCGATAGGAAAACCTCAACTGTAATGATATTTGCATGTTATACTTGACAGTTTACAAAGCATAGTTACATGCCTTCACATTTGATCTAAGATCCCTATGGAGTAGGTAGGTATTATTATCTTTTATAGGTGTGGAAGTTAGTTATTTTAATAGTTTGTCCAAGTTTCACACCCTAGTAAGAGAAAGATTTGAACCTAGGTATCCTGATTACACAGTTTTCCTTTCATTATGCCTGAGTTGTTTTTATTATATGCCGTGAGTGAAAGGTAATCACCACAGGAGACTCCTTTGGAAAAAATAGTAAAGTGAAACTGCTGAGGAGGTTAGGAATTACTTTCTTTTGACAGGTGGTCCTAGTGTGTAAATTTCCATCTACATCCATACATCCTTTTGGATTCAAATTTTAATGACTCACTCTAGTAATGAATGTGTTTATTGATTTATCAATTGATATATACTGGCATGTTTTATTAAATTCCCATTCTTTGAGCTTAAGCACTTAGTACTTGCATACACTTACCGTATGATAGTGGTGATTCAGGAATTGCAGAATCGCAAAGGTGGAATCATGAAAGAAATATTTTCCGAGTGCTTCTAATGCACTGCCCACCCCCCTCAGTCGGGGTGAAGTACAAATGATAGTTATCTACTGACTTGAACACTGTTCTCTATTGAAATAACTGACATTTACTGAGGACTTGATGAATGGCATGTACTTCACTAAACATTTTATACACATCTCATTTAACGCTCTTAAGACTTTTAGGTAGGCACCATTCCCTTTTTACAGATGAGGAAACTGAGGGTTAGTATGATTAAGTAACTTGCCCAAGGTCCATACAGGTAACAGATGTCAGAGGCAAGATTCCAACTCAGGTCTTGACAGACTCCGTGGTTAAATTTATAAGTGGATACCCAGTGTCCAGTGTTGAGATGACTGTATTTTTGTCACTCCCTTTATAAGATGAATTATCTACATAATTTGACAAAGCTTTACTTTGCATTTGTTTTATGACACTGTTAGTCATGAAATGAAAGTGAATCTTAATACTGCTCATGCCTAATTTTGCATCATTCCAAATTGGAAGTCTTCTGAAATTTTCAAAGTTAGTGTAAATTTAACTTGAAAAAATGCTGGAAGGAAAAGGAGGATTACAGAAGATTTCAGGATAAAAATGACAAAGTGAAGACACCAAAAAGCTTGGAAACAACTTCTGTTTGCTGAATGAGTTATTACAGGTTATTTCTTAAATTAAAAAAATGCAATTGGGTTTTTATTTGATTATAAAAGAAACATTTTTTTTGTTTTTGGTAGGAGACTTGGAAAATATGGCTAAACATAAAGAAAATAAAAATTTTTTAAATCTTTAAATTTTATCACTCGTTAAAAACACTGTTGATGTTCTTCACTTATCTGTTTTTTAATATGTTAATCTGAGCAAACAGAAATCTGAAATACCAACCTGCAAAGAGATTGTTAAGCTCTTCCATCTCTTTTAAAAGTTGCATGTTGCTTTCCTTCTCATGGTACCATATATGATGTTATAATGCTCAGAATGTTTCATATTTGTAGTAAACAAGACTGAATTCTATTAGAAAATGGGTTGTTTGCCAGATGGATTTTGACCCTTCATATTATGTGTTTGCTAGGTATTAAAGATCTCTAAAGTGTTCAGTGTATTAAGTTTTATTTTTGTAAAATCAACAGTTTTATAATCCATTCTTATAATACAGCCATGCCTTGTTTTATTGTGTTCACTTTATTGAGCTTTGCAGATATTAATTTTTTTTACAAATTGAGAGTTTGTGGCAACCCTGCATTAAGTCTATACGTGCCATTTTTCCTGAAGCATTTGCCCACTTCATGTCTCTGTGTCACATCTTAGTAATTCTTTCAAATATTTCAAATTTTTTCATCATTATTATATTTGTTATGGTGATCTATGATTTACTGTTGTAATTGTTTTGGGACACCATGAACTGTGCCCACAAAGACAGTGAACTTAATAGGTAAATGTGTGTATTCTCACTGCTCCACCAACTGCTGTTCCCGTTTCTTTTTTTCTCCTTGGGGCCTCCCTATTCCCTGAGGCCCAACAATATTGAAATTAGGCCATTAATAACTCTGTAATGATCTCTAAGTATTCAAGTGAAAGGAAGAGTCACATGTCTCTCACTTTAAATCAAAAGTTAGAGATAGGTAAGATTAGTGAGGAAAGCATGTTGAAATCCGAGATAGGCTGAAAGCTAGGCCTCTTGTACCAGTTAGCCAAGTTGTGAATGTAAAGGAAAAGTTCTTGAAGAAAGTTAAAAGTGTTCCTGCAGTGAACACATGGATGATAAGAAACATCCATATTGCTTATGTAGAGAAAGTTTTAGTTGTCTGGAGAGAAGATCAAAGCAGCCACAACAGTCCCTCAAGCCAGAGCCTAATCTAGAGCAAGGCTCTAACTCTCTTCAATTCTGTGAAGGCTGAGAAAGTTGAGGAAGCTGCAGAAGAAAAGTTTAAAGCTAGCAGAGTTTGGTTCATGAGGTTTAAGGAAAGAAGTTGTCTCCATAACACCAAAGTGCAAAGTGAAGCAGCAAGTACTGACGTAGAAGCTGCAGCAAGTTTTCCAGAAGATCCAGCTGAGATAATTCTTGAAGGTGGTCACACTGAAAAACAGATTTTCAGTGTAGATGAAACAACCTTATATTTGAAGCAGATGCCACCTAGGACTTTCATAGCTAGAGGGGAGACGTCAATGCCTGGCTTCAGAGCTTCAAAGGACAGGCTGATTCTTGCTGGGGCTAATGTAGCTGGTGACTTGAAGCTGAAGCCATTGCTCATTTACCATTCCAAAAATCCTAGGGCGCTTAAGAATTATGCTTAATCTACTCTGCCTGTGTTCTGTAGATGGAACAACAAAGGCTAGATGACAGCACATCTGTTTACAACATGGTTTACTGAATATCTTAAACCCACTGTTGAGACCTACTGCTCAGAAAAAAAGAAGGTTCCTTTCAAAATATCGCTTATTGACAATGTACCTGGTCACCCAAGAGCTCTGATGGAGATGTACAACAATATGAGTGTTGTTTTCATGCCTGCAAACGCAACACCCATTCTGTAGCCCATGGATCAGGAAGTAATTTCAACTTTCAAGTCTTATTATTTAGGAAATACATTTCATAAGGCTATAGCTGCCATAGATAATGATTCCTCTGATGGATCTGGACAAAGTAAATTGAAAACATTCTGGAAAGGATTCACTATGCTAGATGCCATTAAGAACATTTGTGGGGGCTTCCCTGGTGGCGTAGTGGTTGAGAATCTGCCTGCCAATGCAGGGGACACGGGTTCGAGCCCTGGTCTGGGAAGATCCCCCATGCCGCGGATCAACTAGGCCCGTGAGCCACAATTACTGAGCCTGTGCGTCCGGAGCCTGTGCTCCGCAACAAGAGAGGCCGCGATAGTGAGAGACCCGCGCACTGCGATGAAGAGTGGCCCCCGCTCGCCACAACTAGAGAAAGTCCTCACACAGAAACGAAGACCCAACACAGCCAAAAATAAATAAATAAATAATAAAAAAGTTAAAAAAGAATATCAGTTTCTTAAAAAAAAAAAGAACATTTGTGATTCTAACACAACATTGTAAATCAACTGTACTTCAATAAAAAAAAATAAAATTTAAAAAAAGAACATTTGTGATTCATGGGAAGAGACAAAAATATCAACACTAATAGGGGTTTGGAAGAAGTTGATTCCAACCCTCATGGATGATTTTGAGGGGTTCAGGACTTCCGTGGAGGAAGTAACTGCAGGTGTGGTGCAAATAGCAAGAAAAATAGAATTAGAAGTGGAGCCTGAAGATGTGACTGAATTCTGTAATCTCATGATAAAATTTTAACAGATGAGGAGTTGCTTTTTATGGTTGAGCAAAGAAAGTGGTTTCTTGAGACAGAATCTACTCCTAGTTAAGGTGAAATGAAAAGTTGTTGAAATGACAACAAAGCATTTAGAATATTAGGTAAACTTAGTTGGTAGGGCAGGGGCAGGGTGTAAGAGGATTGACTCCTATTTTGAAAGAAGTTCTGTTAGGTAAACTGCTCTCTATCATCAAATATTTGAACTTCAGAGCTTGAGGAGATCTTAGATCTTCCTCATTTTATCGATTAGGAGTCTGATCCTGCAAAGCACTGATATTTTTCAGTTTCAAAAAAAAAATCTGTTCTTTGCTCAAGGATATACATATTTTAAAAGTAAAAGCACTGCAACATTGGAATAAATGTGGCAAGTATTGATGTATGAAACTCTCATAAAGACATTAAACGTCTTGCCATAGTAGTGTGCTCTCAGTTCAGCCCAGTGATATATAGAGCTGACGTTTTTCTTTTTCATTTTTCTAAATTACTGCTCACACTAGCAGAGTGTAATATAAAATCTCATCAGCCTATTTTTATGGACTGCCAAAACAATTGTTTTTTATGCTTTATGAATTATATTCATTGGGAAGGGATGAAGCTGAACTTTATCATAATTGATCATGTTCTGTATCTATTATGGTAAAACCTTGAGGTGACTTAGATTTGGAAGTAATGGGTTAAAAGGATAGGAAATTGTCAGAACCAGACAGCTAGTTACTGTCTTTCTAGAACCACATGGTCCTTCACCTCTGCTTCCAGTAATGCCTGCTTCATTCTTCTTGCCACAGATCAACTTTCACTGCTTTGGCATGCTTATGGGCAAGCATACATGCACTTATTTGACAAGTGTTTATTGAGCACCTGTTACGAGCCAGGCACTATTTTATGCACTTGGGCTAGGCTGGTAACAAAATAGACAAAATCCCTTCTTTCATAGAGCCTATGTTCTTGTTTTTGGCTTGGTAGAGGAGCAGGGGAGGACAGAAAATAAACATGTAATAAATTATATGGCATGACTAGATGGTTATACGTGCTGTGGAGAACAGTTAGTTGGGAGGGAACAAGATGGGTGAGAGAAGGATGAGATGAAGCTGGATTACAAAGGAGCATGAGTTAATTTTGGTGGTGATGGATATGTTCATTATCTTGATTGTGGTGACAGTTTTACCAGTGTCAAGTGTTATCAAGTCATATCCTCTAAGTAAGCGTATTTTATTGGCTGTCCGTTATTCCTCAGTAAAACTTTTTAAAAATCCATTGTTTTTCACTCATGCATGGCTTTGTAACCTCATGTATTAATCATTTGGTAGCTGTTGGATCAAGTTATGCAGATCTTCCAAAGCTTGACACATTTTCCTGTGTAACATAAAAGTCACATTCATTAACGTCACCATTTATCTCAGAAGGGCTTTAGGTATTGGAGAAGCTGTCGTTCTTATTGTGGTGGAAATAGGTTTTCTAAAATCCTAATATTTGCTTGGAAGTTTTATTTTTGTCATTGGCAGCAAATATTGTCAGTGTTTTCCTTGGTTCTTAGGCTCCCTTCATTCTTTTGTGACACAATGCCTGCCGAATACCCAAATCTGTCTGAATAATTGTCATTTTGTTGTTGTTTTGTTTTGTTTTTTTTATAGTAAAAATGGTGTTTCGTGGGAGGTGGAGGTGGGGAAGCAGTTCAGCTGGTAACTCCAAAGAATAATACAAGTGCTTTTTCTTGAGACAACCACTGCTGTTGAGCCTGAGTCCAGGAGTGAGTCCACACTCTCTGTATTTTTCACTTCTACAATTTCCACTTGGTTCTTCTTTAAATCTTCTTTTTCCTTTGCACTTTGGATCCAGTGAGGAGGCAGAAAACACAGTAACTTAACTAGAGAAAGTTGAAAGAATTATTAACCTATGATAAGAGAATAATTATAAAGATGTAAGGACCACGGTAAAAGGTACCCTGGGCCTGAGGGAAAATGTCCAAGTAGGGACAGACTGGGGAGGGGTGAGGGCCCCTCCTCACAGCTGTGGTTCAGACCTCATTGGAGGAGTATGGAGTTGTCCAAGCCAGAGCTAGTCCACAGTTTCTGGGCGAGCAGGAAACAACCCTCCAGGGTGCATGCAGGAGACTCAAGGTTGATGGGGAGGCATGCAGACAGAGTTAGGGTACCACTGTGGGCGCAAGGCCTGGAGTGTGTTGAGCTGATATCAGTAGGGCTGTGAGAAGTTGGTTACTAAAGCAAACCTGACAGTGCAGCGGGAGCAAGGAGTGCTCCAGTCCTCCTGTGTTGTTCCTCCAGCACCCTCTACCGACAAATTTATTTTTAAAAACTGTTTAAAAGAGTCCAGTTTCTTATCACTGAACAGGTGGTACTGAAGGATAAATTTGGAGCTGAGAGGAAATATTCAATACATTGATACTTGGCACACTCCTGCTAAAACTTGGGAGTTATTGCCTGTGCTGCTGAATTTGCATTTGTCCACTGCTGGCAAAATCCTTACCACGAACTCTGTAACTACTGCAGGAGTCCACAGTACCTGCAGTTAGCTGCCACTGCTGTTTTTAGAGCCAGAAGTAGGAAATGGCTTTACTCCTTCCCTCCATCTTATGATCCCACAGAAGAGCTTCTCATTGACAGCATGTAACTCAAGCCTAGTCAGCAAGGCAGATGTAGTTTTCAGGCTTCCAGGAGCAATAGTATAGGTGAATGTTAGTTTTGTAATGATCAGTAATCTGGAGAGATAAGAAATAACTAAGCTTTGGGATATATGGAGAATTGGAATTTAAATGTATGCTTTCAAGGCCTAATTACCAAATCCACATTTTAAAAAAATAGGTATACTTTCACAGTCAAAAAGGAAGTGTTTTTCCACAGAATTTTAGCAGTTAAAAATTTCTTTTTCTTGTAATTGTAGAAGTAGCAATGAAACAGTAGACACCGGGAAAATGGCAAGAAAATCACCCGTGTTCTCATCTAACCAATATAATGGCTCTCATTTTTTTGTATTTTCTCTTTTAGGCCGTTTTGGGTTTTTTCCCTAGTTGTAAGAACAGTGTGTATTCATTTTTTTATTCCTGCTTTGTTTACTTAACATTATGCATACTTCCATATTGTCATATAACTGCTATTTTTAAGGGGCTATAGACATTCGTGTAGTGAATGTACCACAATTTATGTAGTCACACTTCTGGTTTTAGCTATATAGGTTATCCACAGATATTTTGAATACTGTTTTTTAATGTATTTTTAATATTTGTTTACTGTAATCGTAGCTACTAATTATAAAATTTTTGTTGATAATTAGCTATTAAAAATCCTTTGTTACTACAACCAGGTGAATCAAGGTCAACATTAACAGTCATAAAAATCGTGTTGATAATGTACCGTTCATATTCTGTGATGAGATGGCACTTTGCCTATGTGATTTTCCTCCCCAGAACCCACAGCCCCACTCTAATCATGAGCAAAAACATCAGACCAATTCTGGGGACTTCCCTGATGGTGCAGTTGTTAAGAATCTGCCTGCCAATGCAGGGGACAGGGGTTCGAGCCCTGGTCTGGAAGGATCCCACATGCCGTGGAGCAACTAAGCCTGTGCGCCACAACTACTGAGCCTGCGCTCTAGAGCCTGTGAGCCACAACTACTGAGCCCGCGTGCCACAACTACTGAAGCCTGTGCGCCTAGAGCCCGTGCTCTGCAACAAAGATAAACCACCACACTGAGAAGCCTGCACACCGCAACAAAGAGTAACCCGTGCTCACCGCAACTAGAGAAAGCCCGCGTGCAGCAACGAAGATGCAATGCACACAAAAAATAAATTAATTAGTTTAAAAAAAATCTAAGTCATCAAAAACAAGGGAAGTGTGAGAAACTGCCAGAGCCAAGAGACGCCTAAGGAGACATGACAATTAAATGTAATGTGGATTCTGGGATAGAAAATGACGTTAGGTAAAGATCAAGGAAATCTGAATAAACTGTTGACTTTAGTTAACGATAATGTGTCAATATGGGTTCATTAAGTGTAATAGAACTACCATCCTAATGTAGGATGCTAATAAGAGGGGATACTGGGTACTGTGTACGGGGGAGCATTGTCCTGTCTCCTTATATTTTCTGTAAATGTAATCTGTTCTAAAAAAGTATTAAACCCTTTGTTTATTAAATTATCACTAGTTTATCACCAGAAGGAAAGTGGAAACATTTTGAAATCTTACGTGAAAGAACTTTCAGGGTAGAGAATGGCTTAAGAGTTAAGATGTACCCAAAACTTTAAGAGTTGTCTTGCATTTTTTCTCATAGTAGATACTTAGAATATGTTTGGATTGTTGGCTAAAAAAACTAATGGGTTGGGCTAGCCTTGAATGGGTGTTGACTTCCACAGCTGGCACCAACTTGATAACCTCGCACACTATTGGGTGTTCCCCCTCCCTTTCATCTCATGGGCTGTCTCCATATTCAGTCACTAAGGACTTGAAGGTTTTGTTCAAAAAAAACTTTACTGAGCTAGGTTCTGTGCTAGGAACTTCTAAAAGGTATGCTTTGTGAAGATATTAAGTATTCAAATAAAGCAACAAAAGTTGCCATAGGATTTAACAGAAGAAATTTGCCCTTTAAAACCAGGAAGAGCTTTGTTTTATTGTTCTAGGTAAGTTTGCATTCATAACCAGCAGAGTGCATTGATTTTACTTCGGCCTGAGCAAGATTTGTAATTTTACTGCATGTTAACTTGGTGGAGCCTTACTCCACCACAGAACATTATTTCATTTTTAGTGAAGGGCCTCAGGCTGCACCTTTTGTAGACTGCACTCTCCTTTTGTACCCTTGGCCTTTATTCTCTTGAGGTTTTGGGTGGTGGGAGTGATCCTAGTAAACAAAATAGATAATTTTTTCTTTCACTCCTCCCCCCCCCCCCTTTTCCCCATTGAGGCATTTTATTTGCACATTGTTACATACTCCTAGGAAAAAAATTCCAGGATTTCTCTCCTATGTGTTTTTGTCTTGTTTCTTCATGGTCCTCATGCCAGCTGAGGTTGTCAGTACAGTGAAACCAAGCTAGCAGAATGGAAGTAGGTTATTTTGACATTTTTCTAGATTTTTGAGTTGCACTTCAAATCTGGGCCTGATCACTCCATGCTTGTTTAACTTGCCTGTGAGGTTCACAATAATTTTCCCAGCTCTGTGATCATCTGTGATTTGAAATTTGCCAATGTAAGCATGCTTCATCATTACAGTTAGAAACCAGATGATTTTGGAGCATGGCCTGGCAAGAACCTGGCATTTGTCTCTCTTTTCAGCATTGTTAATGCTCTTGAGAGCATCAGCCAGGTCATTCATGCACACCATTGCGGTAGCACGGAAAGATGGTGAAAAGAGTTTTCTTTGACTTTCTGTGTTGGTGGTGGTTGTGCTTGTTTTAGTTTTAGTTTTGTGAAGCAGCTAAGATCCTTTATAAAACAGGATGGACTGATTTATGTCTTAGTCACAAACTTCCCCCAAACCTGAGCAACAGAGGGTTGCGTTAAGTTTCTCACTGACATCACGTCCAGTGTGGCTGGGGAGAGATCCTCCTGCTAATAATGCTGGTCACTTGGAGATCTAGATTGGAGACCATGGCTTAGCACATGATTCCACAGTCGTTGAGGCAAGAAAATGCAGTGTGATGGATTGTGTTCATTGGTGCCCAAAGACTTCTATGCAGAAGTGATGCACATCACTATAACTCATATTTCATTGACTAAAGCAAGTCACATGTTCAGGTATCATTTCAGAGGTGACAGGGGAGTGCAGTACTGCCACATACCCAGAAAGTAGAATGCCAAAAATATTTGATGACCAATGCTGATGATTTCCACGGTCCCTAGCAACATTAATTCCTACCTGGTCAGATGAAATAAATGTGCTCATTGGGATACATTTCAATCTACAACTTCATTAGAACACATTTTAGAGAGGGAACTAATTTTTTTTCATGTCGTTACCTTTTCTCATTTGTTCTTTTTTCCTACATCTGTTTAGACACCAGTACTGTAGAAAACTGATTTTATTAAAATTAAAGTGTATTTAAAGTTTTCGTTATTTAATGTCTGTGAGTTTTTGACAAATGCAGATAGTCATGTAGCCACCACAATCAAGATATAGTTCTTTCACACCCCAAAATAACTTCCTGTCTTTTTATGGTCAGCTCCACCCCCAGACCCTGGCAACCACTGATCTGTTTTTGTCTGTATAGTTTTGTCTTTTCCAGAATGTCATAAGTGGAATTAAACAGTATGTAGCTGTTTGAGTCTGGCTTCTTTCAGCTTAACATAATGCATTTAAGATGTAGTCACATTGTCGCCTGTATCAGCAGTTTGCTCCTTTTTATTGCTGAGTAGTATTCTGTTGTAGGGATGTGCCACAGTTATCCATTCCCCAGTTGTGGAATGCTTGGGTTGGTTGTTTCCAGTCTGGGAGAATTATGAATGAAATTCACATAGGTTTTTGTGCAAACATAAGTTTTCATTTTACTAGGTTAAATACCTAGGAATTGGATTGCTGGATGTATGGTAAGAGTATATATGTTTTTATTTTTATTTTAATAGGTATGTAGTGGTAATCTTACTGTGGTTTAAACTTTGTTGTTAATGTAAAAAATACGTAACAAAATTTACTATTCTAACCATCTTTAAGTGTCTAATTCAGTGGCATTAAATATAAGCACATTGTTGTACAGTCATTAGCATCTTAACTGTGTTTTTAATTTGCATTCCTTAATGAGTCAGCATTGTTTTCATTTGTAGACCTTCTTTGCTGAAGTATCTGTTCAAATCCTTTGCTGAATTTTTTTGGACTCTTCTTATTGTTAAGACCCTAATTAGTAAGCTGGACGAAGAATTTGAATAGATAGTTAGTTCACAAAGAGAACGTGGCAAAATGTGGAAATATCCAGCTTCACTAGTAATAAAACTACTTCTTAAAATTAGCTGTTGTACTAGTTATTTTTACCCTTATATTTCAGTAATGTGTTTCATTAGAGGGAGCAAATCTACTGTTCAAAAGGAAGAAAATTATAAATTTGGAGCGGTAGATATATGTAGGATATTGACATTAAATTATGAAAAAATAAAACATTCAAGAAAACTTGATCACATAACCAGGGTGTGTATGATAAAGTCAAAAAGTTGTCTTTTGGAATTGGGGGTTAGGTTTTAAATCCTCATTTCCTCATTAACTTGCTTGATAATATAGTTGGGCTAGGATTAGAAATAGAGTTTGCTAATCTTAAATCTACTCCCCACTTGTTCTTGACTGTCAGAGGTGGTGGTAGGGTCGAATTTTTTTCTTGTACTGTTTGGCTGGGGTACAGCAGCAGTTACTGTCTATAAAGTTTTCTGTCTTGCTGAGTTGCCCTTTCCTGGTCCTTTGGCTAGAGAGAGCAAGCTTTGGGGGGAATTTTTTTGTCTGTTCTTATTGGTGTTTCTAGCTTGCCAGCTTCTCCACCTCAGGCTCCAGTCCAGGATACTTGAGGCAGAACACAAATCCAGAGAACTCACTGCCTTGTGGTTCCTTGGCGTCCCAGCTTCTTTTGCTGATGATCTGCCTTCTCTTCACCTTTTTGAGTTTTCTTATGTTTGTTTTGTATATGATATCCTGGGTTTTTAGCTGTCCTTGGCAGGAGGAGTAGGCAGAAAACTACTATTTCATCTTCATCTAGAATCTTCATTCGTTTTCTTGTCTTTATTGCTGCCTTTCTCTAGAGCGAACCTTTATCCTTATTTTCTAGATGATATGTGTTTTACATGTTTTTGAATTTTTTTACATGTGGAATTGTATAGGAGTAGGTGCTCTTTGTGTCTGGGGTTCTTTATCACTCAACATCATTTTGTGAGATAAATCCAAATTGTGGTTTGTGGTTTTGGTTGGTTTATTCTTTTTGCCATGAAGTATTACATTAAATTATATGAATATACCAAAATTTATCCAAATTTATTTGCCAAATGTAGGCAATTTGGGTAGTTTCCATTTTGGAGGCATTATTACGAATAGAGCTGCTATGAACATTCTTGTACATGCTTTTGGACATAAGTATATAGGGAACTATTAATTTTAAGTAAGATACTAGCAAAATACTACACAAATATATACAGTTGATACTTGAACAACACTGGTTTGAGCTACTTGGGTCCACTTATATGTGGATTTTTTTCCAGTACTTATATGGTGTTGGCCCCCGCCCCATTCGTGGGTGTCACATCTGTAAATTCAACCAACTGCAGATCAGAATTTTCATCTGAATTTGCTTGAATCCGTGGATGTGGACAGAACCTGCAGATGTGGAGGGCCAACTATGGGACTTGAGTGCCCTGGAGTTTTGGGATACATGGGGGCTCTTGGAAGCAATCCATCCATGGATGCCGAGGCACACCTGTGCTATAGGCAACATACACTTATAAAATAAGGAAAGAACTTATTTCCCCCAACCCTGATCCCCCCAAAGTAGCAACTGTTAATAGTTTCTTACGTATTCTTCCAGAATGAATGTTTAACTATGACCTTTATATACCTGTGCCTTGTGTCAGATTTTTCTCCTGGAATATAGATTGGCAGGGAAGAACCTTTCATTGCTTCTACTCCGTGCACACGGACTAGGTAAGGAAATTGAGTTGAGGATATAGAGCAATGGCAGCTGCAGCCTATCTCTTAGGTAGCTTTTCCTGGCCTTCATTTCCCTGATAAGGGGTGGGTAAGCCACTGCGAATCAGGTGTGGCTCGGGGCCTGCTAAACAGCTAAGTGTTTGCCTTGAAGAGTTTTATAGCTGAGGCTTATCGCCATTCTGGTTGATTTATAGCAACAATCTTTGCCTTTCCATTTAGGGAAATATTTATTCATAAAGTACTCTTGAGCAAAACTCAGTCACAACTTCATCATGTGGGGAAAAACAAGAGTCAGTACTGCAAAAGAGATTTGTGATGTTGTTTCTTGGACCAAATTCTGTATTAGAGTCATTTAGATGAAATGGTTTTAAGTTAGAAATGGGTTGTTGGTTGCATAGTACTAGGCTTTTAGGAATGTTGAGACAGATTATTTAGATTTTATTTTGCCTTCTTTCCCTGATGAAGATAATAGCCAGTGAAAGTTTTAACACATTTTAAAAAACATGGTCAGTGAAATAGGAAAATTGCTAACATGAGTTTTCACATTTGTGTGTGTATGTTAAATAAACCACATGCAAAGACCTCCTGCTAAAGAACTTCACTGATAAAATTGGACTTGGTGGGCTTCCCTGGTGGCGCAGTGGTTAAGAATCCGCCTGCCAGTGCAGGGGACACAGGTTCGAGCCCTGGTCTGGGAAGATCCCATATGCCGCCGAGCAACTAAGCCCGTGCGCCACAACTACTGAGGCTGCGCTCTAGAGCCCGTGCTCCACAGCAAGAGAAGCCACCGCAGTGAGAAGCCCGCGCACCGCAATGAAGAGTAGCCCCCACTCGCCGCAGCTAGAGAAAGACGGCGTGCAGCAACGAAGACCCAACGCAGCCATAAATAAATAGATAGATAGATAGACAGATAGGACTTGGTAGTGTTAGTAAAGTTCAGCTATTATATTTACAAATTGCATGTTAACCTTTGATTGTTTTTTTTAAAGTTTCATTATACAAAATTTCAAACTCACAAATAGATTAATGTAATAAACTTCCGTATAACCAGCATCTAGATTCAACAGATACAAGCATATGGTTGATAATTCTTTTATCTCAACCCTTTCCCTCTTGCCTCCCCACACGTCTGCTGGATTGTTTTAAAGGAAATCCCAGATACGATATCTTTTCATCCATGAATACTTACGTATTCTAAGAGATAATTTTTTTAAAACAAATAACCGCAGTACCAGTATCATACTTATTGTCTTTATCCTCCAAGTTTTAAAGTAACTATCAATGTTATTACTATTAACATGATGATTATTGAATTCTCTTTAGGATTTCTTTATAGTTCCTTTTGTCTTTGGATATAGCCTACTTGGGGATATATGATCATGTTTTAAAGTCTAAAGTAATTATTTTCTGTGATTAAGCTTGATATACACAGGTTTTATTTGTTTGATTTGTTTTTGGTTTATTTTGCATTTGGATTATTATATGATTTCCACTTTTCTTATTATGTAAACGATTTCTATGGTTCTAAAACAAAGTGATTCAGAAGTCTAATGTTCCCTTCCCTTTCCTTGTTCTTATATAATCAGTGGAGCTTGTGAAGTCCCTGATACAATAATGATAATTTTATGCATATGTGTATTTTGAGAGAGCCATAGTTATTCTCTGATTTTTTTCAGATGTTCCATGAGCAAAATCTATGTCTATCTATCTATCAGCATACCTAAACATACCACTACGATAGAGCAGTGGTTCTCAAACTTTTTTGGTCTCAGGATCCCTGTAAATTCTTCTAAAAGATTCAGAAGAGCTTTTATTTGCCGTATAAGAGAATAAAAAAATTTAGAAATATTTATTCGTTTAACACACCCATTATGTGTTAATATAAAATTCTTTTAATGAAAATAACTATATATTCTAAATCCAAAATACTGGTGAGAAGAGTGGATTTGTTTTATATTTACGTACCTTTTAAATGTCTGGTTTAATGGGAGGCAGTTGCATTCAAACAGGTGTCTCATGTAGCCTCTGGAAAACTCCACTGTACAATGGCAAGACAATGAGAGTAAAACACTCTTAGTGTTACGGCAAAAATAGTTTTGACCTTGCAGGGCAAGGTGAGTCCAGTCCTGTACTTTAGACTGTCGAGCAGAGCTCCGGGCCTTGATTTAGATTTGTTGTGTTTGCTTAGTTTTCTGTTTATTGGTTCATCCTTCAGAAGGATGGAGTCTACTGAAGATCGGTGTCTGGTCGTATTCACGTGTTTCTCTGTCCTGCTAGTGGAGGTGCTGTCTCTCCAGTCCCACCCCACTCAACCCCACCCGCCCCTCGCGGTCGTGCTGTGGGAGTGTGGGGAGACATGGTGCCTCCTGCAGGTGGGCACATCCCTCAGTCTCCTGCTGTGACGTCCTTGCCGCGGCTCCCTGCGCCACACAGGTCACCTTGTGGGGCTGGTCCCTGTCTAGGAGGCGCCCGGCTGGCGATCAGCCACTCACACCCGTGTTGATACTGTTTCCGGTGTTTGTCCCTGCGTCCCGCTAGCCGGGGTGTGCCCACAAAGGCTGTCCCTGCCCCACCCCAGTCCATCCCCGTATAACTGGTGGCTGACCAGCCACCATGTTGGTGGAGGGTGACGTGGCGACCCTCGTGGTGACCCTCGTTCGTGTAAGCCCAGCGGTGTCTCTTGCTGCTTCCCCCTGCACTGTGTCTTGCTTATGGGACACCCCTTGCCGTGCTGTGGCTACTGCGCCCTACTTTCTACTCCCGCAGCTGCTTGAGAGCTGGCCGGGGAGACAGGATGAGGTGGAACCACTTTGCCCTATGACTGCACCTGTCTCCTCACACTCGCACTCAAACCCACCCTGAGTGGTTGATCCTGCAGTAGCCCTTGCCTGTCACTAAAGTTAATTCACGGGCGTCTAAGCGCTTCTGGCTTCGATACCCTGATGTTGAGAATGACTTTGAGTGCTTGTTTGGCTCCTACCTACAGAACTGTGGTAATTCTAGAACTAATCCATGCTCGTGGGCATCAGCGGCTCTGCTCTGATGATTCTAGATGACCAGGATTGCACGTTCTGTGGCCCTATTAAGGAGTCGTTTTGCGTACCATGGCAACCACCGTGACTGGGAACTCGGGTGATGGGAAATCCGGATTCGATTCCATAGAGAAGCCTGGTAATCTACTACTCCAGCGTAGGAAGGTAGCAGATTTGCCACTCACGACCCAAGGGTGGGGAGGCAGTGATGAAAAACAACACTGGACACTTTCGAGGTCCGGTAATTGGAATGAGTCCACTTAAAATCCTTTAAGGCAGATTCATTGTGTGGCAAATCTGGTACCGGCAGCTGAGGTAATCCCCAGCTTCAGTGGCAGGGTATTGAATTCGGTGCAGTTAAAATGCTGTATGATTTGCCGCGCAGGTTTGTGGATGGGGAGCCTCCGTTCCTATCCCTACCCCCTGCTTCTCGGCGCCCTCCTGGCTCCTAGTCGAGTTTCTGTGGGCTGAAGTGTGCACTTGAAGAAATTGAAGTACTCAAAGCAGGCGCGAGTTGCCTGCACACTGCTGCTGGAAATCCTGGAATGGGAGCGTGGTTCTATTTTGTTTGTGTTGGAGGTTGATTGTGGAGGCCGATCAGACGGGATGGCTGGGATGCTCGTACTGCACCGCTAGAGCTCAGTCTTAGATTGATGCAGGACCGACCAAAGTGAAAGCTTTTGCCGTGGATGTTTTCATTACTTAAGGAAGAAGGTGAAAATGGGGGGTTTGAAGAGATTCTGATTCCATGTTGTTCTGACCATAAACAATGCCGACTGCCCTCGTTATTTCCGGTAATGTGCCGGTAGCTTATTGCTGGCAGCTTATGGGAAACCAAAGTCCTTCGGATGGTGGTAGCTGGAGTGTCTGGTTCCAGAGCTGAAATGTGAAGGCACAGTGGTGTGATCTGCGCTTAATTTGACTCAACCTGGACAACGCTACGCGACTCCATCAGAGACAGGATTGGCGCTTTGATGGCTCTTAGTGGGTGGTGGTGCGCGGCCTTTCTGTGTTGCTGGAGCGATCTGTCTGGCTTACTGATAGCCGGGGAGACTAGTGTGCCCACCACTTGGGTTACCCCAGTGCCTGGTGTCCCTGACTTCGACAAATATTGCTTAGCCACCCAGGGTTGAGCGTTCACAAGTCCGTGATGCTCTTAAGGGGCCGTAGCTGCGCCACACTTCTCAACATGCGCGTATCCCAGTCTGGCGGGTGCTGCGGATTCATTATTAAATCTATTAGTGCTGGGCTCTGGGTTGCAATTATTCCTCATTAATAAGGAATTCCCTGTAAGAGAGTAGATCAGAAGCTTGCATTAAGTCCCTGCCCCTTGTTCATACTGCCCATTGCCCCTCAGATTGCCCACTTGGGGTTGGCATTTGGTCTTGGTGGATCACCGAGAAGATGGTCTAAATGAAAATCACAACCAGGTTTCGGTAGGTGGTCCTGCGGAAAGACCGCGTTAAGGACCGAGCAAGCGAGCTTGAGGGGTAGCTTTCGGCCATCTGTATGTCACCCGCCACCCCAGGCAAGACTGACAGTAGTGCCATGAGAATCACTTGGGGCGGGGGTGGAGGGAGTGAAGGAAGAGCTGCTGCCCTTTGGTGGCCAACCCGTAGCCCTGAGCTTCTGTAGTTTCTGCTTAAGGTGGCCTCTGGCTCGCCTTTCTCTGGCCTTCGTGGTCTTGGGATGCCCCCTCCACACTCTATTGTGTGTGTGTCTGTTCCTGTCTGTCTCTCCCTCTAGGGCTGCTCTGCTGTTTCGATGTGGATGTGTTTTTGTGAAGTTTAAACTTAGGACCGGACTTAGGACTTTAGACTTTAAACTGTTAGGACAGGAATGGTGAAGTGATTTTGCATATTTCTATCTATAATCTGTTGGTTATGAGGAGGTACAGTTTCAAAGAAAACCACGGTTTCCGTTATTTTCAATTTTGATTTATTTACAGAGCTCTCATACAAAGGAACAATTGACCTTTTTACATAAAAGAAAATTTTTAAGTTTCAGATATACTAGATTATCATCCTGATCACACTTTTTAGTTCTCCATGATGTTGATTAATGTTTTACCTAGTGATAGAGTCTTGCTTTAACATGCAATATTTTAGTTTTTGGTGGCCTATTATTTTTTTAAAAGTTATAACCAAAGATAATTCAATTTTTTTTTCGTTAATAGACATATGTAGAGTGTGTCGGTCAGAAGGAACGCCTGAGAAACCTCTGTATCATCCTTGTGTGTGTACCGGCAGCATTAAGTTTATCCACCAAGAATGGTGAGTCGTCCTTTTAGAAAATGTGTATGTCTGAGCTTTGCTGTCATCTATATAATAAGGGAGACTGTTTCAATGAACTTTCTCTGTAACTAGTTATTTCTTTAAAATTTTTATTGTGAAAATTTGGGAATTACCCATATTTCTTATTACCATGCCGTGTCATTTTGGTATATTGTCTTTCAGATGCACGTGAGTACCCATTTGTTTATTTCTACCACGGAGAGCTAATGTTCATGGGAAGTGTTATGGTGTTCTAGTTTTGCTTGGCATGATTATAGTTTACATTTAGGAAATGCTTTGTGTAAGGTAGTAACTCATTGCTTGTATACGTTTTAACTCATTTAATCCTTAAAACTGCAAGGTGGAGTATAATTATGATTTTATGATTATTCAGATGAGGGAACTGAAGAATTGAAAGGTTAAGTAACTTGTTCTAGGTCACACAGCCAGCCAATTAGTGATAGATCTAGCCACCAGGTAGCAGTATCATTAGACCAATATTAGAACTGATGTTGATGCTTGGAGATTCTTCTATATTCAGTTATCTTTGAGGAGGTTACAATTTACTTTGATTAGTTAATTGTTCAGTTAATTGAAACTGCTTTTTAATAGAGGAAATACATGTCGTTTTTATCTTTATCTGTTATAATTCTGTACTCAGAGGGCATCAGTGATAAAAAGTTAATTGTAAAAGTTCTGTGATTTGTAAAATTTTAGTAAAGCAATATTAGTTTTCAATGAAACCTTAAAAGTTTTTTGTTATAAACACTATACTTATGAATGTATTTGTAATTGCAGCTTAGTTCAGTGGCTGAAACACAGTCGAAAAGAATACTGTGAATTATGCAAGCACAGATTTGCTTTCACACCAAGTAAGTTCTTTCGAAGTTTTCACTGCATTTCTAGGTTATAACTGGCCACATAGAGGTGTTTAAACAGTTTTAAAGCAACTGTGTTCAGCTTAATTTGTTTTTTATGGTAACAGAAAGTATTGCTATAACATTTTGGAAAATATTTTTAAAAACTACACGTCAGCTTTTAACACACCACACGTCAGCTTTTAACACACCACACACACGTGATTTAATTTGTGGGATATTTTTTCTTCTGGACAAGTTCAGACGTGTACAAAGTTATAATGAGCCTGTATGTATCCATCACTCAGTTTCATCCATTTTCAACTCATAGCCTTTACATGTCATTCCCTTTGCTCTTGTTCGCACCTCTCCATCCTTATTAAAGCAAATCCCATCATTTATGATTTCATCTGTACATATTTTAGCATGTATCTCTAAAGAGTAATGTTTTTTAAAAAAAAAATATAGCTATAATACCATTATTTACCCAGAAAAATTATTGCTGCCTTGAATTTGTCGAATATCCCATCCCTGTTCAAATTTGGGATATCTTTTGAGTTTAAATTATGTTGGTTGGAATAATAATAAAGACAAATACTTAATTCACTTTTTTAAAATAAGACTTTTTAAGCTCAGTATTTTGTAGGCTTATGGTAAATATTTTGCAGATCTTTAAAATTCTAATTATAACTCCTTTACCTATTGATTGATATTTAATATTGTTCATCTTAAATAAGTAGAGGTTTATACTGGCAAGTTATCAAGAATTTGAAGCACATTTTCATTCTGGGATCCTAGTATATTGCTCTCCCCTTCCCCCAAAGATTTTTTTATGCTTTAGTTTTTGTTTTAAGCATCTTGAGCTGCTGAGTGTAAATTCTATAAATTAGTGTTAGTTTTACTTTGTCTTTATGTGATGAGTGTATATAATTAAAATCATTACAGTTTCACTTTTGAAGCTTTGTATTCATTGTGCTCAAAAAATGTCAATTCTGTTATTTTGTAGTCTTTATTTTCTGTAGGGCATAAAAACTGTACAGCTTAAGGTTTATTGCAAACTGCAAGACTAAATAATTGAATATCATCATGAAGTTTGATTGATAAGAAATACTCACGTGAGCTTCTTTATTCTGAGGCCAATAAAAGCTTGTGTTTGTACCTTTTAGTTTTCATTTGACAGTCATGTGCTCTGTTTATCTTTTTCAAAAACTCTGTTTACTGGTTTAATGACTTGCTCCTGTGTATCAAATATCCTCTTAAAGTACCGATCTTTGTAGGTGTGTTGTAAAAAGTTGCTGTTTGTTACTTGTCCACTCCTTTGTGTCTATAGCTGTGAACAGTTTTGTAATAGTGCTCTCATAAATTTCAGATCACTGATTTTAAAACTTTATTTATCATAGCTCTGTGTTTTGGCCTTACTGGAGAAAGAGGCCTTTGTTCCTTCTGTATGTTCTTTCTGAGAAACCTGTGGTAGAGCAGTGGTTTTCACTGGAACCATTTACAAAGGAAATCTTTCTAAAACGTGTGTACATAGGTTCTGGTCCCAATTCCAACATGTGTGTGGGGTGGTTTTCCCTACACCAGTAAGCAGTTCTGCAGGACACCAGCTGGGTGTCCTACAATTTAACTCAATTCTGATACTGTCTACTCCAAGATAACATTCGATTCCACAGGTTGAGGGCTCAGTCCTTAAAGGACTGGGGTCCCTCAACCCCCTGCATATGATAGTCGCAAACCCAGGCTGTTAGTTTTACTTTTGACTTTCTGACCAACTGACTTAAAATCAGGGGTTCCCAATGACCCCTTCCTTGATTTGATTAATTTGCTAGAGTGGCTCATAGAACTCAGAGAAACATTTTACTTATTAGATCATCAGTTTATTATAAAAGGATATAATTCAGGAACAGCCAGATTGAAGAGATGGATAAAGTAGGGTATGTGGGAACGGAAACTGCACCATTTTCCCCAGATCTACTTGTTTTCACCAGCTGGGAAGCTCTCCGAACCTGAGGCCTTTCGGGTTTTTATGAAGGCCTCATTACATAGGCGTGATTGATTAAATCATTGATTGTTGGCGATTGGTTCTACCTTCAGTCCCTCGCTCCTCCCCAGAGGTCTGAAGGGTGGAGCTGAAAGTTCCAACCCTCTAATTACTTGGTTGGCTCCCTTGGAAAAACCCGTGCCATACTCTTTCTCCCCACCCCGCCCCAGACAGGTTCAAAAGTCATCTCATTAACATAACAAAAGACACCTTTATGGCTTACGTTGCTTAGAAAATTCCTAGGGTTTCAGGAGCTGTGAGCCAGGAACTGTGGACGAAGACCAAATGTATATGAGAAATATATTTTGGTCATCTGAACGACCAGATATGTATTTTTTATAAATCACAATATTACCTGTGGCAGAACCTCTTTTTCTGAGTATTGAACCACACTTTGCAGAGAAGTGGGAAGACCTTAATTTACCATTTGGAATGTTGATTATTGTGCTAAAATGGGGTGGGGAGTGGTTAACAGACGTCAGTGGGCTGTTTGCTCTTACAGCAAGTGGGTCTGCTGCAGATTGTTGTGCATTTTGAGTGCTATTTCTGAGGCTGGCATGGGAGGAGAGGTCTTTCTTGATGACATCTGTCAGCTTCACCTTTTGCTCCTGTTTGCTTTATGTGATCTTTTATAATTTGAGAAACCAGATAATTATAGTGTTTGAATGCTGAAATATGTGTAAATTAGCCTTACATAAAGTTCCTGGCTATGAGTGAGGGATGTGTACTTCTCTTGAATCTTTTTTCCTGCTCAGGGGCCTGTTTCGTTGGCTTCTACATTTCTTATGTGATTTGCTCTCATAAATGACTTTTGGGTAAATGTAGTATTTTATTGTGATTATTTGATTCATTTTTCTTATAGGAAAAAATATTTAAGTACAATTGCAAATGTTGAAAGTTAAGATAGTGCTACCTGCCTAGAAAATAACCTATTTGAATCTTCATGAAATTATGTGAACTTTTTCCCCCTTATAGTTTATTCCCCAGATATGCCTTCGCGGCTTCCAATCCAAGACATATTTGCTGGACTGGTTACAAGTATTGGCACTGCAATACGATACTGGTTTCATTATACACTTGTGGCCTTTGCATGGTTGGGAGTTGTTCCTCTTACAGCATGTGAGTATTCATTCTTCTGTGGCTGGAGTTATTTAAACATTGCACAACTATTTAATATTATGAAGTAATATGGCATCATAGTTTTGTTCGAATGATATTTAATTATTTGATATTATAACGTCATGTATTAGGAAAACTTCATTTAGGAAACATTATTCACCTGAATTAAAAACCATTTTTTAACAGGTCAGTTTCTTGAATGAATATGGGAAAGAAAAACACAGCATACAGAGGCTAATAATGAAAGTTCATGAAAGAATTGAAAAAGCAAAATCAAACCATAATTAGAAGGAAATTATATTTTATTCCTTGAAGTTTATTAGAGCTCTCAAGGATGACAAAAGATGGGTTCTTTTGAGATTTTTTTTTTTTAAACCCCTTTTAAAAAACACGTATCTAATGATGCTGAATAATTGGGAAGCATATCTTTCAAATATAGGAGGCTTTTTGGGAGATTGGTATACTAACTCTTAGTTGATTCTTTTTAGGTTCTTTGTGTTCTTAAAGACATGGAGAGGGGTCGATAGTATATGGTGCCAGAGTATATCGATAGGATTCTTTAGAGTTAACCGCAAACAAGATTTTTAAATAAGTATAATAATATCCTCATGTCTCCTTAAAATAAAGTAAAATAAACTTGATCAGTTATAAAAATGAAAATCTTATGAAAGCAGAATAGGTACTATTCACTTGAAGAGTGAATTAGTGAGCTAGAAGATTGAGCAACGAGTTCTCCAGGATGTAACTCAGAGACAAGAAGTTGCAAGTATGAGGGAAAAAATTTGAGAGATGGAGGCTACATCCGATTGTTTCAGTATCTGTCTAGTAAGTAGTTCCAGAGGGTAAGAGATTGAAAGAGAGAGAGCTGACTGTGATAAAGGAAAAAGACAATCCTAGACACATTCTGAAGTTTTCCAGTGCTGAATAGGGTGGTGTATAGATGTTATGCTTTCAGATTATCCTACAAAATCATGAAAATCAGACTGGCATCAGACTTAAAATCAGCAACATTGAATGTTAGAAGACAGCAGAATAGTCAACATGTGGCAAAATTTTTGAACCCAAAATCTTAATATTCTCAGATAGAAGGACAAAATACAGACATTTCAATAGATGCAAGGACGTGGAAAGCTTACTACCTCAAATTATTTATGAAAAAAGTGTTTGAGAATATATTTTACTAAAACGAGCAAGGAAACAAAGACAGGGAAAGGTGTGAGCTCCAGAGAAAAAGAAACAAGTGCTTCTTATAGCTAAGTCATAATTGTTGTTAGTCTACAATAATTAATAATTTTTTAGGTATCAACTGGAAACTAAAATTCTAGATGATCTTAATGAGAGAAATTGTGAGGGGAGTATAGAATTGAGAGCTTTTTAGGCTGTCTTATTTGTGGTGAAATTTTAGATGCTTTAGATAAAACAGGAAAATACAGTGTAATTATGCATTAAAAATACAGGAGTAACCAAGTAGAGTCCAGAACTAGCAAAGGTGATTAACAGCAAAGGTGCCGCTGCTGTTCAGGGGAGGAAAGATGGTCTTTTCAATAAATGGTACAGCATCAGCTGGACGGGCATGTGGAGCTCGTGACCCATACCATTACCTCCCACCTGACGCAGGTTAATTTTAGACGGTCATAGACCTGAATGTGAACGTTAAAACCAAAACGCTTCTCAAATAAAGTATAGGAGAACAACCATAAAAGAAAATACTGAGAGATTTGACTTAATTAAAATTAAGAACTTTAATTCATGCTCAGATACCTTTGAGAGAGAAAGGCAAGCTACAGAGTGGGAGACAGTATTTGCAATACACATATCCAGCAAAGGACTTGTATCCAGGGTATATAAAGAACTATATAAATCAGTAAGAAAAAGGAAGACAAGCCAATTAAAAAGTGAACAGCAGATTTGAACAGGTGTTTCTGGAAAGAAGATTAAATAGCCAATAAACATGTGAAAAGGTGCTCAGTATCATTAGTCATCAGGGAGATGCACAAGAAGATGCTGCTCCGTACTCAGAAGAATGGCTGAAATTAAAAGACAAGACAGTGCCAAATCCTTCTTAGGATGTGGAGCATCTGCAACATGCATGCATTGATAGTAAGAGTATATAAAGTATAGCCACTTTGGAAAGCTGTTTGATGTTATCTATCTATCAGTGGTAAATATTATAAATACCTTATGATCCAGTAGTTCTGTCTCTGGGAATGTTGCTAACAGGTATAAGAGCCTTGTGTCCACTAAAAGACATGTGTGTAAGAGTGTCGTCACTGCAGCTTTGATAATAGTAGTCTAAAACTGGAACCAACCAAACAACTACCAACAGTAGAATGGTTACAGTGTGGCTTATCCCTATAATGGAATACTACATAGTGGTGAAAAAGGAGTGGCTGGCGTGACATAGAATAACATGGATAAACGTCACTTCTTTGAGAAAAGGAAGCCAGGCACAAAAGAGTATGGACTGTAGGATTGCATTTATGTGAAATTTTAAAATAGGCCAAATTGATCTATGGTGATAGAGATCAGAATAGTGGTTACCTTTTGCTGGAGATATTGACTGAAAAGGGGCTTGAAGGAGCCTTCTGGGGAGCTAGAAATGTTGAGAATCTTATCTGGGTGGCAGTTACTTGGATATATACTAATATAAAAACTCACCCAGACACACTTAATATTTATATAAATTTTATCTTAATAAAAAAGTAACAAAACTTAAATTTAAGTAACTGTTAGGAGAATAGAAATAGGATGATGAGTTTTCATCCTAGGGAGCGGGAATAGGAAACAGTAAAATTTGTAAAGTCTGACAAAAGACAGGAAAGACAAGAAGGGAGGGCTGAGGAAGGGGAGTAAAAGAGAAGAAAAGATAAGATTGCAATGTCTGTGATCATAGGGTTTAGATAGAGCCTCATAATTGTGCATGTATGAAAGTGTTCCACTACAAGAGATAAGTACGAAACAGCCCAGGTTAGTGCTAGAGGGATTTGTTAACAAAGGCTGACAAAACGCAGGAACAGTATTCACCAGCCAGATATGATTCAAGATGAAACACTTTAAATGAGGAACAGCATTTTATTTCATATTAATAAAAGGCATAGTCCACTAAGAAAACTTAAGAATTTCTATGCACCAGCAAACAGGACTTAGAAATATGTAAAACATTCATAGTTGTAGTGGAAGACTAACACTTCTCTGAAATCAGTAGATCAAGTAGTCAAAAATTAAGTAAGGACTTTGAGGATTTAAGTAACAGGTAACAAGCTTGATTTCTGTTCTGACTTGTTTACACACACACACAATTAAAATCTAAATTATGTCACACATTACACATTCTGTAACTTCTTCCTTTAAGTTAGCAATGTACCCATGGCTGTCTTTTCCTGTAGGAATGTGTTGAGCTACCTTATTTTTAAGCACGCTAGTAAGGAGGCCTTTAATTAATGAGTCTGTTTTCTTATCTACAGACAATTGGCTGTTTGTCACTTTTACTTGTTACAAGCGTACTTGCTTTGAATGTTTTATACATAATATGTAAGTAATTTCTGTTACAGAAAATCTTTTCCTGTCTTTCCATTTTGACTTGGCATTTGAAAACAGCCATTGAAGTCACTAAATTTTTGGTACAAGGCTATAGGAAATGCTTAAACTAATACACAAGTACTGGTTTGAAAGGAAACCTCAGCTTTTGGGCCTCATTTCCAAATCTGTTTCTGCCTTTTCTGACTAAGAGGATAAGGGGATGGCTGTGTATTTGCCCTTACTTCATCTTTTCCCTTCATGGCCAGATTTAAGATTTTGTCCTTTTGAGGACCCTTGGATCTGTTTGTCAAAAATTGGTTGTTAGTTTGCTATTCATAGCATTGAAGCATGTACTCTACTGAAAAGTCCTCTTAATGTCAAAAATGTGTACCCCCAAAACTTTATTTTCATGAGCAGACTCAATGAATTTTAGAATTCTAGGTTCAAGAAAATACTCTGTATTATCATTTTGGAGATCTTTTCTTGAGATTGGTTCCCTCCCCGCCTTCAAACATCTAAGCTCATTTAATAAAAACAAGTAAATCTAGAGAGAATCAAAACTTTAAACATTATTGTGTAACATATATTCTTTACTGTCACTATTTTTAATGCTTGACATTTTTTTTCTTAACTTTAGTATTATGAGGCTCAACCTTGCAAAGACTAAATGTTTATTTCAGTGGCATTCACAGTGTTCCACTTTACCTCTGTTTAGTTGAGCGACTGTATGAGTTATGATGAGAGTTGTGACTATATGCCATCATGCCCTTTCTTGGTAGGCCGCATCTACAAGTGCTTGTTTACTGGCTCTGTGAGCTCCCTACTGACACTGCCACTAGACATGCTGTCCACGTAAGTATTGAACCTCGTGGTGGTAGAAGGCTGCACATTGTGAATGGTGCTCATTTTTTCTTCTGCATACTTGTGTTTGTTGTAATTTGAAAAGTCCTCCTATTCCAAGGACAAATAATACCTTATGTTACCTATTCTAACGTTGCAGCTACAGTGGAAATAGCTGACATATATAAATGTTTTAAAACATACCCATCTTAAAGGACTGTTTGGTAACGGTGGGACAGCTAGTTAAATAAGCTGTCGTGTAGTGCAAGAAATGTACTGTTCCATATAGTGATATGCTGGGGGTTCATTTAAACACGTGTTTTTAACAACACAGACATTTGAAGTCAAATTTCTTTTTTAAATGTTTTTTGTGATTGTTAGGAGGTGGACTGTAAAAAGTTGTTCACTGTGGTGGTTTTACTGTATTTTAATTTGACATAAAGCTTTGTAATTGCAGTTTCTTGGGAAAGACATATATGTGTTTTCAAAATTATTTATGTTAGAAATGCTGTAAATCATTAACTGTATCAAGATCATTAGAATATTAAGTTTGCAAAAGATTGCACCTCTGTTTGCTAAAATCTTCTTTTGTACCCAGTTGACCTTAGGTTTCTGATCCCTATGTCAGTAAAGGCAAAGAACAATATAAGACTGTCTTTTAGAACAGAAGCATGCGGAATATATTATAAAAATAAGCCAAATGGCAATAGAAGAGAGCAGGAGAGCATGTTACATTTCTGATAGAAAAGAAATCAAGGAGGAGGTCTTTTAAGTCGCTTGTGTCTGCATCATTGTTTTGAATCGTGGCTGAAAATACTTAGAAATATTAGATGTGTTTGCAACTTGGTTTTCCTACTTGCTAGTTTTACCTTTTTTGGATAGAACGGGCAAGTTATTTAATTTATGTGTTTCTTTGGCAGTATAGGGAATAGATAAGATAAAAGGTTTTGAACTTGAACTTTCTTTACATTACAACAGCCTTCGAAGTAATGTTTATAAGTAGACAAGGATCTTGAAAATAGGGCACTAATAGCTGTGGCCCTCATAAAAAGGAGAAGCAGTAATTTGACGCACTTGAGAATTTAGAAATAGTATAATAAGGTAACCCTTTGTATGAAAATATTGACCTTCTGTGAAGTGATTCAGTGAAACAAATAGGACAGTGTTACTATTTCTGGACATCAGATTTTTATATCAGCCATCCAGAACACAGTCTTAGTATAGAGACAAGAAAACTCAATCTTGGCTGAAGTGTCATTCATATGTCTCCACGTATATGATGTAGCTCACCTCCGGCTTTCATTTAGGAATCGTATACAAAATAAAGGCGCATATTAGAAGTAGCGAGGGAGGTCAGAAAAAAGCAAGGGGTGACTGCTAAGAGTGATGGAAGTTATATTTTAATATCTATGAACTAATAAAAGAACCGTCTCAAACAGGGCAGTCTTGTTCCATTTAGCGTGAGGCTAGAGTTGTATTTATCATTGTAATTTTTGAGAGAACAGTGTCGCGGCCAGTCATATCTCAGTTGTTTAGAAGAGGTGACTTGAGGTCCCATCTGTGCTGTTTAGTAAAGTGGGGGTGTGTTACTTCTTTAATGGTTTCTGTTTTATGTGGCTAAATATGTTAATGTTTACCAAAGCTTAAATTGGTAGGCTTTGGCTTTGTGAAAAACAGGTGTTTATGGAAGCCATGTCAGTGAAAATTTAGTATTTTAGTCTCAAATAAGGCAGTATTTTACTTGCCTACCACCTTTACTTCTTGTTGGCGGAACCATTAAACATCTGGTTGTTTGGCAAGTGTGATCACTTAGGTGATGCAAAGACGTAGCTGGTTGTAACAGAAGGAACCCTGACATTGGAATTAAAACGTTGCTGCATCTGCAACTTTTTGGTGACCTTGGGCAAATCATTGGACAGTTCTGAGCCCCTGTTTCCTCATCTGTAAAATGAGGAAGATCATGCCTCAGGGATTTGGGTGGGGGCTGTTCAAAGATTAAATTCACAAACACATGTAAAAACTGTATGTGAATTTTGAGCACTGTGTTAATACATAGCAAAATTATCACCCAAACTCAGAGCTGTTGCTTGCCTTCTGTTGGCAGGCTCTCCTTTTCTCTGTGACCTGATTGGTTAGTGGGCCACACCTGAGTTGCCTTCATGAGCTTCCTCATTGACATGGGAAGAATGCTGAAAGCTTGGTGGGGATAGTGGAAAGAAATTGTAAGCGTGGTTTGCTTTTATAATCTCATGCTGCCTTTTAGAATTTGAAGAATTGAGCCAGTTTTTCTGAAAGCACTTATAAGTAGATCACTTATTTTTTCTGAGTAATGTTTCATTTTTCTCTATAGAATCCATTTTCTGAAATTTTACTTAAAATTTCTTAATACCTTAGCAGCTGCTACATATTCTGTAGCTCAGTTCCTCAGCTTCTCTAGGCACAGCCTATCAGTTAACTATTGCTGCAAAACAATGCTGTCCCTAAAACTTAGTGGCTTAAAACAACAAACATTTTATTTGCTCATAATTCTGGGGGTTAGCAGTTTGGGCTGGGCTCAGCTGATCCGTTTATCTGTTGGGCTTGCCTCCGTTACACATGTGTGTCACTGGGGTGGGGTGGTCTCAGATGGGGTACCTTGGTTCTTCCATATGGCCTCTCGTCTTCAGAAGGCTAGTGGGACTTCTTTACACGGTGGTCTCAGGGTAGCATTCTAAGGGGGTGAGAGTGGAAGCCCGAAAGCTCTCTTCTAGGCTTCAGAACTCAGGACATTGGCTTCCGGTTCAGACAGTTCACAAATCAGCCCAGGTTCAAGGTGCGAGGGAAAAGAAAAGGGTTCTGCAAAGAGTTTGTCACCATTTAAAAATCTACAATAAAATCTGCAATGAGCAGTTGCTGTTCTTATTGCTGATGACAAGGAAGGAGTAGAAAAGGGGGTATTTTAGTCCCAACCTATCAAAATTTTAATGGTCTGGAGGGGTCCTTAGCAAGGGGGTGATCAGTATTCCTCTTTTGATTAAGGTATATTCCAGATAACATCTGAGGGCCACATTAGTTCAGTTTGGAGCTACCAGGCCGAGGTCTCCCAAATTGACCCTTCCTTAAGTTCTCCATGGAGGGAAAAACGTCCATTATGGTAGTGAATTTTCCAAAGGCTACCAAGATTCTTGAGTTACCTTTGAATTACTGTGAAATCAGACATAGACCAGGGAAGGATATGCTCCTTCAGAGAGGAAAAGAACAAAGAGGTGTTCAGTATTATTATACTCTGTGTATTTTCACGTGAACCATACTTGATCTGTCTGGATTTGTTGAGAAACTAATATACTTTTGGTATATTTGCAGTTGGCGTCAAAATTTAATCTGCGTTCTAAATGAGGCATTTGTAAAGTGTACCACAGGCTTCTTTGCCTCACGCATTGTGTACTGTGTATCTCTCAGCCTTCCTTTATGTTGTCTTTAGGCCTTTCTAGAGGCCCTTCTCCGCCTTGCTGATTTGCTGATTCTGTTCATTTTCATGGGTTTTTAAGTATCAGCTAAGTTGGTTAAACTTGTGTATAAAATAAGGATAAGGATATTCTTAGTAAGGGTTGGACAGAGTCATGTATCGTTAGGAAATTACATATATTTAATATTTGACCTTTGTCAAGTATTCGGCTACTTTCGGTTTTTTGCTTGCTGCCTTCCTTTTTCTCAGCTATGTTCAAAGAGAGGCTGGATAGCCGATTTATGTAGTTCTGATGTTATTCTTTGCTTTCTAAAATATGAACACATAGTAATACAAATATATAAATAAACATATTTGGCCAGCTTGTAAGATAGATAAATTGCCACCATCCTCAGAAATAATTTTTTTGAGAGACTGATTTTTCACCAGAAAGTTATGACTGACTTTTCTTGTTCTTTTTGAGATTTTTATGTAAAGTGAATGTCGTTACCTTTGGTTTCTTAATTTTAAGTGTTGTTTGGAGTAATTCTGTGTACTTTTTTTTTTTTCCTAATAGGGACAATTTGTTGGCGGATTGTTTGCAGGGTTGTTTTGTGGTGACGTGCACCTTGTGTGCGTTCATCAGCCTGGTGTGGCTGCGAGAGCAGATAGTCCATGGGGGCGCCCCGATCTGGCTGGAGCACGCTGCTCCGCCCTTCAACGCTGCTGGGCACCACCAAAATGAGGTAACGCCCTCTGTCCCCAAATTCATTGTATTTGGGTAGGACATAAGAATTATTATCACCCTCTAAGACCCAAACCCTTGACTCCCGTGTCCCTCGTTGCAAAGCAGGACAGTGACAACGTTTGGGGGAAGATGGAAGGAGATGTGAGAAATCAGGAGAGTGCTGTTGTTCCCCGGGAACAACACTGGGGGTATACTTCATGCGCTTTCATTCCCTTGGCCTGGGTTAACAGGTTCCTGCCGGCCTGGTGGTTAATATACAGACCTCCCGCATGGGCTTCTGACGTGCTGCATAACAGTAAGGAAGCTCCCTTACCCTCTTTGTTCATTAGTTTCTTCATGTGTAAATGCCTCACCTTTGTTGCTTTTAGTAGAAACATTACCAAAAGTAGAAAAATTGGAGTACTGTTGATAACAGTCTTGTACACTTTTACTTTTTATTTATGAGATGGCATGCTTAGATACAAGAGCGTCTGCTAGAGGCATTAAGAAGAGGAAGATATGATAAATGATTTTTAGTATCTTGTTTACTGAGAAATTATAGGGCTGAAAATGTAAAAAAAAAAAAACTGGCTACTTACAATACAAAAACAATTTGCCCTTTGTAAAATTTTATTATGAAAAAATTGACTATAAAATTAACTCAAAGTAATACTTAACGATACTTAACGACTTAATTTTTCATTTAAGGCCCTTTGGCTTTTTTTAGTGTGAAGACTGATTTCATCAAATTCTGCCATACCCTTTTTCCTACAGAATTAAGAGTACAACTTCTCCTTTGAAAACCACACGTATGAAAAATGGGACTATTCAGCAAGGGCGCTGTTTTTAACCTAGTGTTAATACTTTCATCATCGTACCTCATATTTTGAAGCATTTTAATACAGTTCTTTTAGAATCTTCATTAACTCCATAGGAGTTCAGTGTTTTAATTAACTACAACTAGGTCTTTGCATTTGGTGGGTAGCAGAATTCAGGAAGAGCCAGAGAGGCGTGCTTGTGGAAACTGATAAAGTTCATATGGACAGGCTTACCCTCCTCAGCAGAAATGAGAAACCTTTCCTCAAGTGTGAACTGATAACTGAGAATTAAGTTATATATCAGTATGTGTGTAAACAGATACATAAATATATTTTCATCCCTGAAGTGGTCAGTAAAGATAAGAGATGCCTTATAAAGAAGGATTATGGAATGATGTATTCAAGATAGCCAGATTTGTTAACCTGTTTTCTGTAATGCTTTGTGAAATGTTAATCTCTAAATTATATTGAATGAATATATACACTGTTAAATGAGTTTATGTTCTTATATACCAAGTTGATCCAAATTCAGATACATTTAGAAGAAATGCCCTTGAGAGGTGGGTTTTTTTTGGAATTTTAATGGAGTTTGTGTCTGTTTTCTAGTTTTGTTTATTTTAGAAGGGAGGGTGCTATTTGAAAATAGAGCAAAACTGAGACAAGTTAGCCAAATTTCTGGTCTCCTCTGTCATTTTAGGCTCCAGCAGGAGGAAATGGTGCTGAAAATGTTGCCCCCGACCAGCCTGCTAACCCACCAGCTGAGAACGCAGTGGTGGGGGAAAACCCTGCAGCCCAGGATGACCAGGCGGAAGAGGAGGAGGAGGAGAATGAGGAGGAAGATGACGCGGGCGGGGAAGACGCAGCTGATGCCAACAATGGGGCGCAGGGTAATGGCTGCCGGCCTGTGCTCACCCTTCCTCCGTGACCATGAGTCCACTCCCAGCTCACCGTGGGGAGGACTGGGGTTTTCAAAATTTAATGGGTTTGAAGTTCTATTTCTAACCTGTTTTTACTTTATTTTGGCAGACTTGCATTTATGGATATACATATGCATACTTTTTTTTTCTATGAAGCAGGGCACATTTTGTGTTTTACGGTTGTACTTTAGGGACTTCCCTGGCTGTCCAGTGGTTAAGACTCCGAGCTTCCACTGCAGGGGGCACGGGTTCAATCCCTGTTTGGGGAACTGAGATCCCACAGTGCCACGCGGTGCGGCCATAAAATAAAATAAGATTAGATGAGATAAAAGTAAAATAAAATTCTGCTTTACACAGGACTTTTTATAGGATGGATAGGAAGAAATTATTTGTAAGTTAGAATAGATCCTGTTTTTTTAAAATGGAACTTGATACAGTTTTATCTTATTCCTTTGCCATTTTTATTGAGTCAGTGCAACTTTTATTATCAAAGAAGAATTGTTGAAGTGTACTCTGCAGGCCAGATAGCACCCAAAGAAACCAGTTTCTCATTTTCTGGCGGTATAACTCCAGAGGGGTAAAGAACTTCTGAGACCAGCCTGCCAGTCAGCTGCCAGTAGGTCACCACCTTCTTTTCTTTCCTCTGGCCCCAGAGTTTTCCTGTCAAGCGCTGCGCTGTCTCTGGGTCCACTTATCACTGCTGATACCTGAGTGTTTCTTGTGTGCCAGGCACTCAAACACCAGGTCCCTGCCTTCATGGAGTTTCTGGTCTAGTGACGAAGCGGAAATATCCAAGTGAACAAGTTTGTTATGACACATTGTGGTAAATGTGCACGTTGCTCTGAGGGTGCCACTGAGGAGAGACCTACTTTAAATAAGGTTCCCCAGGTAGGTCAGATTCAGTGATATTCGAGCTGAGACGTGAAGGATGAGGAGAAGCCAGTTGTATAATGGGAGCAAGGGGCCTTTGCAGGGAGAGGTGGGTATATGTTCAAAGGCTCTGAGAACGCGGCTCCTGTACCCTAGTGCTGGCCCTTGTTTCCGTCTGTTTGTCTAATGCAGTAGGTCCTGCCTGGTCTTCCTTCTTCCATTCTTGCTCCACTGTATTAGTGTTTGTACTGCTCTCTGCCCTTCAGATCTGTCAGTGATTTCCCCATTGTGTTAAAGAACAAAATAAAATTCGGCTTCACATTCCTCTTGTATGATCTGACCCCTGTCTGTCTGTCATACTGCATCTTCTGCCACCCTCCTCCTCACCCAGAGAATTCTGGTCCCCTGGCTTCTTCACTTTTCTCAAATCCACCATATTCATTCTTGATTCAGAGCTGTGGAATTCCTCTGTTTCACGTAACCCTGCTTATTTCCTTTCTAGCACTTACCACAATCTAGAATCATCTTATTTTGTATGTTGTATTTATTTATGTTTTTAAAAAATTGCGTAATAAGCAGATACTCAGTTTGGAAAACTTTTAAGTGTGGTTTACCTTCTCAACAACAGTTATAAAACACCAAATTAAAAGAGTATATTTATTATTTATAATTCAAGTTCTATCAGTAATCTTTAAACTACAATTATATTTCCAGATGACATGAACTGGAATGCTTTAGAGTGGGACCGAGCTGCAGAAGAGCTTACATGGGAAAGAGTGAGTAAGACTTCTTTCTATCAAGTATCCTAGTGTTTTAATCCTAACATATCTTAAAGTTGGCCATATTTAGATGTATACACTAATTTTCCAGTTACATTTAGTGAAAACAATTACCAGAACTTTAATTTCTAGGGAAAATTAAGTAATGTATTATTTGTGATGAAAATATTAAAAATATTATGATAAAGGTCTGTTGATACCTTTTTCTGTCTTCTGGCCTTTAATACAAACCTTGCTCCACTTACAAAATCTTTAACTTGAAATTGTGGACTTTTGAAAATGAAGTAACAATTTAAATTTAAGTATTATTCTGATGCTTCAGTTGACAAAGTAATACTGTTGTATCATGAAATCTTGACTGGCTCCATATCTAATGAGTTGAAACCCAAGATGGAAAATTTTAACTTTATAATCATATGATTTGGATTAAAAGAAGATCCAAAATATAAAACTCCCATGAACAGAAGTTTTTCCTTCTCTGAAAATGATAGGCTGTATTGGAAAGTAGTGGGTAAATATTATGTTTAAAAATATTGAAAGGAAAATGACCTTTTTTCATAAATAGAATAAAAAATCCTGTTGCATCTTGAATTAATGCATATTATTTATTTTAGATGCTAGGACTTGATGGATCACTCGTTTTTCTAGTAAGTAAAGCTAATTTTTTTTTAAATATATTTTTTTATTTATTTATTTTTGGCTGCGTTAGATCTTCATTGCTGTGCGTGGGCTTTCTCTAGTTGCAACGAGCAGGGGCTGCTCTTCGTTGCGGTGTGTGGGCTGCTCACTGCGGTGGCTTCTCTGGTTGCAGAGCATGGGGTCTAGGCATAAGGGCTTCAGTAGTTGTGGCACGCGGGCTCTAGAGCGCGGGCTCAGTAGTTGTGGTGCACGGGCTTAGTCGCTCTGCGGCATGTGGGATCTTCCCGGACCAGGGCTCAAACCTGTGTCCCCTGCATTGGCAGGCAGATTCTTAACCACTGCGCCACCAGGGAAGTCCAAGCTAATCTTTTGTAATAACAGAATTGCGACTTAATTATTTGTCTTAGTGATTCAGTGATTTCAGATTTACAATATGTTCTGGCTTTTTATATTAAAGGTCAAAATGCCCTGTGATTTTTGATGACTTGATATGTTGAAGAAAGTCTGTTTTGTGCATTGAAAATAACTGGCAAAGCATAAAAGTAATATTATTTACAAAGGAAATTATTAAACATATTTGATTTTTAGAAAATGAAATTCAAAGTTGATGGTAGTTAAGAATACTTGGCCTTCTTTTGAAGTCCCACCTTGTTGGGACTTCCCTGGTGGCACCGTGGTTAAGAATCCACCTGCCATTGCAGGGGACACAGGTTCAATCCCTGGTCCGGGAAGATCTCACATGCCGTGGAGCAGCTAAGCCCGTGTGCCACAACTACTGAGCCTGCACTCTAGAGTCCATGAGCCACAACTACTGAGCCCGTGTGCCACAACTACTGAAGCCTGCACGCCTAGAGCCCATGCTCTGCAACAAGAGAAGCCTACACACCGCAACGAAGAGTAGCCCCCGCTCGCCACAACTAGAGAAAGCCCTCGCACAGCAACGAAGACCCAATGCAGCCAAAAATAAATAAATTAAATAAATAATAAAATTTTTTAAAAAATGATTTAAAAAAAAAAGTCCCACCTTGCAGTGTTTAATGCCTGAACTGGTGACAGGTAGCCAAACCCCAGCCGACCAAACCAATAACACAGGAGGAAGTCCAGAGGAAGGATGGGCTTCAGGTGTGCTTGATCCAGGGGCTCAGCAATGTCATTGAAGAGTCAGATAATTTCCATCCGTCTCCTCTGCTGTCCACAGTGTTGGCTTCCTCTTCAAGGCCAGAATAGGAAGTTGAGGTTAGTAGTGTGAGGATTTTGAGGAATGTATCTGATGATAATTCACAGATTAGTAAGAAGGTGATATTAGTGAGCTCCTATTCAAGGCTTGAGTATGGTCAGTATAGAAGGTATTATGTGGCTATATACTCATTTCTGTCCTTTACTTTATCAGTCCCTCATAGATGAGTGATAGAAGTCGTTGAGGCAGTGGTGTTAACTCAAGTCCATTCTAATTTTTAGAAAAAAACCACAGGACGACTTCATGCATTTGTTGAAAATTATTTAATATGTACCATGTGCCAGCTGTGATAGTTATTGGATGATTCAGAAATGAATGAAATAGGGTACCTGTTCTCAAAGACTCTTTATAGTTTAGTAGAGAGAAATGAACATGTAAACAAGGAACTTTAGGTAAAGACTCTGACAAACGGTGTGTATAGGACATGAGAGGCATAGAAAAGGGCTTAGTCAGGCCTTCTTAGCAGAGGGGAGTTGTCAGCAGGGAGTTTTTATAGAAGATAACTAGAGGTTGAGGCACAAAGGATGTTGAGGATAAGGACAGTTTGGGAGCCCTGAAGGCAGAGAAGCTGAAACATTCAAGTGATATGAGCCCACATGCTAAGTAGGAATGTACAGTAGTAGTCCTCTCTTAAACAAACTTATCATCCTCTTGCCACTTGGATTTGTGGCAAGTTGGGAACTGATTAGAATCATCTTTCTAAAAAGAAAATCTTACCATGTTAAGATTCGTGAAAATCTCTCCATGGCCCCCTTGGAAGGATCATTTAACTTGATGGTGGGGGGAGGTAGTGGGCCTGGGCAAACGGGCTTGGGTGTCCCGATCGTCAGCGTGGTGCGTGACTGAGCACACGCGGAGGAATGGGTGGGCCTCATCTTGGACGCGGTAGTACATAAGCGTGGAGTGTGTCAGTGGCCAGGTGAGAGCGCATATTCTGAGACTTGAACAAAGAAAGCCTTGGGGACAGAAGGGACCAGAGAAGATCAAGTGACCTTAAAGAAGGCAGGAGAACACACTGGACACTGAAAGAAGTGCTGTGCAGTTTACATTGATACGTTGTTCAGAAATAATGTGGTTTTCAAATTTTTCTTTATTTAGAATTTTTTAGTGTCATATGACTTAAATGAAACCTGGCGATTATTTATGAGAATCTGTGTAGTTTGTGGTAGATTATTAATTTCTGAAGAGGAAATGTTTACGGATTGATTTCTTTGATTTTCTTTTTCATGTAGACATTATGAACTTTAAGTTTCATTAGGTTTAGTTTTATGAGCTATCTAATGAAAATGAAAAGTTACACATAATTTCTGAACAAAATCTCAAAATTATAGTAAAAATTTCAGTCTTCTAACTAAATAAATGGATTAAACATAAATCAAAAAGGATATGAATATGTTTTATTAATGCTCTTTTCCTTTAGGAACATGTCTTCTGGGTGGTGTCTTTAAACACACTGTTCATTCTTGTTTTTGGTAAGTGGCGTTTATGCTTTTATTTATGGTATTATGGTAGGAGTTTAATTTTCTAGGAGTCTTGTTACAAGTTTTGTTTTGTTTTTAAGCTTAGGAATATATGAAACAGTTTTAGACAGTCATCTGGTATAGGAAGAACCCAGGTATACAGTTACTTTCTTTCCTAAGCAACATTGACTACAGTTATTTACCAACTTTGCTTCTGTTGGGCACTTCTGTCTCTCTTTGTAGAAGCCAGTTTTAGACTGACTTGAGGATATATAATATTCCACATCTGGAATTAATTTTGTGCTGATTATCTGTGTGTTCTTCCCTATGGCAGAAGATCTTGTTTTCATCTGTTAAAATCCTGACCAAGGCCTTACCAGAGACCTTGGCTCGGGATCTGTCGCAGAGATGGATATAGGCTTGTGGAAAGTGTAATTCCCTTCAGAACCAGATTCCAGCAAAGTTTACTTCCAAACACTTTTAACAACTGTAGCTGTGCGGATTCTGTGACAACACTAAGAGTCCCTCCCATTGGGAGTCATGAGAGTAAGGAAGGCAGGGTTGAGATATAGCTGACAGGTTTTTCTGCTTTGGGGAAAGGTAAGGGAAACAGTTGAGTAAACCAAGGTTTTAGAATTCAGTTCCTCATGGTGGAGTCTGATAGAATTGGGTTATTGTTAGACTGTACTATTGGTGTCTCATAGGGAGACCTCAGGCTGCAAATCTCTGTATAGGGAATATCTTTGAGAAATTCCTTCCTTAGTGCATATGAGTTACTCCTAAGAAGGAGGAATATTTTCCAAGTTTCTTCCACTAAATTCCAAGTTATTTGCTCTGTGTTAGGGACTAGAAAGCAGTGTTTTCATCAGGAAACAGTTGTCTTCAATAGGAAGCCATATGGTCAAAAAAGACACTGAATAAGTAGATCAAGGATGAGACAAAAAAATTGTTTTCTGAGTATTATCTGTAAAAGAGCAAAAGAAATTTATCTGTATCTTGTTGAAACATAGTATCTTTTAAAAGTTCCATTCATTCTTAATTTTAAGTAGATATTTAAGATGGTGCAAATTAACAGGAAGCCCACTCTTTGTTGTTTTCCCTTGCATATGGGGGTGAAAATGTGTCTGCAGATTATTCTGCATTTATTTCTCATTATGTAAATTAATTGGTATATAGAGAGTGTGAAACTCTTTTGATCTTGACCAAATTTTCTTTGAGAGGAAAAAATCTATATAGACTTTAGTCTTTGTTCTTGCAAGAAAAGCTTAGTGCTAAATTAATGTTTAAAGGAACAAGTCACCTTTAAAGCATGAAGTATAGAAATAAGAACTCTTGTTTATATAAAGCAAATCTCAACTAAGTAAATGTTTTTCTAATCCAACTTCCTAAGCTTATACTGTGAAAAAAAATTTTTTTGTCTTAGTATACACATTATACTTAAGATCTTTTGAAATGAAACAAGAAGTTGTCCTCTATTTAGGAATATGCTTTTCCTTTTCGATGAGCATAGTCATTGGGATTAAGCAACACTCTTGTTTCTTTCTGACTTGGGTTGCTTTACTGCAGTTCCCACTGGCATTTTTGGACCTTTGTGGTCATGTATTATATACTTTGCAGAAATAAAACCTTGCAGTGCCGCTGTCTCAGTAGAAGGGAACAGTCCTAAGAAACTGATCTTAATTTCAGGGTACCTATCTAGTAGTTTCTGCGTAATGGGGTAGAAATTGATTGTTAAAATTGGTGCTTTAGGTTAATATTTATATATATAAATAGAGTTGAAATTTGAAAGTTTGCCTTTCCCAGGGGCCTGCTTGAGTCGTCCTCAGAGTTGGGTGTGAGAATAAAATAGGAAAAATTCTGCATATAGTTATTTCGCACGCTTTAAAATTTTCTTGTGCTTTATAATCCACATAATATATTAATAAAATAGTATATGTGTGTAATTTATAAAGAAATTTAAGTGTATTGGGAATACCTGTTAAAATTTCTACTTACTAATACTTGGTCAAAAAGGTTTGGCAGCCAGATCCCTATAGATTCACTCTGACTTTTGTCTTTATGATTGAGTCTCCCTCTCCCCTTTCCTAATAATCTATACTGTTCAATTATTTTTGCCATAAAAAAAAAGATAATTAAATTTTATTACTGAGAATGAATTACAGTTATATTAACATGGCAAGAAAGACTTGAGGAAAAGAGACTATCAAAATTCTTAATATGAAAATTTTAAGGCTGTTTTCTTTTTTTTTAAAACATCTTTATTGGAGTATAATTGGTTTACATTGCTGTGTTAGTTTCTGCTGTATAACAAAGTGAATCAGCTATACATATACGTATATCCCCATATCCCCTCCCTCTTGCATCTCCCTCCCACCCTCCCTATCCCACCCCTCTAGGTGGACACAAAGCACTGAGCTGATCTCCCTCTGCTATGTGGCTGCTTCCCACTAGCTATCTATTTTACATTTGGTAGTGTATTTATGTCCATGCCACTCCCTCACTTCGTTCCAGCTTACCCTTCCCCCTCCCCGTGTCCTCAAGTCTATTCTCTACATCTGCGTCTTTATTCCTGTCTTAAGGCTATTTTCTTATTTAACCAGAATATCATCACACTTTACAAAATTACCAGAATTTAATATTACCTAATAATAGATCATATTAAAAATTTTAGATTGTCTCCTTAAATATCATTTTATAGTTGCTTTATTTGAATGAGAATTCAAATAAGGTCTACCTGTTACCTTTTTTTTTCAGTTTTGGACAAAAAAAATTTCATTAAATTGTGCTAAAGTTCTTCTATTTTTAAGACATAGCTGAGAATAGTCAAGGAGATTTTGAAAGAAGTATATTGAGGGAGGTTTACCTTACCCAGATATTGAAATTTTTTTAAACCTACAGTAATTAAAAAAATTTTTTTATTGTTTTACAATTTTTAAAGGTTACTTTCCATTTACAGTTATTACAAAATATTGGCTGTATTCCCCTTGTTGTACAGTACATCCGTGAGCCTGTCTTACACCCGGTAGTTTACTGTTACTTTTGGTTGTTAAATCTTAAGTTTTTCTGATCTAGAATATTTTTTATTTGCTCCCCTCATCTACCCCCACCCTATTTTGCCATTGATTTGTTGATGGCACTAGGTCAGCTCTCTTCTACATGTCTCACTTTCTACTATCTTCCGATGACTTCCTGTTGATTCTGCTACCTTGTTCCTTTGTCTCCGTATTTCCTTTAAACTGGAAGTTAAATCTGAGGCCTGATTAGATTCAGGTTCAGTAGTTCTGGGACAAAATTTTCACTGGTCATGCTATGCCTATTACTATGACGTATCAGGAGGTACGTGATGTCTGGTTATCCACCTTTGTCTGTGGTTCAGGTGATAGTATCTTGAAGCCTCTATTGTTAGGTTTCATTTTTCCTTTAAACATCAGAAAGTAATCTGTGGGAGGTGGTATTTTAGTATTATGCAAATATCTAGTGTTCCATCAACATTTTACCAAATATGTTTATTATCCATTGATACTTGCCTGAATTAATTTATTTTTATTAGGCATTACAGAATGGTGATTTTCAAATTCTGTCATTTTTATGCATTTATTGGCTGGCTTTTCTGTAAAGAAGAGCTTGATCTTATCAGCTAGAACTATTTAGTTAACCTGAATTTGTTTGTTTGGAAGAAGCAGGACAGATGTGCAGTTCTTTTCCTTTAATTATTAGTTTTCAGGATAAGGAATTGATGTTATAACTACTTCCCTTAGTGATAAGTGTTTCCTATTATGTTGCTTTTTTCCTTTTGTGGTTTTCGTTTCTGGCTTTCCCTTTTTTGAGTATTATGAACTCATGAATTTGTATGTATTCAGTGTGTTTTCATCAGTTTTGGTTTTTTTTGTTTTTTGGATGCTCATATCATCTTCACTGTATGTATTCAGTGTGTTTTCATCAGTTTTGGTTTTGTTTTTTTTTTTTGGATGCTCATATCGTCTTCTCTTCTCACAGGCCTGTGAGTCTGTTTTCACAATAGTTCTTGTGTCCTTTCACCATGAGTGTATTAGGAGCTTGGTAACTTTTTTGTTCTCTGGTTGTAGAGAATGTCACAGACAGTACATTTTTGGTTCTGGGATCTTCCATTTCTCCAAGAAGCCTTTGTTCCTTTTAGTGGGGTTGGTAGTAGGACTGTTCGTTGTTTTGATTTTGAAGTTTTCATTGAGTTTTCCCCCCCTTTTAGCATTTTGCCCTTACCACATTGGCCACTTCTCCCTTGTTGGTTTGGGATTTGAAGAACACGTGAGTATGATACTTTTGCAAACTTAATTTTATTAATTACCCCAAATTTGATATATGTTGACTAAGTAATAATATTTTAAAGAGTTACTTCAGTCTGCCTTATACGAAGGAATAGTTTTCCAACACCATCTCGTTCACCTCTTCTAAGCCAGAAGTGGCCTAAGACGTAGTAGGACGTGTTGCCAGCTGTGGAAGATGTTCTCTGAGCCCCATGATGCACTGTCTTCCTTCCCGTTGGGCAGGCCAGAGACATACTGTGGGAAAGTTTTCTTACAGGCTGATTTTTGACCTGCTCCGTTAGCCTGTGTGCTCCTTTCTCTCCCTTTTCCCTAGTTGCCCCATAGTGAATTCAGAAAGGTAATGATATATTAATCAATTTTTTAAAATGCTGATCTGTGTTGGAATGATGGACTGTGGTACTTTCTAAAGAAATTTGCTTTAATTTTGACATTTTATTGCTGTTTTTCAGAATTAGATAAATATTTGGATGGACAACTACTACTATTCTGGGGGGTCCCCAGAAAGATTTAGTCTTTTAAGAAAAGCTGACATAGCTGGAATATTCTGGGCAATTTGTATATGTGAATCCTGAGAGATCACATTCTGAAGTTTCTGAAATGGCAAAGAGACATGTTCTGATATTGAATACAGCTCTCCAAATTCTCACTAGTTGAATGCAAGAACTTGGGCAGTTCAGATAAATGCTTTGATAAATGTTGACTTTGTTAAACTATCACCACTTGCTACCTGAAATTCAGGAACCAAAAGGTGATGGTATCTTGGGCAGTATATGTCACTATCCAAACTCTTAACTCTTTGTAAGTTGATAATGAAACAGATTTGGCGAGCAGGGGAACCTGAAACATTGTGGTTAGGAGATAGGGTGGCTAAGATGTACCTGGCCAGAGGACGGCTTGGGCACTGTGCTGCTGTTCTCAGCGCTCAGCCTTTAGCAGGTCCGCTTCAGAAGGGGCTGGAGTGCAGACGGTTACAACTTTTCTCTTATTTTTGTAAAATTTAATTCACTCTACTCTTATTATTTTGTCTGCTTGAGTAAAGTGTTATTCTTTCATTTTTCCTCATCTTTTCGTAATAAATGGCAGTCCATGGGAGAATCTGGTTTGCAGAGGTGTCATCCAGAGGGGATTTTATAGTTGTTTTTTAGTTACAAATTCCTGAGATAGTTCACATTTAGTCTACTTGGATTGTTTAATAAACTGGGGTGTAGGCCATGTGGTGAAATTACATTTTGTTTATTTATTTTCTTATTTCTAGGTCCAAGCATCCCATTTTGAAGGCCTAATCACGACCATAGTTGGGTATATACTTCTAGCAATAACACTGATAATTTGTCATGTATCCTTTAATGAACCAACTTAGTGTTCAGTAATGTTATTATGCTTACCCAAAGGTTGTTCTTATTAATGACAAAACTATTTCTCTCCACTTGTCCTTTTAGTAGAAGTTGTAGGTATTTGTAGTGAGGATGAGAGCTGAAAAAATATGGAATAAATAAATTCTGTCTGTCAAATAATACTAACTGTTACCTAAATAGTTACCTGTTTCACTGTATCTTTTTTTAATTAAAAAAAATTTTTTATTGAAGTATAGTTGATTTACAATGTTGTGTTCATTTCTGCTGTACAGCAGAGTGATTCAGTTATACATATATATACATTCTTTTTTTTAATATTCTTTTCCATTATGGTTTATCATAGGATATTGAATATGTTTCTCTGTGCTATATACAGTAGGACCTTGTTGTTTTTCTGTATCTTTCTTTAAATGTTCAGGTTTTCCTTGACTACATGCTGTAGGGCTTGGCAACTCTTGTTAAATTTCATAGGTCTCGTCGCTTGCTGGGAGTCTGCTATATTGTTGTGAAGGTAATTCCTGTTATAACTTAAGACTGGAAACGATTTCTCCCCATTTGGGTGATATTGATGACCTTTGTTTTTACTTAAGGTCTCTTTGTTAGTGGTGGTAGAAATTGGAGTGTTCCCTCTCATTTGCGGCTGGTGGCTGGATATCTGTTCCCTGGTGAGTTTATTATTCATTGTCATACAGTCTAATAATTTAAAGGCTTTTAAAAAAGTGGTCTTTAGGGTGGGTTCCTTTAATGTAAAGTCAATATTTGATAATAGTTTGTTTTTTCTGAGAATGTATCATTGTAGAGTCTTAATGTTGCAAATTTTTCCTGAGTACCTGATTTTTGTGAGGCTCTGTGCACATTTCTGATGTTAGAGTATTTTGACTGGAACCTTCCTGATAACCAGTGGAGAGTTCTCTTCCTCGTTTAACTCTTTTGAGTTTTATGAAGATGCCAAGACGTTGTGTATAAAAAGAGTAATTCGAGGGAGGTCCTGGTGGTCTACTGGTTAGGACTGGGTGCTTTCACTGTTGTGGCCTGAGTTCAGTCCTTGGTCGGGGAACTCCCGCAGGCAGCACCATGCGGTGCAAAAAAAACCGAAAAAGAGTAATCTGAAAAGAAGACTGCCTTTGTAGTAATTAATTCAACCTAACCATTTGTTTTAACTATGGTGTTCAGTCTTGATTAAAATCTTTAATGACTGTCAGTGAGCATCAGTTTTTTCTTTTCTTTTTTAATTTATTTAATTTATTTATTTATTTTTGGCTGCATTGGGTCTTCATTGCTGCGTGTGGGCTTTTCTCTCGTTGCAGAGAGTGATGCTACTCTTGGTTGTGGTGCACGGGTTTCTCATTGTGGTGGCTTCTCTTGTTGCGCAGCACGGGCTCTAGGCCCGTGGGCTTCAGTAGTTGTGGCACGCGGACTCAGTAGTTGTGGCACGCGGGCTCAGTAGTTGCAGAGCACAGGCTCCGTCCATAGTTGCGGCGCACGGGTTTAGTTACTCCGTGGCATGTGGGATCTTCCCGGACCAGGGATCGAACCTGTGTCCCCTGCATTGGCAGGCGGATTCTTAACCACTGTGCCACCAGGGAAGTCCAGTTTTTTACTTTTCAAAAAAATTTGAATGTAGAAAAGCTGCCTTTGGTTCTGAGATAACATTTTCTCCCATACCTTTGTATTAAAACTTGTCATGAATTCAGACCTGTAACCAAGAAAGGAAAGTATTATGTTAACCAAAAATGGTTCTTTCACAATAGCAATATTGGTAAAGTTCTTATTCACCAACTGGTTTATCAGTATTGCCTCTGTAAAATTTCTGAAGTGTCATATACATCTTTGAAATGGTATCCAACCTATATCATTTGTATTTCTGTGATACCATGAAATGGCTTTAAGAGAACTGTAATTCTAGAAACATCAGAACCTACATGCATAGTGATTCATTCACTTGCTAGAATATGAAGATATTAATTCAGCAGATGTAAGCAGTCTCTCACGTGTACTGTTTTGATTTAGGAAATGTTTGATGCTACTCTGAAAGATCGAGAACTGAGCTTTCAGTCGGCTCCAGGTACTACCATGTTTCTGCATTGGCTGGTGGGAATGGTATATGTGTTCTACTTTGCCTCCTTCATTCTGTTACTGAGAGAGGTAAGTTCTACAGGGAAGTTGCAACACTGTACATTTATGAAAAGGACTTTTGCCTTAAGCACAAGTCATGCCTTAAAGGCTATGATGATTTCCTAGCTAAATCATTTTCTCTGTTATTTTATTCTAAGAGGGAACAGCTAATAGCCTAGTTTGGCTCAATTGCTTTAAAATGTTTTTTAGTAATTTGTCTCAAAAATTGACAAGTTTTATTACTTCTGTCTAATTAGTTTTGAGTTTGAAAGATGAATAGACTGAGGGATAAAAATTAAATAAAAACACTTGTTTTACTTGGTATATATTTTCACCATCCTCAAATACAGATTCTTGGAACTTTATGTGATGTGAGCCTGTCTTGGACTTCATTCAGGGACATTTAATGCTGGAAATACCCAAAGGGTATGGTTTTGCAGGATCAAATATGTAAAATGGTCTTGAAGCAGACACCTAAAGTATAGAATTATAGTGAGGGTCCTTTATGATTCTGGTTCACTCACCAGATGGGTACTTTTACTAATCCTGTTTTCAGAATACAGTCCTTACTGATTTGGGGGCAGTGAAAACAGGGTCAGTATTTGACTAGTATACATCTCATGCTTAGTCATCTGGTGCAAAATGAAGTATAAAACTTGAGTAATTCTGATAAGTGTACTTTCCTCTGTGCATTCTTTCCCCAAATAGTACTGCATGCTCACTCTATGCCAAACACTGTGCTGTATGCTGGGGTGATAGTGAGAAACAGAGACACAATCTCCACTGTCCTTGATTTTTGCATCCTGGGAAGGGATACAGCCATGGAACAAGGCAGCTTACTCCATTGAGAGTGGTGATGGAGATGTGCAGGGCCTAAAGGAGCAGGCTGACGACTAATCCAGTGTGAATGGAATACAGAAGCACAAAGGCTTAATGCAGTTCTTGGTTACTTTGCTCTTTGAGAGATTTGAGGAGTTGGGGATGAGCCTGGGGGCCAAAATATTCTCCTGAATCATATAGTATAAGTTCAGTAAATTCTGTTTGCAAACAAAGCTTATATCCTTGTTTTGAAATTAGTGATTGAGACTACATTAATAATGTGTTTTTTAAATTGTAATTATACCTGACCTCTAAATTGTATTGTTCAGTGATTAAGTATTTTATACTGAATGTTTTCATTTTATCAGTGTGGTGGTTTTTTGTTGATACAGAATCCTAGTATTTTAGAGTTAGATTGAACCTTAAAGGTCACATAAGAACCCCTTTGTTTGGAAGGTGAAGAAATAGAATTTGGGCAGATGAGATGCTTTATACAGGGTGGCTCAGTGAGTGTGAGCCACCCAGAACTAATCCCCAGACCCATTCATTGCCCATTACCCATAGCCTCTAGGATTGATGATTCCTACTGAGCAAGGGGAAAAGATGTAGATGGTAAAATGAAGATACTGAGAAACTGAAGGTTTTTTAATTAATATAACTCTTTTCGGGAAGTGTGAGACTGAAATCACATCTTCTGTTTAGTACACTTATAAATTGTAACCTAATCCTTTCCAGATTATACAATATAGTGATAATTTTTATAAAAATACTTATTTTTCGAGACTTCCCTGGCGGTCCAGTGGTTAAGACTCTGTGCTGCCACTGCAGGAGGCATAGGTTCGATCCCTGATGAGGGAACTAAGATCCCTCTTGCCACGTGGCGAGGCCAAAAAACCAAACAAACAAACAAACAAAACTTATTTTTCATCTTGGAGACCTAGATTTCTTGACAAATTGTACTTAAATTTTTCCACTGAATGATTAAAAGCATCAAAGGACATCAAACACAGGATAGTTTTAATAAAGATTCTGATTTAGGAACTTCTTTTCCCAGGAAAACTATATGAATTTTCTAGGGCCCATTTTATAAGATGCCAAAATAATTTTAAGAGCTTATTTCTCTATTAATGTTTTAGCTCATATACAGAGCTTGAAGACATTGGTAAGTATTTATAGCATTTAAAATATATTTGCAGGTACTTCGACCTGGTGTCTTATGGTTTTTAAGGAATTTGAATGATCCAGATTTTAATCCAGTACAAGAAATGATTCACTTGCCTATTTATAGGCATCTCCGAAGATTTATTTTGTCAGTGGTAAGCATACTTTTTTATTGTTTTTGAAGTAAAATGGGCTACCCTTTAGATTTTTTTTTTTTTTTGGTCGGGAGGACTGGTAGAGTGGATTGAATTAAGTTTATCAAAGCCTGTGGAAGTTGGTTAGCAAATAGCTGTTTTATTGGTTACTTTGATAAAAATAAAATGTTAGTAGACAAAAATGCCTTTTGGTTCTTTAGTAGTATAATTGATTGCCAAATTATGGGTCTCTGAATTACATTTAATTTGCATTGAAGCAATGGAGACTTGTTAATAGCTTCTAAATTAAACTCTTAACAGAAGCCTGGAAGAAGAAATTACCTAGTCTAAGTTTTTCCAAGATAAAATTCTAAAAGCAATGATGTGTGTCCTTTGGAAACTTTTGTAGCCATTAGTATGGGTCATGTCTTATTGTTCCAGGTGGTTTATTAAGATGCAGGCAATTTTGATCCTTCATTATGAGTTTCTAGCTCTCTTTTCACATACCATGCAGTGATTATCCTTTGTGGCTCCTGTCTGAGCCTTCGTGTCCTAGAGAGAGAGAGGAGCAGCTGTCCCAGGAATGCAGTCTCCGCATAGAGTGAGCCAAGTATAGTGTGCTGAACGAGAGCACTCAGCGGCCTGGGCGCATGTAGCCTTGGATTGTGTGTTGGATGAGCGCGTTCAAAAGTCTGCCTGTCTCTCAGGCTGACAGTGATTGCAGTGGCGCCTGCCCTTTTTCTTGCTGCAGATTGTCTTCGGCTCCATTGTACTCCTGATGCTTTGGCTGCCTATACGGATAATTAAGAGTCTGCTGCCTAATTTTCTTCCCTACAATGTCATGCTCTATAGGTAAGTTGTTGCAATTCAGAAGCTTTACTAATTTAGCTCTGGTAGGGATTTGATATTCAGAGTACATTTATTTAAAACATTCATTTCTTATAGACATTAGAAATCATCTGATAACTAAATTTTGCCATGCTCTAAATCACATAAATGTTAGTTTAGCAGTTCCATGTTCCAAAGAAGGACTGACTTTTCTGCAACTGAAGTGTGCCTTTGTTTAGCATTGAAATGTTTAACATTCCTAATGAGAGATACCTAGTAGCATCATCTTTGTATGAAAAGCACATCATAAGTAATGTAGCCATAGATATACATCTAATTATAGATTAAAATAGGCTATATGGCTTATAAATGGAAAATCTTTTTTTGATTTAAAGACTTAAGTAACCTGGAAACCTAGTCTCCACCATTCCTCCTATAATCCCTTTTTCAGTGATTTGCCTCATCCCTTCCAGTCACCTAAATATGCCAGGCAAATTGGATTTCTTCCTCAAATGTACTTGTAATTAGTCTTTAAATCTTGTCAGTTCTAATTCTGTACAGTCTCTTATCTAATTCAACGTGATTTACCACTTAATACCTTAGTTTAGGCCTTCCTGTTTTTTTCCCATTTAGAATCCATCCTTAACACACCTGTCTCTTCCTCCATAATGTACACGATAATATCTGGGTCATTTCCAATGACATCCAAGGCTCGGCATCTCACACTGCCTTTCGAGCATCTTGTCCAGCATTATCTGACTTGAATTCTCCTCTCCAGCCACGCTCAGCCTCCACTGAGTCTCCCCATAAATGCCTAGCTGCTCCTGGTCTTTCCCTCTCTGTTTGGAATGACCTTCTTCCCCATGTTTGCCTGGCATGCTTCTGCTGTCTTCCGTCAAAATCCAAATCGAGGTTTTATTCTCTCAGTTTTTCCCTACCTAGAGAAAGTCGGTTCTCCCTCCTTATGTACTTGGGTTGTCACAGTGAGAACCAGGAAGCACAGTTTCTGGCTTTATATATTGTTGGAGTAGACCCATTTTTTGGTAGTTCTTTATACCTAGAATTTTAGCTAAGTTTTTGTAGCAGTGTTTAGTCTGTTCTTCCATTTGGCAAAATTGAGGGCCCATTATATAACAGGTTCTTTTCTGTGTACAAGGGATTAACAGTGAACAAAACAGAATCAAGAAAAATCTGTGCCCTTGTGGAGCTTATATTTCAGTTGGGGAGACGCCAATAAAATAGATAAAATACATAATATGTCAAAGAGTCATAAGTGCTATGGGAAAAAAACGAAGCAAGGAAGTGACTAGTGAGGACCTGAGGAGGTGACAGGTGAGGAAGGCCCTGAAGGAGGAGGGGATGAGGGAGTGAGCCGTGTAAATCCCTGAAGGCAGAGTGTCCTTGCAGGGGAGGCGGGCACATGCAGTGGCCTGAGGTCCATTGAGGAGCAGCAGGGAGACCAGTTTGGCTGCAGTAAATGAAGGAGGAAAGTGGTTGGCTGTGGGGTCAGAGAGGTCATGGAAAGCCAGGTCCTAGAGAGCCTTGTAAGCCATTGTAAGTAAGCACTTTGGCTTTAACTTGAGTGATTTGGGGGGTTCTTGGAAAGGTTGAGCAGAGGAGTGGTCTGACAGAGGTTTCACAGGGATCGCTCTGGAGGCTATGACAAGAGCCAGGGTTGGGATGGCCAGGGCCGGAGCAGGAGGGCAGCTAGGGGTAATGCCGTGATCCCCGTGGGAGGCGAGGGTGGCTGAGATGGAGGAAGTGGCAGTGGAGGTCATGAGAAGTGGTTAGATTCAGGGTATTAGGGTACAGTCAGTAGGCTTCTCTGACTTGTTTGAATGTGGGGTGAAGAAAGGCAGTCAAGGATCTAGTATCTGTCCTGAGCACCTGGAAGGATGGTGTTGCCATTTACTAGGATGAGGAAGATTGTGGAACAGCAGGATTTAAGGGGAAGAGTGGGAATTTGATATTGAACATGATCGATTTAAGATGTGTGTACTGTGAAACATTGAGTTGGTACTTTGGATGTATAAGTTAGGAATTAGAGAATATGTCTGAGCAGTATATACAAATTTACAGAAAGGTGCTATTCGAAGCTACAGGAGGTCGCATTCAGCGACCTTGGAAAGGTGTTGGAAAGGTGTTCATGGAGAAAGTGTTTTGAGGAGCAATGAGCGACCAGTTGTGTAATACGCTACTAATACAGCACATGAGGTGAGGACCAAGACCTGACCGTCACTTTAACAACACGAAGGTCATTGGCAACCCTTGTCGGGAACAGTTTTGGTGATGTTTGAGGGATGTTCCTTGTTCTTCAGGGAAGAATGGATATGAGGTGATAAAGACAGTGAGTTCATTTGACTCTTCAAGGAGTTTTGCTGTCATGCCATTAAATGTCTAATATGATACAGTTATAAGGGAAAATCGAATTCACATTGTAAATTATGGCTTTTCGTAACTCTCAGTGATGCTCCAGTGAGTGAACTGTCCCTTGAGCTGCTTCTGCTTCAAGTTGTCTTACCAGCGTTACTTGAACAGGGACACACGCGGCAGTGGCTGAAGGGACTGGTGCGAGCGTGGACTGTTACTGCTGGATACTTGCTGTAAGTACAGGCAGGTGAATCGTACGTGTGTCATTTGTGTCAGTTTAATAACCTTTCTGAAAAAGTATGCCCCACTCAGGAAAAGTTAGTTTTAATAAGAGACAATTTAGTGTTATCTGCAGGTGTATTGTTTAAAGCTTATTAAAGTTTTAAATTTTTCTTATTTTTCTAATCATTGTGTATCCTTTTATGGAGAAATGTGTACATGTTTTTACCCTCTCACAGAGGGTTGCTGCTGGCCCAGCTTCTTTCATTTCATTACACAGGTAAAAATGAAATACTTTTCAGTGCATTAAAAACAAACCAAGTTACCCTTATTTTAGAAGTCCTAGCCTGATAAGTGAGCTCTTCTCAGATTTGCTTTCTCAGTCATTTAGTCAGCATGATGCATTTATGTTTTTTCAAGCTTCATATACTATATACTTATTTAGAAGTTTAATCTCGGTAGTTTAAACATTTTTTCAGAAAATATGTGGCATCCTGTAGATACCTTAATGTGAAATATAGGCATACTTTCTTTTATTGTGCTTCACAGATACTGTATTTTTTACAAATTGAAGGTTTGTGGCAACCCTGCATTGTCAGATAATTGTTAGCATTTTTTAGCAATAAAGTATTTTTAAATTAAGGCATATACATTGTTTTTAAAGACATAATGCTACTGCACACTTAATAGATGACAGTATAGTATAAACATAACTCTTGTATGCACTCAGAAACCACAAAACTTGATTGCTTTACTGCAATACTCGCTTTATTGCAGTGGTCTGGAACTAGACCCACAGTATCTCCAAGGGATGCCTATATGCATTTGGTGGTATTTGAACGTTTATCCTTCTCTAACCGCTCAATGCCCTACCGTGAGCCCCCTCCTTCCCCCATCTCATTTGTGCCTTAACTGATTTGTGGCTTGATGTTTTAGTTGAGCTGCATGTCACAGCAGACACAGTAGTCATCTACAGAGAAACAACGAAGTTGATAGTTTTTTCCCTAAAATTCTTCACATAGAGTATCTTGGACATTGCACACTTTTTTTTTTTTTCAGTTACTGATTTCTTCTCAGATACTGGCTGAAGAAAACAAAATAGATTGAATGGGTATTCTGTATGTTAATTAAGTTTAGGAAGGTCTAATTTAAAGCACGCAGCAACATTTAGAGCTGATTGAGATAAGAGTAGTGCTGTGCATAGATTCTACTCGTACATTTTCTCCCCTAAGTAATAATTATCAAGAAAGTAAGTCTCGCGTCTGCTGTTTTATTCTGATCTGAGGTGAGCATTTTCACTGATGCAATTTTTACACAGGGATCTTCATTCCTATTTGTTGGGAGACCAGGAAGAAAATGAGAACAGTGCAAACCAACAAGCTAACAATAACCAGCACGCTCGAAATAACAACGCCCTCCCCGTGGTGGGGGAAGGCCTGCATGCAGCCCACCAAGCCATCCTCCAGCAGGGCGGGCCTGTTGGCTTCCAGCCTTACCGCCGGCCCCCGCATTTCCCGCTCAGGGTAGGTGCTGCCCCGACTTAGCAGGGGTCGAGCTTTCCAACTTCTGTTGAGGAGTTTTGCTGCTGTTATCGGCGCTGTTAGTATATGGTCCTCTGTGTAGATGCATCTTGCAGTCTCCTGACAAGAACCCACATTTCAGGCCTTCATTCTGCAACACATAATATATGTAAATGTCGGATAAGCTGATCGAATTTTAGATGTAAGCCGTGGAGTCGGGAGTCCATGTGCTCTTGGTCCCTGCTGTTGGAAAGGAACAAGATAGAAGACCCTAGATCAAATAGGAGTTGCCATTCCTGATTCATTTCACCTGTGTGTCAGGAAGTGGAGTGGGCATTTTAGTGTTTTCCTCTCTCTAATCCTTGTAGTATTAATCCCAGTGCTGCAAGGTATGAGTAGTAATCTCTTGTTTACATCTGATAAAACTGAAGACCAGACTGGCTAAGGAAGTACCTGGCTCAGCAAGATTTACCCCCAAACTCCACAAAACTGTTCCTGTCAGGGGTCACTAGTGACCTTCATGGGGTTAAATTCAATGGTCAGGTGTTAGTCGTCACCTCACTTGCTATATTAGTAGCATGTCATATGATTGCTCACTTCTTGCTCCGCAAAACACTTTTTTGAAAGTTGTTCAGGAAGCTTCGTGGAGGAGTTGATAGCTTTAAGTCTTTAAAGTTTGGGGTCAGGCAGATTAAAAAATGGGAAGTGGCAAGGGCATTCCAGGCCTGTGTCAGGACAAGAGGCAGGTTAGCCATGGTAGGTATGGAACTGCAGGGAGGTGAATGTGTGAAGTGGGGGGTGGGAGGTGCAGGCGAGCTGCAAGAGCTGGGGAGGGAGCTCTCAGAGATGGGGGTGGAGCTGTGAGACTTGAGGCTTTCGGACTGACAAAAGGTATTTTCTAAGCAGAAGGTACTTCTGGCCTACATTAGAGAGAGAATCACTAAGGGGTTTCTCAGGCGGCGAAAGCTGACCAAGGCTCCAGCCCCCTCTTGGAGTGCTGTCGTCAGTGCTTTCCAGTCTTCCTGCTGGAGCTCTGCCCTTTGGGCTTAGTCAGGTCGAGGCAAGCAGCACTCTGTCTTTCTGTCCAGGGTAGCCACTTCCCTCTTGTCTCAGTGTATTTCCTTTTTATCTGCACTTCTCAGTATAGGAGCCACCAGCTATAGCTACAACGGCTGTTTACTTTTAAACTTAATTAAAAATAAATAGTTTGTAAATATGTGGGGTGATGGATGTGTTAATTACCTTGATGGTGGGAATCCCTTCACAGTGTATACATATATCAAATCACATTGAACACTTTAAATATGTTACAATTTTATTTGTCATTTATACCTCAATGAAACTGAAAAAAGAAAAGTAAATTCTACTCAAAGAGCTTTACTCAAAGTAAATAGAATTTAAAATTCCTTTACTCATTCACGGTGACCCCATGTCAAGTGCTTAGTGGCCACTCGTGCCAGTGGCTCCTGTGTCGGGCAGTGCGGGAGTAGACATGTCCATTATCACAGAAAGTTCTAATTGGATAGCACTGTTAGGAAATAAGCTTTCCTTTCATGAGAAGTTGTTTTTGAGAATTTGATAAAAATAAGCAAATATTGTTAGTTTTAATTAATAGTGAGGGAAAATTTAAGCTGATCATGTTTTATTTTTGTGCTCTCTGATTCAAAATATATTGGTACTTGCTGATGTATCTGATTATATGAAAGTGGGCACAGTTTCCTTTCAGCCAAAATTATAGGTAATATTACCTAAAATGAAAATTTCCTTTTTATGTGAAATGGAAGGAATCCTGGAAATACAAATATAGGCAGATTGTTTTTACTGGGAGAATTGTGTTGATTCTTTGAGGGATGTCATAAAATGCATTGAGCACAGATGAATCCTGTTTATGCACTGCTGTGTTTTGCCTTGCAGATATTTTTTTTGATTGTCTTCATGTGTATAACCTTACTGATCGCCAGCCTCATCTGCCTTACTCTACCAGGTATGAGGTTATCCTAGCTCTCTGCTAATGACATCATGAAAAGATGCTTTGTTTTAAAAGGGTATGTCTTGCTGACATGTGATCTTTCATCACATATAAACTTGAAGAAGTTATCCCCTCATTTTTATTGAATATGGGATACTGTCCTATATAGGGCTCTACATTTCATTGGACTCATTTGTATTGGAGCAGAGGGGGACAGAGTCAATATATAATTTATGATTCATTTTTGGAAGTAAAGTACTTGTGGCCACTCATTTTATGTGGACATTTTCTTATTGCAGTATGGGTTCTCAAAAAGTCATCTGTGTGGCTTAAGTCATTTATTTCAAGCCAGTGTTTTGATGTTAATTATGTTTGCCTTCATTGTGTAATTATCTTTCCAATCCACTGCATGCTGTTGCTAGAGACCTTTATGAAGCCAGGCTGTTTCCCTTTATCACCTGGTGATCATAAATACTAATCACTAAATTTCAGCTAAACAGAGTTTCTTCATCTAACAAGTAAGAAGCTGTCGATGAATATAGTAGTTTGTCATCTTCTGCAGAGGTCAGGGGTAATTGGGGGTGGAGTCCAAAGCCAGTGACAAAGTGTCAGAAACAGCTTGCTGCCCCCCGGCCTCCTTAGTTAGTGTTTCTAGCAAGCCAGAAAATTCTGAATCATACTGATATGTTAGCCACTTAAATAATCATTAAGTGGAAGATAGTTTTCAGGTCTTATCAAGCCTGTACATGTTATTGAGTTAGTGTCTTGATTATAGCACTAACTCAGTATAACTTTATAAATCAAATTTGTATTAAATACTTGAGTTTTCCCATGAGGGCTAAGGCTGGGGAAGAGCAACTAGTTAATTTAATTTCAAGTGAGGTTTCTTTTTTTTTTTTTTTTTTTTTTTTTAGAGAAAAGACAGTCTTTCTTTTTTTTTTTTTTTTTTTTTTTTTTTTTTTTTTTTTTTTAAATTATTTATTTATTTATTTATTTTTGGCTGTGTTGGGTCTTCGTTTCTGTGCGAGGGCTTTCTCCAGTTGCGGCAAGCGGGGGCCACTCTTCATCGCGGTGCGCGGGCCTCTCACCATCGCGGCCTCTCTTGTTGCGGAGCACAGGCTCCAGACGCGCAGGCTCAGTAGTTGTGGCTCACGGGCCCAGTTGCTCCGCGGCATGTGGGATCTTCCCAGACCAGGGCTCGAACCCGTGTCCCCTGCATTGGCAGGCAGATTCTCAACCACTGCGCCACCAGGGAAGCCCTCAAGTGAGGTTTCTTAAAAAAAAAAGAATATTTTCTAATTTGTAAGAGTTGTGATTCACCTTAAACTGGTAAAAATAAAGTTGTTTTGTTTTGTTTTTCACTGTTTCTGCACAATGATTTTTGACCGTTAGAACTTTGCTCTTAAGTTCACTACTCAGACCTCAGCTGTTAAAATGACAAAGTCTAGTTAACCATTGGGTGCAGTGTAGTAAACATATTGTTGAGAAACTTAGCTTTTGAACTTTGGACAGCTTTACATTTGTGGTTTTTATGTTCCATTTTCATGTTTTTATCAGAAATATTAAAAAGTTAACAAAAGAAGGAAACTTAGTTTTAGTGCTTGAATTTGGCAATACAAGTACTTTAATTTCATTAAAGATTGTTAAGTAAGTATTTCCCTGTTAATCCAGTCCCAGCATCTAGTGGAAGGAAGGAATGCAGTTATGTTTAATCATAGAAATGCTTTTGTCATAGTACACATTTAAGGTGGTGAGGATGCTGTTTTCCCCATAGGTTACTTTCTTGTAGCTGCATTTTAGCTAACATTAAGTTACTGCAAACTAGAAACTAACCCTGAGCTCTCAAAAACACTTTAGAAGTATGTGAAGTATAGAATGAAAAGCAGCCTTTAAATTTTCTTTTTTTCTATTTTATTTTTGGCTGCGTTGCGTCTTCATTGCTGCGCACAGGCTTTTCTCTGGTTGTGGCGACGGGGAGCTTCTCTTCGTTGCGATGCGCAGGCTGCTAATTGCAGTGGCCTCTCTTGTTGCAGAGCACGGGCTCCAGTAGTTGGTGGTGCACGGGCTTAGTTGCTCCACGGCATGTGGGATCTTCCCGGACCAGGGCTCAAACCCATGTCCCCTGCATTGGCAGGCGGATTCCCAACCACTGCGCCACCAGGGAAGCCCTAAAGTTTTTTGGTTTTTTTTTTCTTTCCTAAATTTTTTAAAACCAACCAAAAAAGAACAACAAAAAACCTTGGAGTAGAAATATATGTATATATAGAATGCTAGACATTTTTACCGAATTTTCAGTGATATTTTGATATCTTTAACATGCACGTGTGTTTATTTCATGTAGATAAATACTTACATGTATTTGTCTTCAGAAAATGAGTTAGCTTCATATCCGAGCTGTTTGTGATTGCAAAGAAGTCTGTAACATTATCAGCATTGTGGTCAAGAGCATGAGCTCTGTCATGTAGACATGAGTTCACATTCAGCCTCCACCCTTCTGTGACCTTGGTTGGGCAAGGTTCTGTTGCTGAGCCTCGGTTTCTTAGTCTTCAGAGTGGAGGCCATTGCTGCTTGCAGGGTTGTTGGGAGGATTAATGAGAAAATGTATGGAACATGTTCAGCACAGCCACTAGCTCCTTTTAGACATTCCAAGATAACAGATAAGTACTGTATTAAGGAGAAAAAGACACCGGAAATGGGGTCTTCCTCTTTTCTCCAGCCGTATTAAGATAAGTAACCATGTAAAGAAAGTTACTATATAAATGATCTTGCCTGATGGTTAGATTTTTGTGGGTACATTGTGGAGTTTATTTGTAATAACTCTTTGTGTGAGGCAGTCCCTTAGACAACTTTCACATGTTTCCTAAGTTTTATTATATTTAGATCTTAATTTTTTTCCTAAGAAAATTAGTGTGGTATTCTTTGTTAATGTGCCCACTTCTGATTAAAATAAACTTAGTTTTCTATCTTAATGAATGACCCAATTGAAAGAAAGTTACTCTAAATTATTTGTAATGTTCCTAAATGTTAAAAGTATTGACAGCACAAATAATAGAAAGTAAATTTTCCATTTTTGCCCTGTTATGTGCATAATGATTTCATTTGATGATACAGACAATAAAAATAACACCCCCCTCAAGTCATTTCAGTCCCCAAAGAACAAGTAATTGGCCTGGCAAGTCAGAATGCATGTCACAGGAGAGCTCATCCCCAGTGACTTACTGTGGTCTGGTTGTATCTTAGTCAAATAATTACATTCTTTTGAATTTGGGGGGTTTTGTTTTTATTTTGTTTGTTGGCTTTTTACAAAGACACTGATATATCAAAATGTGATGTCTTTTTAATAATCACTTAAAATGGCTGAAATTTTTGAAAATACTAGTAGTATGACATTGACATCAAGATTAGAGTTCTCGGGCTTCCCTGGTGGCGCAGTGGTTGAGAATCTGCCTGCTAATGCAGTGGACACGGGTTCGAGCCCTGGTCTGGGAAGATCCCACATGCCACAGAGCAACTAGGCCCGTGAGCCACAACTGCTGAGCCTGCGCGTCTGGAGCCTGTGCTCCGCAACAAGAGAGGCCGCGATAGTGAGAGGCCCGCGCACCTCGATGAAGAGTGGCCCCCCGCTCGCTGCAGCTAGAGGAAGCCCTCGCACAGAAACGAAGACCCAACACAGCCACAAATAAATAAATAAATAAAATTAAAAAAAGAAAAAAAGATTAGAGTTCTCTTTACATGACTACATGTCTCATATATCAGCTTTTCTATTTTCAGTATTTGCTGGCCGTTGGTTAATGTCATTTTGGACGGGGACTGCCAAAATCCATGAGCTCTACACAGCTGCTTGTGGTCTCTATGTTTGCTGGCTAACCATCAGGGCGGTGACGGTGCTGGTGGCATGGATGCCACAGGGACGCAGAGTGATCTTCCAGAAGGTTAAGGAGTGGTCCCTTATGGTAGGTTTTTCTAATGAAGACTGATCTTGTCTGACAGGAGTAGTGAATATTTTTCCAGTAATTTCTTTTAATCTTTTCACTTTTGTTTCTTCACTGTGTTGATAGGGTCAAGAGAGTTGATTTTTTTGAATTAGAAAAGAGTATTCATTTAAGACAGTAGTTTTCTGGTTCATTCTGAGAAACATAGTCAGATGTATTTGAGGGTTAAAAGAAAATCATGCTATTAAATGATCCAGTAAGACCCTTGAGTAATAAGATATTCTGTAGAATTTAGAATCAATTTGTTTAAGTAGAAATTTCCTATAATGCTATTTTTTCTAAAATCTGATTGAAAAAAAATTTTTTAATACATAAACTCTTGACTTCAGGATTAAGTCAGTGTTTTTCATATAAATGGGATTCCTTTAATTATAGTCTATTGTTATTCAAGAATGTCCTGGCTAGTGTGAAAGTATAGTAAGTAATGGCAATTATTACTCTCAATAAAGAACTTAATTGTCACAAAGGTGGGGAAAAAATGTCACTGTAAGATGATTGTCCAGGTGTGGTAATTTACTGATTGATCATAATGTTGGCTATGACTGGTAAATATGTTTAGGTCACTGCTTTATGCCTTTTCATTTGTATAGTCACCTCTGGTTTTGTATCTGAATTTATATCTTGATTTCACTGAAAGTTTAATAGCTGTTTAATATTAGTGTTGAAAGAAAAACATAGGAGATGCATTGTATATTAAGAATGGAGGGATTTGATTGCTGTGTGATCCATAAGATGAGACACTTACCTATATTTAAAATACAGAAACTAACTGGTACCACTTTTCATTTGGTATTCTTCCATATCATATTGCCATGTAAAGAAGTAGGTACTGCGTCTTAATGCACACCATTTTAATCTCTTGCTGTTGAAATGGATGTACTACTCACTGAGGTTACCTTAAGAAAAAGGGACATCAAGGCCACTTTAAAAACTGATTTCTTTGTCAGGATTTCGTAGTGGCTCTTGCATGTTATCTCTTCTCTTTGTGTCTACTTTATTTTCATTTTGCCACTCTGTCCAAATTCTAGAGCTGTGTTAATAGAGTAGCCCTGTGGCTAATGGCTACCATATTGCACAACACAGATACAGGGCATTTCTGTCATCATAGTAAGTTCTGTTGGACTGAGCTGTTCTCAGGGGAGCTAATTTGATCAGCTTGGTTAATTACCTTAACTGGGGTTATGCAGAGCCCTTCAACTATACCAGTCTACCTCAGGGGTCACAGGTCAGCCCGTGGGTGGACCACCACCGAGTCAGGGGCCTGGGACAACCAGTAGCTTTTCATGGACAAACAAAAGCCTACTCCTGAGACTGAGACTGAGAAAAACAGCAAAGCCACCTGATTAATATATGTAATAAAACGAATTTCTATAATTTTGTAGCAACAATGCATAGTAATCTCATGTTTTTGTTATAGCTTGAGTTTTTATAGTTACACATTCAAATTTCATTTAAACATGTAACATAAAATATAAGTTGTTTAAGGTATATATTCGTTCTGTTAGGCATCAGGTCAAAGAAGAAGAGTAAATTTCCACATGAGATAAAGAGCTTGGCTTAAAAGTCGTAGAGTCTCTTCTGACAAGGCTTTTCATTCCCTGATAGATAATGAAGACCGTGATAGTTGCGGTGCTGCTGGCTGGAGTCGTCCCACTTCTTCTGGGGCTTCTGTTTGAGCTGGTTATTGTTGCCCCCCTGAGGGTTCCTTTGGATCAGACTCCTCTGTTTTACCCATGGCAGGTGAGCGTGTGTCTTTTGCTCATGATATTTCTTTATGTATTTGGAATCAGAAAAATTCTTAATTGTTTAAAGTGATTTTAAGCAGTTTGTTTAGGAAGACTCCTTAATTTTTTCTATTGTAGGAACTCTTATAAAATCCATTAGATAATGCATTTTAGCTTCTGAAATATGCAGGTCATGCAACACCTTTAAAATACCTTGCTTTATAGGTTTAAAATGTCACTGTAGGCTTCACCAGTATTTAAAGATACAAACTAACGTGTTGAACTTTTCACTTTTAGTTAGGGTGAGATATCGTGCTCCTTTTGGCTTTGAGACTTGAAGCAATAAGTTACCCTTTTGAAAAATTACAGCATTTTTTCCTACAAAGTCACAGGCTTATTAAAAAGAGCATTCTGAGGAACCTATGCAGGTCACACCAAAGGCCTTAAAATGCTCACGGAAAAAGAAATTCAACTTTTCTGTCATACTTAGATCCTGAAGTTAACGTCATAGACCTCAAGTTTTTAAGAGGTATTAGGGGAAAGAGCTAGGTATTGACTTCAGTCGTTCAAAGGCTTTTCAGCCTTGTTTTAAAAATCTCCTTTTAGTAGATTATGATGAATTTTTCAGAAGTGAAAATTATCCTCTACTTTCCAGATGAAGAACCGCCATAAACTTCATCTAACAGCAAATATTTACTTGAATGCTTTAATGTACATCCAAACCCTGTACTGTATAACTGAGATGGAAATGAGGCTAATGCAGGAACTTCTCGGGGACCTTAAAGGCTGGTGGGAAAGATGGTAGACTGTGCTGTGATTGGGGCAAGCACGAGGAGTGCAGCATCATGTGGGAGAGGTATTTACCCAGCTTAGGGGGCTTCAGGTACGGTCTTCTGTAGGAGATAATGTCTAGGACAGCATAATAAGAGTGCAGAGGAGTGGGTGAGAAAGGAAGAAGTGTACTCCAGGAGGGAGCGAGTGGGCAGACCTTGAAGTGAGACAGAGCATACGATATAGGGGACCTCCTCTCATCCGGTGTGCTCATAGATTAGAATCAGAGTGAACGGGAGCAAGAAAGGGAAATCGTTAAGCATATATGATGCCTTTCTGTAGGAGCTGCATTGCAGTGTAGTCTAATAGCATCAGTGATTGAAGTAAGGCTAATTTTTCACAGAATAATGCCAGCAATAAAGGTAGAAGAATTAACAGAATTAATTAGGAAAGTTACTGTCTTGCAATAATTAACAAAATAATTGATTCTAAGGATTGTCAGTGGATTCTGAACCCATCAGGTGAAAGTTGATGGGTCTTTAGCTACTGTGCTGCGATAGCAAGTTACCTTGCAGCTCCAGCTTACTGGCATAAAACCACCATTTATTTTGTCCACAGAGTCTGTGGATCAGATATTAAGACAGGGTATATTGGCTTGTGTCTGTTTCATGTTATCTGGGGTCTCATCTGGGAAGGCTCAGTGGCTGAGTGTGATTTGACAGCCTTATTAGCTGGCATCATTTGGAGACGTCATCAGTCATGTGTGAGGGTTGGTGCTGGTTATTGGTTGCACCTTATCTGGGCTATTGGCTGGAGCCCCTGGATGTACTTGAGTTTTTTTAGAGCTTGGTAGCCTCAAGGCACTTGGGCTTCTTAGAAACAAGGCAGACACTGCATCACTTTTTATGACCTCTTCTCAGAAGTCCTGCAGCGTTGCTCTTCACTACGTTCTGCTGGGTATGAGCAAGTCACAGGTTGGCCTGGATTTAAGGGAAGGGGATGTAGACCCCTACCACTCCATGGGAGAGGGATTTGCAGTCATGTTTTGATGCCACTACAATGCAGAAGTGGTTGTTTGCATGGTGACAAATTGTCACCTTACAGATTACTTGCTACCTCAAAGGGAAACACAACTTGATAGGGGAGGGGTCAGGCAGATGCTACCGTAACCCAAGTGATCACTGCAGATGTGGCAAACAGATGGTATATGCCTCCTGAGGTTGTGCAGTACACGGCACTGAAAAAGAGCAAAACAGCCCCTGAGGTCCAGGAGCTAGGCCTCCTGCTGAATGTGAACAATTGACGGAACATCAGCATCACACAAGGCCACTCTGTGACCATGATGGATCAAGACAAACTCAAGACCCCTCCATAATCATGTCTGAACGCAGGCAAAACATGAGTATTGACCAAACCACAAAAATGTCCAAACATGCCAGTACCCTGGCTGACATGATTGGCTGCTCCTTTGTTTCCAACTACAGTTTGATTAGCCTCAGCCTGTCCCTTCTTCTGGATAAGATTTATTAAGATACCCAAATATAGATTGCCTGTACTTTCTAAATAGCATCTGGAATAGAGCAAAGCCCTGCTTCCTTAAATCCTCCCCAAATCACCTCACACAAGCCAGGAAACTGTAATAAGCCTTTTCTAACACTTGTACTGAGGGCTCCAACTTCCCCATGCTGTTTGTTCTCCCTCACTGCATTGAGTGTTGATGCAGCTTGTTCACTAACACTTGTGTTCCTGGTGGTCTTGACGGTGCCCAACATTGTGACCTTGGAGAATTATTTGAAATTATTCAGTTTTAAGAGTGCTTATATGTTATGACCCATCAGCTTTCACTTTTCAGAATATCCTGCAAAGAAACATTTACATGTGTGCAGGAGACATGAACAGGGTTGTTCTGCTATTATATAATTTTTTACCATGTCAGAAAAGTTAGAAGCAACCCAGATGTCCATCAATAGAGAATGACTAAATAAAATGTGATATCTTTGCTTTTGAATCCAGTGCAGCAATTAAAAAGAAGGAAGTAGAGCTGTGTGTTTCTTTGCTTGTTTGTATTTTTGTTTTGCTATATGTTTTGATATAGATAGCTCTCAGACGTGTTTTTGAGTAGGGGAAAAACACAAGTTGCAAACAGAATGTGCAGCATGGTATCCTTAGTATTCTGGATAAAATCCCAAAGTTTGAGAGAACAACTTGCGTTTTGTCCATCCCTGACTCTAAGCTGCTTGCCTTTCCTGCGTCAAGTGACTACAGACCTCTGGGAGGCTGGGCTCTTCTTTAATTCTAGCAGAGGAGCTAGTGTGGTATGTCTTTTTTTGTGGGAAAGGACTGGAAAGCAGTGGATCTTGAACGAGCTGGAACCTCAGTGATCTGTGGACCTCCTCAGGTGAACATTAACCTCACTTGGTGCCTTCTGGACTCCCAAAGGTCAAGAGAAAGCTGAGTTGGTGGGTTGAATCTTCCCTGCTTGTGAGCCTGGAAGGATAGAGAAAAAGCAAGGAGGCTTTCTCCATGTTCTTATTTGGGAATTGTTGGCTTGCTATAAACAGAGGTCTAACAGGCTAAAAGATCCTTTTGCAGCCCTTTAGGATATTCTCAATCTGAGCCTCAAACCACATTGAGCCAACAGAGAAAAATAACACATGTTTTATGTAAGGGGGCCCAGCAGCCACAGAAAGGAAGGCCAGGCAGAACCATCAGAACACATGCCCGGTGACGGAGAACGGCTTGCAGAGCCGTGAGCATCCAAGTAGAAGAATAAAAACGCAGGGGTATGTGGGCATGCACGCACAACAGCAGCCGTAAAGCAGAGTGAAATCGTCGGGATGCTACATAGCGTGGATTTCAGACAAATTCAGTAAATGAATTAAAAGATGTGGCTAGTCAGATTGGAGGCCCGGAAGACTGATGCACAGAGCAAAACTGAAGAATAGGAAATTGAGGGGAAAGGAGGAGTCTTGGAAAACATGAGGCAACACTGAAACAAAAGTAGTCGGAGACAACATTGAAACAAAAATAGGAGACGTTTTTAACTGAATTGAAGAAAGAACTGATCTGTAGGTTGAAGGACCTCATCAGGTTTGGTGAAAAGAAAACTGATGAGAAAAACACATATTTGGGCACATCTTGGTAAAATTTCTGAATTAAATCACAAGCTTCAAAAAAAAGCATACTGGCAGTGGACTTTGTAGCACTGAAACCATAAGGTAGAAGGACATTTAGAGACCATTGAGATAAAAGGGACAAAACCCAACCTTCTTATACCTAGAAAAAATGTCATTCAGCCATTCCTCTGTCAGGATGAAGAGTGATGTTTGAGGTTATGCAAGAATTCAGTGCATGCATCAACCTCCCACCCTATTTGAAGATGTTTTGGAAGACCAACCAACCAAACCAGAAAATCGGAACAGAACAGTATGAGCAAAATCCATATAAAACTGATACTACATATTTCCTATGGGACATACATGTATAGACATAGATCAGTGCTTAAGGAAACAAACGTGGAAGGTACATACCAAATGTTAGCAGTGGTTATTGCTGGGAAGGGATCAGGATTTGGGCTGGTGGTCACAGAGGACTCCGGCCTTCTCTGGAAAGGTTTCAGTTTAATGTAAGAATAGATTTAAATGTCACTTGATACTTTTAAAACATACATGTATATATATTTTTTAAGATAAACAGAACAGGTTATGAAGGACGTTGTGTGCCGTGTTCAGGGTTGTAAGCAGGGAGGTCTCCTTAAATGATCTGACTTGCACTTTAAGAGATCACTTGGGCAGTGGGAGTGGTGATCCCTTCGGCCGCCTGGTGGGTAGCGGGGTGGGCAGGCCAGAGGCACAGTGAGGAGCTTGGTGTGACTGGGGAGGTCCTAGTAACAGCTCAGTAGAACTGCGAATGCACCCGGCTAGAAGCGCTCTGAGCCTTCAGGAGCCCAAACCAGTAACGGCCCAAGGACGGTTGGATGAAATAAAATCAGGGCACTATTTTATTTATTTGCTTGTTGAGATCTCCATTAAACACTTTTCTTAGTTCTCTTGGGAAAATAATGTAGATTTTTTTTTTTTTGGAAAGACACAAGAATGAGTTTTGATAGAAACATTGAACTTGAGCTGTTGGGGGAAAAATTCCCTGGATTTTCCAGCGTATTTACTCTTCTGTAAAATTGTTACTAATCCAACAGAACTTTTGTTTTGAAGTTAATAATGCAAGAAAATTGTATAGCCTCTGTGCTGGGTTTATTGCTAAAAACAAACAAAAATCTGTTAAATGATTTTTATTACCCTAGGACTGGGCACTTGGAGTCCTGCATGCCAAAATCATTGCAGCTATAACATTGATGGGTCCTCAGTGGTGGCTGAAAACTGTAATTGAGCAGGTAAGCAAGTTCGGCTTATGGGACTCTTATTTTCCACGTTCCCACTTTCCTAAGTTTTATACATTTTCTTTAATGAGCATATGTAACTTTTTTTTTTTTTTAAGGAGAAAGGCAGTTTACTCTTATCACCATGAATTTTCATCAGCTACTCTTAAAACTTCCCTTATCTGAAAGTTAACCAGTAGCTTAAAGTACCTAGAACCCTGACTAAAGTAAAGGCAAAATTTAGCATATGTGCTTTTTTTTAGAGGAGTTCTGATGAAGGCTTGGTAGTTGGTTTTGTAAGCCTGTAGTAAGGAAAAAGAGTTTATTGTTCAAGGCAATAAATAAAGAAAATGGCAGGAAAAAATAGATTTAAAAAAGCAGAGCTCTTTGGGAATATTTTTAGCTACGTACACCTAAGACAGTTTTGTGTTATGGAGCTATCACAAAATTTGGTCATTGAGGTGATAACCTTGAAAAAGATAGATGGTGCTTCTGTACTTTGATAATAAGGCTAGGAAGTAGGATAATTCATTTTAGGAAGATTTCTTCCAAAGTAACCAACATAGTAGATTTTGGTACTTTTAAGTTTTAGTTACCTAGAGAATGGATTTATGGACAGCCCTCTTGTCCTTAGGGCAGCATCAAATTAATAAGGTGTTACAGTTTTGTAGCACTGAAGGTATACCTCCTTTTGATGTACAGGAAATAAAGACAGTAGTTCTCAGCCCAGTATGCACAAGAAGCTCATCCAGAAATTTCTGTACCTGGAGATTTGTGAGGGTGGGGAGAGCCAGGGAATTGGTGTGTGTTTGCATGCATCTCTCAAGTGCGGGCTGCGTGGCAGCATGTGCATTCACGATAGGAGTACAGACCAATCCAGCCTAGGGTTTCCAGGTGAGACTCTGACCCTTGTGGAGAATTAGCATGTAGTTACAGCTGGGGGCTGTGAAACACTGTTGATCTCTATAATATTTTGCTCTCTGATGCATTCTTTCTCATACACTTGTCTGAGTTTAAGTAAAATGATTGAGAAACACCGGGATGCCTTGCTGCATTAATTTAAATGCATTTGGGTTAAAAGGATTTTGGGGGGTCAGAAGGGGACCTGTGGAGCAGTAAGCCTGTTTGTCATTCACATTGAAATGCTCTGGCCCACTTCCGAGGGACCCGGGGATTGGAGTTGCACCACACTGTGTGACTGGGGGCCAGGAGAGGTTGAAGTGCTGGGGGAAAAACACAAACAACGCTCTGCTGTTTTGTCTCCTTCTGTATACCATCTTTATTTTCCATTATTCCCAAGATTTCCCCACTTCCATCCATTCTTTCCTCTGCAATACTATCCCGTAGAACTTTCTAGATGAGATGAAATATTTTAGAAATTCTTGAATTAAAAAAAAAAAATTCACTGTAGAATTCTTTCATACTAAATTGTTCCATAAAATACCTTTCGATTTGTTGAAATTTGATTTATACAGGCTTTTTAGAAACAATGCTTCCTGTTTATAATGTATTCTTATATTCAGATAAAATGAATGCAATCTTGAGTAGTAACACAGGTCACTCTTACACAATTTATGTATGAAGTTACTTCAAGTTATGTAGTCTTCAACTAATATTATTGGATGCCATCTGGTATCGTATAGCACAAGGCCAGTGTAATTATTATTCTAGATTAGCATCTTATTATTTTATCTCTTAGAAGAGTTAACTGCAAAGTGTAAGGAACACCATACTTATGTTTGTGTTCCAGAATTTGCCTTGACTTCTGAAAAAATAACAAGTTTGAACCTTTTGGGCTGGTAGATCCAGCTCCCTGTGCTTGAATTCAGCAGAGATTGCTCTGTTAACCTGGAGAAATTTGTCTTGTATCCTTATTCTCATTTTTTACCCCTATGTTTCAGGTTTACGCAAATGGCATCCGGAACATTGACCTTCAGTATATCATTCGGAAACTGGCAGCGCCAGTGATCTCTGTGCTCTTGCTTTCCCTGTGTGTACCTTATGTCATCGCGTCCGGCGTCGTTCCTTTACTTGGTGGGTAATGGTGGCTGAGAGCTTGAGAGAGCACCTTTATTCACATCACTACATTCTTGTCACTTACGGTATCAGAGGTTGCCTGGCTCCAAATGCTTTATTGTAAATATAAATGCAGCTAAAACAATGATTTTAAAAGACTGTTTTTCTTAGATTTCACTAGTTAGGGCAAGATGAGGATCATAAAACGCTTTGGTACAGTATTTTTCCCTAGGCAGGTGAGAAAGTATTGACATTTAAAAAATGTCCTTTAGCGTAAAAGAAAAACCAAAGAGGAGATGCTAATTTGTGACACTTTAACATCTAGACATTATCAGCTGTGTACTGAAGAATTCTCACACGACCTTAAAGCCAGCAATATGTTCAGAATTATAAGCACAGAGTTTTCCCCTCCAAATCTTTTGCTTCTGTTGAATTCCTTCTGTCAGTTACTAGCATTATCATCCAACGAGTTGTATAAGTCACAAACCTTGAAGGTCATCCATGTCACCTGAGGCTCTCTGCTTTTCATACTCAGCTGGGTTCCAGGTCCCTCTTATCTGACCTCTGGAACCCATTCTCTCATCTTTGGAGCCCTTGCCCGCAGCTCACGTTGAGATGAACCTCAGCTCTCACCTTAACCTCAACCTCAGCAGCCTCTTGTCTGGTTTCCTTGTTTTGAACTCTCCACCGCTAATTCATTCTCCACACTGCGGCCACAGTGACCTTTCGGAAGAATAAATCTCGCTGTTCTCACCTTTGTGGTGAACATCCTTTTGTTGGTTTCTGTGTGCCTTGAGAACACAGTCCAGCTCCTGGGGTAGCTCGCAAGGCTCCTCCTCTAGCTGGGACTGGCTCCAGCTTGACGGCACTCCTCGCCTCACTCCATTCGTACAGGATGAGTTTCCGTTAAGCGCCCCTCCCCTCTTCTTAGGAAAAGGACATACTTTCACTTCACTGTCATCCTTTATACACTTAGAGTTTTTCTTTTTTGGTTTTCCAGGTGTTACTGCGGAAATGCAAAATTTGGTCCACCGGCGGATTTATCCATTTTTACTGATGGTCGTGGTGTTGATGGGAATCTTGTCCTTCCAGGTCCGCCAGTTTAAGCGCCTTTATGAACATATTAAAAATGACAAGTAAGTCTAGCTTCATTTGTCTAGCTGCTTTTTGTTAAGATGTTTCATTTCTTAATTATTGTGTCTAATGTGATAAATTACAGGAGGGAAAAGTGCTCAGATTCTGGATGTATTTTGAGGTAGAATTCACAGGATTTGCTAACAGATTGGATGTAGAATGTGAAAAAGGGGGTTATCAGGACTTGGTTGGGTCAAGCAACTGGAAATATGGAGTTGTCATTTATGGAGATGAAAAAGACTGGGAGAAACTGGTTTGGGGAGGAAGAGTTTTTAATGTCCATTTGACATAATTTTCAGTCTGTTTTCAAATGTTTAGGTCTGACAATATATTAAATAGTTTTAGATAAAAATAAGAAGCCTGCTTTAGGAATTAGCAGTGCCTGCCTAAGCCCTTCTTGCAGCCAAGGGCCATTGGGTTACTCTGACCATTGCTGAGAGGAGCTGTGAGGTTACTGCAGAAGCGTTGTGGCGCCCTCTGTTTTGAGGAAACTCTGCGACCTGACCTCTGAGAAATTGAGAACAGCCAAGGAAAACACCTTCTGGGGTAGCAGCCATTTGACCCTCCATGTCCTAGTGGAAGGCTGAGTCCTCTTCTGCTTTAATGGCGCCTCACAGAGGAAGTAAGTTTGTAACTACCCATCCTGGTTTGCCCGGGAGAGTCCCAGTTTACACAGGCTGCCTGCGTGTCATTACTAACAGTGCCCCCTTTTACTCGTGAGTGCCGGCTTTGGGCGACAGATTATACAGTCACCTCGTTTACTCTGAGGGCTCTTTAAGAGTAATATTTTTAAGAATGAAATTTACAGAGTGTTCAGTCAGGGCTTCTCCAAAGCACTTACTGATGGTAATAAACACTAGAATGCTTAGGCAGGCAGAGTATTAAGTTCTGTCAACCACGAAAGAATGGGGAGGGGCTTTCAGCGATGAAAGTCAGTTTCCCTCACTTCGCTTGTTTTGGCGGCGCAGTCAGTCCGGCAACAGCGCAAAAGAGACACACCCTTGGGAGCTGCCTGCAGCCCAGTGCACGCTATTGTCTTTCCCCACTGTTGCTTCGTGCAGAAAACCCTTGAACTCGTGCTCGACAGAGGGCATGTCTTGTTCACCGTTATACATCCACAGCATATCTGCCATGGGGCTTGATCCCAAGGAGGTGCCGAGTGTGCGTGTGTGCGTGTGCGCTGGGGGCACGAGAGGCTGCTGGGGTACTAGAACTGGCTATGGGTTCAGAGTCTCGTTTTTCTGCCCCTGAGTTACTTTTCGGTCTGGGGCAAGTTTACCTTGCTTTTCTCTCTGTGTTTGATATCTTGATGTGGTTTGTGATTATGTGTGTGTCAGGTAGTGCCATGTGTACTATCATGTCAGATATTGCTCAGTTGTCATTGTTCAAAGCGTTTACAGAATCCTCACAAGTTGAAAAAACACCGGTTGGTTGGGGGACAGTGGGATAAGGAATGATTAACTTCAGGAAGAGAATCAGGAAGACAGAAAGACAAGGGATGAAACTGAGAGCTCGTGATGAAGAAGCAGTAGGGTTAGTGGAATGTTTTAAGAAGTGAAATGTTAAGCTACTTGGCGTAAACTGCCAGAGTACCTCATGAGACCTGTATGTCGACAGAAAAGTGATAGATGGAAGTTAGGGTGGAGGAAATCACGGTGAAAAATAAAAGTTGCCACACGGAGCCCTCCACACATGCCAGGCCTTTGTTACCGAGGCTTTTGCCTGCTTTCTGTTTCTTACAGCAATCATAGGACTGTTGTTCTCATTTTATTGAAGAGCAAACTGGGCCTCAGAGACCCCAGCTCCCTGGCAGCCCTGTCACATGCTGGCCTCACTCTCCTCCTCTTACTCAGATGTGTAAAGTCCTGCTGGGCACGTCTTGGTCTGCACTGCTGCCCCAAGTGGGTCCCCGTGCCCGCTTGAAACCGTCGCCCACACCGCCCCCGCCCCCCGCAGCTTGTTGCCGGCAGCGTCGTCGCCCACTGTTCCCCCGGGTCAGCCTCCGGGCCCTTCCCTCATGGTCAGCGCGGCCCAGCACTGCTGCTCCCCCAGCTCCTGCTGGCGTCACGGGGACGCCGTGTTCTGGTGGAGGACCTCCCGCCCTGTCGTCCCATCCACAGGCACTTCTGTCTCCGTTTCTGCAGTCCTGCTCCCTTTACCATCACCTCTCATAGGTTAGGAACACTTAATACTCTTTCTTGGACCATAACCTCCTACCTTCTGTCAGTCACTTGCATACAGTCATTTCTGTGCCATCTCCCTTTGACCTCCTTGAAATCTTTGTCCTTTGATTTCTCCTTTTCTTTAAAACTAGAGCTTTTCAGGTTTTACTCTCCTCCCTACCCAGCTTTCTGATTATCATATTTCCAGTCCATTTCTTCAGATCTGTCCACTTACCTGATTTGTAAAATATGATCCATAACAGATAAATCCCCTGAATAAGTTTACTCTACCTTACTACCTCTGGCCTCCAAGAGTCAGTTTATGAGGGCCCCTCACCTGTGGACCAGAGCCTGTACTCCACTGCACAGCATCTGAGGCCTTCTGACCTGTGCTGCTCTCATGTCTTCCCATAAACCCATACCTTTGCTATGAGATGCCTGCTTTTGTGCTGTTTGCCGGTATTCATTCTAGACTCCCGTTCTACCTACCTAACTATTGAAGGGTTTTAAGTGGGAGTGAAGTGATCTGATTTACATTTTTAAAAATGTATCACTGGCTGCTCTAAGGATGAATGTTTCAGTAAGTAAGATCACATAAGAGAGTAACCACCCTGTTTTTAACAACCTAGGTACCTTGTGGGCCAACGCCTCGTGAACTATGAACGGAAATCTGGCAAACAAGGCACATCGCCACCGCCTCCACAGTCGTCCCAAGAATAAAGTGGTTGTCTCAACTACCTTGACCTTCCCCTGCCTTTACGTGTCCTTTTTTGTGGACTTCTCTCTTTGGAGATTTTTCCCAGTGATCTCTCAGCGTTGTTTTTAAGTTAAGGGTGTTTGACTTGGGTTTTCAGCATTCAGCAAGCAGCAGTGCGAGGCTCTGCTGCCCTTCCTGCATCTTCTGACACCATTGCTGTCTGAGGTCTGTGTATGTGTAAATAGAAGCTCCTGGATACCCTGAAACCTTGGATTAAACAGAATGTGCATTGTACATCTTCAAACAAAATGTATATTAATTTATTAAATCTAGTTGTCACTTTATTTTGGACCTGCTGTGATCCTGACAAGAAATGTGCCACAGAGCCATAGTGCAGAGGCAAGACTTTTTAATGACGTCTTTTGGAATGCAATGTCCTGGTGTTCCTAGCAGTTCTTATTAAGTGAACTGTACATTCTGTCTTGGCTGTTCAGACCTTACCAAGAACATAAAAGGAAACAAGTAGAAATCAACAGTGGAGTGTCTGTTGTAAGAAAACATGAACTTTTGCTTCACTGTCAATCGTTTTTGGAAGTTATTTTGTATAACACCAAAGCTGTTGTACATTTTCTACTGCTTGATTTTTTTTCATGTGTCTGTGTTTGTAATATTGTATAGTATCTTGTGCTAGGTGAGGAAATTATTTTTAATTTTGATAATTTAATATTCCTAGTGATCAGCATTGGGAGTTGGGTTTTTGTGCTTGTTAGGGGCATGTCTATACTTAGAGAAAAGAAAAAGTCCAAAAGAAGATTTTTCCTCCAGCCCCCTTTTCCCACACACAGCTGTCTTTTCGTCAGCAGTGGCCAAAAGTCATGCAAGATCATAAATCTTAGAGAATAACATCACCAGTGATACTGCATCTTCCTGGAATAAGGACATACTGAAATGTTTGTCAAATGTAGATGGGGTTTGTGGTCTTAGATTGACAGCATTAGAGAAGACGGGTTAGAACCCCTGGTCCTGCTGGTTAGTGCATCATTGGGTGAGGATTAGGGGCAGTGCATTTCTCCAGAGTTTCCAAAGCTTTTTGTTTACAGAATAAAACTATAAATAAAACCAACTTGATTTTATTTCACCAGAAGGAAGCTGGCTGAGCTGGCCTTTTAACATAGGAGTACAGAATGTATTTCATTGGAAACATGCTGTAAAATCTCAGAAAGCAGAACACTTAGAAACTTGGTTTTCTTTTATAACCAAAGCTTCAAGTTAGAAGTTTAGAGAAATAGAATGGTTGGGCAACGTGATCCAAGTGTTTAATGGTGATGGTATATTGTAAGGGTAGTGTTTGTTTTTGAATGATAACTTAGTTCTCAGAGAAAATGGACAGCATAGATCTTAAGAAACCATAAAAGAATTTCCATATAGTATTAAAACCCATAGGCTTAAATCTGAGGATTTTTAAAATATGAGAGTCAGCCAAACATAAGTTACCAAAATCAAAAGCAACACGTTCTGGTTGTTTTATATTTCAACAATTTTTCCTGAAGTGGTAAGTAAGTACTTTAAAACATCAGTATCAAAAAAAAAAAAGCTCGACATAGGATTCAGTGTTACAGTTTTTGGCACTTTGTAGTAGCCCTTTCTCATATTTGAAATAAGGTCTTTGCTAGCCCTACCTTTACTTAGAAATTTAGTCCTACTGTAAAAATTAGCATTTTAAACATAATGCCACCTGTCATGGTGTATGTCTATATCAATTGTTCTCTTTGGGAGAAAAATAATTTATGAAATTGGGCATATAACTTGATCGTGTTAATTTAAGTTTCTTTTTTAATTTTTCAGAGAATTTGTAGATCTTGATATAAAATTACTGGAACACATTTATCTGTTTTACCAGAAAGAGATCTAGGCAGATATCACAAAAGATTAAAAATTGTTACTCTACAAAATTTTAAGTGAACCTTATCAGATATTTTGTAAAAAAAAACAAAACAAAAAACAACATATAATATACGTGTGTGTGTGTGTGTATATATATATATATGTGTGTGTGTATATATATATATATATATATATATATATATATATATATATATATATATATGTATGTATAAATGGCCAAAAAGTTGCCCTCCATTTCACTGGCAGATAACTTTATCTTGTCTTACTTAAGGATTTCCCCTGGTTTTTCAGTTGTGCTTTGTCCTGTTTTTTTCAATAAGGTGAATACTTTCATAAGGAAAGCATTTGCTGGCATACTATTTACTTGGGTAGCATCAAGATTTTATTATTAACCAACAGTCTTATAAATATTTAAAACTTCTAGTTCAGAAAGTGCTAGTATTGCTGCCCTTCTTCATGTAGAATTAAAAAAAAATAATAGTGTAGTTTTGCTTCATTTTACATTGGGCTAAGACTGTCTTCAAGGAAGGTAATTAGGAAAGAAGACCTTTTTGCTTTATTTTTACTATTTATAAATTGAAGACAAATCAACATTTGGGGTTAGTTTTACATGACCAGTTATCAAATGGTCATAGTATGAAGTATGCAGTTGTTCATTATTAGCAAATTCTGTTTGATTTTTAAACTATTAAGTGCTAATAGTTGAGATGAAAACTGAAGAAAAATGCCAATGTGAAGTTTGTGTATAGCTAGCCTTAAAGAAGCTCCATGTTTTTAGGTGATTTTTTTTTTCCTGTTCTTTGGAGAAACAGTGGAGATTGGACATCTCAATTCCAGATGTAAATGAAAAGTAATTTTTATTTCAACATTTAATATAACTGTTATTACTGTGGATTCTTGTCTTGTGTTTTTTCTTTCCCTTATTCAAGTAATAGAGAAGAACTTTTTCTCAAATGATTTATCTTAGATGATATGTCCTTTCTGTATTGGCAAAATGCTACTATTAAAGTGTAATTCTTGAATTTAGGTTGAATTGATGACTTTTAAGACAAAACAGTGAAGCACTAGACATTTCTACATTGTATTGCGTTTGGACACACACACACACACACACACACACTCAACTCACCCACTCACTCACTCTGAAGAATGTTGCACCAGTATAAGAACACTGGCACTTTTTTAAACGTTGCAAGTGAGCTGCTTACTCTGATTTTCAGGATTGAGTATTTTAAGCTCTCTACTTACTAAGTTTTTTATATTGTAAAATTAAATGATTATGTTTAAAATACTCCTTTAGAATGTTACCTATCAGTTGCCATCAAAAAGAAAACAAATGTCTTACCACAAAGGTATTACTGGAAGCCTCACTTGTGGAGATGCTCTAACTTCCTTGTATCTACTTAATTAACGTGCCCCTCAATCAGATGTTTTCCTTTCAGTCCATTACTGCCCTGTGTCATTTTTTTAATCAATAAAACAGCCATCACGAGTAAGGGCTTCTTTCAGGTAATCCCCAACAATATCTTTGGCATTTAATACAACATAAAGATAAGACAGGATACATCTGTTTTCATTCCCATCTATTTTGTATGAGTGCCTCATTTTGTAGTCATGAAATTAATATAGTACCTTAAATGAAAATGTAATGACCATAAGGCCTAGAAATGACTGTTGTAGAAGCTCAATAAATAGAACATTTACTTAGTTGGGATGTTAGTTTTCTATTAAACACCTTAGATCCCCAGACCAACTTTATGTGTATATATTCTAAAGTGCTCCCTTTTTTATGTGGTTGGTTGTTGCCTTCTGAGTTGAGAGAAAAATTGAATAAAAACGTTAGTTGTAGCCTAGTTTTTTTGGTTTGTTTATTTTTGCTTTGTTGCAAGATTGCTTCAGAATTATGAAATGTGCATTATTAGTTGGCATAGGCAGATAATCCAGATTGTTAAAAGTATAATAATTATGGAAGAAAAAACTCAAGTTACATATGATTATAGCCCCTCCATTCTAAGTAGGAACTTGAAAGTATAGTTGCAGAAGACGCACCTTCCCCCTCTCTCCCTCCATCGTGGTTACAGCCCATCCTCACTGGGAAGAGCGAAGCCCTTCTTTTGCCACAGGCAGTATGCCACCCAGCTCTGCGCCTCCACTGCAAGATCTGAGCATAAAGTTTCACCAGGTTGTCTTTTAGATGGAGATTTGGATAGAGTAAAAGTCCACTTCACATACTGATCATATGTATCAGAGAAGAAGGAAAGGATTGCTTGAGGTTTTTAAAGTGCCCTTTGTGAAGAGATCCTTTTGTTTCTAATTTTTGTTTATAGGTTCAAAGCTTTTTCTGTGATTTTTTAAAAATCAAGTGCATTTTTATTTATTTCAAATGCAGTGGTGGTAGGTGAAATGCTATTTGATCCATAGGGCATGTGTAACCTGTGAAGTTGAACTTCATAGCAAAGGAAATTGTACGGTGAATCTCAGAAAGTGGCCATGAATTCCCTCCTCCCACCGTGCAGTTTGCAGCCACTCTTGTTGGGAACAGAGCCAACATCACGAGTGAAATGAGGGTCTGAGGAGGTGATTTCCCCCCAGCCCCACCCTCATTTTTCTTGGTGTCTCTTTTGTTTCCAGCACTGTACTTGGTACTGTAGTAGAATGAGGTATGGGGTTTGCCTTCAGGGAGCCCAGGTGGAATGGAAAAGAACAGAAAAATGAGCAAAAGCTTCCACTGTAGGTATAAGTAAAATGCCACAAGGAACACAGAGAAAGGACCCACTTTGGGCGAGTCTGTGATGACCTGGTGGTGCTCAAGTCCTGTGTATCCAGGCACCCCTCCCACACACCCACACCACAGTTCCTCTTTCACCCTCTTGCAGTCTACTTCTGCTTAGTCCCACACGGCACTACAACTGTCCGTATGTCAACAGCAGTAACCCACTTTACGCTGTCAAATCATCTTTTTGAAATTTCTTCCTTTACATATATAACAGTGCCATGTCTTTCTGCTCCTCCATGTTTGTTCAGTAACTTTTCTCTAGGACGAGAAGCTTCATACCCGAGAACCCCACTCATTCACTCCTTTCTTTGCTTAAATGGAGCAGTCCCTTCTGCTAGCTGCACAAATCCAAAGGTGTGACGGAGCAGAATAGAGAGTCCAGAAATAGACCTACACATATAGAGATGGCTGCTTTTTGACAAAGGTGCAAAAGTCAAATAGTGCTGGAGTAATTGGACCTCCAGATACAAGATTAAAAACTGATCCGTATCTCAGCAGTTGTAAAAATTAACTCATGGATTACAGTCCTAAATGTTAAAACCGCAAACTATATAACTTCTAGAAGAAAAAAAGGGGAAAATACTCAACCTTGGGTTATAACCCCAAAAGCACAATCCATAGAAGAAAATTTTGATGAATTGGGCTTTATCAAAATTGAGACCGTCTGCTCTTTGAAATACAATGTTTAGAGAGCAAAAAAGACAAGCCATGGAGTTGCAGAAAATATTTACAAAACATTTCTGATAAAGAAAATGCATTCGGAATTAAAAAGTCTCTAAACTCAGTAGTGAGAAAACCTATTTGCCCATTTTAAAAATGGGCAAAATATTTAACATACTTCACTGAAGAGGATATATATATATATATATATATATATATATATATATATTATATATATATATGGCAAATTGCATGAGAAGATGGTCAACAGAATTAGCCATAAGTAAAATGCAAATTAAAACCACAATGAGATACCCGTTCATACCCATTAGAATGGCTAAAACTAAAAATACCATAGCACGTGGTGGTGAGGATGTGGAGGAACTGGAACTCGCATCCCCCGCTGGAGGGAATGTAAAATGGTACAACTACTTTGGGAAACAGCTGGGCAGTTCTTAAAAGGTTAAAATCTGTTTGCTTACCACTCCTAGTTCTTTACCGAAAGAAAACGTGTAAGTCCGTATGAAGACTTAAACACGTGCTTGTTCATAGTAGCTTTATTTGTACTAACCCAAAGCTGGAAACAATCCTCGTGCCCGTCAACTGATGAATGGATAAATGATTATCCATATAATGAGATACTGCTCAGCAACAGAAAGCAATTCACTATCCGTATATACAGCTTGGACAAATCTCAAAATGATGCTGAGTGGAAGTAAACTGAAAGTGTACTGTGTGCTTTTCATTTATATAGAATTCTAGAAAATACAAAGTAACCTACAGCAATCTAGAAAGCATATCAGTGCGGGTAGGGGTTGGCAAGGAGGGACGTGGGGGGATTTCACAGGCATGTGAAGAGACGGGGCGGGGAGGACGCATGTGTGTGACGGATGTGTTCACTATCTTGATGGAGCTCTGGTTTGAAGTGTCAGGGTTTACCAAACTGTACAGTTTAAATTTGTGCAATTTACTGAATGTTAATTACACCTCAATTTTAAAAAGTAATATGTCCATACATTGTCTTTAACTGACCGTTTCACACCTTCTCTTCCTCAAAGTGCCACCTTCTCCACCTTCCTGACTTTTGGCTGATGATTTTTATTCCTATTTCACTTAGAAGATAGAAGCAATCAGAACAGAACTTTTCACAAGTTCACACCGTCTGCCCCATCACCCCCTGTGTTTATTGTGCTCCAGGCAGCCTCCCCTTTTCCACAACAGGTCAAACCTCAGGGCCTTTGCATATGCTGTTTGCCATGCCTTAATATTCTTCCTCCAAGCTCTCCCCAGCCTCCTCGTTTCTATACTAAAATGTCTTTCTTAGGGAGGCTTATCTGAAATTGTAGCTACTTGGGCATTCCTGTCTCCTGCTATATTTTTCTCTTTCATATTAACGTACTGTACAGTTTACCTTTCTTGTTTATATTTGCATGTTTTTCCTTCACTTGAATGTAAGCTCCAGAGATTGAAAAAAAAAAAAAAACGATTTGGGGATTACTACTGTATTCCAAAACAGTCCTGGGACATATTGGGCGTTCTATAAATATTGTTGGGTAAGTAAATGAATGAATCAGAATCAAAATAATGTATATATGGTTAAAATAAAACCTGAAAGCCATCCACCAGAGGTGAGCACTGTCAGCTTGGTGTTTGCGTCCAGACTGTGCTCTGCATAAGCATTCGTTCACTGATGCTCTTATCAACACGGGTGGTACGTGCCCTGGGCTGCTCTGCAGGGGGCTTCTTTGACTTTATATTTCTGAGCATCTTTTTATGTCAGTACATAAGTAGCTATCCCATTTAAAACTTTTAGCTGTATTGTATTCCATTGTGTGGATAAGATTATGATTAAAGTTTTCTGAAAGGCAATTGGTTAACCCATTTTATTACATGCTATAGTAAACATTTTTGTCCATATTACTTTACTAGTATTTCTGTAGGATAAATTCCTAGAAGTAAGACTGCTAAATCATCAAACATATTTAAAGTGCCAAATTGCCCCCAAATGTAATAATTAACACTCCTCTCATCAGTGTATGAGATTCCTCGTTTTCCCATATCGTCATCAACATTAAATAGTGCCCATTTTCAGTTTTGCTAATGCTGTTAATTTGGAAACGTGTGTGTCTTCATTTGGTAGGCAAGTTGCCCACTAGAGAAGTTGTGTTTGGGGCTTGATACCTCTAGGGAAGGAAGGAGGGCTTGTCACTGGCCCCTCCTGGAGACAGCTCATTCTAGTACTTCACCTTCGTGTCTAGAGGTGAGCAAGGGGAGGTGGGTCTCAGGGCCTGTTTCATTCAGTGTGAGTGTGAAGGGCAGCTGCAGCAGCCAGCCAGGAGACCCCTCAACTAGGTAGGATTCACACGTACGCTGCCCTGGTCAGCATCCACCAGAATGGAACAGTTTCTCCTACCCTTGGACCCAAAACTATTGTATCGGAAAAGGTAGCTTATTTTCTCCTAGACCCAATTAGATTGGCTCAACCGTCCTATCTTACTTTGGAAAACAAGTTAAACAGAATCTTCTTTTAGCTGGAAACTGCCCACTGTCTAAACTCTTAAGTGGCTTTTGAACTGCCAACTGAAGAATGAGTTCACTAAGTGGTGCCGATTGGGCCACGGGAGCAGCGCGTGCGAAGGCGTCGAGGTCAGACACGCCTAGGACAGACGGACAGGGGCGTGTGCAGGATGAAGGAAGCAGTCTGGGAAGGCAGGGCCCAGATTCCTTCAGGGAGGCCCGTGCTGCGCGCAGACCAGCCTCCAGGACTTTAACGGCTTCCTACCTTGGGGGACACGAGGCATCTCGTTCCAGAGCTTCACGGAGGCCGTGCAAAGGAAAGGGGGGGGGGTCCTTTGTGAATTCGCCGCTCACATTTGGCAGTCGATCAAAAGGCCCTTTCCTAACGGAAATGTTCCGCTCGTGCAGCTGTGAGCTATCTGTTAATGCAAAGGGGGCGCCGAAGCCACACTGCTCAGGCGCGTTCGGCCGCCTCCTCCAGCACCGTCCAGAGGCCGGCTTCGGCTCGGGGCCTGTGCGCGTGCGCGACGCCAGAGGGGCGGGGCCCGCGCTTGTCTCGGTTGCCTGGATACCGCCGCGAAGCAGTAGCGGCGGCTTGCGCGCTAGTTGCCGGGTCGCGGCCGTTGCTAGAACTGGCGGTCGGTCCTCATTTTCCGAGGAGCCCGAGGAGGAGCGGGTAAGAGCCCTCGTCGGCCATCCGCGCCTCACGAAGCCGGCCTCTCGGGCCAACCCCAAACCTAAGCTTCCGGCCGGGCCCTGGCCCCGGCCCCACCCCAAACCCGGGGAAAGGCGGGCGGCCCGGCCTGGCCCCGTTTAAACCCGGAACCCCGACCTGGTTCGGGATCCCGGACCTCGGTCCCGCCCCAGACCCCTGTCCCCGGCCAGGCTCCAAACTCGGGACCCGGGACCCCGGCCCCTGAGCCCCGTGGCCGCCGCGTCTCCCCCGCGCCCCAGGCTGCCCAACCCGCCCTTTCTCGCTCCGCAGCACACCTTGATTCTTCCCAGCTTGGTCCTGGTCTGCGGAGAGCGATGCCGCTTCCCGACACCATGTTCTGCGCGCAGCAGATCCACATTCCCCCGGAACTTCCGGACATCCTGAAGCAGTTCACCAAGGCTGCGATCCGCACCCAGCCCGCCGACGTGCTGCAGTGGTCCGCGGGGTAAGCGCCCCAGGGCCAGCGCCTGGGAGAGCCGGCCCGTCCCCGTGCCCAGTCGTGCCTAGTGAACCCTCCTTCCTGGACCAGTGGTCCAACGCTCGGGACACTCAGGGTACCGGCAAGACTTTCACTTTAGCATTGGTGGTATCTACACCGAAGTATCTATCTAGGAAACATCATGGCTTATTGACCACGAGACCAGAAATTACTGCAAAATGCTCATTTATCTACAAAGCAATGACAGCTCCATTGTTGGAGAGTGGTATTTATGCAGGTAGACTAAAATTTATAAAGCAGTTACCCTGGGTAAAAGTTTCTGCATTGTGTTATAAAGTCAAACTATCACAGTTTCTTTATTTGTGAAATGATTTTTTACAAGGAGGAATCTTATGATTATGTTCCTTGTCTTCAGAGAATCCTCCAGGATTAGGTACCTGTTGAGTTTATTGGAACCAGAAGGACCGGTTCATGTTGGGGTAACCATCCCAAGGCTGCTATAAGGTTAAACTCTGCCCAGCTTAGTTCACAACACATGAGCCTTTGCAGTTTCTTGCAGCAAACATTCTAACCATTTCCAGGAACAGACATTAATACTTTAAAAGTCACAACTCAACAGACCTTAGAACCATTAAAATAAACCCTGTTGATTTCATAGGAAAGCTCTTTGTCCTTTTTCAGTAAACAGATTCAGACTCGGAAACTCAATTTTGTGGTCCCAAGAATCAGTATAAATTTAACTTAATTTTTTTTAGTAACTAGTGTGTCAAATTTTGCTGACCTTCCCTAAACTGTATGATCAAAGTGAATTAGTTTCCTATGACTGCTGTTAACAGATAATCACCAAACATGTTGGCTTAAAACAAGAAACGTTTATTCTCTTACAGTTCTGGAAGCCAAAAGTCCAAAATCAGTTTCCCCAGGCTACAGTCAAGATACTGGTGGGACTTTGCTCTCTCTGGAGGCTCTAGGGAGAGTCTGATCCCTCCCCTTGCCTTTTCCAGCTTCTAGAGCTGCATTCCTTGCATTGTTTGGCTCATGGCATACCTCCATCGCCAGTACTGTGGCATCCTCACATCTACCTCTGCCTCCCTCTTCTAGGGACACTTGTGATTGCATTTAGGAACCATCCAGATAATCCAGGATGATTTTCCCATCTCAAAATCCTCACTCACATCTGCAAACTCCCTGTTACCGTGTAAAAGAAGATCCACAGCTTCCAGGATTAGGACCAGGATATCTTTGGGGCCCTTATTGCACCTACCACAAGAGGCTACTGGTTAATCCAGCACTTTGCCTTCTGACAAATGCTTCTGTCTATTGCTTCTGAAAGACTCTCTCAAGGTTCTTGTCCAAAATTGTGGCCTCTAGTATTAACCATTATTCAAGCCTAAATAAGAGATATAACTGATTCATAAGAGTTTATTTGTTCTCTATCAAACATTCCAAGATTTAATCTTTTTTTTTTCTTGGAACATTATATTTGGTAACACTATAGAGACAACTATTTTAAGCTTCACTTTAATTTAAAAGGCTTAATCAAGAAATTTCTGAATGTTCCATGCAGCTAATTTCTCTTAAGGGCAGTTTTGGAGTTTAGGAGAAAAAGCAAGCATTAGCCATGTGTCCCAACTCTCTCAGAACAGAATCTGTTAGGGAGAGATGTCATTCAGAAGAGGGTGAATTGGTCTTTGAAAGATTTTGTAGCGATTGGTGTTAAGACAAGGCAGAAGAGGAAACAGCATATAACACGAGGGCCACGACAGGAAGGGAAAAGCAGCGGAAAGCAAAGCAGAAAGCCAGGGTGCATCTGGAAGTGACTGCTGTGGAAGGTTCCAGCAGGCATTCAGGGGAGGGTTCTTCTCAAACGAGCCTCACCCCCAGCCTCTGCCACGATGCAGCGGCTAATTGGCTGTACATAATTATGTCATTGAGTCCTGAAGGCTTGGGCTCACGTGCGCCTTATACTCAAGGGCATGTGACACAAGTTGGCCTGGCCACTCAGGCAGGCTTCCTCCGCCTCGGCTCTATTGCTGCTTTGGAGCGACAGCTCTTTGGGGGGTTTGGGGCTGTCCTGTGGATTAGAGCCTCCTTAGCGGCCTGCTGGCCTGCACCCACCAGGTGCCGCAAGCACCATCCGCCCCAGCTTGTGGCAACAGGAGTGCCTCCAGATGCTGCCAGTGCCTTCCTGGGGAGGGGGCGCTGCTCTAGAGGCTGGGCCAAGCCTGGTGATTGGCTTGACGGGTGACGAGGAGTAAAGTCCGCGAAATTGTTGAAAACCCTGATTAGGAACAACATGGCAAAGTGAAGCACCCCCCGCAGCCTGGCCCTTTAGGTCTTCAGGTCCATGTTTGTCTAACTGCCTGCCTTGTAGCTTTCTCTCAGACTATTAAATTCACGAAATATGACTGGACTTGTCCTAAAAGCATGAAAACAAAGTCGAATTTGAGGTGTGGAGAGAGAAGAAGGGGATGAGATATAAAATTTCTGTTAGCCTAACAAATACCTATTTATCTACATTTTGTTACATCAGAGATGTTTCTATTTACTCATATCTTTTTAAAAAATTTTATTGGAGTAGAACTGATTTACAGTGTTGTGTTAGTTTCTGCTGTACAGCAAAGTGATTCAGTTCTACATATACATGTATGCATTCTTTTTCAGATTCTTTACCCATATAGGTTATTACAGAATATTGAGCAGAGTTCCCTGTGCTCTACAGTAGGTCCTTGTTGGTTATCTGTTTTACATAGAGTAGTGTGTATGTTCATCCCAAGCTCCTAGTTTATCTCCCCCCCCCATTTCCCCTTTGGTAACCATCATTACTCATATCTTTTAAATTATTACCTGTGGCCTTGGATGATTTAGTGTTTTGTTTTCCTGGATATGTCATTTCTTTGATGGAGGTAAAGTCATGGGGGCAGCAAATGATGTGGCTTCAGCCGCCGGCCCCGGCTGACACGTGCCCAAGGGGAGTGAGTTTCGCAGAAGGACCCTACCTGGCATCCTGCCCCCCTCCAGCCAGAGCCCAGGTGTACACCCCCTCCTGACTTGTTGCCCCAAACTGTCTCTGTGCCCCAGATTATTCCCAATTTAAGCAGTAATATCCGTGTCCCAGAAAGGAACAATTAAGGGAGAAAATACTAAAAAACAAAACAAACAAAAAAAACCAGACAGGAAAAGTGAAGGGTAGAGGGAGGTTGGCACCTAACTTAGCCAAACAGTGATTTCCCTCCTCCGGGCGCCTTAGAGCTGAATAGGCGCAGAGATGCTTGAAATCAAGCCCCTCAAAAAGCAGGGCCAAGCCCCCCAACTGTCAAAGTGGCATGACGGACCATGACCTTGCACTCGGGTCATGCGGGGCCCTGACTTCCACCTCCTCCGGCAGTCTCAGGACTCTGATGGTGTTCGCTGAATAAGTGTAGCACCTGTTACGGGAGCCCCAGGAGCGCCGGGGGCGGGGCCCTGAGACCGGGGCTGCCATTGTCCACGCTGTGCAGACAGAGAAACTGAGGCACGGGTGGAGGTGACGTCGGAGAGCTGAGTGTTGGGGCCGGGACAGGAGCTGGGCCAGGGGACCCAGCTCTGTCCTCCCTCATCACTGTCGCCCTCTGGGTTCATTGACAGAAGGGCATGAATTCAGGGGCTGGCTGTGTGCTGATGAGCCTTCAGAGATGTCTGTCGTCTTAGGTATTTTTCAGCTTTGTCAAGAGGAGACCCACTTCCTGTAAAAGACAGAATCGAAATGCCCATGGCCACTCAGAAAACAGACACAGGCCTGACTCAAGGACTCCTTAAAGTTTTGCACAAGCAGGTATAAGAGTTTGCTATCAGTCAGCTGAACTTGAGATAGATAAAGCGCCGCAGAAAGCTCCACGATCGTCCATGCAAGCCCTGCCTTCCCTGCAGTAAACCTTCAAGGTTTATTCCAAGAAGGAATCTTGGATTCAGGGCCTTTCTCTGGTTTAAAGAACCCAAGATAGCTATTCATGATTATATAGAAATATAATTTCTTTTTAAATACCGAATTAAGATGCAGGAGGCTGCTAGACTAAAAAAAAAGATCTGAAAATACGAAATTTTAGACATGGGAGTTGCAAAGATCCTTCTTGAAATATGTGTTTATAAAAACTATGCTAACGTGATAATCCGCCACCTTCTTCATCTGAAAGACAGATTGCCCTCGGGCGTCTGCCTTCCAGCCCTCCTGAGAGCCCTTGAGACCCACCATCTCACTTGGAAAGTTCATAGAAAGTGTATTTTATCTGAATGATTGGCTGTGTTGCTAAAAACAACATCAGTGGTATAACCCTGAGTTTTAAAGCGACTCGTCCCCATTATACATCTCGAAGTCCTGTGTTCCTGTTCGGGGTGCGGTGACTTCTGGAGACGAGATTTTCCCATTTTAGTTTTTCTAGATTTTCCCATGTCTAGTTTAAGGGAAAACAAATAACCACGGCAAGGGGTAGTTTGGGAAAAGACACGCTAAATTTGCTCAAACCTCTTTCACGCAGAATATTGCTAGCAGATCACAGGAGTTACCAATTTTCATAAAGTTGTCTAAAAGTAGAAGGAATAAATTTATTTTCAGTGTTGAGATTTACCCCATTTAACTGTTAGCATGTTTCAGGGTTGGATTTTATTTGATTTATTGAAGTTTTATTTGTATTGTGAAGTATTTCAGGCAGACAGTAGAGAATCATGCACTCCATGTCTGTGTACCCATTTTATTAAGTCATAACATTATGCCATGTTTGTTTCCCAGTCCTTTTTTCTCTTGAGAAGTAACTTGTTGCCAGTCTCTAGTTCCCAGCCCCCTTCTCTGCCTGTGCAGCCCCTGTCCCCAGACACACACATCCCCGCCCCTCCCCTCCCCAGGGCTAATGGTGCAGTGAATTCAGAGTTCATCTTTGAAAGGGAATGGGTGCTCTGTTTAAGTCTTCAACAGCGTTATATTACTTCTTGGGGCTTTTAAACTTACGTAGATTGTGTCATGCTGTGTTTTCTAAACAGTGTAGCCACAAGGAATATGTGGAATTAGCAGATCTTGAGCAGAAATGGAAAAATCTGTGCCTGCCAGTAGAAAAATTCAGAGCTCTCTTGCAGTTGGATCCTTGCGAAAACAAAATCGAGGGGATAAAATTTTTAGCGCTTGGATGCAGCATGCTTGGTGGGGTACGTACCTATAAATAGCATACTAATAATTCTGTGTGATCATAGGCCTGGCTTAAAAATAATTTAGGTGTTTCAGTAACTGAAGGAACACTTTCATTACTTTAGTAATCTTGTCTTAGAAAGGCAATTTTGTTCAGATGTTTATTGTATTTTAGGCTTATAGTTACTTTAGTTTACAGAAGTTAAGTACTTATGAATGCCTCAGTTTAAAAGATGTTAACAGTAGACAAACCATATAGATACTGTTAAAATGTGTTTAGTTTTTAGAAGAGAATGCATCAGTGACTTTTATTAAACTACATGTCACTTGGTAAATGATAATATCTGTTTCCCTCATCTGTGCAAAGAGGCATAAAATTATTTTCTATTTTAGTTAAAATCTGTTATTAGTAACTAATACTGTAGATACCTTGCTGATGTTAAAAAGTATAACTCATACAACTTAGGAGTGAAGACACAGGGAATTCCCTGGTGGTCCGGTGGTTAAGACTCTACACTTCCACTGCAGGGTGCATGGGTTTGATCCCTGGTTGGGGAACTATGATCATCCCACAAGCCAGGTGGCTCGGCAAAAAAAAAAAAAAAAAAAAAAAAAAAGACGAAGAAGAAAAAGGAATGAAGACACAGACGTTCCTCAAGTTTGTGAACTAAGGGAGGCGGGTGTGGTAGGGAGGGAGTGGAAGTCTAGAATCTCTCTTTAGCCCTAGTATTTGAGTCACCCTGTGAGACACAGGGGTCAAGTGCAGGGAAAGTTACCACTCTAAGTTTGTGAAGAAAGGGGTTGAGAAAAGAGAGCTAGCTCCCTTTACCGCAGAGACGAGCAAAGTTTGCTACCGTCTCCCTTCAGTCTTTGGACCCCAGAGCACGTAACTGGCTAACTCTTAGTCCTCACTTCATGGGGTGCCCTCATCTCGGGTCCACGCGTCAGCCTCCTCAATTCTGTTTTAAGAATTACTTTATGTAACACTACCTCGCATGACCACTAACACAACTAACCACCTGCAACTAACCTCCAACCCGTCCCCCTGCCGCCCACACCTGAAGCATCAGCTCCCCTGATCTCACGCTTCCCATTGATCCCATATGGACCCCAAGAAATACATCATTTAATTTTAGTTGGTTTTAACTTTCAATTGTTACTAATCTTCTGGAACTTTTTTTCATTCCCAAGTAGATTTCTCTTTATTCATCTGTATCATTACAGACGCTGTGGTTCATTCATCTCCTCTGCTGTGTGAATATAGTGCAATTTACTGGTTCTGTTAATGGTCCCAGCAAGAACCTCTGAAACCCCAGTAAAGTGGGTGTTAGGCTGGTCGCTCCCTTTTGCTGTGTACCTGCCCACAGGCGGTGTTTCTGGTCAGCCATAGAGAGCGGTCAGCCCTGGGCTGGACACCTCAGACCAAGTTCCCTTCTCTAGGCTCAGAGGCCACCGGGGAGAATCCCAGCTGGGTTTTAATGGAGGAACTTTTTTTAAAAAATAAATTTATTTATTTTTAATTTTTTTTGGCTGAGTTTGGTCTTCGTTGCTGTGCGCGGGCTTTCTCTAGTTGCAGCAATCGGGGGCTACTCTTCTTTGTGGTGCGCGGGCTTCTCATGGCTGTGGCTTCTCTTGTTGTGAAGCACGGGCTCTAGGTGTGCGAGCTTCAGTAGTTGTGGCAAGCAGACTCAGTAGTTATGGCTCACGGGCTCAGTAGTTGTGACGCACGGGCTTAGTTGCTCTGCAGCATGTGGGATGTTCCTGGACCAGGGCTCGAACCCGTGTCCCCTGCACTGGCAGGCAGATTCTCAACCACTGTGCCACCAGGGAAGCCCTATTGGAGGAAATTTTTTGTTGCTTTGTTCATCTGGAACTCTGGAAGCAAGATTTTAATAATATAAAATTAATAACTAATATTTGATTTTATGGTTTGCTCCTCTAAACTTAGTTGTGAAATTTAGATTTTTATAATGATGAGAAATTAGACTATTTCATATTTGGGGATCCATCTTTGTAATTTCTACCTCCCTAATCAGGAGGATCAGCCACTAGATTTCAAACCAAACCAAGCCTGTTTTGCAAGATAAGACCTCTTACCGTGTGTGGGGTGTGACACTAGATGGAGACATTTGTTAAGGATGGAGCTTCCTTTCTGAAGTGACTACTGGGGAAGGGACAGGGAAACAGCACACATCCTTCTCTATTTTTCCTATAACATGTCACTTATCCCCGTCAGCCAGCGTGGGGCCCTGCCCTGTCCCCTGAGTAAGCCACCTCTGCCGGGAGTCTTTGCTGTTGGCCTTTGACTCTCTCCTGGTGCCAGTGGCCCCCTTCTCACTGTGGAAAGCGGGGAACCTTTCATACTTTCATATCCAGGCGAAGTTCACAGCCTGAGGTGCCAGCTCTGCCCTGGCCTGCCCACCGCCCCCCCACCCCAAGTGCAGGGCTAACAGCCGTGCTCTGGGTCCACGGGGGCCAGGAGGAGCCAGGCCCAAGGCGACACTTGCTTTGTTGATGCACCGAGTGCCCGCATTGGCGGGGTAGCTTGGAGATGCCCCTGGAGCACAGTGCCGTGACTTCTGGGAGACGCTTCTTCATGTAGTTTGGCATCTTAGCATTTGTCTTTATGCTTAAAAAAGAAAACCTTCGAAAAGGAGCAGATGAAGAAGTGAAGCGAGATGAGGAGGAGGAGTTTCTCGTGGGTCACGGCTGTCCACCTCGTCGCACATAGAATTGCTGTGAAATTGGACTCTGGTCGCTGTGCCTGGATGTGTCGTCGCGACTCCTGCTGCCCCGTCCACTCCACGGCGTCTCATGGCTTGTGGCTCTTCCGTTGGTCTTCAGAGCCACTCTACTCAGATGAACCGAGTTCTCTGCAAAGACTGGAACCCCAGATGTCTGAGCCACACACGTCGTTCGCCCTTCGTTCCTTCCACGAACGTTTGTCGGTGTGGCTTTGTGGGGGCCTCGCCCTGAGTGCTGAGCATCCCGACACCCCCTGCCCGTGGAGGGACGTCTGGTACATCCTCGAAGCCCCGAGCGCTGCTCTGGGTCTCACATCGAAGCTTCAAACGGGGTGGGGGAGCGTCGGGGGCTGGCCGTGTCTGTGGGCGCCTCTCCCAGGGTGCTAGTGCTTGCCGGGCGAAGCAGAAACAAGTCTGTGTTGTGACCTTCACCTTAGGTTTCTGCAGCCCCATCAGTGATCCTAAGCGGTAAAGAGGTGGATCAACATTTTTCGTCTGTTTTTTTAAGTATGGAGATCTGTTTTGTAATGTAAAAAGGTTGTGGCCTGAGTCCCCCTTGCACCCACACACGACTGACAAAGCCCGTAACGACAGACTACCCACCTGCCTCTGGTTCGGGTTTGAAAAGCCTTTGCACTTCATCATTCACGAGAGCGTCCCTCCGTGTGTACAGCTGCAGAGATACGCGCGTGTCATGTAATTTCCCATCGGAACGTACTGCTTACGAAACGGCCAGCGTTGCCAGCGTTCTCACCACGTGCGGGAATGTTCGGAGCCCTTTGTCTGTTTTCTCTTTAGTCCTCCCAGCGGCCCTTGGAGGAGAGTCCTGTTCTCCGAATCGCAGGGTGGCGAGCTGTGGGGAGAGGCTCGGCGCCGCAGGTGGAGGTGGTCGGGCAGGATTCGGACTCAGACCACGGGCTCCGGAGATGCCGCTACCGGTAGACGCGGGGGACGGAGGGGCCCCTGAGGACGCCCCTATCGCCCGGGGAGTGCGCCGCCCTCAGGCTGGGACACCACGTCAGAGTAACAACTCCTAGGCCTTCCCACTGATACCGTTTTATATCCTCACGTGATCCGCACCCCAAAAATCTTTGTGTCAGCCTCCCAACAGCTCCGGCTCTGGAGATCTCAGACCGGCACCCGCGCCCAGCTGGAGTCCGGTCGCTCTGCCTGCACGTGCCGGAGCGACTCCTGCTGCCCCGTCCACTGCACGGCGTCCACTCCGCCCGTTGGGTCTGGTGTCTGTGACCCATCGAGATGCCCTGTGTGCTGCAGGCAGCACCTGGCTCGCTCCCGGCCGCTCTCCCCGGGGCCCCCCACTCAGGTTCCCGCTGGGCCTCTCGAGCCCATTCTGAGCTGCCCACCCCCGCGGCCAGTGCAGAGATGTGGCCCTGATGTGAGTGCAGGCGTCCAGCCGCAGGCATGTTTAGTAACTGCCTCTGCCGATGAGGCAGCTGATCGTGGGCCCCCGGGCTCACTGCCCCCCAGGCTGAGCGTCTCCTCTGTGGGGAAGGGGGTTGGGGTCGGCGGATGCTGGGCCTGGTAGCCCCTCCGTCCCTTCATCCTGATGGACTGGCTTCACTCCAGCACCATGTCCGGCCAACCGGAGAATGTGTGTCTCCCTCCCTCACCGGCCATAAGCCCCAGGACCACGTTGTGAATTAGGAAAGCTGCGAGGATAAGGAAACGAAAAGGGTCACAGGCATTTTATTCTTTGGTTTTTTTTACATCTTCATTGGAGTATAATTGCTTTACAATGGTGTGTTAGTTTCTGCTGTATAACAAAGTGAATCAGCTATACATATACATATATCCCCATGTCCCCTCCCTCTTGCGTCTCCCTCCCACCCTCCCTATCCCACCCTCCCTATCCCACCCCTCAAGGTGGTCTCAAAGCACCGAGCTGATCTCCCTGTGCTATGCAGCTGCTTCCCACTAGCTATCTATTTTACATTTGGTAGTGTATATATGTCCATGCCACTCTCTCATTTCGTCCCAGCTTACCCTTCGCACTCCCCGTGTCCTCAAGTCCATTCTCTACGTCTGCGTCTTTATTCCTGTCCTGCCCCTAGGTTCTTCAGAACCATTTTTTTTTCAGATTCCATATATATATGTGTTAGCATATGGTATTTGTTTTTCTCTTTCTGACTTACTTCACTCTGTATGACAGTCTCTAGATCCATCCACCTCACTACAAATAATCCAATTTTGTTTCTTTTTGTGGCCGAGTAATATTCCATTGTATATATGTGCCACATCTTCTTTATCCATTCATCTGTCGATGGACACTCATGTTGCTTCCATGTCCTGGCTATTGTAAATAGGGCTGTAATGAATATTGTGGTACATGACTCTTTTTGAATTATGGTTTTCTCAGGGTATATGCCCAGTAGTGGGATTGCTGGGTCATATGGCAGTTCTATTTTTAGTTTTTTAAGGAACCTCCATACTGTTCTCCATAGTGGCTGTATCAATTTACATTCCCACCAACAGTGCAAGAGGGTTCCCTTTTCTCCACACTCTCTCCAGCATTTATTGTTTGTAGATTTTTTGATGATGTGGCCATTCCGACCGGTGTGAGGTGATACCTCATTGTAGTTTTGATATGCATTTCTCTAATGATTAGTGATGTTGAGCGTCCTTTCATGTGTTTGTTGGCAATCTGTATATCTTCTTTAGAGAAATGTCTATTTAGGTCTTCTGCCCATTTTTGGATTGGGTTGTTTGTTTTTTTGATATTGAGCTCATGAGCTGCTTGTATATTTTAGAGATTAATCCTTTGTCAGTTGCTTCATTTGCAAATATTTTCTCCCATTCTGAGGGTTGTCTTTTCCTCTCGTTTATGGTTTCCTTTGCTGTGCAAAAGCTTTTAAGTTTCCTTAGGTCTCATTTGTTTATTTTTCTTTTTATTTCCATTTCTCTAGGAGGTGGGTCAAAAAGGATCTTGCTGTGATTTATGTCATAGTGTTCTGCCTATGTTTTCCTCTAAGAGCTTTATAGTGTCTGGCCTTACATTTAGGTCTTTAATCCATTTTGAGTTTATTTTTGTATATGGTGTTAGGGAGTGTTCTAATTTCATTCTTTTACATGTAGCTGTCCGGTTTTCCCAGCACCACTTATTGAAGAGGCTGTCTTTTCTCCACTGTATATTCTTGCCTCCTTTATCAAAGGTAAGGTGACCATATGTGTGTGAGTTTATCTCTGGGCTTTCTATCCTGCTCCATTGATCTATATTTCTGTTTTTGTGCCAGTACCATAGTGTCTTGATTACTGTAGCTTTGTAATATAGTCTGAAGTCAGGGAGCCTGATTCCTCCAGCTCTGTTTTTCTTTCTCAAGATTGCTTTGGCTATTTGGGGTCTTTTGTGTTTCCATACAAATTGTGAAATTTTTTGTTCTAGTTCTGTGAAAAATGCCATTGGTAGTTTGATAGGGATTGCATTGAATCTGTAGATTGCTTTGGGTAGTAGAGTCATTTTCACAATGTTGATTCTTCCAATCCAAGAATATGGTATATCTCTCCATCTGTTTGTATTGTCTTTAATTTCTTTCATCAGTGTCTTATAGTTTTCTGCATACAGTTCTTTTGTCTCCCTAGGTAGGTTTATGCCTAGGTATTTTATTCTTTTTGTTGCAGTGGTAAATGGGAGTGTTTCCTTAATTTCTCTTTCAGATTTTTCATCATTAGTGTATAGGAATGCAGGAGATTTCTGTGCATTAATTTTGTATCCTGCTACTTTACCAAATTCATTGATTAGCTCGAGTAGTTTTCTGGTGGCATCTTTAGGGTTCTCTACGTATAGTATCAAGTCATCTGCAAAGAGTGACAGCTTTACTTCTTCTTTTCTGATTTGGATTCCTTTTATTTCTTTTTCATCTCTGATTGCTGTGGCTAAAACTTCCAAAACTATGTTGAATAATAGTGGTGAGAGTGGGCAACCTTGTCTTGTTCCCGATCTTAGTGGAAATGGTTTCAGTTTTTCACCATTGAGAATGATGTTGGCTGTGGGTTTGTTATAAAAGGCCTTTATTATGTTGAGGTAAGTTCCCTCTATGCCTCCTTTCTGGAGAGTTTTTATCATAAATGGGTGTTGAATTTTGTTGAAAGCTTTTTCTGCATCTATTGAGATGATCATATGGTTTTTATCCTTCAATTTGTTAATATGGTGTATCACATTGATTGATTTGCATATACTGAAGAATCCTTGCATTCCTGGGGTAAACGCCACTTGATCATGGTGTATGATCCTTTTAATGTGCTGCTGGATTCTGTTTGCTAGTATTTTGTTGAGGATTTTTGCGTCTATGTTCATCAGTGATATTGGCCTGTGGTTTTCTTTTTTTGTAATATCTTTGTCTGGTTTTGGTATCAGGGTGATGGTGGCCTCGTAGAATGAGTTTGGGAGTGTCTCTCCCTCTGCTATATTTTGGAAGATTTTGAGAAGGATAGGTGTTAGCTCTTCTCTAAATGTTTGATAGAATTCACCTGTCAGGCCATCTGGCCCTGGGCTTTTGTTTGTTGGAAGATTTTTTTTTTTTTAAATAAATTTATTTATTTATTTATTTTTATTTTTGGCTGTGTTGGGTTTTCGTTTCTGTGCGAGGGCTTTCTCCAGTTGCGGCGAGCGGGGGCCACTCTTCATTGCGGTGCCCGGGTCTCTCACTATCGCGGCCTCTCTTGTTGCGGAGCACAGGCTCCAGACGTGCAGGCTCAGTAGTTGTGGCTCACGGGCCCAGTTGCTCCGCAGCATGTAGGATCTTCCCAGACTAGGGCTCGAACCCGTGTCCCCTGCATTGGCAGGCAGATTCTCAACCACTGCGCCACCAGGGAAGCCCTGTTGGAAGATTTTTAATCACAGTTTCAATTTCAGTGTTGTGATTTGTCTGTTTATATTTTCTATTTCTTCCTGGTTCAGTCTCAGAAGGTTGTGCTTTTCTAAGAATGTGTCCATTTCTTCCAGGTTGTCCATTTTATTGGCATAGAGTTGCTTGTGGTAATCTCTCATGATCCTCTGTATTTCTGCAGTGTCAGTCGTTACTTCTCCTTTTTCATTTTAATTCTGTGTCGCAGGCTTTTAAAAACTGAGATTTGGTGTCAGTGCGGCTGTGCGACCCTGAGCTCAGGCCACAGCGGGGGAGAGAGACCCCCACGGTCCTGACTCTATTCAAAGGTTCAGTCAGGATATTGTCCACATTGCTATTTTCCTGCAGCTAAAAGGGACGTGGTGGGAGCTGTGAGGTGGCTCATGGTGTCGTCACGAGAGCAGCTGTAATTCTGAAACTGGAAAAACCCACGGAACTGGCGCTGGAGATGCTCAGGAGGCCGCAGCGCCCGTGTTTCTCACGCGTCTCCACTTGGATTTGAGATCCGGCTCAGGCGTGCACGCTGGGCTGCGGACACTGTAGCCACCTCCTCCTGGACGAATTTCCAACCAGAGAATAATGGGCAGGCGTTTGGAGAAGGGGGCGCTGGCCAGGGAGGGGTCCGTCCTTGTGGCTGGTGAGCAAGTAGCCTGACAACCCACCACCCCTGGAAGTGAGAAATCTGTTGTAGGAAACAGAGTCTCCAAACCAGGCAAGGTGCCTCATGAATCCTTTTGGGTGTAAAAATTGCTGCAAATCTTTTTGTCAGAAACGTCAACACTGGTAATGTCATCTCGCCTTTGCAGAGGGAAGTGATGGCAGAACACTTTGATGTGTTTTTTCCTTAAATAGCTCTTCCTCAGAAGCGCTGGAACGTCAGTCACCCAGCGCTCCCGTGCAGGCTCCTCGCCAGCTGCCTCCCCCCACCGCCCCAGGCTCCGCGGTCCCACCCTCGTGACGACTGCCCCCCGCCGTGTGGGCTAAAACAGCAGCATCTAATGTAGCAACGCGTCCCTGAGGCGTTTCAAGCAAGGAGCCAGTAAAATACACAATTTTGTTTTCACCAAGTCCTCCCTCGGGACAGCCTTTCGGGGGGGGGGGGGCCCGGCGTGGGCAGTGGTCCTTGGAGAAATGAATGCCATCATTTTTCTAACTAGAGCATCGTTCTGCCCGCAGAGCTGGGCTAATGTCAGGACTGCACCATTGCCCCAACCCCACCCCGGTGCATTCTGTCTCAGCAGGGCCATGGGTCAGGGTGGGGCATGGCTGGTAGCTTTGCAGATGCCCCGAGTGCCAGCTGATGGCAATGGGGGAGATGTGCTCCTATGGTCCAGCTGAACACCTGGAATCCAGGCACGTGTAAGCCCTGTCACTCGCTCCCAGAGCCAGCCCAGTGACTGTTGGCAGTGGTGGAATGTGGTGGTCACAGCCGAGCCCAGGAGGTCGGCTGCCTGCGTCCCGTCCCAGCTGGCTTACCTGGGACAAGTTACTCAGCCTTTCTGGGCCCCCTTGGCCTCATCTCACGAGGTTACCGTGACGAGTAAATGAGATGCCAAGTCAGGCTCTCAGAGGGTCCCTGGAACATGAAGGGTGCCAGCCATTCGCAACTTCTGTGCGAGAACCTCATTTCGGTCCCCCTGCCTTTCCCCTCCCGCTGCCGGAAGCACACGTGATTTTTCTCTGATATTGACCATGAGAACCTGGTCCAGCTCCTGGCGCTCGAAGAAGCAAGCTGCTGTGTTGTAAGAGGACCTCAGGGAGACCCCCGTGTCGGGAACTGCAGGCAGCCTTTCAGAGCTCAGGGGGGTCTCCGGCCAACAGACGGCAAGAGGCCAGCCCCCTTCCCGTCCTACAGCCCCAGAGAGTGAGATCTGCCCTTCCCTAAGGGCGGCCGCAAGTGGATCCCTCACCAGTCGAACCTCTGCATGAGAACCCAACCCTGGCTGCTACCTGATTGGAGCCCCACAGAGGGCCCGGCGAAGCAGTGCCGAGGCTCCTGACCCGCAGAAACTGAGAGAGAATGAATGTGTTGTTTAAACTTTACACAGAGCCGGCTCCAGCCCTTTGCGTGTACTTCCGCCACAGTCACTGTTCTGGTCGAGCAGGTCTGCGTGCGACTTTCCCTAAACCTGCACCTTTCCCCTGGGGACTGTCCTCTGTAGCCATCCCACTGGTTTCTTCTTGCTCTTTCTCCTTGTGAGTGCAGCCCAGATTCACTCCCACGGGAGCTTCTCTGGAGGGTGCTAGTCTGTCTCCTAGGCTTGCTGTCTGAGCTCTGTCCTCCCGACAGGGGCAGCCGCTCGAAGTTAGCGCCACCAGGGACGTCCCAAGTCATTCGCATTTTTAAAAAAAATTTAAAAATTCTTTTAATTTTTTTCCCATTAGATTTTTTTCTATTAAGGTATAGTTGATTTACAGTGTTGTGTTAATTTCTGCTGTAAGAGTCATTCGCATTTAACATAAAATAAAATCTGGGGGCTTCCCTGGTGGCGCAGTGGTTGAGAATCCGCCTGCCAATGCAGGAGACATGGGTTCAATCCTTGGTCTGGGAAGATCCCACATGCCGCACAGCAACTAAGCCCGTGCACTGCAAGTACTGAGCCTGCGCTCTAGAGCCCATGAGCCACAACTACTGAGCCTAAGTGCCAAGAGCCCATGCTCTGCAATGAGAGAAGCCACCGCAATGAGAAGCCCGCGCACTGCAATGAAGAGTAGCCCCCGCTCGCCGCAACTAGAGAAAGCCTGTGCTCAGCAACGAAGACCCAATGCAGCCAAAAATAAATAAAATAAATAACTCTATTTAAAAAATAAATACATAAAATAAAATCTGGGAATCAAATTTTTTTCAGGCCAATTACAATATATCCCAATCAACCCTTTTCTTTTTCTTTCTTAAGGCAATTATAAATTCCCCTAGTTCTTAATTCAGACCAAGAACGTACTTTTGAGAGAGCTTCTGTAAAATGTACTCAGGTGTTTATTCTGCTGCTGTCTTTCCTTTCAGTTTAGTGAATCCCGGTAGTAACCGTTTCTTCACCTGGTTTGTGGTGTTTCTAGTCATTGAACACTGCGATGAAGCACCTGTGTGAGATCCTGACCGCTGACCCCGAGGGGGGGCCTGTGCGCATCCCCTTTGAGACTTTCTCCTACGTCTACCGTTACCTGTCGGGACTCGACTCGGATATACCTGCATCGGACACGGAGTCCTACCTCTCCTCTCTGAAGGACAGCGTGTAAGTGCTCGCGGGCCCAGGAACGCAGGTGTCTCGGTGGCGGGACGACTTCCTTCTTCCCATTCTTCTCTGCTCTCATATAACGTGGTACCCGCGAATCCGGCCTTTCGTAGAAGGGAAGGCAGCACACGCTGTGCCCCGAGGTGTCACTTAGTGAAGCCGAGGATACCCGGGCCTCGGGACCCTGTGCTGGTCTCTGCAGACTTCAGAGGGAGACAGCTTATCCCGTCCTTAAGAAACACGTATCCAAAACGCATCTTGATTCTTAAACACGGGGTGTCACATGGTTTAAAACCGGGGCATGTTCAAAAGTAAGAATTCATTTCTCTACAATGAAACACCGAATGGGTCCCTGCAGGTGGAGGGCGTGAGTGAGGAGCGACCCCGTGCCCTCCCCCGCCCCGTGCTGTGCTGCCTGTGTGTGTGGGGTGGGGACGCGGGGGGAGGGCCGCCGCTCTGAGGGGGGGGACGCGGGGGGAGGGCCGCCCCTCTGAGGGTGGTGACGGTGCTGCTCTGGGCAAGCCGAGCGGGAGGAGGAGGCGTGTGATGAGAGCAGCTCCCCAGGCTGCCAGGCCTCCAGTGCCGCCTCTGTGCCAGGATGTAGTCAGGGGGTCAGATCACGAGAGAGCCAGGCCTGGGAGCTGGTGACGGTGACGGTGACAGCCCCGCCACCTGGCCCCTGAGAGCCCACGCCCGGCAGGCCCATCACCACCTCCCAGGCTCGGTCCCCTCCTCCGTCCCCAACCGCCCACGTCTGGGGTGCCCCGGAGCCGACCTCTCGGCCCTCCCTGTCCCTCCCTCCAAACCCCTTCCTCCCCTCCCCCCTTCAGAAGCGCAGCCCCTTGAGGACCCCGCCACCGGACTGGGCCTCCAGACCCCGTCCTCCCATTTTTCTTCCCTCTTGTCCGTCATCCACCGACTTGGCAACCTCTCCCCTCCTCCTTGAAGCTGCGGCGCCTCTCCATGCACCCTCGGCCGGCCCCGCGCTCTGGCCTCTCGGACCTCCATCTGGCGGCCGCGTTCCTTCGTCCTCCTGGGCCTCCCCGTCTCCCCAGACACCACGACTCCCTGGCCCTCTCCTCGCCCTTCCCAGGGGACTCTGCCCGCTGCCAGCGGTCGCCCCTCCCTGAGCCTCCTCTTTCCTGAGCCCCCACCCCCACCCCGTGCCGCCTGCTCACCGATGACAAGCCCGAGGAGGGGGCCTGGCGTCCTGCTAAAGCCGTCTGACCTGGGGACCGTCCCCTGCTCCTGCTTCCTTCCCCATCAGGCCCCAGAGCGGTTCCCACTCACACACTGACCAGAGCGCTCCTGTCCCCCTCCCTCTGGCCAGCCTCCGAGCCCGGCCCTCCGTTCCCCTCTCCTGTCCCCTTCCCGCGGGGACCCCAGCCCCTCCTGGCACGCGGCCTCTGTCTGGCCTCTGACCTCCACACTCGGATGTCACAGCGCCCGCTCGCCCTCTCCTCGGCCGTGTAGGCGGGTCCGCTGCACACGTCAGGCTTATTAACACGTCCCAAGAGAACTCCACGTCCCCCCGGACCTTCCCCTCCGCAGTTCCGCTCCCCCGCTCGTGGACCGCGTCACCGTCCCCACACTAGGTCAGGACAAGACGTGGGTGACCCTCGACGGAAGCCCCTTCCCCCGACCCCTCCCCCCGGGACCCGCTGCTGCCCCTGGTTCTGGCCCCACCGGCCCTCCCGCCTGCACCTCCCCAGCTCGGCCGTTCCCCAGACGGCGGCCACCGCCCTCGGGAATGAAGACTCGAGTCACGTCCCCGCCACGCCTTCCCGGCCTCTCGCCCGCCCGCAGGGGCTGATCCCTGCCCGCCCCGCCCCGCGTTTGCCTGCTGAGCGCTGCCTGTGCGTCGCTCCCGCCCGCGGCACTTCAGCCACGCGCCGCCCTGGGTTTGGAGAAGACAAAGCTCGCCCGACTCCAGGCCTTTGCCCTGGTCTCAGACGCCCCGCCCATCTGCACGGCTGCCGAGGGTCCTCAGCTCGGCGAGGCCTCCCCTGAGGGGCTCTGCCCATAAGGCAGCACCTTCCGCCGCCGGTCCCTCCGTGAAGCCGTCTTCCGTGCTGTGCGTGGAGCACAGCCGTGCGGCGGGTTCAGCAGCCTGGGGTGGCGTCTGCACGCGGAGCGGTGCTGGGGGGGGGCATGGGTGGATGCACCCCGCGGGTGGTGGAGATGGAGGGACACGGGGGCCTCTAAGGAGTTCGGGTTATGTCTGGTGGCACTAGGGAGCCATAGAAGGTCTTAGGGAGCGTGGTGGTGAATTTTGGTTAGAAGACCCCTTGAGTAGCAGATGTAAGGAGACTAGCTAGGAGGCTTCTGCGAAGGTCCGGAAAAGAGCTGACAAAGAAGGGAGAGGCTTTTTAGTGCTGCTTGGATTTGGTGGCTGACTGGAGGTGAGGAGTGAGGGGAGAGAGCCTTCCAGGACTGCCCAAGTGGCTCCCGCCCGAGTGGATGCTTGTGTCTCTCCCAGGAAGGACCCGGGGGCGGCAGGACTTGTGAGCTGATGGGCCTGTGGCGGGGTCGGGGCGGGGGGCTGCAGGGCGTGTCAGGGAGCTCAGACCCGAGCTGGGGTCCTCCCAGGGGGACGCCGGGCGTCCCAGTGTGAGGAGAGCACCAAGGGTGGGGCAGCGGGAGTCCAGCCTTTTGGAGGCGGGGGCAGTGAGTAAGGGGGACCTGAAGCAGGAAGAGTGAAGCGGGGGAAGTGATGCCAGGAAAGGCTTGGGGGGGGGGGCGGGCAGTGAGGGGCCTTGTCCAGAGCGGCAGACCCCAAAGCTGTCCCTTACGCTGGCCACAGAGGTCACTGTGCCCCTGGCACCGGTGATTTCCGAGGAGTGATGGGGACAGAGGAGCTGAAGTGTGGGCGGGGTACAGCTCACACTCCCAGGGACGGGGAGGTAGGCTCGACCTCCACAGGGAGGGGCTGAAGGTAAAAAGAAGGGCATTTAACTGCCGGCTGGGAGGTCGGGGTTTATAACCTGGTGTTTGAAATACAAAGACAGTAACCGGATTCCCCTGCTTCGGAGCAGAGGTTCGGCTCCCGGCAGCGGGGGTGGGGGTGATGGGGGAGGGGGACCCGCCCCCGCCCCCAGGAGGGCAGGTGCTCAGGGAGATGGTCCACTCCCCATCCTCCCCGTCGCCAAGCGGCCACAGTGGGAGGCTCTCCCACAGGTGTGGTTCCCCTGGGCCCGTAAGAGGTGGTTCCTTTTTACGGTAAAATATGTTTTAGAACCACTAACTTGTGTTCCTTTTACTTTAAAATATGAGCTCTCAAGACAGTTCTCATTTTCCCACTGAGGTCGGAAATCAACATTGTTACAGTTCAGTGTTTTTACATCTACTAAGTTGCTAGTAGAAATTTACTAATGTTCAGCATCTTTTATCTATAGATTAAAAAGTCAAAAGATACACTGTTATCAGTGCCAAAGTTTCATAGACTTAAGACAGTCCTTTGAGTTTTACTGGACCAACGCTTAAAATAGAAAGATACTTTTGTAATACAAGTGACTAAAATTTGAGTTGTCAATAAAGAAAAAACTGCAAACATAGTACTGAGTTTTTCACCTAGAAAGATATGTGCGTTTTTTGTAAAAGAGAATAGAATGCTTTATTTTTAGAGGTAAGAATTACTGATTTGAGACCATGAATGATCAATTTTTTAAGGTAAAACTTATAAATTATACTGTATTCCATAAAAATTGTATTGTGTGCAGTAAGAAATTACTAATAAGTGTCTTTATCTGTTTCCAATTTAGAGTCTCTAGAAAGAACGGCATGATAGGACTTTCAGATTTTCTTCGTCCTAAAGAGGAAAATTTAGAAAACCTCGAAAAGAAAACTCAGAAGACATAGGCCATTAATACAGAGAAGAACACATTTTAATGTCAAAATAGTGCTTTTTAAAACCTTGGCATCAAATACAACTTGTCATTAACCACATGCATATGTAGTGTGAGTTTTTCTTGGAATGGAATGTGACCAGTGCATCATGGGGCCCTATTTAATGATTATTCTTCACCGTGTTCTCCTAAGAACCTTAAATGCACAACATTCATAGCAGTGAAATGATCTGAGGAAAACAATGTTTGGATGCTGCAGAGGAGGGAGGGGAATGGGCAGTTTAAAATCGGCTGTATCTCTTCTTCTTTCAAAACTCCCCAGCATCCGGAAGGCAGATGCGCTCTGCTCCCTGGCGGCCACACCTAAGGCTCCCTGGGAGGAGAGCCTTCCGCTGAAGCTGGGTCTTCTCTGTGACAGGAGGGCCGGGAGGACTCAGCGGCCGGAAGAACATCCATGGCTGGGAAGCAAACTGGACCATCAGCTTGGACCAGCACTTGGTCCACCGGACAGAGAGAAGCACTGAGATCCTTTATTTGCTTTCTTGATATAAAGTCTTCAAAATGACAGTGTCAATGAATACATCTCAGGTTGTTTTTCTGAGAACTTGGGAATGGTTTGGCTTGTTGGCTCTCTGCAGATTTGTTACCACGCTAGCAAATTTCATCGGTGTTCAAAGACTTGTGAAAACCCGAAGTTAGGAGATGCAGTTGTTATCTAAAGAAGTGTGTCATTTTTTGCACTGAAAGGTGTGAAGCATATTTTTCATCTGGACACTGAGCTACTGTATGTGAGATGATCTTTTTCCTGGACTTACAGTCACCCTTGCAGTGAACAGACGATATAGAGAGACTATTCGTAAAATTACAAGAAACTTTTCAGAGTTGGCGTTTTAAGAGCTTTTGCAATTTTTGAGTTGCTTTAAACCTTCTCAGAGTTTGATTTCCCCAAAGAATTTAAGTATTTTTCTCCTTCTAATCATAAAGCCTCCATGCACGGGGTTAAGTGGAAAGACACCTTAGGTTTTGTATGAGTGCAGTGGTAAGTCGTGTGGAGTGACCAGATGTGTGCAGGGGAAGTACTGCAGCAGGAAGGGGCATGCAAAGGAAGCGGTGTGCAAAGGAAGACACACAAACGGTGCTTGGACATCCCGTGCACCTGACACAGACCCGACAAAGGCGCAGAGGGTTTTGTGTTTTTTTAAGCCAGACAATCAGCCACCTCAGGAGGCACACGTGAGGCAAGAGAGCACAGGACATTTGCATGTGACAAAGAGAAGAGATGTTGGCCTGCTATCAGGGGACAGAAAAGGGACAACTTAATACGATGGATTCATAGCCGCTCCTCAGAGGGCACCACGAACGGATGGAGGACTTGGGAGAGGCTCCCCACCCGAACTGGGGTGGGGGCAGCTCTGGAGAGTGACCTGCCTGCAGGGTTTGCAGGGACTGAGCTGCCTGGAGCGTCACTGGACCCACTGGAGGTCGGCAGGGTACCCGGGTGAACAAACTGCTAGACTGCCGTCCAAGTTGGGCGTGGGACTGACAAGGAACGTTGAGGTATAAAGGCCGCAAAGTAGCATCCTCAGGGAATATTGTTCCAATGAACCCTTCCTGAGGAAGCTGCTAGAGAGTTTCAGACAAAGAGATTGGAGAGGTCAACGTAAGGACCAGTGTATACGGAATGTATATTTCTCCATAGAACTGAGACTAAATGATGGTGATAAAGGATGTGCTATCGTGTATAATGGCTGTGCGTGCTGACAACATAGGGACATGTCTTCTATCGAATATCGGAGGCTGGGGGGTCTATATGAAAAGAATCAGCTGATTGATTGTCATATAATTATTAACCAGAAGTAAACCAACATTCATATCAGATATCTGGGGGATGGAGAGGGAAGAAGAGTTTTCTAGCCAATTTCAATACTGATCATTGTAGAGAACCAACACACATAGCCTGAAAAGAAAAGACTAAGGATATTATCTAGAGATACGTACGGTAATCATTACAGCAGAAATACAAGCCTTCCTAAATACCAATATAAATAGACAGGTAGGTGGGTAAAAAGAGAGAACCTCTGAAAGCTGAACCAAAAAATAAAAAATGTTTACGTATAGGAGGGAGGCCAGGAGGGAACAGATGGAGGAGGCTTGAAGCTGGTCTTCTCTGAAAGTCCCTTTTTGTTGATTTTGGAATCCTGTAAGTATTTTACATAATTATAAAACAAAATTACATTTAAAAAAATCCCTGAAAATTGAAAGTAAAATGAAACCAATGAACTTGACTGTGTATCAAGTCGGTGGTGTAACCACAGGAACTATTCCAAGTGACTTTACAACAAGTCACTTGAACATTCCTAGTGGAATATACAGTAACAAACAAAAGTTACAAAACAGTTAAAAATCCCAAATTGTTTTCAGTGATCAGTGTTGGCAGTAATGGGATAAGTGAGTATTTCGGTGTCAGTAAGAACCTGGATTTTTGTCCAGGAATGTAGGACTGAAGAAAGAAAGATAAGGTTAAGTCAAAATCCTGTGGTCCTGAGTTAGAACTGGAGCATCTGCATGAAATCATCATCCCTGTGCACTGGAAAGGCCTAGAAGCAGCGATGCATCCAGTCATCGGAGAGTACACCCAGCAGCCAGCTGTGGTCCTTAAACCCCTCTATCCACGGAAAGGAGCTGGGGCTCCTTGAAGCAGAACTGATCCGGGTCTTGGGTAGGGAATGTTTGAGGTGAAGCCCAGGACAAAGTGTCGTAGTAGCGACAAGCTGTAATGGACTTTTGGGTTCGTGTCCAAAGTCAAGTTGAATGAACTTCCGCTTGCCCTGCTCTTCAGGGGTCCATGCCTATGACCATCCTCCAGCAACACAGAAGATTCCTTGCCACTTGCCAATGGTTACACCATTTTCTCCATTTCCCTCTAAAAATGTGCTCTCTGGAGTGGACCATGAGTCTCTAAACAGACCCCACGTCAGAGAGGAGAGGGCCCCTCCCGTGCGGTCACTCCCCAGGAGCCAGGCCTGCTGCTTCCCGGAGGACCCTGCCACCTGGCCCAGCGGGAAGGCAGGTGCTCAGCCATCAGAATATCACCAAGTTGGCCTCAGAGCTGCTTAAACAAGGTGCCCTTCTAGGGGCCTGAGGACCGAGAGTGGGCCCCTCCCAAGCCTACAGGGGCAGCGTCCATAACTACTTTGGGGCCTGTTTGCTAACAAGTGTCTGTCCATTGGGCAGAATTTGGGGTGAGACTTGCTTTCACTGTAACTGTCTAGTGGGGGGGGGCTATGGGGGGACATAGAGCCCGCACCTCCTCTTGTCGCTGGAGGCCACCCCCCTTCACCAAGAGAGCCTTGTCAGATTGCTGACCAGCCAAACTGGCTTAGGTCAAGAAGATACATTTGGGTGGAATTTTATAAGACTGAGAATAGATGAATATTGTGGTAAATAAACTTGCTAATGGGGACATCTGAACTCAAAAAACATAAATCAGGGGATACTGTTTCACTTTACAAAAAATCATGTGTTAACACAACACTGTAAAGCAATTATACTCCAATAAAGATGTTTAAAAAAAATCATGTGTTTCAGTAATGAAAGAGAATGAAGTGGGTAAACGGATAAATAAACTATGGTACATCCAGACGATGGAATATTATTCAGCTCTAAAAAGAAATGAGCTATTAAGCCATGAAAAGACATGAAGGAACATTAAGTGCATATCACTAAGTGAAAGAAGCCTATCTGCAAAGGCTACATGCTGTATGTGGGACATTCTGGAAAAGGCAAACTATGGAGACACTAAAAAAACATCAGTGGCTGCCGGCGGGGCGGGGAGGAGGGGGCGGCGATGAATCGGTGGCACACAGAGGATTTTTAGGGCAGTGAGAATCCTCTGCGTGATACTATAACGATGGCTACACGTCCAAACCCATAGACTGTACACCACCAAGGCTGACTCTACGGTAAGCTATAGCCTCTGGGTGATACGGATGTGTCAGCGGAACAAACGGACCTTGGTGGGGATATGGATGGCGCAGGAGGCTCTGCGTGCGTCTGTGCAGGGGGCACACGGAATGAAGTACTGACTCCTGCTGCGGCGTGGGTGCCCGTAAACCGTCCTGCTGGCGAACAGGCTCTGGGGTTTGTCCCTGGTCTTAAAAAGCAGATCTTTCTTAAGAATGACTTTGTCGTGGAACTGGAAATGGCGTTCCCTCAAAAAATTTTCAGGGGCTTCCCTGGTGGCGCAGTGGTTGAGAATCTGCCTGCCAATGCAGGGGACACGGGTTCGAGCCCTGGTCTGGGAGGATCCCACATGCCGCGGAGCAACTGGGCCCTTGAGCCACAACTACTAAGCCTGCGCCTCTGGAGCCTGTGCTCCGCAACAAGAGAGGCCGCGATAATGACGGGCCCGAGCACCGCGATGAAGAGTGGCCCCCGCTTGCCGCAACTAGAGAAAGCCCTCGCACAGAAATGAAGACCCAACACAGCCATAAATAAATAGATAAATAAATTTTAAAATGGTCCACATCAAAAAAATCTTAAAAAAAAAAAAAAAAATGTCAGTCCCCGAAATCGTTTTGGTCAGAGTTAAGGCTCTGTCAGGGCCCTAAAGTTCAAACAAAAAGAACTTGACCCAGAAATATGAACTTGCCTTTGTCTAGTTGACGCCACCAGAACACATAGGTCATCTGCTGGGGGCAGGGCGGTGGAGGTGGGGGAAAGGCGGTGCCGGGAGGGGAGTTTTGAGACCAAAATGCAAGTTCTGTTTCTGAGGGTAAAGGCACATCTCAATAGCCAGACCCAAGCTGGGTTTCCAGAATGTTCTTTAGAGTTGACTCTGGATCAGCAGAGTTGAAGGTGGATATCCCTCTAACGATGGTCCATAGGATGTCCCAGCAAAGGATACTGAAGCCGATCCCACACCCAGACGATGGTGCTGTGTCCCTGTCCCTCCACCATCAGGCTGTACGGTCTTCCTCTGGGTCACTCTCAGCTCGGCTCCAGCCCCTCAGAGGCTGGGCCCCTCGGTTGCCTCCTGCCGCTGGGGTCCCAAGTGCCCAGAAAGGCTGGGCCCCATCAAGGTGGAGGGTGAACTAACTTTGTAATTAACAAAGCATAAGGGGAAGCCACTTTTCTGTCCCATTTTTGCCGAGAGCCTCAAGTATCATGTTCCAGAACCTAATCCAGCCACGTGCTGCTGGGCTTCCACTCCGGATGGTCTGCTCCTCGGCGCCCAGCTTCCTGGCGTCCAGACAGCCCGCCTCAGCTCATTTCCTGTCCTCGGGCTGATGTGGACTCTTAACTATGACACAGCTGAATCATCGTTATTCTCCTTCATGCCCTGCAGTTATTTCTTTTTTAAAATAGCTGTAGGAAGATTAGCTTTCAATCAGATTGTCTTTGGAGGGCTCACTCAGATGGTTTAATTAATAACTACAAGCTTTGTTGCAAGTACCCTTACGTGTTGGATAAAATAAACTCTTCAAGCAACTGGAATTTTTGAACTAAGGAGCTCTAGACAGAGAAGGAGCCTGGGCTGCAGTCCAGGAGGGCCCAGACTGTGAGGGGCTGAGGGATGAGGAGGCAGATGGCCCCGTCTGGATTCAGCCCCTCGAGAGACAGAGAAGATGTTTCCAATTAAAGTCACTTAGAAAAGAGACTTTGACAATGATGGAGACGCAGCATTCAGAAAAAACAACAATTCCTGGCATTTGTGAGCTGTGGGTTTGCAAAAAACCTGCTCTCCCTTGACTTCAAGGGAGTGGCTTGGGGGAAAACAGGATTGGAAAAGCCTCAGATTCAAATCAGCCAAAGGTGACTCTGGCCTTAGGACTTCCAAACTGCCTGTCCCATTGAAACGCATGTCCCTGTAGTGCAACTGGCGAACTACTTGGTTTTCAACCTATTTGTCGGCTTCTGTATTTTTCACCTTTAAAGAAACTGGGTTTGGTTTGGTTTGATTTTCTTTCGGGTGGTATTCATGATGTATAAGAAAGAGAAAAAGTGGAAGTAGAGAAGATTCTGGAAATAGGCCGTCACCTGGCAGGATGGAGTTCCCAGGCCGTTGGGCAGGACCAGTGATTTTGTTCTTAAAATGATTTAGCTTCAGGAGTTCCCTGGTGGCCTAGTGGTTAGGACTCTGGGCTTTCACTGCCATGGCCTGGGTTCAATCCCTGGTCTCAGAACTGAGATTCTGCAAGCTGCGCAACGTGGCCAAAAAAAAAAAAGATTTAACTACAAATCACTCATTTAACTTACGATTAGCTGTTTATTTCCTGGCAGTCACTGACATACTTGTGAATTCTTGTAACGTGAGAAAATCTAGCTTTACAAATGGTTTTCAAATGTAGTGAGAATTTGATGTATACTCAATTTAACAATTAATGAAGAGTGAATATATAAATTAATCATTTGTTGAGTTTGATTTTTCTATTTCCATAATTTGCAGCCTCTAACTTTTTTCAAGACTTGAACGTTTTCAAAGGTCCTTGAAACCCTGGTTACCTGAGGCTCTGTGCCTCAGCGTCTGGAATGAAAGCGGTTCAGACACTCCCTAAGGAAAATCCCAACTCCATTATGTCACTCTGCAGAATTCATTCTCCTTGGTTATCAAAGTGGATTCTCTCCAGAAGCCCATGAGGTGTGCTGCAAAAATATAATTAACCCCTTTTCTAGGGGACTGAACCCTAGAACTAAGAGGCCAGGGTCATCCCAGGTCCTCCCCCTGCCCCACTCTCTCAGGCCCACCCACCTAACCTCACACTTCTGTCTCTCTCGACTTTTCCCACATCAACCAGCATTTCTAATATCTGCCCCATTTCCCTGGTGCTGGCTTTGCATGAGGTCAGAAGACTCAACAGGAAAAGTAAACTGAAAAGTTTTCCCCAGCATGGCTGGGTCCTTCCAGAAGCCTCGTGGACGGCTGGTATGTAAGCCCATTGAGATGGGGCAGGGGTCCCTTACTTTCCTGCGTGGAGATGGAGGCACTGACCCGGGATGGAGAATGTCTCCCCTCTGGGCACACGTTCCACTCAGTTACCATCCCAAACCCAGCCCGAGTTTGAATCAACGTGACCAGGATGGCCAGACAGGACATGAAGAACCCTGGCAAAGGCTGTCCAGTGGGGCCTCAGGGACATTTGGGTTGGGGTAAAACCTGGCTTAGATGAGAAAGCATTTAACCAGCACCTACTAAGTGCTGGACCCTGTGCTAACAGGTTTTTTTCACAGCTCAGTGAATTCTCACACCAACTGCAGGAAGTGGGTACTTACCATTGCCCGTGTTTCACAGGTGAGAACAGTACCTTGCCCAGGGTGACTCAGGTAGAAAGTGGCAGAGCTGTGACTAAACCCTGGCAGTCTGACTTCAGAGTCTGGGGAGCCCCTACTCTAAATAAAAGGTGAAGGGGAATGTGGCTCTTGGGGAGGGGACAGTAAGGGGGGAGAATTCGTTTCTTGATTTTCTATTGGAAAAGTGTGTAGAGCACGCCATCTGATAGGGATACACAAAGAGGGTTGGAGAGGAAGGCTTCACAGAAGACTGTTTACCAGTGCGGGGAGGGTTTAGGGGAACCTACAGGGGAGGGTGCAGGGCCCTGGGCCAGCCATGGTGGCGGCTTTATGTGGTAGAGGGGCAGCTGCCTCTGGGGCGCAGAGAGATGACTAGAGCTGGGGAGAGGGCTCCTGGCAGGAGCTGTGGATTTAGTAGAGGGGTAGCCATGCCTTGGGACCCCACAGGGTGGCAGCTGGGGGAATAAATATCCCCTTCTCTATATGCCTCCCACCCTCTGATCTTCTGCCAGGGCCTTAAGTTGGCCAAGCACAACCAGAAGCAGGGGCAAGGAAGGCCCCAGGCCACAGAAATCAGTGTCTCTGGCTCCGGAAAAGGGCAAAGTGAGGAGAGGAATGCTCAGGGTCAAAGAAGTGGAAAACATCCAGCACACAATCATTCGTGTGAAAAACAGTTGTGAGAGATTTGTATCTATATCTCTATGCATTCATATGCTTGCTTATAGATGCATGAATTAATTTTGGAATGTTAACACACACAAAAGGCATTGGTAGAAACTTCTGAGAAGAAGTGGCCTACTTTCCATGGTGTAACTTTATCTACTGTTTGGTTTTTATCCTGTGTATTGATTATATAGTCAATCCATCCATCCACCAATCATTAGCAAGAATTGATGTTTTGGGGCTTGGGATGCAGCCCAAGCCACAGGGACATGCCTGTGACCTATGCTAGACCAATCATAACACCCCACCAAGGCCACGGTGATTCGTGGAAGGAGTTGGCACATGACCCAAGCTCAGCCAATCAGAGCCTCCCATGAGCTTTTCATCCTGGAGCTGGGCGGGAGAGGTCCTTTTCCTTTCCTGTGGTTGCAGAGTCATCAGCAGGTGGGTCTAGAGCTGTAGGTGGTAATAGTAGCTAACAGTTACATGATACTTACATTCTGCTGAAACCTGTTACAGATGATAGACTCCATTTTTCATCCCCGAATGGCAGTTTCACCTAGTTTAACCTAGTACACGCCAGGCCCTCCAGGAGAGGGGGCTCTGCAGGGCAGGTTCACCAGCATAGTGGGAATTTTGGAGCCGATTAGAATTCTGCCTACTTTACCTACACTGACTCATTTAATCTTCATAACAACACGCCCATAAAGTGGGTGTTACCGTTATTAACCTCATCCCATGGGTGTAACGGCTGAGGAGGAGAGAGGCTGGACATTTCATGTGAGGCTGCAGAGGACGCTGGTGCTTCCCTGCCTTCCCTCTGCTGGGGCCCCAGTGTGGAGGAGCCTCTCTGCACTGGCGGCCGGGGTGCAGAGGACAGGCAGAGCGGCAGCATCCCAAGGGGTTAGGATCCTGGCCCTATGCCTCTCCAGGGGCACACCACCTCGGCTAGGCTCTCAATTCCATTAAACTCACCAATCAAGGCACCTGCCACGCTCCAGCAAGACCAAGGGGAATATCTGGTCCTTGCAATTGACATAACCGGACTTCTAAATCAGTTTCCCCATGCAATCGGTTGAATAATGGCCCTCCAAAAAGATATGTCCATGTCTTAACCCTGGAAGTTGTGAATGTGGCCTTGTTTGGCCAAAGGGCCTTTGCACATGTAGCTAAGAATCTTGAGATGAGATCATCCCTGGTTTAGGGTGGGCCCTAAATCCAATGACTGGGGTTTTTATAAGAGAAAGACAGAGGGAGATTTGAGACACAGGAAAGACCTGTGAAGGCGGAGGCAGAGATTGGAGTGATGCAGCCACAAGCCAAGAATGCCTGTGGCCACCAGGAGCTGGAAGAGGTGAGGAAGGAACTCCCCCAGAGGCTTTAGAGGGAGCACGGTCCTGCCAGCACTTTGATTTTAGACCTCCAGCTTCCAGAACTGTGAGAGAATAAATTATTGTTGTTTTGAGCCCCCCAGGGTATGGTTATTTGATACAACAGCCTTGGGAAGCTAATACGCCCCATGACCTCTTTTCTTGCCAACTGTGTCCAGAGGGGGTGTCAGAAATGGAGCAGAGCTCTGGGATGGTCCAAAGCGAGATCTGGATTTGGTTTTCTACTGACCCCTGAAGAAAGCGGTCAGCAGATCCCTTTTTTTCTGCTGAAGAAAGCCCTTTAAGGATTCCAGAGGTGGGGAGGGGTTGAGGATAGGGGAAGTTGAAGAGTAGTGAGGGAATCTTGGCTCATTTAGAAGATCAGAGAGATTTCTAGAATGCGGAGAAGCTAGATTTGCCCTAGATAATTTTGTGATTTTCTCAGACTTTCTATGAGTCTCCATGGCAGGCAGAATTCTGAGACGGCTTCCAAGATTCCCACACTCACCCCCGTATGTACTCGCCGTGTAATCTATAAACTCTGTATAGTCTCATGTCCTTGAGTGTGGGTAGACCTGTGAATACAATCGGATAGTTATTCCCTTGGTTCTGTTACATTATATAAGACTCAGAGGTAGCTGACTAGAGAGAGATTTCCCTGCTGGCTTTCAGATGTTAGCTGTCATTACAAGAGGGCCAGGTGTTCAGGACCTGAGGGTGGCCTCTGGGAGTTGAGAGCAACCTCCTGCTGACAGCCAGTAAAGAACTGGGGACCTCAGCCCTATGACCGCAAGGAACTGAATTCTGTCAATGACCCTGATGGTTTGGGAGTGAGCCCCGAAGTGAGCCCCGCGCGTCAGATGAGACAGCGGCCTCAGCCCACACCTCGACGAGGTGTCTCTGCCAGGTGAGCAGAGACTCAGCCAGCCTGTGCTGGGACTCCCAACCCTTGAAACCAGCACGATAATGAACGTGGACCGTTTGAAGCCACTAACTTTGCGACCATGGGTGATGCGCAATAGAAAATGAACGCGGTTTCTGACCAAAGTTCCTCCCAAATTGTAAATGAATGAACGCTGCTGAGCCTTGATTTTGTGGGTTTTTAAAATGATCCCATATTAAAAATGGATGTATATTTTTAAGCTGTATTTTTAGATGAATCACACATTCGTTAAAAAAAAAAAAAAATTGAGGGCTTCCCTGGTGGCCCAGTGGTTGGGAGTCCGCCTGCCAATGCAGGGGACACGAGTTCGGACCCTGGTCCGGGAAGATCCCACGTGCCGTGGAGCAACTGGGCCCGTGCACCACAACTAATGAGCTTACACTCTAGAGCCCACGAGCCGCAACTGCTGAGCCCGTGTGCCACAACTACTGAGGCCTGTGCGCCTAGAGCGTGTGCTCCACGGCGGGGGGCCACCGCAATGAGGGGCCCGCGCACCGCAATGAGGGGCCCGCGCACCGCAACGGGGAGTGCCCCTGCTCGACGCCACTAGAGGGAGCCCGCGTGCAGCAACGGGGACCCAGCGCAGCGAAAGATAGATAGGTAAATTAAAAACAAAACAAAACAAAACTAAAAGTCTCTAAAGAAAATAGAAAAAAGATGAGCAACAGATGATCATTGCTTATTCATAAATGTGCTCTAAATGTCCATGGCAGTTGCCGCTCATCAGCCTCTGTGTGGCCGGCAGCTTCCCCCAAAGCCCCTCGGGTGGTTTCAGAGCAGGGAGATGTCTCCCATGAACAGCTTTCCCCGATTCCCCAGAGGGCTCGTTTCTGGCAGGTTCTTCCAGCACAGAACCACAGCCACTTTTCTGCCATTCCATCAGCCACAGCCGACGAGACCTGGACCTCAGCCCTGGCGGTGGGAAGGGGAACGCTTTTCCTTGAGGGCCCCATCCCAGTCCTGGGGCTCATGAACGCTCCTTACACTTGCTATTCATATATTCTTTAGAGTTCTCTTTACTTCTTTCCAGCCAGTTGCTCATACCCAACTCTGTCATAGTGCCTGATTCTTATATTGCACTTTACCTGTAGTTTGTAGATTCTTACACTGACTGACCCTGTCGTTTCTCTCTCTTGATTGGACCCAGACTGACGCACCGTTCCCCAGCAGCACGTGGGCACCATGTGCCAACAACTGGGTGGATTCATTCAGAGGCCTGAGGTGACATGGTCCTGTCTCCGAAAAGCAAACATAATGCCCGTGTTAAGTGGACAGAGCACAGGGCTGCAGATTAAGAGATTGGTTCCAGACCTGGTTCTGCAGCTAAGTGTGGGGCTGGAGAAGGTGGGGGGATCATCCAATCACTCAGTTTCCTCCTCTGTCTCTGTAGCCTGAAGGTAGTGGGCTGCAGGGCCTTTGTGTTAGGGTAAAACTAAGCTGCTGTGACAAAGTGGCTTAAAGAACACTGACATTTATTCTCTCTCAAATAAGTCCTTCCATGAGGCGTCCAAGGTGGTAGGGCTGCTCTGCCCCACGTGATCACTCAGGGACCTGGCTTCTGTCCATCTTGTTGCTTCATCATCACTTAGGGAACCATCCTCATCTGCGTGTGTGCAGTTCTCGGGATGGTGGAGAGCGTGGAGGAGCAGACTCAGAAGTGTGCTGTCACCTCCATCTGCATCCCAGTGGGGCGCACTTGGTCACATGACCATGCGGACCTGCACAGGAGGTTGGGAAATGGAGCTTCCAATGGAGCGGCCGTGGGTCCAGCCACAACCCGATTACATGGAAGATGGGGGATGACCATCAATGCCCACCTCCTCTGTTCCAGCTGTTCCAGACTCCTCCACGTGTCACCCAGCGACTGACAGTGAAAGAGGGAAAACATCCTGTCCACACGGGAAATCCATGCCTCATCATTCTGTTGCTAATAAAGTCAAGATTTGTAGAGCTTGCAAGAATGTCCTTTATTACTGAAGAGTAAGGAAGTGGCAGGTGTGCCTAACAAAACACTCCTGTGCATCTGCTGGGGAATACTGATTTTTTTCCTCCAATGTAACAAATTAGAACCCAGCTGGTATTTGAGAAGTCTGAGCTAAGGTTTCCTGGATCTGTTTGCCTACGGAGCAATAATGAAGAGTGAAGGAAATGAAGAAAAGGGAAGAAAATGATGAGTTTAAAGAACCCCCGTGTGTCAAGTAAAACGAAGGCTTGGGAATTTTTATTCATTTTACTCTGGTGTAGGATGGTATAGGATTTAGGGAGAGGGAGGATTAAAATGGAGACCTGAAAGTAACTTAACCCATCTATAGCACTTCTCTGTGCCAGGCACTGTTCTAAGACCTTAGAGTGATAATTCATCTAATCCTCACAATAATATTTTGAAATAAGAACTTGTTGCCCATCTTAGAGATGTGGAAATGAGAACAGAGAGAGGAGAAATAACTTGCCCCAAATCACACAGCTAGGAAACAGTGGAACTAGGATTTAAAGTTAGATAATTTGGCTCCAGAGTCCACGCCAGGAACCAGCAAACTTCTTCTGTAAAGCATCAGCTAGTAAATATTTTAAGCCCTGCCAGTCACGCAGTCTCTGTCACAACTACTCAAGTCTGCTGCTGACGAGTGAAGGCTGCCACAGACACGTAGAGACAAATCAGCATGGCCGTGTTCCTATAAGACTTCACCTATGGACACTGTTGAATTTCATGTAATTTTCACATGTCATGAAATATTCTTCTTCTCTAATTTGCTTTCAGCTGTTTATAAATGTAACAACGATTCTTAGCTCAGGCCCTGTTTTGCCCCCCACTGGCCTGTGCAATTGACCTTGACCTACTGAATCTTAACGATGTGAAGCATTTCCTGAGTGCTGGCAGCACCAGGCACTGTGCAAAGGGCTTTCCGTGCCCTGTTCCCTGTTCCAGGAACTTGCTGCCTTCAAGGCAGCAGTGAGGAAGGACCCATTACCGTCTTTCACACTTTATAGCTGAAGACAGCGAAGAGTCCCTAGATAAGGCGGAGGAGGATGTACAGCCAATGAGGACCGGTGTGGAGACCTGATCACGGCACGGCAGGAAGGGCTCGGACTGGCAATCAAGGCACTCACAGGATCTGAAAACAATGGTGAACAGTTCTCTTGATCAGTCTTGTTGGAATGAGAGGAAAGGGAGAGCATACATGCAGAAGAATGGGCGGAAGGGACACGTGCCTAATCGTCTCGATCATCTCCTGTGGGAAGAAGGCACAGCTGAAGGAGGCGGTGGTCCGAAGTGAGCGCTGGAGAACACACGGGCCTTTCGCTGATTGGTCAGATGAAGCTCCTCCTCCCACTGGTACAAGCAGAGGTGTGTGTGCGAGAGGTGGGGCTGGCCGGTCGGGATGGGCCGGCAGAGAGGATTGGCATCAAGCTGGCTTTGTGGCTGCATTTTCTTGGTCCCCATAGCATTTGTTTCCTAGATGGATCAGCGGGGACCAGAGGGGCCCTGAGCCTCCTCCAGGTGCCTGAGTGGCAGCCCCAGAGCATTCTCGAAGCCTCCATGAGCTCCCTTCTGGGCTTTCTGGCTCCCAGGTCCTGGTCCCCCTTCCTTGTTAGTTTCCTAGGGCTGACGTAACACAGTACCACAGTCTGGAGGGCTTAAAACAAATACAAGCAAATGTACAAATACAAACAAAATGTGTTTTCTCACGGTTCTGGAGGCAGGAAGTTCTAATCAAGGTATTTGCAGGGCTCTGCTCCCAAGACTCTAGGAAGGAATCTTTCTTTGTCTCTTCCAGGGTCTGGTGGCTGCGGGCAGTCCTTAGGGTTCACTGGCTTTGCGGCTGCATCACTCCAGCCTCTGCATCCCTCTGCACATGGCCTTCTCCTCTGTGTGTATTAGCGTGTCTCCTTCTGTTCTCATTAGGACAGCAGTCATTGGTCACTCTACTCAAGGATGACCTCATCTTAACTAATCATCTCTGCACAGACCCTATTTCCAAATAAGGTCACATTCAGAGGTTCTGGCTGGACATGCATTTTGGGAGGGGACATTATTCAATTCACTACAGTTCCTTACCCCAATATTGCTGGATTCTCATGTCTAAAAAAAGTATTAGTTGGAGAAAATAAGCATAGTTTTTCCCCTTCTCGCAGGAGTGAGGAAAGATGGTAAAATGACTGTCAATTTTGGAAAGAATACGCAGTGCATTGGAAAGATGTGTGATGATACAATGACGATGTTTTCATATATTAGCTGCCTGCCGTCCTCGCAGAGGCATTAAGAAGATTAATGCCTTGGAAATCTCCTATGTTCCAGTGCTGTATTATTACTGTTATTATTATGATTATCCCACTGGTCCCATTTTTGAGGCGGCTGCTGTAATTATGGTAACCGGTTTGGGTATTTTAGAAAGATATCACGAATGATTAAGCTATGCATTAGTCACTTGGACTGTGCAGTAGCTCTTCCAAGTTCCAGGAGTATAACCGGGTGGTGAGGGAGCTATAATTGTTATTCCCACGTCATCACAGAGAAACGGAGACCCACAGAGTTCAAAGACTTGCCCAAGTCCTTGGCGTGGTCAGCGTTAGACAACTCTGGAGCCCAGCACCCCCGCTGCAATGACTATCCTCTTTCAAATATTTTTACAGGCTTAGAATGGGGGTTCAGGGACTTCCCTGGTGGTCCAGTGGTTAAGACTTCACGCTCCCAATGCAGGGGGCATTGGTCGGGGAACTAAGATCCCGCATGCTGCACGGCGTGGCCAAAAAAATAAATAAATAGAAGAAAATAAACAGGAGAAGTTTTTTTTTTAAAAAAAGGAATTAAAAAAGTATTAGAAAAAGAACGGGGGGTTCATCGCGGCTCACACGCCCCAAATTTTTCAGTGAGTGGCTTATAAACAGCCATTTGGTCCAGTGCGCTTGGCCGAGATGCAAATGCAGGGAGGAGGCTCCAGAATTAACACCTTCTCTCTGGAAGTGGAAAGAGAACAGGCGGGGCGGAGGAGGGCCCTTCATACCTGACTCCCTGGAAGCTTCAGAGAGCAGAGAGTCCACAAAGGCCGGAGAAGCTGGCACTTTTGCTGGAAGGCTGCTTTGGGGACAGCCCTGTGACACTTCCCGGCCACTTCTGTCCGCCTTTCTTGCCTTGTGAATGTTTAAAATTTTTTTTTTTATTGAATGAAAGCTTCTTTAAATTCTACAGTGGTTTACAATTTTCAGATGCCTTGTGAATATTTCCTGGGGGCTGGGTGGACCTCATCCTGAGCTGCTGCCCCACTGTTTCCCCCTGTTGAATGCAGGACATGACTCTGCAGTTTACAGGCTGAGAGCTGTCAACTTTTTAAGAGAGCTCTAGGGAAAAAGAAAAATCCACGCTTGTGCCCGGGAGGTGCTAAAAATAGGAAATTTCTAGCTTCCTGAAGAGCAGATCAATGAATAAATAGGCCATAAACAAATGTGGTTATTTCTGCAGGAAGTTTTCTTTTCTTTCAGTTGTTCCCAGGGGCTACACAAACACAGATTGATAGGTTTGTTTTCATTAATTCAAAAAACATTTCTTGGACCCCATCTATGTGCAGGGTGATGCCGCAGCCGGATTTCTGAGAGTTTGGAGGTTGCCTGAGGCGAATCCTCCTGGGGATGTTAGGAGAGGATGGAGGTCAGGGCCATGCTGAGAACCCCCTCTTCTGTTCCAGAAAATTCCTAAGATCCTCTGGGAGTCGCAGCCTCCAGCGCCCCACTGTGGTTGCTGAATTAATCCACACGTTGGAATTGAGGCTGTGTGTGCCGGGGTGGGCTGGGGGACAGCAGGACTCAACGTGGGACAGTGGTGCAGGCGGTGGGCCTGAGAAAGTCCTCCGTGCCGCATCCTCCAGGCGCACCTGTAAACGCGGTCTTCGTGTTGGGTGTGTCCGTACGGCCCTGCCTCCAAGTGTGGTCCCAGCATTGGCATCCCTGGGAGCTTGCAGAATCTCACGCCCTTGCCCAGACCTCTGGGACCAGAGCTGCATTGTCACAAGCCCCCTGGGGGATTAGAGCCTGAGAGGACTTGCTCTGGAACTCCATAGCTGGGACTGGCAAATCCCCTCTGGCCTCAAACCTCCCTCCACCTTCTGGAGGAGCTGGAGAAACCGTCTTCTTTGCCTCCAGATCTTCTAGTTCTTCCCTCCAACACCACAGCTCTTAGGAAACCCATCGCACGCAGTGCAGGCCTGGGTCTTGTCAGGACTGTGAAGGGCCTGAGATTTTGCCTACTTCCAGGCTCACAAGGCAGTCTGTCAGTTTCATGGAGGCTGCCAGATGCCAGATGCCAGATGACACAAGATTCCTGGGTTGGGGACAGAGGGCTTTATTACTCGTAGCATAGCAAGGAGCACGAGATTGTAAAATATAGTGTATTAATAGAATATCTGAGACAGAGCAAGGCCCACAGATTGGGAAACCACGGCCACTGAAAAGACAGTTTGTTACTCACAGTTCCCAAGAGGAGGGGGCACACACCACACCTTGGGGGCCACACGGGGAGGCACCAGGGTTGATCGGGGCAGAGGGAGCGAGGGGAACATGGGCAGAAGCCTTTGCTCCACAGGAAGGAACGAGTGAGGCAGGGTAGCAGCTTGGGATTCGCTGGTTTGAATAACTTCCATGGGCTCTGGGTGTAGGGGTGACCCTAGTGGTCTGGTACCTGGCCCTGGGTGATTAGGGCAGGGGACAGTGGCCTGGTGCGCGAGGGCCCCATAAAAGAGGCGGTCAGGGTGTGGATTCTGGATTGGTTGGTTTGTATTGAAAACCACACTCACAGGACAGTCACCACATGTAGGTACTGGCTCTGCCTGGGAGGGCACAGCACCTCCGGGGTCAGGAAGGCCCCAGATGTCAAAGCATCAGAATCCTGAAAATATAAGACACGGTTAATACAAGCTTAGTGTTGGCACTGGTTCTTCGTGGGTCCCACAGGGGCGACACGGAGGGCTCAGGGGGGTGCTGCCATGCGGTGGGTCTGCACCACAGCTGGGGGCCCTGTGCTCAGGGAACGTGCATGTTTTATAATCGGCAGTAAAGAAACACACCCAGCCTGCGCCCCAGGGGTGACGTTATTTTACTGGACAATAACCAAGCCACCCTTCCCTCTGCAGGGAGACGCCTCCTCCCCCTCCCCCTCCCCTCCCCCTCCCCCTCCCCCTCCTCCAAGGCCGTTGGCTGTACAAACATCCTTGATAGATGGCCTGCAACGAAAAAGCAGTCCATGCCTCTGCTCACAGGATGCAGGTACGTGAGAAATACCCCCGACCAATCAGCTTATGCTCTCACCCTCCTTCAGTTCATTTCTTGTCAAGAAATACCCACTGAGCGCCTGCGGTATGCGGTGCACTTTCTTACCGTTGCAAACACCGCTGTTAACAGGACAGATGAGGTCTCTGCTCTCAGGGGTTTACGTGAAGGAAGTGAAGGAAGGTGAGGAGGGAAACAAGTGAACCGGAGACACAGCGCATTCGGAGAGTGATGTGTGCTGTGAAGGAAACGTGACAGGTGATGTGATGGAGTGGTAGGGGGTACAGTCTAGATTGGGTGGTGGGGAAGGCCTTGCTGGGGACCGCGAGCTTTCCTGAAGTCCAGTGATCCTCAGAGAGTGGTCCCTGGACCCGCAGCGTCGGCATCACCTGGAAATACTCTCAAAAGGTAGATTCCTGGGCTGCCCCAGACCTACTGAATCAGAGGCTCTGGGGGTGAGGCCAGCGCTCTGTGTTTACAGGCCCCCAGGGATTCTGGTCCGCACTCAAGTTGAGAACCACTGGTATAAACCTTTCTCCACACGGTGGCCTGGTGATGGTTTAAAGGCCTCGTTAAGCCCGCGGCCAGGCCTGACCCGCTCTGGCTCCTGCCCACCCTTCAGGCCTCTTTCCTGCTGGGCTGGCCCTTCCTGTGCTCCAGGAAGCATGCCTCGGCCTCTGCCGTCACTCTGCCCCCAGGGATGCTCCCTGTCTGCAGCCAGACCTCTCCGACCCTTTGGGCTTCAGCTCAAATGTCTCTCCCAGAGAGGCCCACCCCGACCCCATCTACCTTGGACCCCACCGCCCCCCAGGCACTGTCCGCATCACTGTCCTGCCTGTTCCCTGTGCATCAGCTGACAGGCTTCACGCTTGCCTTGTTTACTTCCCAAGTACTGTCTTATTGGCCATCTCCGACAGGGTGTGTCAGATGTCTCCAGCACGGAAGTCAGCCCCGGAGATTTGATACAGGAACAAATGAATGATGTTTCATCCTCCCTGTGATGCCCACATCCTTCACCCGTGAGCAATTCAGACGCTCTGAGTCCCCAGGTGAACACAATGAACGTGGGTGAGTTGAGGGCCGAGTACCAACCCCTGCTCTCTGGGGCAGGAGGACCAAATCCTGCCCACCATCTGCTGTTATGAATAAAGTTTTATTGACACACAGTCACAGCCACTCATTCACATCGTCCTCTGGCGGCTTTCCTGCAGTGGCTGTGACAGAAATGGTATGGTTCCGGCAGACAAAAATATGTGCTATCTTTACAGAAAAAGTTTGCTGTCCCCTGTCCTGGGCCTTGGAGTCCTCTAGGGAAGCGAGGGTAGGGATGGAAGACCAGGGATACCCACTTCCTCCCTGAGGGGGGACTACGTCACTTCCGCCGCATTCCACAGGCCCCACCCCTCCGCAAGGGTTGCTGGGAAATGCAGCCCCTGGCCCGAAAGCTCCGTCTGGCAGCGTCCCTGCTCCGCGGACGAGGAAGTGTATTTGGAGCCACGCCTCTTCATCACGCTTCTGGTCCCTCCTTCCGAGACGAAAGGAACCGTCCCTCCGTTCTGAGCCCTCAGAGTAGACCTCACCCCGGCAGAGCCAGCTGGGTGGGTTTCAAGCGCATCCAGCGCCCCCTCGGTCTTTAGAGATGCGGAAGCAGAGAGTCAGAGCACGGAGGGGGGTCCCCGAGGCCCTCCGGGAGCGCGGGTCGGAGGGCGCTGGGGGAGGCGAACAGAAACGCCAGTGATGAAAGTTGTGTTATTCATCCTTGTGGTAAACTGACACAAAACTGACATTTTGCTCAACGTTGGCACAGTTCCGGAAAGACTTGGTTGCCAAAAATGTTTCGTCTGCTCATTCAGCAGTTCCTGGGCTCTGCCTGGGGGAGATGGGGCCTCCCTTTCCTCCAGAAATCTGGGCTTCACCGGAAGCGCAGGGGCATGGGTGGCTGGACTGTCCAGCTTGCTGTGGTTCTGGCCGGGGACCCGCCAGGGCCACGCGGCATCCGGACCCCTCCTGTGCTCGACAGCCTCCCGTGGAAACAAGCACTGCTTACAATCGTCGGCTCTTCTGCACCGAAGAAGGCTTAAGAGCTCTTCCAGTGAGCTTCCCGTTACCCCTGAAGTCAGTCGAAGCTTTGTCTTTCAACGTCTCCTTGATTGCTTTTGCCAGTAATTCTGTAAATTGCACATTTGCTATGTGTAGGGTTTTTTTTTTTTTTTTTCCTTTTGTAAGATTCGAAACTGATGCGTCACCTTTTCTTTAGTAAGATATTTAAAAAAAAGTTCTAGAATTCCCTGCCCACGGAGGTCAGCCTGGCATGGTAGTCAAGAGCACAGGTTTTAGAAGGTTAGAGCTAGATGTGAATCCAGGCTCTTGGCGAGAATTCACGGTTTAATTCTCTGAATGCTGTTCCTATGTCTACAAAACAGAGAAATAGGAATACCTGCTACAGGGTTGTTGTGAGGACTGACTAGATAATGGGGGCTCCGCAGAACCTGCCACCCAGCAGCGGCCAGTGAAGAGTGGCTGTGGTTCCCCGCCCCCATCGTCATGTCCTCCTCCCAGGCGCTGGTCTCCTGGCTCCACGACTGGGCAGCCCTGACTTCCTGGGGTTGTCTGTTACTTAAGCCCCTGCCCAGGGGGACCATCCTCTCATGTCCCTGCATATCCAAACGCTCAGTTCCCTGTGGGTTCTGTGAAATGCCGCCTTCCCTGGATCCTGGTGAGAGGTCCCTGCCAGCTCCTCAGGGCACCCAGAGACCAGTTTGTTCTCAGTGCAGGCTGCCCCATGCGGACCTGGAGCTTGGGGTGCAGGACTCACCATGCGGGCATCCCCGGAGCTCGAGGCACACAGAAGAAGTGGGTGCCCCTCACACCTGTGAAGATGGCCACTGTGAAAAAAGCAGAAAATAAGTGATGACAAGGGTGTAGAGAAATTGGAACCCTTGGGCACTATTGGTGGGAATGTAAAATGGTGCAACCACTGTGGAAAACAGTTTTGTTGTTTCTCAAAAAAACAAACATAGAATTACTATATGATCCAGCAGTCCCATATCTGGGTATATACCCAGAAGTACAGAAAGCAGGATCTCAAAGAGATCTTTATACACCCACGTTCTTTGCAGCGTTATTCACAACAGCCAGCAGGTGGAAGCAACCCAAGTGTCCATCAGTGGATGAATGGTTAAACAAAATGTGGTCTCTCCATACAATGGAATGTCAGCCTTAAAAAAAAAAAAGGACATTTTGACACAGGGTACAACATGGATGAACCTTGAGGACATTATACTAAGTGAAATAAGCCAGTCACAAAAGGGCAAATGAGATATGGTTCCACTTACATAAGGCCCCCTAGAGGAGTTCTTAGAAACAGAAGGTAGAATGTGGTTGCCAGGGGTTGGGCGGGGTTGGGGGGATGGGAAGTTATTGTTTAATGGGTATAGAATTTCGGTTTGGGATGATGAAAAAAAATTTCGGTTTTGGATAGTGGTGATGGCTGTAAAGCAGTGTGAATAGACTTAATGCTACTGCAGAAACTGGTTAAAATGGTTAAAATGGTAAATTTTATGTGTATTTTACCACAATTAAAAATCAAAACAAAACAAAACCCCTAAAAGGCAGACCTTTTCAAAAGCTTCTTTTCTTTACTATAAACAGTTACTCTTTCTGCTGTATTAAAGACCCGCTTCAAAGGGGAAAAAAAAAAAGCAGCAGGTGTCACTTCCTGGACCTTTGGATAACATCAGTATTATGTACACTTCTTTCCCATAAATTCTGGGAATTTTAAAGTAGTTTATAGGAGCCCTTGGAATAGAAGATCAGATTTTTGAGGCACAGTGACCCTGGACCTTACCGACTTGACTGCCGGGGCCCTCGGGGCATGAAGACAAAGGCTGGGGACGGTGGGACCAGGTTCCTGGGGGCACAGGAAGGAAAGGCGCATTGTAGTGGTTTGAATTGTTTCCCCTCAGAATTCAGGTTCACCTGGAAGCTGTGAATGTGACATTATTTGGAAATAGGGTCTTTGCAGATATAATTAGTGAAGGATCTGGATTTGAAATCATGTTCCTATAAGAAGAGGAGAGAACACAGAGAGACACACAGGGGAGAAGGTGATGTGAAGACAGACACAGAGATTGGAGTGATGCAGCCACAAGCCAAGGAACGCCTGGAGCCACCAGGAAGAGGCAGGAAGGATTCTCCCTGGAGCCTTCAGAGGGAGTGTGGCCCTGCCAACACTTGGATTTTGCACTTCTAGCCTCCAGAACTGTGAGAGAATAGATTCCTGCTGTTTTAAGCCACCGGTCTGTGGCAATTTGCTACAGCAGCCCTAGGAGGCTAACACAGACATGCAGGCAGGCTGGGATCCTGGGGGAATAGGAAGGAATGAAGAGGGGAAGGGATGTAGTTAGGGTCTCCTTGTTAGGAAATTCCAGCCTAACCCGTTGTGCAAAAACAAGAATTTATTGGTTCCTGTACTTGAAACAACCAGCAGGTGTCAGCTTCAGAAGCGGCTGGATCGGATCATTCAGAAAAAGTCACCTAGAACCTTCCTTTCTCCATCTCTTGACTTGGCTGGAGATTTTGGCAAGCTCAGGGGACCTGCCCATCCAGGCTGATCACAGCAGCGGGGAGGTGGGCCTTCTGAGTGCCCAGGCCTGGGTCCCACTCAACCCTTGGACCCACACAGGGACAGGGGGCCTCCCCAAGGAAATTGGGTTGCAGACAGGGATACAGACAGGCAAAAATAACAGAAACATGCGACCCAGAGGTCCTCTGCATCTCTGCCGCTACGTCCCTCCTGATGGCAGCTCTGTCATGCACGAGTGACAGCGCAGAGTGTGGTGTTGAGTGCTCAGTGTGGCGGGATTCAGCTGAATGATCCAGCTGTGAAGAAGCAACATTCTAGATGTGCTGTCTGTTGCTGAATTCGGGGGTCCACCAGGGAAGGCCCCCTCCCTGCCTGATGCCCTGATTCTGGGGTCCAGGGCTGTCCACTCAGATGACAATTTAATGATCTGCCTTGGCCTCTCAGAGAGTAAATCCAGATGGTCGGCACTGACTACTCAAATGTTAAATTTACTAAGTGACTCTGGCTTGGGGGATACAATCATCGGAGAGGAAAGTTATTGTGCAGAAGAAAATGCATCTTTTCACTTTTCAAGGGATCTTCCTCTGGGGCCGGGAGAGCATCCTGGAGCCAGTGCCGATGGCTTCGGACATCGCGGCTGCCACAGGTCTTAGGCCTGCTGAGCCCAGGAGATAAACCGAGGATTATCTCTGGAGGATAAGGACTTCGGTGCCCTGGGTCACCTGGCCGGAAGTAGGCTCTAAATTGGGGGTGGTGAGGGGGGATGGAATGAAGCAAACAGAATGGAGTCAGAGGGGTACTTTTTTCTATTTAGGGGACATCTCAGCAGATCTCAGCTGCTGGACAGCCAGCCCCAAGCATTTCCCATGTCAGGGGCGGGTGTCAGTGGTACCCAGTAACCCCTCTGCTGAGAGACAGGGAACAGGGGGTGAAGAAATGACAGGAGAAGATGAGGAGAAGGTGAGAGAAAGGAAGAGGAAGTGGATGGGGAGAAGATGTAAATAATACAATTTAATCCTCTGAGATGCTTCCTGGAGGCCAGACACCATCCTAAATGCTTCATGGGCACCAGGGTATAGGAGCTCCTGACAGGCCCATGATGTAGGAGCCATGATTTCCCCCTTTTTACAGATGCGGAGTCTGCAGCACACAGGGAGTTTGTGGCCTTTCTGACTGTACGGTTGTCCCCCCTTATCCACCGGGGTAAGTTCCAAGACCCCCAGTGGATGCCTGAAACTGTAGACAATCCCAAATCCTATAGGTACTAAGTGTTTTCCTATACATATGTATCTATGATAGAGTTTAATTTGTAAATTAGGCACAGTAAGAGATTAACAACAACTAATAATAAAATAGAACAATTAAAATAATATGCTATAGTGAAAGTTATGTGAATATTGTTTTTCTTTCTCACCCTCTCTCTCAAAATACCATATCATACAGATTTAATGCTTTTTCCATATTAACTAAGCATTTATGATGCACCGTGGCAGTAACTTTTGTAGCTTGAGATTCCACAGCAAAACTAGCAGGAATTTTTTTTTTTTTTCCTTCACAATTTCACAGATGGAAGATAGGCTCTTATCATAGATCTCAGCAACCTCAGCATACGATATTTTTTCTTTCCTAATTAAGTCAAGATCTTTCACCTTTTCACTTAAAGGAAGCAGCTTATGGCGTCTCTTTGGCATATCCAAATGGCAGCATCTCTACCCTTGTACTCTGGGGCCATTATGAAGTAAAATAAGGGCTACTTTGAACACAAGCACTGCGATACCACGACAGTTGATCTGATAACTGAGACGGCTACTAAGTGACTGACAGGCGGGACACAATGGACAAAGGGGCACTTCATGTTCCGGGCAGGACAAAGTGGGATGGCTCGAGATTTCAACATGCTACTCAGATTGGCTCACAGTTTAAAACTTATGAATTGATTATTTCTGGAATTTTCCATTTAATGTTTCTGGGCTGTGGTTGACCACAGGTAACTGAAACTATGAAAAGTGAAACCTCGGATAAGGGGGAACTAACTCAGTTTATGAACATTCACTGACACAGAGTTCAAAAGCCACATGGAGTGGAGTGGAGTTTGGATGTCTGTCCACAGTATTTGCTAAGCATGTTCTATGATTCTGGAATCCACTTATCCCAGGGCTGCAAGGCCGAGTGTACCTCTAGGATGCTCACAGCCTAACGAGGGGAAACGCAGATGCAAATTATTGCAGTGCAATGCGATGCTGCTGTTGTCCAGGTGCAGACACGGAAATATTGGGAGGAAGCAAAGGGCCTGGAATTTCCCTGCAGGCACCCACACCTTTGAAGAGGTCCAAGTGCAGGGGCTGAGTATCTATGGGAGTGAGTGACGGACCCGGATTAGACTGGGAGGGTCTCTCCATGCCAACGTGAGGTGTGCGACCCTGTCCCCTGGCATGGCAGCCATGGAAAGCTTTCAGGATGCGAAGGCGCTAGTTAGGACTTTTCAGTTGCAAAGGACGGAAACCAAATTCAAACTAGTTTAGGTGGGAAAAGGAACGTGGTAGAAGGACTTGGGGGAAGTGGCTCTAATGTCCTCAGGACTAGAAGGGGGCTTCGGCGTGGAGCCAGGAATCCCTCTTCGGTTCGACTCTGATCTAGGCTTCTCTGTGCCTGGCGCAATTCCTTCCACTGCAGATGGGCATTCTCCATGTGGCAGGGAACCTCTGTAGGGCAGGGCACCACGAGGCAGGTGTATCCGTGTGGTTGGGTGCCATGCGACAGGTACAGTCAGCCCTCTGTATACATGGGTTCTGCATCCACGGATTCAACCAACCTTGGAGCAAAAACATTTTTTTATTATTTTTTAATTAATTAATTAATTTGGTTTTGGCCATGCTGTGCAGCTAGCGGGATCTCAGTTCTCCGAACAGGGATTGAACCCGGGCCCCCAGCAGTGAAAGCACCGAGTCCTAACCACTGGATTGCCAGGGAATTCCCCAGAAATATTTTTTAAAAATTCCAGAAAGTTCCAAAAAGCAAAACTTGAATTTGCTGTGCACTGGCAACTATTTATCAATTCATAGCATGTACATTGTATTAAGTGTTATAAGTAATCTAGAGGGGATTTAAAGTATAAAGGAGGATGTGTGTGGGTTACATGCAAATAGTACATCATTTTATACGAAGGACTTGAGCAGCCCCGGTGAGTCCTGGAACCAGTCCCCTGCGGATACTGAGGGATGACTGTACCTTCACGTGGCAGGCAGCTGTAAGGGAGTATCCTGGTGCAGTCGTACTCACTGACATCATTCCAGTTTAGAAATCCCTCAAGAACAGAGAGAGACTGTTTCCCAGCTTCAGTATGAAAAGCCCCTGGGAAGAACTCTGGTCTAGTTTCAATCACATGACCAACATTGGACCAATCTTTGTGGCCAGAGGCACAGAGTACTTTACGGAGGGAGATGTGAGTCATGTGATTACCATGTAACTTGGGTCATGTGACACGTGAAGGGAGGGAAATGAGCCTGCCATGATTGGCCGCCCTCTCCCACAGGAGGAGACCTTTGCTGAAGGAAAGGGAGAAGGTGCTGGCGGACAGACGACAGATGTTCTCGGCAGGCAGGGCCTGAATCGGATTGGTTTTAGGGATTACCGGGCAGGTGGCCATGGGGCTGCTGCTCTGAGAGCCTGGATGTGGGCTGTCAGGAGAAACGTCTTTCAGCTTGGTTAAACACAAGAGCACCTGCCCCACTTCTTTATAAGAATAACAACCCAAGCCAAGCTGTAGGATGTTATTTGAAATTCAACATAGATTAAGTCTCAGGAAGATAAATAAACCAAGTGCCCACTGCTTTGCTTCCAAACCACTCCCCTTCCCTAGGGAGCCAGGTGGCCACACTGTCCTGCTAGGAAGGAAAAGGCAGCAACTTGAATGGGGCGAGCTTTTGTGTTGGTGAGAAGGGCCCATCCCAGAGGTGTTTAGACCCGTGCTTCTCTCACTGTAATGGGCCCGGGAATCCCCTGGGGATCACGTTAGAATGCAGATTCTGATCCAGGAGGTCTGGGGCAGGGCCCGAGATCCTGCTCCTCCAACGAGCTCCCAGGAGACGGTGATGCTCTGGCTCCCACACCCCGCTTAGAGCCGTGAGGACCCAGAGCGTAGACTCTTCGGGACAGGATGAGTATTGGATGAAGCTGTGAGCGGGCTGCCATGGAAACCACCAAGTCGGCCAGCTGGTGGTTCATCTCAGACAGGCAGAGTTGAGGTGCTGCAGCCATGCGGATGGACTGACCTTCTCTGCCTGCACCCGTCTGGGCTCCCTGGGCCACTCAGACCCGCTCCTGGACAGATGGAGAACTTGGGAGAGCCAGCGGGAAAGGAAGAGTAGAGCCTCGGGGGGAACCCCTGTCCAGCCACAAGTCAGGACACCCCAGAGCCTCTTCCCAACAGCATGAAGGTGAGCCTTGGCTCGGAAGAGACGGTGGTGGAGAGGAGGGAGGGCTTTACCAGCTCCAGGGAGGCTGTGTTCATTTCCCACGGCTGCTGCACCAAGTACCACAAACTGGGTGGCTCATGACGACAGATACATGTTCTCTCACTGTTCTGGAGGCCAGAAATCTGAAATAAAGAGATCGGTCCGAGGGCCGATCTCTCTCCAGAGGCTCTGGGTGAGAGCCTGTCCTTGCCTGCTCCAGCTTCAGGTGGCCCCCTGCTTCCTGTTGGCCTGGCCCTCTGCCACCTGCCATCTGCCATGGCCAGGCCCCCAGGTGGTGAACCTCTTTCATCCTTGACACTCACAACACCCTTCCTGTCCTGTGTCTGAAAATGGGTGACCACTGTTGGAAACGGGGTGAAGGCAGGCATTAGACAAAGGGAACTTGATGACTAGGAACCTGCTTTTTGACAGAACCACTATTTTTTTGTGTGAAGCTTTTGATTGTATTATTTGATTTTATTATTTTATTTTATGGAGGTATAGTTGATTTACAATATTATATGTTTCAGGTGTACAACATAGTGATTCACAATTTTTAAAAGTTATACTCCATTTACAGTTATTATAAAATATTGGCTATATTCCCAGTGCTGTGCAATATATACAGCATACAATATAACACAATATCCTTATAGCTTATTTATTTGATACATTATAGTTTGTATCTCTTAATCCCCTACCCCTATCTTGCCCTCCCCCAGTGGTAACCACTAGTTTGTTCTCTATATATGTGAGTCTGCTTCTTTTTGTTATATTCATTAGTTTGTTGTATTTTGTAGATTCCACATGTAAGTGATATCATACAGTGTTTGTCTTTCTCTGTATGTTTTATGTCACTAAGCATAATACCCCCCCAAGTCCATCCATGTTGTTGCAAATGGTGAAATTTCCTTTTTTCATGGCTGAGTAATATTCCATTGCATATCTATATACCACATCTTCTTTATCCATTCATCTATTGGTGAACACATAGGTTGCTTCCATATCTTGGACATTGTAAATAATGCTGCTATGACTATTGGGGTGAACATATCTTTTCAAATTAGTGTTTTTGTTTTCTTCAGATAAATACCTGGGAGTGAAATTGCTGGGTCATATGGTAGCTCTGTTTTTAGTCTTCTGAGCACCTTCCATACTGTTCTCCACACTGGCTGCACCAGTTACTTTCCCACCAACAGTGTAGGCGTGTTTCCTTTCTCTACATCCTCACCAGCATTTGTTATCTGTGGTCTTTTTGATGATGGCCATTCTGAGAGGTGTGAGATAATGTCCCATTGTGGTTTTGATTTGCATTCCCCTGATGATTAGCAATGCTGAACATCTTTCCATGTGCCTGTTGGCCATCTGTGTGTATTCTTTGGAAGAATATCTATTTAGTTCTTCTGCCCATCCTTTAGTCAGGTTGGGTGTTTTTCTTTTTATGTTGAATTGTAAGAGCTATTTATATATTGTGGATTTTAACCACTTATGGGTCATTTCATTCGCAAGTATTTTCTCCCATTCAGTAGGTCTGACAGAAGCACTTTTGAGCAGCTCCAAGCTTTCCCCCGTGCTGCTGTCCTTGCTTAAACCCGTGTTGGGACTGTTGTAAGGTGCTGTCTTAAAACCATGTGGCAATGCGCACCAAGAAGCCAGGAATGTCACGTTGTGGCCACAGTGTGGATTTACCTCCTAAAATGGAACTGAGTTTGGTCACCACCTCAATCACCTGACTTGGTTCTGATTGACTTTTGGCTGTTTCCAAAAATCAACTCCAGACTGGGAAGGTGAAGGCTTTCCTTTAAGAAGACATGTAGACAGCGGTCACATTCCTCTGACCACTCACCTCAGGGCTACCGCTTCTGACTTATCAGCTTTGTCCTGCAGCGGTCTGTGGCTTAGAAATAGAGGAAATTGCATTTCCTTTTGGTTAATGCCTTTCTCTTATTTTATGGTCTCACCACGAGGCTGAAAGTAGCCCATCCTGAGAGAGGCAAAGGAAGTTTTATCCCCGGGCATGGGCTAAATTCCTGGTTATTCTTCCAGCAGGAATGATCCAAAATTTCCCACCGAGCTTCCCCTCCGCTGTGTTTCTTGAGTCGCCACACCTGCAGGCGCCCAGTTATAGATCTTTTTCATCAAAGAGCCAGTGAAAAATGCACCTTGTTTCTGTCCTATTTTTGTATTTTACTAATCCCTACTTCTGCTCTCTTCTTTCTCCACTGTTGGGTTTTGTTTGGTTTTGTACCTGAATTAAATGTAAGAGGAGAAGGACATTTTATACGTTGCCTGAAATCATAATAAATGAAAAAAAATAAATGGTCTTTACTGAAGTCATCAGATGATGGAAAGAAGACATTTGGATGGCAGCCCAGCACGAGTTCCTAGGACTTTCTGTATTAAGTAGCTGTGGCGCCCTGTGTCCTGCCCCTGTCCTCTCTGGACCTCATTTCCCATCAGCAAATAAAAGCTTTAGGTTGGAGCAAACAGTCTCAAACTTGAACAGGTACTTGACTCACCTGGGCCTGGTTAAAATGCAGATTCTGATTCATAGGTCCTGGGCGGGGCCTGAGATTCTGAAGGTCTAACCGGCTCCCAGGGGATAACCACCCAAGGACCACACTTTGCTCCAAGCCCTGGAACTTGCCCAATATGCAGAATCTCAGGCACACCCCAACCTCCTAACTCAGAACTTGCATTTTCCCCAGATCCCTGGACCATCTGAATGCACATGAGAACGTGGGGCACTGTGCTTCATCACAGAGCGGGGAGCTGGCTGCACAAAGGCATCGCTGAAAATCCTGGGGTCCTGATTTAATTGGTGGGAGTGGCCTGGTCATCAGGAACTGTCCCAGCTCCCAGGTGACTCTGATGCACAGTACTGCTTGAGAACCGCTGGATTGGAAAGTCCTTAGGTTCCAACCACGATGCCATCGATTTTATTCAGGTGATTCTGCTGAGCCACATGAGGCCAGGAAAGGCACCTGAGCAGCGCAGAAGTGTCTATGGGATGCTGCCCCTGAATCGTCCCGGCTCCCTCTAAACGGGCCCTCGCTAATAGCCGATAAAGGGCCAACCCTTGGCAGCATAATGAGATACACATGCAATCAAACTCCCCCGTTTCCTCTGTCTGTGCTTCCCTTCAGCCTTCAGGGGTCCAGGAACCCCTACCCTGTGCTCTAGCCTGACCTCATGAAACCCCCCAGAAGGAGAGGCTCTCACATCATCATTTATTTACACCAGAGTGAAAGTAAGTCAATAGTTTTCTCTCTTCTGGGGCATCCGCATTTTATTGTCCCTAATTGCAGAATGAAGGAGGGCAGACGGGGCGAGTGGGCTCTGGAATCCAGGTGGGATTCTCAGCTCGGATGATGATGAGTTGAGTGGTCCTGAGTATGTCACATCGACCCAGCGAGAGTCAGTGTCCTTATGAATAATGCCAGCCACGTGGCTTTGGGGAGGAGGGACTGAGCGGATAGCAGGTGCTTAGGAATATCTGCTTCGTTCGGTCCCCGACACTGCTTTAGACTCGTTCTGGCTTCAAAGCACCGGAAACAGGTGTCCTGGCAGGAAACAAGGTTTGCTGAAACCATTTTTCTTTTTCTTTTTTTTTTTTTTTTAAAACTGAGCTGCTGTTTTTTTTTTTTTTTTTTAATTTTTTTTTTTTTAATTTAATTTATTTATTTATTTATTTTTGGCTGTGTTGGGTCTTCGTTTCTGTGCGAGGGCTTTCTCTAGTTGCGGCGAGCGGGGGCCACTCTTCATCGCGGTGCGCGGGCCTCTCACCATCGCGGCCTCTCTTGTTGCGGAGCACAGGCTCCAGACGCGCAGGCTCAGCAATTGTGGCTCACGGGCTTAATTGCTCCGCGGCATGTGGGATCTTCCCAGACCAGGGCTCGAACCCGTGTCCCCTGCATTGGCAGGCAGACTCTCAACCACTGTGCCACCAGGGAAGCCCTGAAACCATTTTTCTGAGAGAGAAACAAGGGCTTGATTGATTCCCAGCAGCAAACACATTAATCATGGGAATGAACTTTGAGGATGGGAGTGTCTTAATTCAGAAGACTGCTTCAACCTATAGCATCTTTTTTTTTTTTTTAAGAGTTTAATTTCTGGTGTTATAACCACTGTTTCCAAGCAAAACCTTTGCGGGTCCACAGTGAATGCTTTCCTTACTATGTTATAGAGCTACTGAGTGAGATGAGTCTGGAAACTTTGAGGGCAGTGGTACTCAACCCGGGTGATTTGGGTTTTTCTGGGGACATTTTTGGTTGTCTCACTGGAAGGAGAGGCTGTGCTGGCGTCTGGTGGGTGGAGGCAGGGATGCTATAAGGCACAGGACAGCCCCACCACGAAGAATTATCCAGTCCAAAAGGTCCATAGTGCTGAGAACCCTACTTTAGACCCAGGGCAAGGTGCTTATATTTGTTTGTTTACATCTGCTCTTGTAGCCATTCAATCAGGAATTATTCAATCACGACGGATCTCTGAGACTCCACAGGCCCGTGAAATCCTAACAGAGATGCACGGGGATGTCGACTGACCACGTGGGAGGGCCCCAGCCACGCCCTGGGTGACCAACAGCTCGTGCTCTCAGGCAGTGGTCTTCAGAAAGGGTGCACACACCCTAGGGGCTGGGCAACAGTCATGGTATAGAAGGAAAATATTAGAACTTTCCTTGATTAGGGTTTGAGCAAGCTCTAGGCTCTTCCACCCCCTCCTGCCCAACGCTTTCCCCCTAAGCGTTCAAGAGAAGAAGGCTGCTCCAAATGGACCAGCTCAGAGGAACTCCAGGACGTCTTGCTGGCGGGGGAAGTGAGGTGCAGGACAGGGCCTGCGGGGTTCCCGCTGAGTAAGCAGTAGTGGGGGGAGGGGACCAGCAGAGTGTGTCCTTCCCAGGATGCCCAGGAAACTGGGATGGCAGGTGACTCCGGAGATGGAGGCGGGGCTTGGAAACAAGTCACAGGTGGACAGGAAATGGAGGTGAATCTGCGCTCAGAGTATGTGTGCCACAGAGAGAGGGAGAGCGGGAGAGCGGGAGAGAGAGCGAGAACGATGCCTCCGTGATGCCGGCCTCTGCCGGTCAGTCCAGCCCCGCAGGTCAGGAGACGGTCCTGCATCCTTCTCCAGGCCGGCGTTCTCCCCTCTTTGTCTAAGCAGATCGGTGAAGGTTGATTTTTTTAACTGATGCCCCCGTCTTGAAGACACACCCACTGGAAGGTTGCTAGGTAGAGTACAGGACATCCAGTCAAATTTGAATTCTACATAAATGATATTATGCTTAGTGTAAGTATATCTCAAATACTGTATGGGGCACACACAAAAGTTATTCATTGTTGGTCTGAAATTCCCATTTAACAGGGCGTCCTGTATTTCTAGCTGCTAAATCTCCTCCACCTGCCTTACCCACAAGCCCTCCCCGCCAGGCTGCCCAAGCCCCAGACACGCAATCAAGGGAAGAGGGAAGAATGGTGCCTGGACGAGCGGCTGGTGGCTGGGCAGGCTCCGGGGGCCCTGGCATAGCAGCTGTGTCAGGTCTGCCCACTGAAGTCGCAGGCGCGGGGGTGGCCTGTGGTCTGGTGGGAACCACAGCATCTGTTTAGTTGAGTGCTGGGAGGTGCTTCCTATTTCCCTTCCAGTTTTCCAGTCCCTGTCGAGTGGGAAACATGGCTTAATCCTGAAAAGGGCAAGCCTGGAACACAAACGATCTGATTTCCAGCTGCAGAAAAAAACACATGATGGGGATGACACAGGTGTCTAATCACTTATCCACAATTCTGAAATCCAAAAAGCCCTAAAAAGATGTTTTTGGTGAGTTTGGAGACACAACCCATATTTGGAGGCAAAACTGATCTGAACCAGTGTGGGGTTACGTTTAGCTTTTCTGTATCCCCCGTGGTGTGAATAGTGCCACCTGTTTATCGTCAGGCATGATCCCATCCCGCTGAGGATGATAAATGAGATTCAGGATATGCCCCATCTACCTGAGGCCCCCCAGAGTGAATGCCAAAAACCCCAAAGTACATTGTTGGATAAGGGATTGTACAACTGTAACAGCAGATACGTTCTGAGCGCTCAGATTGTGGGAGCAGCGTGCTAAATGCTTTATACGTCCTCTCTCTCCTAATCCCTACCATCCACAAAATGGATATATTTATTTCCATTTTTGGCAAACTTTAAAAAAATTAAAGTATAATATCTGCACGAAAAGCACAGATATCAAGTGCACAGCTGGAAGAATTATTACAAAGTGAGGGCATGCCTGTAAAACCACCGCTCAGCTACATCTGTCACCTGCCCCCCAGAGCCCCCTCATGCCCCACCCCGGTTATAACCGCACAAAGGTGACAGCTATCCGTCCATCATCAAAGATTCATTTGCCAAGTTAAAAAAAATGCTGTTATTTATTGAGCAATTACTATGAGCCAGGAACTATACTTACACTGGTTCTCATATTGATTCTATCAGAGTGAGAGTAACTGATAATTTCATTTTTTTTTTAAATTTATTTTATTTTATTTATTTATTTTTGGCTGCATTGGGTCTTCGTTGCTGCACGTGGGCTTTCTCTAGTTGTGGCCAGCGGGGGCTACTCTTTGTTGCGGTGCACAGGCTTCTCATTGCGGTGGCTTCTCTTGTTGCGGAGCACAGGCTCTAGGCGCGCAGGCTTCAGTAGTTGTGGCACGTGGGCTCAGTAGTTGTGGCTCGTGGGCTCTAGAGTGCAGGCTCAGTAGTTGTGGCGCACGGGCTTAGTTGCTCTGTAGCATGTAGGATCTTCCCGGACCAGGGCTCAAACCCGTGTCCCCTGCATTGGCAGGCGGATTCTTAACCACTGCACCACCAGGGAAGTCCCTGATAATTTCATTTTACAAGTGAAAAGAAACCAGAGCTCAGAGATGTTTGTCCCTAAATAATTGTGCTAGTAGTTCATAGAGATGGGGTACATTTTTCTTAATTAAACTTTCCGTGGAGCATAATAATTTTACAAAAAATGTATGTCTTTAAAAAAGTGCATATCTTGTGAATTCAGCTCAATGAATTTCACAAGCTGACCACACCCTTGCAGACAGCACCGAGATGGAGAAACAGAACGTCGTCAGAAACAGAAATAGCTCCCCCAATCCCACGGGCCCCTGGTCCTCCCACCAAGGGTAACCACTCTCCTGACCCTGACACCTTTGCCTGGCTTTGAACTGTATGTAAATGGAATGAAACTGTATGTTCTCTTTAGTGTCTGAGTTTTCCTACTGACTTTAAGTTCATCAGGTCTCTCTGTATTGCTGTGTGAGGCTGGTGTGTATTGCTTTTTACTGCTGAGAATTCCATGGATTGAGGCCACCACCATTTAGTCACCCACCCCCCCTGGGGGGCACTGGGGACGTTGTCAAGTCTTGGCAATTAGCAATAGTGCTGCTGTCTAAACCCCGGCACCTGTGTTTGGTGAACACACGCATTTCTGTTCAGCATGATCTTGGAGTGGGTTTGGGAATCACACAGTGAGTCTGTATTTAGCCTTTTAAAAACTTTCAAAACAGTTTTCCAAAATGGTACCAAGTATACTTTTATACCCCCCATTTTACCGTTACCTATATTACACCCCCTTGATGCAAACCCAATATGTTAAGGTACAGGTTTTAACAAAAATAGTTCGTATGGGGTGTCTTGGGTTGCATTGTGTTCCCTCCACCCTGCTGCCGAATTCCTATGTTGAAATCCTAACCCCCAGCACCTCAGAGTGTCACGTAATCAATAGGGTCGCTGCAGAGTTAATTAGTGAATCTGAGTTCACACTGGATAGAGTGGGCCTTAATGCACTACGGCTGGTGTCCTTATACAAAGTGGAAACCTGGACACAGGTACACAGGCCATGAGAAGTTTGGGGGGATGCATCCACAAGCCAAGGAACGCCAAAGATCGCCAGTCAACCCCCCGAAGCCAGAAGAGAGGCCTCGAACAGATTCTCAAGAGGAATCAACATCGCCGACACCTTGATCTTGGCCTCCTAGCCTCAAGACCCGTGAGACACTAAATTTCTGTTGTTTCAGCCACTCGGTCTATAGTACTTCGTTACTGCAGCCCTAGCAAACTAGTACATGGAGTGATCGGTCCCTTTTGGGAAGATGCCTGTTTGGTAAAGAATGCTCGTCACAGCATCCTCGAGGTAGCCTGATTAGCTATTGTGCTTACAATATGTTTTGCCTTTTACTTTGATTCAGGAAGCCATGAAATGCGTAATTTGTTACATTTCTGAATGCTCGAAGTGAACGTAAGACATGACTCGGATGATAATGGAAAGCGAGCGGATCCTGGTCAGCAAGCCTCGATACACGTGGCCTGGGCTGATGAATGGGCACCCGCCCAGCGGGTCAGGCTCTAGGAATAGCAGACGAGAGTGTCTGGCCTTTCAGGGCGCTCATCTACCAGGCCGCCTTCTCCCTCTCACCCCTCGGCACACACCCCTCGGAGGATGGCCATCTTCAAGGGCGATCAGGCCTCGGCTGGTAGCCGTGTTTTCCCTTAGCAGAGAGCTTGTCTGCCCTGAAGTCCCCCAGCAGCCCGACCCCAGGGGGGTTTCCTCTGGAAGGTTGAGAGGAGGAGGGGTCTCTCCCCTGGGGTCCGAGCTCACAGCCTCCAGCTGGAAGCGCAGGCTTGGGATGCTCTCTTCCTCAGAGCGCATGGCCCAGAACTGGGCTAAAAATAGCGCGATTTCTTAAAGTCACGCAACGCGGTGATTACAGAGTCTGTGAGTGTCCTGTGGCTGCCGTAACAAAGTGCCACAATCTGGGGGTCTCAAAACAGCAGACGTTTTTTTTCTGACACAGTCCTGGAGGTGAGAAGTCCCAAACTGGCAGAGACACTCCCTCTGCCGTTTCTTGGAAAGGATCCTCCCTTCCCTCTGCGAATCCTGGCGGCAGCCAGCCATCCTCGGTGCTCCTTGATTTAAGCCACGTCACTCCAGTCTCGGCTTTTGTTTTCACAAGGCCTTCTCCTCTGTGTGTGTGTCTCTGTGTCCAAATTTTCCCTCTTTTCATAAGGACAGCACCCTCACCCAGGATGGCATCAACTAACTGGATCCCACCTGCAAAGACCCTGTTTCCAAATAAGGTCCCATTCAAGGTTCCAAGTAGGCCTGAATGTGGGGAGACACCATTCAACACTGTACACAGAATGTTCCCTGCTTTGAAGTAACTTTTTTGCTCAATTAAATGTGCTTTTTTTTTTTTTGGCCAAGCCACACGGCTTGCAGAATCTTTCAGTTCCCTGACCAGGGGTTGAACCCGGGCCACAGTGAAAGCACCAAGGGAATTCCCTATATCTGCTACATTTAAGAATCTCTTGGGCTTCCCTGGTGGCGCAGTGGTTGAGAATCTGCCTGCCAATGCAGGGGACATGGGTTTGAGCCCTGGGCTGCGAAGATCCCACATGCCGCGGAGCAACTGGGCCCGTGAGCCACAACTACTGAGCCTGCGCGTCTGGAGCCTGTGCTCCGCAACAAGAGAGGCGGCAATAGCGAGCGGCCCGTGCACCGCGATGAAGAGTGGCCCCTACTTGCCGCAACTAGAGAAAGCCCTCGCACAGAAACGAAGACCCAACACAGCCATAAATAAATAAGTAAATAAAATTAAAAAAAAAAAAAAAAAGAATCTCTTGTTCCAGTGCCTTGAACTTGGATAGTTTAGAAATTCAGAGAACATTTGCATATCAGAGTGACCGCTGTCTGCTAGTGGCTTTACGTCATGTAAGTCTATTTCTCACTCATGTGAAGTTCAGAATGAATGACCCTGATGAACAGGTGGTGTCCGCCTGAGCAGGACTTGGGGACCCCAGGTCCTTCCGTTTCCACTTCGGTTCCAAGGTTCCCCATGCTCGCCTGCTTCCAGCCGCGGAGGGAAGGGCCTGGGGACATGGGGGCTGATACGCTGGGCCAGGCCTGGGCGTGTTGCCCACCATGTCCCTGCCCATCCTGCGGGCACAGGCCACACCGAGGAGCAAAGGAAGCCGGGAAGTGTCACGTGGCCATGGGCTGTGAGGAAGAGGGGAGGGCAGGGGAGGACCACAGCCGCACTGGCAACTCAGGGTGGCTCCTGAGGGCAGGTGCTCCCAGATGGAATTTTCCTTCCGCTTCTTCCCCTCGTTCTTCTCTCCATTTTTTGAAGCACCGGCTGCTCTCTAGTCAGCGCTCGAGTCTCCCTACTGTGTAATATTAGCCCCTCGGACACCAAGATGCAAAGAGCAAAGGAGCATCTCCCCTGTAAAGGGGGCTCTGAATGGATCAAACGCTAAAGAAGCATGTGCTGGACACGGCCTGAGTGACTCTGGGCAGCCCAGACCGGCAGGCACCTGTGGGCCCGGAGATGATCTCCATGTGCTTCACAGTAACTCTGCCACCAGTGCCCACTGGGAGCTCCAGGACCCTGCGCCTCCGGTGTTCCAGGGAGAAGCTGGTGCGAGGGAGCCGGGGCCCAGGTAACCCAGAGTGCTCAGGACCACACCTGGGCAGGGCTGCCCCGAGTCAACTCACTCTCTCGCTTGCCTTGCTGGTGGACTTCAAACTGCCATGCAAGGCCAAGTTAAAACCAGCCCTTAAAAATGGAACAAAATAGAACCAAATAGAAAAATACTAGGGTGCATAGAACATAGTACAAGAGAGCATCGTTTCAGGAAACTTCTATACATATCTGTTCCAGGTCGTGATGTAAAACATTTCTTACCAGGTGTTGCAATCAAAACCATTTGAAAGCCCGGGGTCTGTGTAGACGAATTTGAAAGTAGATGATGAAAACACACACCAGGGATGTAATCATGATTTTCTAGACTTTAGAAATGCTTTGTGCGGCCCGGCAGGAGGGGTGGCATGATGTGGAGGAGGAGCCTGGCCTGGTTTGAATTGTGGCAGGACCACTCCCCCCGCAGGAGCTGCTTGTGAGGGTTACTTCATTTCCCTGAGCCTCCATCTTCTCATCTGTAAAGTGGGCTAAATAACTACCTCGATGAGGAGGAGGAGGTGAATGAAATAACTACTCACGTTTATTGAGTGCTTCCTGTCCCAGGCCTTGTTCGGAGCATCTTACGTGTGTAACCTCAGCCCTTCTTTACAACAGTCCTCTGATTAAGTACTAGTACGGTGAGGTCTATTGGTACAGACAAGGAAACTGCGGCACAGACAGGCCAAGTACCTTGCCCGAATGAGTTGCTGTACATAAAAATGCCTGATACAGTGGTTGGCACATGGTAATGAACACATTTTAATTTCCTTACTGTTAACTTTGTTCTAAATGCTTTAAGGGATCCTTAAATATAGTCAGATGGACAATCTGGTGGAAGGCAGTGTGAGATGCTGGCTAGAAACTGCCAGGAAGCCGCTCTAAGAGGGCCCTGGAGGTGTGAGGTTAGACCTCCCTCTCCGTGAGGCATTTGAAAGTACGGCTGCTGGGGCAGGAGGGCAGAGGGTCCCTGCCGCCCTGTTGGGAAACCTGACTTTTCATCATCAGAGGGACCGGATGGAGAATTGGGAAGAGGGGGCCTCCCTTCTGCCCCTTAGGGGAAGACTCAGCAGTGACTCTAGAAGGAAAGATAATGATGAGCATGGTTGCCAATAAACAGTTATTAGAGGCTTTGAAAGATTAGAGACCCAGGAACCCCCAGCCCTACTCCGTACCCATCACCTGAAATCCACACTGCCTCTAAGAAAAAGCTTGTGATACAAACGCAGCTGCAGAAGGCCCCGCCTCCCGCCCACATGGCCACCCCCTGCCCTTCCAGGGACAGGAGAGTTGAGTCCCTCCACGGGAGTCAGACAAGTCATTAGACCAAATTGCAAGAGGCAATTACATCTTTGTTTCTCAGAATCTGTAAACAGAGAGCAGCAGAGGGTTGCATCACACCGCCCTGGGGGCACCAGGACATTTGCTCTGAACACAAAAGCAGGGTGTATTAAGTTGGAGTGGAAGTGCTTCATCCACGGTTAGTGGTGGCGGTTGGGAAGAAGCTTCGCCCAGCGAGATGCTTCCACTCAGACTGGCCCCTCCTGGCCCTGGTCCAACACAGGCTTGTACCAAACAATCTTTCCACATCATCTTAATGACATAAGGTACTTCATGCCGTATTTTAGCATAGTTGTTTTTATAGACCCCATGACTTGTTTTGATTTCATCAACAAAACGCAATCATTTACCCCTTGCACAGTGCCCGACACGTACTGGGCATGAAATGAACGTGGGATAAAAAGATAACTTTAATAACATACGCAATTATATAATAATAAAAATCATAAGGTCGGAGCTAACTTGTTAGAGAACCTTCTTCTGCTCCCTGCTGTGCCCGTGGAAACACCCCAGTGGGTACTCCTATCTTGAGAGGGCTGCCTCCCCAGTTAACCTGGAAAGAGTATCACCGCAAAGATTACGGTGGTCCTCAGGGCAGGTCGGGGCAGAGGCTGGGTCAGAGGAGGAGAAACCAAGGACCCTCCTGCATGCACCCTGAGCCTGCATCCCAGCGAAGGGATGCTCCAAGGCGCTGGACCCTGGGCCCCCGTCTTCTCCCCACCCCAGCTGGAGCAGGTTTGCTCCAGCCCAAGTGCCCAGCTGGACTCAGCTGCAGCAGAAACGCAGCTCCAGAGCTCATGGGTGGGTTTGGGGTCCAGAGTCCCCAGAATGTGGGGCGTCAGTGGACACACTTGTCTCTGAGGGGAGTGGGCAGGTCAGAGGGGCCCAGGCTGGGCTGAGGTTGCAGGGGAATCAGCTCTCCCTGACTGCTCACTGGGGGTGACACCCCCGTTCTGGCTGTGACTGTCCCCCAGCCTCAGCCTCATCTACCCTCAGATGGGAGCAGAGGCTGCGTGCAAAGAGCTCTTCCCACGACCTCACTCCCTGTTGAGAAGCCTTTGCAACAGGAGGCCCCGTGTCTGGATGCAGCTGGCTTCTCACGTCCTATGGGCAGCGTTGCTGCAGAGCCAGTTCCCTAGATCCTCAGGGAGCAGGAGGAGAACAAAGAACGAGGCTACGGGGCCAAGTGAGAGTTGGGAACTGTCTTTCTATCCATTTCAGGGGCATTTTAGTTTGCTCGGGCTGCCAGAACAGAATACCATGGACTGGGGAGTTTAAACAACATGAATTTATTTCGCACAGTCTGGAGGCTGGAAGTCCAAGGTCAAGGTGTCGGCAGGGTTGGTTTCTCCAAAGGACTCTCTCCTTCACTTGCAGATGGCCACCTTCTCTCTGTGGCCTCAAGTGGCCTTTCCTCTGTGCATGTGTATCCCTGGTGTCTCTTCCTCTTCTTAAAAAGATTCCAGTCATGTTGGATTAGGGCCCCATCTTTATGACCTCATTTAACCTTAATTACTTCCTTAAAGGCCCCATCTTCAAATGCAGTCCCATTGGTTTTAGGGCTTCCACACATGAATTTTGGGGGCACACAGTTCAGTCCATAATGAGAGGAAAATAACTTCCAAGTGGCTCCCAAAGGCTTTTGGGCTGTGTTTTGGGTAAAATGTCCAAACTCCATCGCATGCTACGTGGCACATGCATTTAAATCAGGATGTATGGCAGGAGCACATCTTTCACCTGTTCAGGCCTTTAGTAACCAAGAAAACTTCACTCCTGGCACTGCTGCCTTCTTTACCAAATCAGCCCCTGCCTCACCCTGGGCTGGGGCTAGAGCTCACGGTGGTGGGTGCCGTGCCTGATGCCCAGAGGCTCACTGCCATACCAGGCATGGTCCATGCTTGTCTTCCACCCGGGAGGGCTCTAGACAGGAGTGCGATGGAAGGCTGTGACCCCTGCATGCTGCTAACAAGCCCCGCTCAGCCCTTCCCCCTCCATTCTTTCATGTGGATAATTCCTATGTAAAGTGCCGTGCAGACTCAGTTTCCAACTTCTTCCAAAGGGACCACTGTGTTGGGGGTAGTTCCCAAGTCCACCCTTAGGTCCAATATTCACTAGAAGGACTCACAGGACTAAGAAAAGCTATTATATTTACACTTGTGGTTTATTACAGTGAAAACACAGATTAAAATCAGCAAAGGGAAAAGGCACGTAGCACAGAATCCAGGAGAGAGCAGGGATGTGCCTCCAGCCATCCTCTCCCTTGGAGTTACATGCACAGTGCTTAATTCCCCCAGCAATGCAGTGTGACTACGCTCACCAAGCGTTGTCAACCAGAGAAGCTCACCTGAGCCTTGGGGTCTTGGGTTTTTATTGGGGTCAGTCAAGTAGGCATGCTGTGCTACATGACTGACCCAGCTCCTCAAACCCCAGCCCACCAGAGGTTGAACTGATACAGCATAGCCCGCAGCCTCAGGCATAAAATAACGGGTGTTCACTGTAAGTCACGCCTTTAGCATAAATCATTTGGCAGGGCCCAGGGCCTCAGGCATACAAAGCCACTGTTATTGGGAAGGATATTCTAAGGGCTCAGAGGTCATCTCCCAGGAGCCGATCAAGAGCCACGTGCGGGGTTTGGGCAAGCCGGGTCTGCTGAGTCACTCCTTTACTGCAGGGGTCCCCAACCCCGGGGCCGTGGACCGTTACCGGTCCGCAGCCTGTTAGGAACAGGGCTGCCCAGAAGGAGGTGAGCGGCGGGCGAGCAAGTGAAGCTTCATCTGCCGTTCCACATCGCTCTCATGGCTCGCGTTACCACCTGAACACCCTCTCCTCCCCACGTCCGTGGAAAAATCGTTTTCCACGAAACCGGAACCTGGTTCCAAAAATGTTGGGGACCTCTGCTTTACTGCACAGCCAGCATCCCTAAATCCCTCTGGCTGGGAGATTTAGGAGCTGCTACCGTCAGTGCCAGAGGTTATCAATCTGATTCATTTCTGCCAGTATGATTTGGGAAAAATTATATGTTTTTATCCTAATTTTAATTTGTTTGATTATCAGTGAAGCAGGTCAACTCTCTATGCATTTCATTGCCATTTGGATTTCTTCTGTACTTTGCTTAGTTATTTAATTATGTATGTGTATGTTGGGTCATTTATATTTTTTCTTTATAGGAGCCCTGATGCATTGTGCATATTAGCTTTCTGTCACATGTTGAAAAGAAATAGTTTTCTTTTAACTTTTTTTTGGCGAACTGCACGGAAATATATAATTTTTAGGTAGTCGGTTGGTCAATCATTTCTTTCATAATTTTAGACCTTAGTGGTGGGATGAGAAAGGCTTTCTTCTCCCTGCACTATTCACCCTCCATCATTTCTTCTCATGCTTTATTTTTAAACACTTAACTATTTGACCTTTTGGAATATTTTATTGTATATGATGTTAATTTCCTAGGGCTGTTGTAATAAATTACCACAAACTGGTTGGCTCAAAACAATAACAAATTTATTCTTTCACAGTTCTGGATGCTAGGAGGGTGACTCAAGGGGTCGGTCGGCAGGGCTGTGCTTTTCCTGAAGGCTCTGGGGGAGAATCTGTTCCACACCGCTCTCCCAGCTTCCAGTGTTGTGGGCAATCCTTGGCCTCCCTTGGCTTGTAGACGCATCACTCCAATCTTTGCCTCCATCTTCCTGTGTGTTTCTGTCTGTGTCTCTACTCTTCTTACAAGGACATTGGTCCTATTGGATTAGAGCTCACCCTAGTGATCTCATCTTAACTTGATTCCATCTGCAAAGACCCTATTCCAAATAAGATCGCACTGACAAGTTCCAGGGGTTAGGACTTCAACGTATGTTTTTAGGAAACACAATTCAAACCATAATATGGTGTCATATCAGGATCTTTTCCCAACACTTACCTAATTGTCCCAATGCCATTCACTGAACAATACATCCTTTCTCCATGGATCTATTTCAAGCCCCTTTATTCTGTTCTAGCAATGTATTGCTCAATTTCTACTGAGGTCTTATACTGCTTAACAAGGCATTCGTGTATAACTGCCCAGGATAAAGGATTTTAATTGTAAATTGGTTTAAAAAAAAAAGCAGTTAACCTCCCATTGTTAGTATATTGGGCTACTTAGTCATTCACTCTGTAATGGGGTATCTGTCTGAAGATACTTTCGCTTCTTCCAATTTTCACACCCTTGTTTGGTCTTGGACAGCTATAGCTCCTGCTTTATAGCTGGTTGTGTTTGACACACACACTGAAAGCAACTTTTTTTTTTTACCTCTTAGCCACTGCGCTACTAATAGGATTCAAGTATTAAAAATATATTAATAAAAAAAATCTCCACAATGCATTCCTCCAACGCAGGAGTTCATAAATTCTGACACAACACTCCAGAGCTATAAGGAATCAGACCAATACAAGGGCTTAGTGGCCGAGAGATACTCATTCAGTCAGTCAACATGTATTTACTGAGTGCCAGGCACTGTTCTAGGCACAGGTGCTACAGCAACAAACAAGACAGACAGACTCTCTGTTTCCATTAAGCTTGTATTTCAGTGGGGAGTGGGAAGGGGGAGGCAACAATTAGACAAGCAAACCTAAAGAGGTACAGAATGCCCCCTCTAAAAACAAAGGAAAGGCTCACCGACGTGAATTTCAGAGCAGAATCAAACACCGCTAAGCTTTATCTTTCTTGGTGAAATATAGATTATTGGTGACATCCTCATTTTTCAGATAAGAAAACAGAGTCACAGAAGTGAAAAACATAGGCAAAATGGCACACATCAATAGTAGCAGAGCTGACACTTGAGTCAATAGACCTACTTAACAACAATCTCCCATTGGCAGCTTAGTTCATTAGTTTAAAAAATAGCTTCAGGGACTTCCCTGGTGGTGCATTGGTTAAGAATCCACCTGCCAATGCAGGGGACATGGGTTTGAGCTCTGGTCCGGGAAGATCTCATGTGCCGTGGAGCAGCTAAGCCCGTGCACCACAACTACTGAGCCTGCGCTCTGGAGCCCACGTGCCACAACTACTGAGCCCACGTGCCACATCTACTGAAGCCCGCACGCCTACAGCCTGTGCTCTGCAACAAGAGAAGCCACTGAAATGAGAAGCCCGCACACCACAATGAAGAGTAGCCCCAGCTCGCCGCAACTAGAGAAAGCCCATGCACAGCAATGAAGACCCAATGCAGCCAAAAATAAATAAATAAAAAATAAATAAATTTATTTAAAAAAAAAGGCTTCATTCCCATTCGTAAGAAGGGGAAACTGAGGCTCAGAAAGAGTACCTGATTATTTGGTTGTCTGCAAGGATAATGCTTATTTAGCAGTTCCTCAAGAAAGCCATCAGAGTCCTTCAATATACAACAGATGCACAATAAATGCTGAATTATGCTGTAGACACCTGAGTTGGTATCAATAATTGGTTGGGTCCCTCTGCATGGGACTATGAGGTGAAGGAGCTGGATGCACACAGGTAACATATTTTCTGATTTCTTTCATTATTTGTGCCAAGAAATCTACATTCCCATGGATATTTTTAACATTTTTTATTTCAAAATAATTTTAGACAGCGAAATTTGCAAAAAATAATACCCTTCACTACTTCATGTAATGTTGTTAGTTTACATACTATGGTGCAGTGCTCAACCCCAAGGAGATCAACCTTGGTACAAGACTATTAACTAAGCTACAGACTTATTTGAATTTCACCTGGTTTTTCCCCTGCATAGTAGAGGGTTAGCTCCGCAGGCTTGGAGGTGCTCATGTCCTGAATATTCTGGAGAAGGGATGGGTGCTTGACCAGGATAAAACGGTCTTCAGTAGCCCCCATCCCGCCCCTCTCACACACACCAAATCTTCCTACAAGCTAGTACCCCCACTTCCCCAGGCTCTTCTTGGGGGACCAGCTCTTCATCCCTCTTTACTACTCAGTTGGGCAGTCAAATCTTGGATGAAACCTTCTGGGTAGCCACTTGGGAGAGAGAAGCACTCATGCTTCCCATTAACAGAGGGCTTTGTGCACGTGGCTGTCATGGCACTCCTCACGTTGCATCCAACTCTCTCCCCAGGTAGGCTGAGAGGTTCCTGGAGCAGGGCTGTGGTGGGCATTGCTCTTGGTCTGCTGAGGGTAGGATCCAACCTTCTCCTGGGATGTGTGATTTCTCTCCACTATAAACCACAAGGTGCCATGATCTTACAGACCCCACCCACATGACCACCACTGATTGGTTGGAGTTGGGCACCTGACCCCAGCTGGGCCAATCAGAGCCCTTCCCTGAGATTCCTGAACTTGGAAGGGAGCAGCAGATGCAGTCACCCTCTGGTGGTCAGCACCCAGCATCCTTGCTGGAGGAAGAGCCTGCCTTGGGGTAGGAGAAAGTGAAGTCAGAGGCTGAGATAAACCCTGGAGAGAGTCAGCTTAGTCCCAGACACCTCGGAGGCCCTATGCCTTCCCCGGAGGACATAAGCCTTCCCTCAGGTTTCTTTTACATTCAGCCAAAAGCGTTCACTAATATAAAGACCATATTTCATCCTTTCTGCATCTCCAACGGGTGGCAAAAGGCCAGGCACACACTACATCTCACGTGATTATTGCGTGAATGAAATAGAGGAGTTCCAAGGGCTATGTTGGCTACATCACAGTGTTCCTCAGGGCCATTCCTGCCTTTCTGTTCCCATATATGGAACTTGATGGACCAGACCCAATCCCAAGCTCTTCCTTGTGGGTCCTTACAAACATGTTGAACAGCATTCATTTTACAGGCACCTTCAAGAGACTGTCTAGGTGATATGCAAAAACAGAGGTGACATGATGTGAAATCAGGCTGTCTGGTTTTACAGCCTAATGAAATCAGAAGAGCCAGTGTTTTCCATCCTAAACTTGGGGATTAAGAGGAAAAGCCGGTGTAAGCAGGGCGCAGGGGTTAGCACAGCTGTGAAGGCACGGAAAGCAGATTGTCCAGCTCAGCATGGCCTGAGTCAGGGAAAGTCAGCCAGGACGCAACCCCAGGTGACAGAAAGAGAAGAAGAAAAGGAAGTCCAGATTTTATTTCCCAAACTCATCTTAATTTTTTTCCCTAGCTCATCTTAAAATCGATGAATAATTCAAGACGGAATGAACTGGTTAGACAACAATGGTATTTCTACTCGGTGGCTATGTCCACAGTAGGGGTAGAAAGAGGAAACTGGTGCATATTTTGGGTAAATAAGAATCTCTTTTCTGTTCATGTAAAATAAAACTTTTTTCTTCCTCTTATAAAGCAGACAAGTCCATTTGCAGAAGAGTATAAAGTGCCCAGGGCTGGGGCAGGGGAGGAGAGTCAGGCTTGCCTGGCACCCACCCCTGTGAGGGCCTGTCCAGGGGGCCTGGAAGGGTGGTCGGGGGGCTCCCGGGAAGGAACACGCCCCCCAGGGAAGAGAGCCTCATACAAGAGGCTGGTCCTTAATTTCTCTGCCACTGGAGCAGGAGACTGGTCGAGCCTGCAGAGCACAGGGCAGAAAGACAACCCTCCTGGGAGGCGGTTCTGCTCTGGGTGGCGGAGGGCGCCCTGCTGGGACCTCGCTCTGCTTTGGTGGGAGCCTGGGCTGCCCTCATGGTGGCAGTGGCCTCATCGGACAGAGCTGGGGCAGGGGTTGTTCTAGATGATCACCCAGCTTTGATACCTTGAGGCTCTGGCCTTGGCTTCCACAGCATCAGCCTTGGGGTCCCAGACTCTGGTGGGCCCGAAAGGCAGGGTCTGTCCCAGGGGATGGTTCTGTGGGGACACTGGAGGCGGTGGCTTTGGTGGGGCAGTTCCGTGCTGTGTGAAGCCCTCCGTTGGCTGCCAAGGCTTGATATGGTCACTGTCATTCTTGTCAAACTTACGAAAAACAGTTCCTTTTAGTTTGCGTTTTTCTTATAGCTAGTCAGGTTGAACATCTTTTTATATACATTTACGTAGACGTTTGTAACTCTCCTTTGTGAGTTGCCTCCTTATATGCTGCCCATTATTTTTACTTGTTTTTTAACTTGACTTTAGGAACTCTGTATATATTCTGGATAGTAATCTTTGTCAGTAATATAAGGTGCAAAATTTTTCCCAGCAGTATGTTGAAATTTTAACTTTATTTATGATTTATTTCATTTTAGGGAGGCTTTAGTTTGTATGAAATAAAACCTGTCAGTCTTTTCCTTTGGGACAAAAAAAAAAAAAGCCCTCTGTTGGATGCCTCACAGCTCTGACAATTCAAAAGAGTAATTAACTGTGAAGTTCATCATTTAGTATCTGTCTCAGCAATAGGGTGACCAATTGTCTGCTAAATAGGGTGACCAACCTGTCTAGTTTGTCCAGGATTTCCTCAATGTTAGCACTGAAAACGCTGCATCCCAGGAACCCCCCCCCAGTCCTTTGCAAACCAGGACAGTTGGTCACCCTGGTTAGCAGACAGATGGAAATCTCCACAAGCAGGGCCCCCGTGTCTGTAATCCACTGTATCTCCTGTATCCCTACTCGGACACGGTGCCTTGCCCAGAGTGTACCTCCTGTAAACAGTCACCGAGCAAAAAGGATTATTATTACTGGAAATGCTCTGCAAATATTTGCTGAATGAATGCCCCCCACTAGTAAACGAATTCTTTTCAATACTATATTACCAATAAATGGGACACACTGGGTTTACAAACTTGTTTAAAAAGGAATAGAGGGAGCTTCCTTGGTGGCGCAGTGGTTGAGAATCTGCCTGCCAATGCAGAGGACACAGGTTCGAGCCCTGGTCTGGGAAGATCCCACATGCCACGGAGCAACTGGGCCCGTGAGCCACAACTACTGAGCCTGTGCGTCTGGAGCCTGTGCTCTGCAACAAGAGAGGCCACGACAGTGAGAGTCCCGCGCACCGCGATGAAGAGTGGCCCCCGCTCGCCGCAACTAGAGAAAGCCCTCGCACAGAAACGAAGATCCAACACAGCCAAAAATAAATAAATAAATAGATAAATTTATTAAAAAAAAAAAAAAAGGAATAGAGATTTTTGTACAAGTAGAGAGTGCCAAGGGGGGTAAGTTTAGCAGAGCTAAATCCTCTAAAAACAGATCAGCAAATGACCTCTAGAGGCTTGATTTCTTGAATCAGTCTTAAGTGGAGATTATGGATTTCCAGATCCTCTCAGATATGAGGGCCCAAAGCAGGAAAGATAGATGTTGGACAAACGTGACAGTTAGGAAGAATAAGAACTTATTACGTGGAAGGTCACCTAACATAGCAATTTCACAAACATTGCCTTGGATGGGACGCATAAGACTGCGGGTCTGGAGAGGTGACATGATGTGAAATCAGGCTGTCTGGTTTTACAGCACATTCTCCCACTTCACCTTGACAGGGGACACAGTGATGGAGCCAATGGCCGCGTGGTTTCCTGAGGCTGTCCAAGCCCCAAGCCTCTAGACGCATCTGTAACTGTAGGCTGATGACCATGTAACAGTGTTAAAATGTTGGAAAGACCCAGCACAACCAGCGCTGGTTGCTTGTTCCTTGCGTGTCTCCAAGGAAACCTGGAGCCATGACCAATCCTTGGCCCATCCTTGACAACAAGGCTCTTGGGAGGTCTGTGAGGTCAGTGACTGATGATGTTGTGTACACCTGGAGCAGTGGACCATGTCCTGCCAGTGTGTCAGGATGGCTTTGCACAAACACCAAGACTGATGATACACACCTGGTTTCACGGTTGGAGTCCTGAGTTCTGGTTGCTGTGGCTGATTGATAGCAGGATGTGTCTATGGGACCGACCCCCCCATTAACACCTGGACCCTGAGACGTGCATGGGTTTCCCTGGGCAGAGGGCTTCCACGCGTGACCCCGTAGTTCTCCGCTGGAGAAAAAGCACGTCCCGAGTGGGCTCAGAGGAGGAGGCGTGGCCGGGGAGCCTGTGCTGGACGTCTGGGGATTCCACCAACACCCAGCTTTCCCTGCTACTTCTGCTCTGCGTCCTCTGCTGTACTAAATCTCAGCCCTGAGTGCAAGTCACACTGTGGAGTCCTGTCAGTCTTTCTAGCAAGTCATTAGCCATAAGGAGATGTAGGCCCCCCAGCACAGAACAGGAAACAGTGGAGCCCCGTTCCTCTTTATTCTGCCTGATGCCGCCCAATCCTGAGGTCCAGGCCATGCACACTCTCACCCAGCCCTACCCCTTCCAGCTTTGAATGCAGGTGGTGAGAAACAAGGGGCAGAATAGTTACAGGCAGAGCAGGAGCTCCAACCATAATCCCCCGGAGGGGTCCTCTTTGGCTCAGAGCCCCAGCGTGCACCCACCTGGGAAGTGCAGGAGGAAACGTAAGGCCCAGGCAGAAGGGGTATGGAGGGTGGAGGTCCCTGGGAGGCAGATTTCAAGGTTCATTGCCTTTCGGAATCTCCGGGATTTCTAGACTCCAGTTAATTTACATAACTGGAGTCAAAGCCACAAGGGCTGCCCTGGACCTCTGTTACTTATTACGGTTCAGCCAGGCAAGCACTTTGGGTCAAAGTATCATCCAGCCCTGCAAATCCCCTTCCATGTGTGCATATCTCTGTTTCACAGAAGCACATAGCAAATCCATTCTCTCTCTCTTTTTATCTATCTATATCTATCTATCTATCTATCTATCTATCTATCTATCTATCTATCTATCTATCTTTAGTATTTTTATATGTATAAACTGAAGAAGCACATTTCAAATCCATTCTCTCTTTTTATCTATTTATCTACCTATATCTGTCTGCTTGTTCACCTATAATATGTTTATATATATAAACTAATGAGCACAATCACAGATGCAAATAACAATTAAACATTTAAAGAGTAAGGTAACTGAACAATTACAAAATACACTTGCTAGTCAAAAAATCCCAGCATTTATTTTGCATCCAAAATGAATGCTAATCCAGAATAGCCAAAATAACCTTGTAAAAGAAGAACAGAGTAGGAGGACTTACACTTCCTGATTACAAAACATACGTCAAAGCAACGGTAATCAAGACAGTGGTACTTGTATAGGAAAAACGTAGAGACCAATAAAATAGAATTATAGAGTTCAGAAATAGACCCATATGTCAAATGATTTTCAGCAAGGGTCCCAAGAGCATTCAATGGGAGAAAGAATGTCTTTTCAGCGACTGGAACAGCCACATGCAAAATAATGAATTTTGACCTTTACCTCAGACCTATACCAAAATTAACTTAAAATGGACCAAAGATTTATATGTAAGAGCTAAAACTATAAAACTTAAAAGAAAACATATAAGAAAACCTTTATGATACTGGATTTGACAATAGTTTCTTAGATATGACACCAAAAGTACAAGCAACAAAGGAAAAACATAGATAAGCTGCACTTGATCATGATGAAAACAACATCATCAAAAAAAAAGTGAAAGGACAACCCACAGAATCGGAGAAAATATTTACAAACCATATGTCAGAGAAGAGTCCAGTATCCAGAATATATGAAGAACTCTTACAACTCAACAACAAGACAAAAAACCCAATTTAAAAATGAGCAAAGGACTTGCATACACATTTTCTCAAAGACATATATATAAATAGCCAACAAGCACATTAAAAAATGAGGCTTAAACTTAAGTCAACATAATCAGTAAAGGGACAAAATTTACATCATGTGCCTCCAGTTGGGAGGCACTGAGAAGGTCCCTTAAGTATATATTCTAACCAAAAATACATCTGAAACCTCAGATAAACCCACAGGGCATCTTGGTGAAGGGTACATGAGAGTTTTTGATACTAATCTCTTACAACTCTCCAGGAACAACTTTTATATCCTTTTATGTCCTTCAAAAATATCGTTGTCATTCAAGACAAAAAGAAGGCTAACAAAAGATGTCAGATTAAAAGAAAACAAAGGGAATTGGCAACTAAATATAATGTGTGATCCTGGTTTGGACCCTGGACTGGGAGAAAAACGCTGTAGAGACATCATTGGGGCACTGGGTAATTAGGAATAGTTTCTATCAGTGATAAATTCCCCCACTCTGATAACTGCACTGTGGGTATATGAGAGAATGTCATTGTTCCTAGGAGATACATGTGGGAATGTTTAGGGGTGAAGGGGCATGATGTCTGCAACCCACTCTTGAATAGATCAGGGAAAAATTATATATATATTTATCTACAAAAAGAGGGATGATGTGGGAAAATTGGGCAAAATGTTAATAATGGTTGTGCATCTGGGTGAAGGGTATGTGGGAATTTTTTGTACTGTTCTTGCAACTCCTCTGTAAGCTGGCAATTATTTAAAGACAAGAAGTTAAAATAAATTAATATATTAGAATAAAAATAAGTAAAAATCTTATCCGAAAAATATTTATAGGGACTTCCCTGGTGGCGCAGTGGTTAAGAATCCACCTGCCAATGCAGAGGACGCGGGTTCGAGCCCTGGTCCGGGAAGATCCCACATGCCGCGGCGCAGCTAAGCCTGTGTGCCACAACTACTGAGCCTGCGCTCTAGAGCCCGCGAACCACAACTACTGAGCCCGCGTGCCACAACTACTGAAGCCCACGTGCCTAGAGCCCGTGCTCCGCAACGAGAGAAGCCACCGCAATGAGAAGCCCACGCACAGCAATGAAGACCCAACACAGCCAAAAATAAATAAATAAATAAATAAATTTATTAAATATATATATATTTATAATACAAAGTTAGAAAAGCAAGCGTCTCTGCCGTAAAAACTCTGGGGATGAAATCACCTCCAGCCCCTAGGAGGCAGTGCAGCCCCCGTTGTCGCTCAGCCCGGGCGGGCGGGCTGCGAACAGAGCAAACTTCCAACTTGGCACGGACACCAGCGGAGAGTCCCGGAGGCCTGGAGTTTGCCCTCGAGAGAAGAGCATCATTTTCTGGCAGAAGGTGAGGAGGAGGAGAAAATCACTTCTGAGACTACAGAAGCTTCTAGAAGAATCCAAGAGTCCAGAGGCTTCACATTGTCCTTAGTGTCAGAGGCCAGGTGTGACTCTCCAAGGCTGCTCCTTCCTGCCCCAGGTGATCAGAGTCACGTTACCTCAAGCCAAGGTGCACGGGTTGAGCACCTACTGTGTGTGGAAGCCTGTGGGAGTGAGGAGGCCACCAGGGGCGGCGTGTGTGTGTGTGTGTGTGTGTGTGTGTGCATGTGTGTGTGTGTGTGTGTGTGTGTGTGTGTGTGTGTGTGTGGAAACCCCGCAGAGCTTTGCAGCAGTGCTGTGTATGGGTTATGACTAGTCTGGGGTGGTGTGCTTGCAAACTCATTCCGCTGAGGAAACCATGTCCCGGCCATGACCATTTCAACACAGTGGGATGATGATGAAAACTTCACAGCGCTTACTCTGTGCCAGGGAACGTTTGAATATTTCACCTGCGTTAACTCCTAACCCTCGCAGCAACCCCAGGGGGCAAGGGTCACTACTGTCTCTTATTTTACAGATGCGAGGTCAAGTAACTTGCCCAAGGCCACTCCTCCAGGGACAGCTGCTACCAAGACCTGAGGTTCTTAATCAAAACTGAGGTGGCCTTGGGACTTCCCAGGTGGTCCAGTGGCTAAGACTCCAAGCTCCCAATGCAGGGGGCCTGGGTTCCATCCCTGGTCGGAGAACTAGATCTCGCATGTGGCAACTAAGGATCCCTCGTGCCACAACGAAGATCCTACGTGCCACAACTAAGATCTGGCGCAGCTACACAAATAAATAAAATTTAAAAAAAAACACAAAAGACTGAGGTGGCCTCCCTAGCACGGGAACACGCATCTCACTCTTTTTTGATCCTGTCCTGGGACATAAGTTGAAGTGCCTGTAGGAAGCAGCTCTAAGGGGACACGAGGACATTCTTGCTCTGGGAGACAAGTCCACAGTTTTGCGATCTGGCATGTTTGTACACAGAAGGAGTTATTGCTCCAGCCCCACTTGGGCAATGGGCTTCTCTTGGCATGGTTTTGTTGCTCAGTTATGAATAAATTGCTTAAATTCACCTTTGTGAGTTTCACACCAAACTGGAAAAAAAAAAGATTGGTTCGGCCAGTTGGCATTTTAGGAGTATGCAAAATATTTCAATGTACTAGCTCAGGCTTTTGTGCATTCCCATTAAAAAAAAAAAAAGTTTCCTGCCAAACATATTTTGAGCATCATTTGTGAAGTTACCCTGCCTGCACTGCCCCAGACCAGGGAAAGGCAAGTTTATAGGGAGACTCCTTCTGTCTCCCGCCGGAGGGTCATTTTTTAAGGCGGGTAGTCCTTTGGGAAATGCTCTTGGCCCTTGTTCTTGAGTTATGATAAAGAATTATAGCCACAGGGTGAGCCTGCATCTCAGTTCTTTGTCACCACAAAGGAACACAGTAGCTAAACAAGTTGAATCTGCACCATTTTTTTTTTCAGCACAGATAGTAACGTGTCCTTGGTCAATGGGCAGGTGACAACCTGGGCACCCAAATTCTTTAAAAAGAGTACGTTGTGTCTAGCAGCCAGTGAAGGTATCACGTACCCACTTGGCTTCTTGAGGTGGAAGGTGGTCTAGCCCAAAGGTCACAAAGGTCTTCATCTAATGCAGGTGTTTTCAGACTGGGGGGCACAATGGCATTACCCGGGGACCCTGTAAAAAAACCACCAATGCTACCTGATCCCAGACTATTTCAACCAGATCCTGTGGGTGGGCTCCTGGGTGGGAACTGTTCTCAACAAGCTCCTCAAGCAACAGAAATTGGAGGATGGATTTGGGTCAGAAATGCCCGGAGTTGATGAACCAGCAGTACTGTTGTCTTCCATCACCCAACTCTCAGGAAACACTCCAGGACACCACGAACGAGAGGCCATTGTCAGGAGCAGTTGGGTCTCCCTGATCGGGTCTCACTTTTGTTCCCAGTATTTCCCCTAGATAACCTAGTTCACCAAGAGATGCTCGTATGCTGCCCATCACTGCTGGTTTCCCATTCACAGGGTCAACAAGAACACAGAAGTGGGAAGTTAGTAGCTTGGGACCAGAGGGTGAACTATAATTGGGACAAAAACGTTTTTGGAGGAGGGAGGCCTGGGCTAGGCAGGTGTGTGGCAGGCTGTGTTTTCCAAACATGGTCCCAACGTTCTCTCCCATCTCTCACGTTCTTCTGCGATGTGACCTTGGCACTCTCCCATCAAGAAGCGGAGTCTCCTTCTCCATCCCCTGGGACCTGGGCCGCCTGTGGCGGAATTGATGCTGTGTGACTCCAAGGCTAGGTCAGAACGGGTCCGAAGCTTCTGCCCAGGTCTCTTGGAAAGTTCCTCCTGGGGAGGCTCCTGCTCAGATCCCAGCTGCCACGCTACAAGAAGCCCAAGCCTCAGACAGAAGCCACGTGCAGAAGCTGCTTGCAGGCGCCCATCCGCTGTCTCAGCTGAACCCGCTCTCAAGTCATCCCACCTCAGGTACTAAGTGTAAAGAAGCCTCCAGGGTACCCCAGCCCCAAACCATTCATGTCTTCCCTGCTGAGACTTCAAACCATCCTGCCTCCACCTGTCCGAACTCCTGACCCACAGAATCCCTGAGCATGATAAAAATGGCTCTTGTCTGATGCCATTATATTTGGGATGCTTGTTACACAGCATGGGTCACTGGAACAGCAGGGCATATCTGGTGTCAGGGGGTGATGGCGTGATGGAGGCCTGAGGACGGGGACCCTCGGTGAGGCAAGGCCCTCCAGGCTCTGGTTAAGAGAGTGGGCTCTAGGGCTGTCTGGGTTTGAATCCAGTTTCTGCCACTCACCAGCTCTGTGACCTCGGGAAATTTACTTAACATCTCTGGGGAGTGAGATAGTAATAGTCCCCCAGCGAGCAGGTTGCTATGTGGACGAGACGTGTTACGGTATGAACAGCGCCTGGCTCATGGGAACGCCCTGTTAACTGTTGGCAGTCATTTCCAACTTGCACAGGCCTTGTCCCAAAAGCCATCACGGGAGGTTTTAGTTCTGGTCTAGAAGGCACTTATGCTTGGAAAGCAATTCTATCTCTGTCTCAGAGCCTGATGGGGGAAGAAAGACAGGCTAGCTGCTCTCATTGTCTGTGTTTTGGGAACTCGAGGCATAAAGAAAGATGCTGTGTTCTGAGGGGGAGGGCCTGGCGGGATCCTAGGGAAAAGCACGCTAGAATTGCGAATAAAGTCAGGCAGGTGAAGAAACTGGAGAGAAAGAGAGCTGGGCCTGGGCCAGTGGGTGGTGGTGTTTTAGTGGTGTGTGCGTGTGTGTGAGTGTGTGTGTGGAGGGGGGTCACCCCAGGGAACAGTGGGAGGAGGCCCCGGGGATGTGATCCAAGGTGAGACAGTGAAGGGCCATGTAGGGCATGCTGCAGGTTAGGGGTGCGCTCTGGAGTTGAGGAGTAAAGGGATTTTAAGTGAGGCTGTGGCTGGAATCCTGATGTGAGGTCCCGCTAGGAAGGGTCTCTGGCAGCAGGGTCGGGGAGACCCGGGAAGGGCCTAGAACCCAGCAGAGGCAGGACACCCCAGCTGGTTCCACATCTTCTGCCCTCACCGGGAGAACCGTCTCCCATGGCCTCTAAGATGGAGCAACAGAATCCAATTCTGTGCACTTGAATATACACAGACACGGGTCCCAGTTCCTGGGTTAATTTTTCTCTTGGCCTCTCTCCTCCTTGGTGAGTGAGCCGGCTTCACTTTTCCTGGTTGCCAAATGATAACAGTTCCCTCGTAGCCAGGTCTCCTTTTCACACCTGCTGAGGGCTGACTGCATTGGACAGAAAGCAAACGTTATTCAGGTGCATGAAACGCTGTCCCCAGGGGACCTGTTACAATAGTTTCAAATTACTTTGATGAAAGTGATACTTAAACTCCTATCACGCCGGCAAATCTGTGTGTGCCATCTGCCTTTATTAAAGACGATGATTTGACGGTTTTCCCATAAAGGATCCCAGCCGCTGCTCTTGGGCTCAGCCAGAGAAGGAGATTTATGTTATAACCACTTTGGGTTCCCAAACGATTGAGTGTCATTGCGCCAGTAGTTGGCACACAGTGGGTACTTAATAAATGTGTGTGGGATGAGAGTGAATGCATAATGGAATAAAAGACACTGGCAGTGATGATGACCTAATTAAAATCTTGCTAATTTAAAAATCCCAGCCTGGAGCAGCTGTGGTTTCTAGTACCACCCATGCAAGGGGCATGCTTGCTCAGTGCCTGGATTTTACAAACAGGACGGAAAAAACCAGAACAAGGGGGAGAGGAATGCCTCCTGCCCCCTCAGCAATGGGACCAGCCTGTCCTGGCAGCATCTGCCACCCGGGCCCCGCTCAGCGTCCTTACTGCCAGGTCCCCCACGGGTGGGCCAGGGGCTCCCACGTCTCAGGCTGTGATCGTGGAACAACTCGTTCCCCTGGAAACAGCACAAAAGTGGCTGAGTTGGCCTGTTGGGGACAATTCTGAGGATGACCTTACCCTGGCAGCTCCAGACACCAGATGTGCCCCGGCGCCCAGCCAGGGATGGCTCGCCCAGTTTAGCGGGTTAGTGCATCATTCTCTACCTCAACCCGTTCCAGGACCCAGCCTGCCTCTCACTTCTTGCGATTTGCATTTGGGAATTCTTTTGAGCCTCAAGACACCGGTTCGTCCTCTGCGTGCTTCTCCTGTGGGAGCGCCGACTCCACAGGACGGCCGGCCCCGGGCAGGTGCGTAGAGCCTCGTCCGCAGCCCGGGAGGATGCGTCACGGCCACGCAGCAGGTTCCTCGCCGCCTGCACGAGCCGGGACCTCAACAGGGGCCACCGTGGGAAGCGACAGGCACATTTCAGCGTCTCTAACACTTGAACTGCTTTCAAATCTTGTGGCAAATTGTCTAAAATATATTCTTCTTAAAAACAACCACACAGGGCTTCCCTGGTGGCGCAGTGGTTGAGAGTCTGCCTGCCAATGCAGGGGACACGGGTTCGAGCCCTGGTCTGGGAAGATCCCACATGCCGTGGAGCAACTAAGCCCGTGAGCCACAACTACTGAGCCTGCGCATCTGGAGCCTGTGCTCTGCAACAAGAGAGGCCGCGACAGTGAGAGGCCTGCGCACCGCGATGAAGAGTGGCCCCTGCTCGCCGCAACTGGAGAAAGCCCTCGCACAGAAACGAAGACCCAACACAGCCAAAAATAAATAAATAAATAAATAAATAATTTAAAACGAAACAACCACACAACTTCAAATGCTGAGGGTTGATCTGAATTCTAGAAAAAGGCGAGTCATTCAGAGCAGAGCCTGGGGAGGAAGGGCAGTGATCACATTTGGATAAATAAGGCATTTTTAGGTGAGAAATGAGGACTGCTTTTAAAGCAATCAAACTGGTTTTTCATATGTGACTCTTAACCTGGATTTTGTAAGCATCAGGTAGATGTCTTGTCAAAGGCAGCTGTATTATTTAAAAGTATCATGGAGCCCACGACAACCGCCATTTAGATGGGCAAATCTAGGCATGTTTTTCAAAAGCTAGTCTTAATTCATTTATTGGGACAAGCACTGTTTACAAAACAGATATGAATGTACCAGAATGATCAAGGCAATGCCTCCCCGCAAAATATGAGAGCATATTGTAAAAACGTCCTTGCTTTAAAAAGTACTAGATTTTAGTGTGTGTGTATATGCTGATCATTTCCCACCTTCTTTTCTTTCCGTCTTCACAAAAATAACAGAGGCCCCTGAGTAGCAAGGCTTCTCGTGCGGGACTAGCCTTAGTTCCTGTCATCCCAGAAAGGCACCCAGTTGGGTTGTTTACCAGCCTCTCTCCTAAATGGCTGCACTCAGAACGTTCTGAGTTTCTATGGCAGACCCATTAGCAATCCATCCAAAATCCAACCCTCCCCTCTGCCTTGTTAGCAGAGAACCACCGCTTGACCCAGCTAAATACATGCCCTTGCAGGGGGAGGGCTACTGAACGAAAGCAGAAGTCACCTGGCTTTTGCAACATCTTTGGCTTTCCTGATAAAAGACACAGACATGGCCAGAGCCTCCTCTTCTCCTGCTTCTTGCTGTCTTTAAGGAAGACATGATGTCTAGAGCTGCAGCAGCCCTTTTGAAACCAAGAGGCAACAAGACTGAGGATGAAAAGCCAACCAGACAAGACAAGGATAAGCCTGGGTCCCTGATGGCCTTGGCCAATAGCAGGAGCAAGGCCAGCAGTCTTAGACATCTGGGCTTCTCAGCACACGGGAACAACAAGGCCGTCTGCTCCGGTGGTCAGGCTCTCTGCTCCCAGCAGCAGACGCAGCCCGACCTCCACACCGGCCTCTCCTTTACTTAATGAACACATGGCAAGCACAGCTGTGCGGCCAGCAGGGAGGTAGGAAGCCATGGGCATCAGAAGCATTGCCAAACCTGAGCTGAGTCTGTTTGTTTACAGGAAGGGTGAGAAGAACCACAGATCTTCAAGGCTGATAATTCTTGTCTTGACAGAATTCTGGAATCAATAGTTCTAACATAATTATGAGGTTCTCATTTAAAATGCATTATAGCAGTTGTACATTAACATTTTATATTTGCAAGTGACTCATGTGCTTGGGAGGCCGTACTTTTCTTGTGGGTAACAGGGAGGGGCAAACAAAAGGGAACTGGTGTTTAGAGCGTGCTTGTTTTCTGCCCACATTGCCATGCAAGAGACTCCACCTACACCACTTCATTTAATTCCCACACCCACCATGACAAGGAGGTCTTATTCCCTCTTTTTTATACATGTTGAACACAAGTCTCAGAGAGGCTGAGTAATTTGCCCAAAGTCACACAGCTGGTGGAACAGATCTCTCCCACAGCCCAACCTCATGCATCATGCCCAACTAGATTTGAGTCACAAGTTTTTGATGGAAATCTATCAGAGAAGAGCCCAGTCCCATCCTCAGAAGCATACGATTTCTCTGGGGGGGCGGGTGGGGAGCAGGTGGCAAAACTGATAACTTTAGAGGCTCCTGAATTTCTCCTTTGGTGTATTAGCTTAAGAAAATTACTGTGTTGCTCTCTGGAATATTTATGGAGAATGTGAATTAGGAACTGTTGAAAGAGACATTAATAGATGTGAGGTTTTTATCGTGATTAAACTAATGCTATGTTCATAAGGAAGAGACATAAGGAACAGAAGGGGCCATCTGTCTAATCCTCCTCTCTTCTTGAGAGGATTTAGCAGAATTAGGATTAAGTAACACCAAAGGCAGTTACACCATAGTCTTTCTCATGTCAGATGTGTGGAAAGATAGCTCAAGGTTGCAGTCTCAAGTATGGTATAGAAATATCCATTACCTTAAAGTTGTTTTAATTAGCTTCATTTCTACCCAGAGAATCACGAAAGAGCTTCCCTGGTGACACAGTGGTTGGGAATCTGCCTGCCAATGCAGGGGACATGGGTTTGAGCCCTGATCTGGGAGGATTCCATATGCTGTGGAGCGTCTGGGCCCGTGAGCCACAACTACTGAGCCTGTGCTCTGGAGCCCAAGAGCCACAACTGCTGAGCCTGTGTACTACAACTACTGAGGCCCGCGAGCCTAGAGCCTGTGCTCCTCAACGGAGAGAAGCCACCGCAAGGAGAGGCCCGCGCACCGCAGCAAGGAGTGGCCCCCGCTCGCTGCAACTAGAGAAAGCCGACGTGCAGCAACGAAGACCCAACGCAGCCAAAAGGAAAAAAAAAAAAAGAATCATGAAAGCTGTATTGTGGCCCAGTGAATGGATTTAGGGTATTTGTAAGAAAGTTGGTGAACAGATAAGAGGTGAGCAAGTCTACACAGGCGTCTTCTGTGACATTGTCTCAAATGGCCCAGCCAGGAGGGAACAGCAGAGGAGAAAGAAGGCGAGATGCCCCATGCTATGGCCTGAGTTGCGCCCCCCATCCCAAATTCATACGTTGAGGTCCTAACCTCCAGTACCCGAGAATGTGACTTTATTCAGAGATAGGGCTGTTGCAGATGTGACTAGTTAAGATGAGGTGATACTGGAGTAGGGTGGGTCCCTAATCCAATAAGACTGGTGCCCTTACGAAAAGGGGAAATCTGGACACAGACACACACATGGGGAGAATGTCATGTGAACGTGAAGACAGATATTGGGGCGAAGTGTCTACAAGCCAAGGAACACCAAAATGGCCAGCAAACCTCCAGAAGCCAGGAGAGAGACATGGACCAGATTGTCCCTCACAGCCTCAGAAGGAACCAGCCCTGCCCACTGCTGGATCTTGGACTTCTGCCTCCAGAGCTGGAAGATGACACAATTCTGTTGCTCAAGTCATCCAGTGTCTGGTGTTTTGTTACAGCAGCACGAGTCAACTAACACACCCCACGAGGAAACAGGTCTTGATAACTAAGATGTCACAAGGAGTTTTCTAAGTCTGAGATATGTTTGCTCATTTCTTCACCTTCATTGAAGAACAGTCATTGGGCCCTTTGTGCAAGTTGGGCACCTTGCTGAGAACTTTAGGAAACTGATCACGGCTTCCCTGCCCCCAGAAGTCCTTATTCTTGGGGAGAGAAAGAGCCCCCAAACCCGATGTGCCATTAAGGCTGTCTCCACGCTGAGTGTTGGGTGATTGGAGAAGTGTGTGTGTGTGTGTATGCGTATACATGTGCAAGTGTGTATGGGGGAGCAGATGAGTATATGCAGGTGTATAAGTGTGTCCGTTTGTATGTTTGTGTGTGCACATATGTGTGACTGTGTGTGTGAGCAGTGAGAATGGTGTGTGAGTGCGCCTGTGTGAGTGTGTGTGAATATGTGTGTTAGCATGTGTGTGTGTGAGAGCATGAGCATGTCATGTGTGCGAATACGTATGCCCGTGTGAATGTGTATGTGTGTGTGCGGGAATGTGTGCCAGTGAGTCGAGTGGCGGCTCTCACAGTGAATCTGTCACAGGTTTTGTCCCTGTCACTCTAGAAATAGAGGCTGAATTCACCATTGAAGAAAAAGAAACTCACAGAAGGGTCTCTGGGCTACGCTCAGCCGGGGCTGGGGTCTTTTTCTCTCTGGAGAAGGTCTGGGTCTGCAGAGGGGTGGAGTGTTTCTGAGGCCTCTGCAGCCTGACCCCTGGGGCCTGCTGACGAGGGTGGTCCTTGGGGACGGACCCCCCAGGACATGCACCGTGAAGGAAGGAGAGTGGCTGGGTAATGCATTTCTGTAAGAAAAACATCGAAAATGACCTCATTGTTCCACAACTGGGGATAGTTTAATTAACTGCTGTATGTCCATATAACGGAATATTATGCAGCCACTGGAAGTTCCATTCTGAGGAATTTGTAACGCCTGGGGAAGCTGCCTGTGATGGGTGGGAGACACCAGGGTGCAAACAGTGGCTGTGGTGTCGTGAGGCTTGGCCGCCTTCTTGGGGTTAAATTCAGGCTCGCCATTTGCTGGCTGTGTGACCCTGGCAGGCACCTCGGTTTCTTCCTCTGTAACACGGGAACAGCAGATCACCAACCCCACCTGAAGTTGCGTGAGGTTAAGGGGCTCTTGATACAAGGAGCCCTGATCTGTGTCATTTGCTGATTCTCATGGAGGTAAATACTTCTATGATGACCAATTTCAAGCTCCCGATGGTTTAATAACTGACACAAAATTCCTGAGAACTTAACAATCACCCTCACAAGCCAGTCGGTGTGACGGGGTGCTGGTCAACATACCACGGCCGGGGTTACCATGGGGATTACATGAATATGCGCACGAAACACTTGGAGCGATGCCCAACACAAAAGACAAACATTAGCAATCATTGCCATGCTGTTATATTTTGAGACACATGACAAAAATAAAGTCGCAAAAGCAACTCATGATGATGATGTGTGATGAACCAAGGGTGATGATTAACTCAACTCTGTACATTCGAGGTCCAAAAAATAATTTTTTTATTTTTAATTTTAATTTTTATATTTTATTGAAGTATAGTTGATTTATAATGTCCTGTTAATTTCTGCTGTACAGCAAAGTGATTCAGTTATACATATATATATATATATATACATTTTAAAATTTATTTATTTAATTTATTTATTTTTGGCTGCGTTGGGTCTTCGTTGCTGCGCGCGGGCTTTCTCTAGTTGAGCCAAGTGGGGGTTACTCTTCCTTGTGGTGCACAGACTTCTCATTGCAGTGGCTTCTCTTTTTGTGGAGCGTGGGCTCTAGGTGCACAGGCTTCAGTAGTTGTGGCCCACGGGCTCAGTAGTTGCGGCGCACGGGCTCAGTAGCTGTGGAGCATGGGCTCTAGAGCACAGGCTCTGTCCGTAGTTGTGGCACACGGGCTTAGTTGCTCCACGGCACGTGGGATCTTCCCAGACCAGGGCTCAAACCTGTGTGCCCTGCATTGGCAGGCAGATTCCCAACCACTGCACTGCCAGGGAAGCCCCCATATATATATATATTCTTTTTCATGTTCTTTTCCATTATGGCTTATCCCAGGATACTGAATATAGTTTCTGGTGCTATACAGTAGGACCTTGTCGTTTATCCATTCTATGTATATGAGTTTGCATCTGCTAATCCCAAACTCCCACTCCTTCCCTCCCCTCCCCGCCTTGGCAGCCACAAGTCTGTCTTCATTTTTTTTTTTAATATTTATTTATTTATTTATTTATTTATTTATTTATATTTATTTTTGGCTGTGTTGGGTCTTCGTTTCTGTGCGAGGGCTTTCTCTAGTTGCGGTGAGCGGGGGCCACTCTTCATCGTGGTGCGCAGGCCTCTCACTGTCGCGGCCTCTCTTGTTGCAGAGCACAGGCTCCAGATGCGCAGGCTCAGTAGTTGTAGCGCACGGGCTTAGTTGCTCCGCGGCATGTGGGATCTTCCCAGACCAGGGCTCGAACCCATGTCCCCTGCATTGGCAGGCAGATTCTCAACCACTGCGCCACCAGGGAAGCCCAAGTCTGTCTTCTATGTCTATGAGTCTGTTTCTGTTTTGTAGATAGGTTCATTTGCGTCGTACCAAAAAATAATTTTAAAAGATGTATGTGGCTAAAATGGAGCTCACCAAAATGCTGAGTGGTGGGGTTGCAGGCTATGTGTGGAGGTTTGAGAATTTCTCCAAGCTTTGCCCAATGAGCACATAGAATGAGGCAATCATTTCACTTAATTTAAATGTGGGAGGAGTTCTGAAGATGGGGATGCCATCTCTTGGGAGGAGGGACAGGGAATAGAGCCCGAGGGTGTTGGGGAGGCCCGGTCAGAGGAGGGAGGGCTGCCCAGGGTGAGGAACCTTGGTGGCTGGAGCGCCCGGCCCCTGACACTGGCCTTTAGGCGGCTCAGCTTTCATGACGCCTCCATCTCCTCGGATCTCAAGGGGAGACTTTCTCTGGGTCCATCCTGCAAAAGGAAACCAGCCACCTTTCTGTCTGGGGCTGTGGGTGTTCTGCTGGGAGTACGGAGTTGAATAATGTCCTCCTTACCTGAATTCATGTCCACTTGGAACCTCAGAATGTTACCTTATTTGGAAATAGAGTCTTTGCAGATGTAATTAAGTTGAGATCGTAGGAGGTCGTGCTGAATTAGGGAGGGCCCCTCACCCAATATGACCAGTGTCTTTGTAAGAAGAAGGCCATGTGAAGACAGAGCCACACAGAAGAGAAGGCCATGTGATGATGGAGGCCGAGATTGGGGTGATGCAGCTGCAAGCCCGGGAACCCCAAGGATTGCCGGCAGCCACCAGAGGCCAGGAAAGAGTCAGGGAACATGTTGTCCCTCAGAGCCTCCGAAGGGAATCAACCCTGCCGACATCTTCATCTTGGGCTTCTGGCCTCCAGAACTATGAGAATTCACTTCTCTTCTTTTAAGCCACCCAGTTTGTGGCACTTTGTTACAGCGCTCGGGAAACGAATACACTGGGCCAAGGCCGAGGAAGCTCCCATGTGGGCGCTGGTCCTGGCCTGGCCCCCAGGGCGGCGCTGGAGAGCAGCGGCCCCAGCTCAAGGCTGCCCTGAAGCAGCCCTATGAGTGCACCCGAGGCCCGGGCAGGGGTGGACCACAGCTTTCTGAGAACATTATCACTTTCTTCAGAAACCTTCTGATTGCATGGAAAATGAATCCTTCCTGACCAACGCGATGCCCTGCCTACTTGATCCTAGGTGATCCCCCAACAATGCACAAAAGAGAAAGAGAGGAAGGAAAGATGCCTCAGCGTGAGGACCACGATGCTGACTCAGCAGGTCTTTCCCTGGGACAGTGAGGGGATGGGGCGCAGGGTGCGCTGGAGCCCAGGCTGGTGGCTGGCAGTGCCTGGCCCAGGCCACCCCCTTCGGCCGCGCCTTTCCGGCTCCCACGGGCTCCTCAGAGGTGGGGTGGCACCTCCCTGAGCTCCGGCCCATACCCCACCCCTTCCCTGCCTCCCCCTGCTCATCAGGGATGATCGTCCTAACACAGCAGCTTAATAGTCACTTCAGAACTAGACCGGTGGAAGATTAAGGGTTGCTAAGTTGGAACCAGGGACTGATGTTCTATAAAAAGCAGAGGCTTTGGGATCTGCTTAGTTTTTTAAAAGTAAGCCATTTTAGAAACTCTTCCTACACAAAAATGATGAAGTCAGTGGAATTTGTCCCTTTCCACACCCGCTTCTTCTTCTGTGCACCCGCCTCTTTTCCAGCTTCTCCAACCCCTTTACATGCCCCCCCATGCCCCTGCCCCAAGCCCTGCCCTCCACACACACCCAGGCCCCTCCAAACAGGGTCAGCGCCTTTAAAGAGATGCACCACATCCTTCCAGGGGTCTAGGGTCAGACAGGAAGAGATGGGAGGAGGGGACCCCCGACCGTGTTGAGGTAGGGGGACAGTTGACAGAGGGGGTGACGGTCCCAAGGGCGGTGTGACTCACGAAGGCCCTGCCAGGAGTGGCTGCATTTCAGAAAAGCGCCGCAGGGAGAGGAACACTCGGGAATGAGTTGATCCTGTTGAGCCCAGATGAACCGTGCGGGGAAGCGGAGGCCTTCCCTGACCCCTTGGATTCGCTGTAGGTCCTGGGAAATCGCCCTGAGTACCTGCTCAGGGCTGGCACGAGTCATCTGTTTCTCCACGCTGATGCTGGGGTGGGCGGGGACAGGAAGCCATCACAGCCTCTTGTCTCTCGGCCTGCCGCCTGCATCTAAAGGCGAGGCAGCTCTGTGTTGCAAAAATGAAGAATGTTGAAGCTGGCTAGGAAAAGGAACTTGACTTACTTTTTTATCTCTATGCATTAGAGAGCAACTGGGCAAGCAAAGTAACTGCAGAGCAGCTGTGTGAACACACACACACACACACACACACACACACACACACACACACCCTGAACAGAAAATTTCTGGTTTCCTCAGCTCCACAGTGAGCAAATTATGTAGAATCTGGGAGCCTTGAGTGAACCAATTTCAGCTCCACTCTGGGGGCAAAAAATATGTAGTAGTCCTTTTTTTTTTTTTGGCTGTGCTGTGTGACATACAGGATCTCAGTGGATCTTAGTTCCCCAGAGAAGGATCGACCCCGCGCCCCCCGCAGTGGAAGCTCGGAGTCTTAACCACTGGACCACCAGGGAAGACCGGCTTTTTATTTTTGAGATTCACCCCCAACTTGTTTTTCTGCCCCATCATAAGCCTTTTAATGCATCGGCCAAGCCGGTCCTCCCTGGAAAGCTCACTCACTGCCAGGAGGCCTCCACTTTCTCCGTGGTAAATTCCAGGACATTCGTTTGGGGGCATAATACCTGCTGTGTAGCTACTGAGTAAAATTATGATGTTATGAAAAGCCCTTAGGGCAGGAGGAAACAGTGACAGAGCGAGGGAAGCAGAGGTACAGAATTGCCCACAGGTCTGGCAATGATTAGCCGTCCACATCATAATTAGGAGCTGGGACTCCTGGGCTGGGGGAGCCTCTTTGCCTGAAGACCTCCTTGTGGAGGAAACACAGCCTCGGGACAGCCCTGCCCCTGGTCAGCGGAGACTTGAGGCCGCTCTGTCCTCTCAGACCCAGGCCTGGGAGGGTCTCCAGCCAGGGGGGGAACAGGAGGGGACAGAACCAGATGGACACCTTGGCCGGGGAGACACTTGAGGGTATGGTTTTATTCCAACATCCTTTTATTCCAGCTGGGGGGGGGGGGTGTCAAGTTGTCCAGAGGCAAGTGCAGCACTAACGCAGATCGTGTGGGTGGGTAGACGGGCGGCAGCTCCACCATGAGCGACCCTCCCTCCGCTTCTGATGTTTTCTTTTTCTAAGGCAGTTCGCTGAAGTGTAAAACCATTTCTACTTTACAGAATATAATTTATAGAATTATATAATATTATAATTGTTTTGTCTATGCTGTCATAATTATCTAGTATAATTTATAAATACATAACACATATTTATATATAGTATTTTACAGAGTAAAATGTTATTTATAATATTAGGTCATTTATACCACATACTGGTCAATGATTTTTGACAAATGTGTAAAATTATGTAATGACCATCACAGTCAAGATACAACACAGAACCATCACTCCCTGCATAATGATGCCCCTTGGGAGGGTGACCTTCCCTGACCCTCAGGACCTCACAACCCCCATCTGTCTTCTGCCCCATCCCGACGTCCTCCCAAGCCTGGCTTCCCTCAGAGCCGTTGTTGCAGGCGCTGAGTCACTGGAACTCCGTGTGCAGGTTTCTCAGGGATCCTATCACCCCCTCCCCCCACTGCTGGTTTTTGAAGCTTAAATATATTATTTATACCCAAACCAGACTTTATTTTAATTTTGCTTTCCAGACTTTAAGGGAAGCAAATGCAGCCATAATATTTGAAAATATACTTCTTAGCTTATCTTGTTTTCAGCTGGGAGAATTGCCATGTTTGAAAACCAGTCAAGACCTAGTGATGATCTTGAATCGTTTTTAATTCACTTCAGCTTTCTGAAACGTGCTTTGCAGGACCTCGCTGCGGCTGGCATGATTAAAAACAAAACAAACACAAAATAAATAAAAAAATACAACATAAAACAAAACAAAACAAAAATATCGACGTCCACTTCCAGATTTACACCCGATCACCCTAAGCAAAATTCCTGCAGTGTCTGTTGTCTTTTCATCCTACACCTGACCTGGAACCAGCACTATTACTGAACGGCTCCCCTTCCCGAGAAGGGCCCCTCAACCACGTGGCCGATGCTGGCGTCTGAAAGGAATGAGGCTCTCATTACTGCTAATTAAAGATTTCACATGTTCCACCGAACTGTAGCCGGAAAGCCTGGCACATCCATCCCTGCTGGTGCCTCTCTCCTTGACTTTTTTAAGCAAACGCTTACATAACGCAGCGCTGGCTCTGCTCACACACAGCCCCCATCAGAGGAGCCGGGTGACGGCTCCCTGGGGCTCCACGAGTGACAGAGGAAGGCAAACATCTCTGGAAGGATGCCTGGCCACCAGCTACTGCGGTCCCCTACAACGGTCCCAGCAGGAAGTTCTCCTTTTAGTCCAGTGGAAGTCTCCTCCTGGGCACCCCACTTCCCGCTGCCCCCAGGCCTGGGGGAGTTAACAGTTTTAGGGTGAAGCCAAGTCCCTCCCCTTAAGGAGGCCCCAGCCTGGGCTATATTTCCAGGGGTCCTGGAGCCAGCAGGGTGCAGAGGGGGTCCTGGGGGACCCCGGTCTCCGGCTCTGTGCTGCTGCTCTAGGTGAGGACGCCCGCATCCTGGGGACTGTCCCTGAGCCCCTCCCACAGTACCACCCCCCATCCCTCCTAGAGGTCCTACTGTCCTCTGCAATGAAACACGTGCAAAGCTGGGCTCAGCCTCCTCTGCCGCCTCTGCGCCCGCACTGGGCGGTGTGGTCTGGGCTCAGAGGAGGGTGGGATTTGGGGCAGCCGAGCCTAGAAGGAGAAAATTAAAGGTGAGAGGAAGGGCACACACCGGGGCGGGAAGAAGAGAGACACTAGGTGTTCAGATGCTTGTGACTCAGGAAGCTTGGCTGCGGCAGCATCGCATCGTGAGGAGAAGGAAGGGGGAGCAGGGCGGGGGGGGGGGGATGGGGGCGAGGGAGCGGTGGGGAGAGGAGGGAGGGAGGGGAGGGGGGTGAATGGGGAGGAGGAGGGGAGAGAGGGGAGTGGTGGGAGGGAGGGGAGGGAAGGGCTGAAGTGGGGAGAGGCTGGGGGGGTGACCACGTGTGTCCCCGCCTCCCGTCCCTTCCTTGCGTCCTGGCCGCCTGAGGACTAGATGAAGATTTGAGGATGGGGGAGGGTAGCGGGGGAGGGGGGAGGGAGTGCGGACTCCCAGCCCCGCCCGCGAGGAAGCGCTGGTTCTAAGACGCGCATAAAGTACTTTCTCGAAGAACGCGCTGTGCGAGTGGAAAGGAGCAAACCGGCGCTCCCACGCGGCCGCCCGCGCCCCGGGGCTGCAGGCAGCGAAAGGGGCTGAGGCCGCGCCGAGGCCGAGCCGGGCTGGGGAAGCCGGTCCCGCAGGGCCCTGCTTGCTCTTCGTCAATGTGGCTGCTTATTACTGTTTACGTCGTGCTGGTTCCAAGGAGTCTCTGTAAACATTAGCGTCAGGATTGCTTTGTGTGCCCCGCTCCCCCGGCCCGCCTTAACACACACAAACATGCCAAGCGGCTCCTTGAAACACAGGCTGAGAAAATCCGGTCTGGAGGAGCCCGCGGCTGACAGCTTAGGTGGACCGTATGAAAGCAGATTCTGGCGAAATAGGTTGAACCCAGGCTAACTCGGCACGGGGAGAGTTGAGGGGGGATGGTGCCCAGAGTGGAGGCGTTTGTGGGCGGGGCCTCCTCCTGGACCGCCGTGCTGGTTGCCCCCGACCCTTCCAACTTCTCTAGATGATTCTGAAACCTTCCTGGTTTCAGCTGCAAATTAGGCCAGGCTGTTTCCAGGTCTCTGGATGACGTGTAAGCCCGGCTGCTGGGCAGCCCCCAGCCCTGTCTTGGGGAACTTGCCCACCTCCCAAGCCCTGCTGGCCGCCTTCTGGGCCTCAGCTGAGTTGGCCAAGGGTGAGTGGGCTTCTGACCCAAGAGGAATCCCTACGGCGGCCTGCAAAAGGTCCGGCACGGAGAGCCTTGACAGTGAGGAGAGGCCTGGGCCCATCAGCTTCCTGGTTTCTGGAATCCACCGGGCAGGAGCTAAAGGTCAAGCTAAAGGCATCATGGGCTGGTGGAGCAGGGGCCACGGTGGTCCCAGGCCCATCAGAGTGCTGTGAGTGGGGTGATGGGATGACCAGAGAAGGATGTGGGGTGCAGGGTAGGGAAGCCAGCACTGCGGACAGCGATGGGGGGATGGGACAGAGGTGGCCTGACCTGTGGCAGACACCCCCCAAGTCCAGTTGCAGTGAAGCCAAGGCCCAGCTCAGCACAGGTCCTGGCCTTGGACTTTCAGAAGATCCTATTGACATAGAACCTCTATGACAATAAACTCCACCCCCTGACTTGAGGGCCCTGAGAGAGCCTCCACCCCTTGGGGAAAGAAAATAAACCCATGTACCTAAATCAGCCTCTTCCAAGTAGGTTGTTTAAATGCAGGATGGAACGGGGTCAGTCAAGATCAGAGCCCCGGCACCTGGCCACTCCTGTGCGTGCGTATTCACCGGCCAAGCCGATCTCAGCTCCTGCAGCTCTTACCCTCACACGCCTACCAGCACCCCCTGAGTGGTTTTTCTTAACTCTCAGGTGAAACCCAATTCTACTCCAAGCCTTGAAAGGTTCATCAAGCGCCTACTGTGTGCAGGGCACTGGGCGGGGCCTGTGAGGGCTGCACGGGTGATGGAGCTATGGTACTAACCTTCCCTTGGGGGAAGCGCAGGAAGGAGGTTTCAGGGGACACAGGCAGCCGGGGGTCCCTGAAGGCTGTGTTCGCGATCATGGCACATTATCACTGACAGTTCTCTGATCTCTGGAAACAGACTGTATAAGAACCATGTGGTGCAGAGTGGAAAGGGGAAAAGGGGAAGAGTAACATTACAGTAGAAAAACTTGACAGATGCTTCCTTGGCCAAACAACCAAGGTCCACATCAACAGGGATAAATCATGTTGAGAGTGTGGACCTTTGGATGTAATGAAAATGGAATTTACCTCTACAGCCTTCTTCCCCAAACCCATCCTCCCTGTCTAATCATGAGGAAAACATCAGGCCAATTCTGATAGGAGAGCATCCTACAGTATGCCTGATGAATTCCTCAAAACTGTCAAGGTCATCAACAGCAAGGAAAGTCTGAGAAACTGTCAGAGCCAAGAGGAGCCTGAGGAGATGTGACAACTCAATGCAATGTGGAATCCTGGATGGGATTTTTCATTTTTTTTTTTAAGGTAGTTTTTATTTTTAAATTTTATTTATTTTTTGGCTGCATTGGGTCTTCCTTGCTGTGCGCAGGCTTTCTCTAGTTGCAGCAAGCCGGAGCTACTCTTTGTTGCGGTGGGCGGGCTTCTCATCGTGGTGGCTTCTCTTGTTGCAGAACATGGGCTCTAGGCGCATGGGCTTCAGCAGTTGCAGCACGTGGGCTCAGTAGTTGTGGTGCGCGGGCTCATTAGTTGTGGCTCGCGGGCTCTAGAGCGCAGGCTCAGTAGTTGTGGTGCATGGGTTTAGTTACTCCATGGCATGTGGGATGTTCCTGGACCAGGGATTGAACCCGTGTCCCCTATGTTGGCAGGCGGATTCTTAATCACTGTGCCAACAGAAAGTGAATATTAGGTAAAAACTTCAGAAATCTGAATAATCTACAGTCATCAGTTAATAATAAGGTATCAATATCGGTTCATTATTTGTAAGAAATGTACCACATTAATGTTAGATTTTATTAATAGGGAAATGGTGCAGGGCTTATAGGAACTCTATACTTTCTGCTCAGCATTTCTATAGATCTAAAACTGTTCTAAAAAATAAAGTCTATTAAAAAGAACCCTGCAGGAATGAGGTTTGGGATGGCCAGTCTGTGAACCAGAATCTCTGCTGTCCAGGTATTTTGGTGAGCTATTCAGTGTCTTTTAATAAAGCCCTTTTCTGCTTAAAGTAGCTGCAGTGGGAGTTTGGTTGTTTGCAACCAACAACCTAGAATAATACACACGTTTACCTACTTACGGCATTTAAGAAAAGAGCTGCAGGAGATTTGGTGTCATTTTCCATTTTGAGTTTGACAGTCATTTTACAAAGGCAGGTTAATGTGCATAAGGTGTCTGGGGATAGAATCGGGACTAATGAGCTCATATTTGCAAGATGCTTTGAGCTCCCTGGAGCTACTGAAAGGCAAGGTACAGGTATTATCATCATGAGAAAAAAACAAGCTTTGAGAACTTTGGCAGGGAGGTGGCTATAAGTGGAAATCAGTTCAATTACTCTCTCCTTTTAAAATAGACAAGTTCTATAAAAGTTAAAGATAAGTGATTTTTTTTTTTTTTTGGTAAATCAAATTCCTCCTGACTTCTTCAGTCAAACATTGCTGCCTGTTCTATGATCTTTCAATTATTTTTGGTTTTGGGCTCCCTCTGACAATATATGCAAGCAGCTTGAGTTTCTCTGCTTCTAGATTCTCCAGGAGAATATTCTCAAACTTCAAAACCTAGCTCCGTTTTGAGGGGAAAAAAATCATATGCTTTCCTTTAATGTTATTGGAAATTTCAAGACAAATAACATGATAAAAAAAAAACCAACCAATATCAATGGTAATAGTAGAAGAAATTTATATATTTTTTTAAAATTTATTTTTATTTATTTATTTTTGGCTGCGTTGGGTCTTTGTTGCTGTGCGTAGGCTTTCTCTAGTTGTGGCGAGCGGTGGCTTCTCTTGTTGCAGAGCACAGGCTGTAGGCGCGTGGGCTTCAGTAATTGTGGCATGCAGGCTCATTAGTTGTGGCTCATGGGCTCTAGAGCGCAGGCTCAGTAATTGTGGCTCACGGGCTTAGTTGCTCCGCGGCATGTGGGATCTTCCCAGACCAGGGCTCAAACCCGTGTCTCCTGCATTGGCAGGCGGATTCTTAACCACTGCGTACCTAGGGAAGCCGAAAATGATATTTTTGTCTCTAAAGATACATTTTAAAAATTGTCGGCTCTTATAAACATTGCAGTTTTTGTGCCTCCTACAGAAGAGGAGCCCGGAGCTCAGCATGGCCCTTTCGACATCAGGTCTGTTGTGTTGTTTTGTTTTTAAAGTCCATAGTAAGGAAAAAAATCAGATACATGTGGGTAAAAAATGAGATCTCAGTAGGAATGTTTTCTCCCTTTTTTTTAAGGAGAGGTATTTTACCTCCAAATGTTCAAAGTCGTCATGTCAGTGAAGACTGTCATGATTAACAGGGATTATTGGCTCTCATTCCTCCTCGGCCACCTTCAACCCAAGTTGTGTTTCTTGTTTTTGTTTTTCCTTTTAAAACCTTACAAGAGGCTATGAAAATTGGCCAACACATTCCAGAACATTCCCTACCAAGTTCCCTGATACTATCTCGGTGGACACATGGCCTGTTTCCCAAGATGTAAATGAAGACAGTTTAACCATTTTGCAAACATGTAGCAAGAGCTGCTAGTTTCAGAACTGGGCAAAAGACGGCTGCACCCTTCTCCAGGCAGTTTTGGTGTCTTAGGGTTTCTTGATTTGCCACATCTGCCTCCTGGCACGAGACTCAGATTTAGCAAAGATTCCTTATGTGACAAGTAATTAGAAATCCAACTCAAGCGACAAAGGGGATTCTGTGGCTCCCATAATGGAAGTCCGGAGGTGGGCAGATTTCCCTGAAGGTTGATGTGGTGACTCAGGTACGTGATGTGGGAACCCCAGCTGTCTTCCTCTCCTAGAGACAGTTTTATCCTGAGGCCTGTCCCCCTTGTGGACCTGTAGAAGTCCAAGCCAGCTACTTTCTCCTTCATGTCCAGTAGGAGACAGAGTGGGTCTGTCTGCAAACCCCCAAGAAGTCAGAGGGTCACGTGATTGGACAGTTTCCATTGTATGGTCATTGATGGACCCATGATGTGACCAGGATACTGTGCTGTGCTGATGGGCAGAAGTCTACCACAGCCCAACCCCTGGAACTAGAAATGGTACCCACACCCTACCCAACACTGGGCTTCCCCAGGGCAGAGGGCGTGCACCCGAATGAAATCTGTTGCCCTTAGAAAGGAGGAAAGGTCAACGGCTGCTCTCAGCAGGCCCCCTGAAAGGACCTCTGTTGTGATTTTCTGGAAATTACCTTTGGCAAAAGCTGGAACTTCAAAATTTCTTCTTGGAGATGTTTTCCAGCACAGATGGTATATTAGGGGAAAAGGGAGTTTCTTGATAAGCTCTGAAATGAGATTTTTTCAGCCATGACATCTAGAAAGTAGATTCTGAATTCAGCATATATATGTAGTAGATACACATTTATTTTTTTCATGGAATGCTTTTCAATAACCTTGTCTTTGAAAGATTTAGGTTGAAAAAGTATAAAAAGATAGTTTTAGCAATGATTCTCAGCATCCATGACTTGGTTTGGGCGCTAAGTGTTTTCATAAGGGGAAGTTTATATTCAAACTTTCAAGTATAATTGTCAAATAGGACAAGTTTTGCTGAAAGATAATCATTTTAAGAAGTTTACAGCTGTATGTTTTTACCCTAGTATTCCACAAATACGACACCTCCCCCTCCAGCATGTAAAAATGTTTATTTCCCTTTGCCAATCATCAAACCCCAGTGGAGAACTTTCTGACTGACATTCAGATCTCTTCATACAGAGCAAAGCGAATCATATGAGGCAACCCTCAGATGCATAGCTTTTCATGTAGTTGATTACCGTTGGTTGAGGTTTTCTTATCAATCAGAATTTTGAAAGTTAACACTGATGATGCATGATACAGCACATTCCAGAAATGAGTGTTTTCCTTTGATTTTTGCTCGGTATCTGCAAATCCCAGCATTTCAGGAGCATCACCAGGGCGGAACACCATTAATGATTTTTTTCTATTTGACTAATTTACTTTGAAGAATTTTCACATGGCTTCAAAACTGTCATCAGCTTTCACGACGATCTGTAAGACCTGAGAAAACCACATTTGTCTTCCAACACTATCTTGAGCCATTGTGCCTAATGAAATTATTAAGCTCAATTTCCTCTATTGGCTTATTCAGAACACATAGGGAAAAGAGGGGCATTAAATCAGTCTTTTTCAAAACTTGAAGTTTGATGTCCTAAGCTAATTCAGTTAATGATTATTTGATTGAAAAATTGGACTGGCTTGAACAGCAATCTGAATTTTTTTCTTAGATTCTTCTCCAAAGGAAACTTGAGCAGCTGTCAGAATGCAAATTTTCACATGAGTTTCTCCACTATGAAAGGTTGGCTTTTGTTGTTATTGTTGTTTTAATCTTAGTAATGGAAAAAGCTGAATCATACAAAACCTTCCGCACTTTGTTGATTCCTGATATTATGTTCTAGTTCTGTCCAATCTTATGTGCAGCCGGAAATTCTCCTTTGCAGGAAAAGCAAATTTATAAACATAAATGTCCTCTTAAAATATTTTGGCTGAAATATCATTTAAATCAATAATTTCTGTCAGGGACTTTCCTGGTGGCACAGTGGTTAAGAATCCGCCTGCCAATGCAGGGGACATGGGTTCGAGCCCTGGTCTGGGAAGATCCCACATGCCGCGGAGCAACTAAGCCCATGAGCCACAGCTACTGAGCCTGTGCTCTAGAGCCCGCGAGCCACAACTACTGAGCCCGCGTGCCACAACTACTGAGCCCACGTGCCACAACTACTGAAGCCCACGCGCCTAGAGCCCGTGCTCCGCAACAGGAGAAGCCACAGCAATGAGAAGCCCGCACACCGCAACGAAGAGTAGCCCCCGCTCGCCACAACTAGAGAAAGCCCGCGCACAGCAACGAAGACCCAACGCAGCCAAAAATAAATAAATTAGATTTTAAAAATATTAAATGTGTTGGCATCTCTTAAAAAAAAAAAGAAGAATTTCTGTCATAGTTACACAACAATTCTGGAACTCCAACATACTGGAAAAAAAGTACTCCACCCTGCGTGAATCCGTATATGACAATAAACATTGCCACAGATTGTTGATGCCATCTTCAGCCACCCAAAGAAAAAAGAGGAGTAAGCAAAAATGAAAGGTTTTGATGGAAATACCTGGTCCCATACTTGTAGAGTGATGAAGGGTGTCCAGTGGTGGCGGGTCCAGACACCCAGGCATGTCTGAAGTTTGGAATGCCGAGACCACTTTCAGGTTCCAAGACTGTGTCCTTGGTCTAAGCCCACCACATTTAATGGCTCCATGGCAAGATTTAAATAATCTTTCTGGACAGTAGTCTAATGTTGCCCACTCAAGTTCAAGGATAAGCGCTAACTTATACAAACAAAAGACGGTCCCAGAATCTACTTTTATACTTTATTACAGTATCTATAAAATCCAATGTTATTTTAAAAATATATGCATACTTATATTTAAACAGCAAGCTCACATACTGTGCAGTAGGAAGCAGCAGAAAAAATAGGATTTTATAATCCAGGTGAATAGGACACATTGTGTTAACACGTGAGCTTCCTCTAAAGCCTTTCTTGCTTTATTTTCTGCCTATATGCACCATTCAGGGGACCTATTTGTTCTCTGTAGTTTGTATTATAAAATAAATATATGTTTTTAATTTTCCAAGTATAACATTAAAATGCTTAATATGTTTCCCCAAATTTCCCGTACCTGCCGGCCATATTCTGCCGGACCCCACTCCTACTAAATACTTCCAGAGAAAGAGTGCTTGGGAATTCCCTGGCGATCCAGTGGTTAGGACCCTGTGCCTACATTGCCGGGGGCCGGGTTCGATCCCTGGTAGGGGAGCTAAGATCCCACAAGCCCTGTGGTGAAGCCACAAAAAAGAGTGCTTAACATGGAACGACCCAGCAATGAATCCCAGAGAAGCAAGAGTTATTTTGTGAATCTCAACTACTCTGATTTGTTTATATGGACATAAAACCAAATTTTAAAGTAGGCAGCCCTCAGGTTAGGAACGGAGATGTGTATTAAAATGCTATTTGTCAGGCTTTTTTTTGGCATGGAGAATTATGTCTCCATTAAACAAAATGTTATAAAGGGTGCCTCACCAGTGTCCTATATCCATGGGAAATGAATTATAATAATCAAGGACTTAGGACACATATGGACTCAGGTAGATGAAAAGCGGGCCCTCCACAGGTTTAGATGCTGAGGGCAAGATTTAATGAGGTGTAGGAAAACATTGTCTACCAACAGTGCAACCTTCCAGGCTGTCTGATTCTAGTCTTTCATTGGCTTTGAGCTGTTTTCTGTCTCAGTAAGTTGTAGGTACCTGTGTTAGTTTCGTAGGGCTATCGTAACAAAGTGCTGCCAGCTAAGTGGTTTAGAACAGAAATAGATTGTTTCACAGCTCTGGAGGCTAGAAGTCTGAAGTCAAGGTGTCAGCAGGTCCATCCTCTCTCTGAATGCTCTGGGGGAATCCCTCCCCACCTCTTCCAGCTTCTCATTCCCACTGCTAGCCACGCTTGGGCTTCTTGGTTCCTAGACGCATCACTACAATCTCCACTCTTGTCTTCATATGATGTTCTCCCCGTGCGTGTGTCTGTGTCCAAACTTCCATCTTCTTCTAAGGACATCAGTCATATTGGATTTGGGGCTCACCCTCATCCAGGATGACCTCATCTTAACTTGATTACATTGCAAAGACCGTATTTCCCAATAAGGTCCTGTTCACAGGTTCTTGGATGGATGTGAATTTTCGGTGGGCGTTATTCAACCAGGTACAGTAACTAATAGCAATGCAAAGGATTCATGTTTATAGATATGCACAGTCTGTCCTGTTCAGGAGAGGTGTAGTTGCCTTCTCTCTCTCCTGGCACCTGGAACAACCAGTGTTTCCTTCATTTGCACATTCATTTAAATATTCCTGATCTGTAAGTGGGTCTGCCCTTTGGAGTCTCTTTTAAACAGATTGGCATGTGTGCCTGGTTCCTTCATTTGTTGAATAAAATCTTTAACAAGCATTTATTTTTATATGTATGTGAGAGTCATGATTTTACCTTTTTTAAAAAACTACTTTTTAACAGTGAAAAGAGGAGGAAAAAGAAAGCACAAGGGAATTCCCTTCCCCTTCCGTGGACCCTACTCTAGCCCTGAGCCAAACGCTGAAGTAGGTCAAGGCTGCCTTGAACCCCCTCTATCTTCCACTCAGCACCTGCTCCAGCCTCCCGGAGACGTCTCCTCAGGTCCTCTGTCCTGCATCCCAAGTGGGTGGAGCCCTCACCTGGAGCCCGAGCACCTGATGCCAATGCTTCCTCCTGAATCCAACCCACCGAGCCCCATCCAAAGGCCCTGTCCTCAGCGGCTCCCTTGTGAATTGCAACTGGGAGAAGCTGACCCCCTTTCCCCACTGAACTCCCACCTTTTAAAAAGACAGTGCTTGTTGACCCCTTTTCACCAATATTCAGCCTGATTTCAAAGAATGTAATTGAGATTCTGATCCTACTTTCCCCAGTTTCTTCTTCTTTTGCCTCCGAATTCACAAAACGTCTAAATCTTCTTCTTTTTAAAATTTACAATTGCGTCCTGTGGCATAGCAATGTGTAGATAGCTAGCAAATCAGCTGTTATAAATTGAGGAAGTCTTCAGATACGTTTATTTTTATTTTTAAATTGTTATTTTGGGGGAAATGGGCAGTTTGTTTAGAATTGTTCTTATTTATACATTCTTCTGTTTACCTCTTTGGGAGGTGATTTGGTCTAAATATATTTATGGTTGGAGCCAGAGAGGTGGATTTGGGGTCTGGAAGGTTTCAAAGATGTAAATACCCACTAGAGACTGGGGAATATCTGTGGTTGTACCTTGGGTGGCTTTTCCATCTTCAGGGTTGGGAAGCAGCCCCTCTGGTGGGAAAGATGAGGTCTGACCCAGGAAGGGATTGGCAGGGGCTGGAGGAAGGTTCTAGGAGACCAACGTGCCCCACTAAAAGCCAAGAGTAGGAATTCAGTGGGACTTCTGGGTTTCACAGTTGAAGGGAGCTGGTAACTCCAGATCAGGCCTGTGGTTGCAGAAGTCTGTAAGGTTCTGGAAGCTTTTCCATGTTATTTCTGTACTCCTGTCCTGGGCCACAAGGAGAGAACGCAGGCAGACTGGAGGTGACTGTGTCCCACTGCACAGCTGTGGAAGGGCAACTAGGGTTGTGTTAAAGAGGGAACTGCTTAAAGAAGGTGACACTGCTGCCACAGATGCTGGGATGCTGGCTGGTGGCCATGGGCTCCCTGGAGATGTAATAGGGAAGAACCTTTGGATTTTGGGGGTTTTTTGGGCTGCTCCACGCAGCTTGTGGGATCTTCGTTCCCCAACCAAGGATTGAACCCATGCCTTCGGCAGTGAAAGCACAGAGTCCTAACCACTGGACCACCAGGGAATTCCTGGGAAGAACCTTTGTATTCTATTACAAGTTAATCACTTAAGGGATATTACCTGTAAGCTTAAGTTATACATAATGGACTATCTCTGGGAACCCTGCCTCCCAGGTAATGAGTGTTAAGCTAAAATCCCTTTGTTTAGCTCACAGGAAACAACATGACCAGGCCCACATGTGAATGACTGCAGGAAGGAAGAAATGAACACATCCCTTCTGGAGGCTGACCAGAACCAGGAAATGTTTGACTTTGTTCCCTCCCCTTTTAGTATAAAAGAAGCCTGAATTCTAACTCAGGGAAGATGGTTCTTTGGGACATAAGTCCACCATCTTCTTGGTTTCCTAGCTTTCCGAATAAAGTCACTATTCCTTGCCCCAGTGACTTGTCTCACAGTTTACTGGCCTGTTGTGCAGCAAGCAGTACGAGCTTGGACTCAGTAACAGAGATGGCCCAAGATGGGTCCACCTCGATTTTGTGGCACCTGATGGCACTGGAGGTTTGGAGAGTATGACAATGACATCCCTGCCTATTCTCTTTACCATCTTTCACTGCTTCCATTTTCAATCTTCCCTAATTATACCTGGGTCTCGGGTGGCTGGTACCCTCAGCAAGCTCCACTCTGCTTCTCCAGTTCCTTCTTCTGGAATCTGGTATAACTGGAGGTATTTGGAGCAGAGGAAGACCACAGCTCTCCCTTCAGGACAGTTAAACTGGAGGAACCATGTGCTTGTGTTCTAAAGAACAACAACAGTAATCCCAGTACTAACATATGTAAAGCTTATTATGTGCCAGGTACTGTTTTAAGCATTTTACATAAATTAGCTCATTTAATCCTCATTAACAAAACTATGAAGAAGCTGCTATTACTATTCCCATCTTTACAGACAGAGAAACTGAAGCATAAAGAGGTTAAACAGTAGCTGAAAGACTATCCTACTTGCCAAGGGAAGCTCATTGCTTCCTTAGGTAGGGTGTTGTTAATAATATCCCCCTAACAAGCCTGATCTTGAAGAACAGTGTTTATTTCTAGTGGGCTTGTTGGGGATTGGCAGCTACTGGGCACATTCTTCATCCTCAGTGTTATTTTGGGGTTAAAATGAGCCGCAGTAGGTCCAAGGGACACACAGAGTGAGCGTCCCCCCATCGCTGATCTGGCCGTGGGGAGTTGGGGGTAAACAATGATATGAGTAATGGTTAAGCTTCCAAGCCAAAGAGAAATGCCTGAACCATGAGTAGTACTAGAAACAGTCCTGAATTCCAGATCCCCAGAAGATCTGGAGCTGGGAGAGCCCCTCCTCACACCAGGGAGTGGGGTGGAAGCAGGAATTCCATTCTCAGCGGGGGGCTAGAGGCAGGTGGGCTCTACCCCAGAGGGTTCCTAGGAGGCCTTCTGTAGAGGCACAGCCTCCAGCTACAGGGATAAAAGGAATTTCTGGGGTGGGGAGAGAGCTGGGGCTCTGGGTTTATCCTTCCTTTCACAAACCTTTACTGAGTGCTAATAATATTAGCTAACATTAATGCAGTGCTCATTCAGTTGCACTTTGCATGTTAAACCTTTCCCATGTATTGGTTTTCTCAATTTTCTCTTACAACCTTGTAAGGGAGGTGTTACTACCTGTAGAGAGGGATATTTAGCCCTACAGCGTTTAAATAACTTGCCCAAGCCAAAAAGAGCTGAGCTTTTAGAAAATTTATTGAGGTATAGCATACATTTGGAAAAACCCTAAGCATATAGATTGTTCAGTTATCTCAAAGTGAACCCATCTGTGCAACCACCTCTCAGGATCACAAACAGGACATGACATTCCAAGGGCCCCAAACACCTCTCTGTACCCTTCCCAGCCACTACCCCGCCTCCTCCCCAAAGGTAAACACTATCCACATTTCATACAACAGAGATTAGTTTTGCCTGATTTTAAGCTTTCTATAAATGGAATCATATGGCATGTGCTCTTTTTTGTGTTTGTCTTCTTTTGGCCAACATTATGTCGGTGATATTCACCCATGTTGTTGAGAGCAGCAGAGTTCATCCATGTTCACCGCAGTATAGTGTTCCATTGTATGAATACACCACAACAAGTTTATCCAGTCTCCTGTTGGTGAACATTTGTTTTCTTCTAGTTCTTGTTGTTTTGTTTCTCGCCTCCTTCTCCTCCTTCCTCCTCTTTCCCACGATGAAGGAAGCTACCGTGAAGAACCCAGTCCTTGTCTTATTGGAAATATGTACACATTTGTGCTGGGTACGTAACCAGGAGAGGAATTACTGAGTCACAGGGTTGATGCTAAGTAGGATTTTGAACACTGCCGTGCCAACTCTCAACTTAACAACCATGCCATATGCCCCCATGTGCAATGGACAGTACCAGGCTGGGGATATGGACCTAAAACCCCAGACAGGTGTCCTGAGGAGACATCTGATGTGGCAGGGGACACAGAGGGAGGGGTGGGGAGCACAAGCAATGCTAGGGGAGGTCTGGAAGTCAGGAGGAGGACTGAGGCTCTGGCTTGGGTTTCTGGGCAGGCAGTGGTGTCATTAAACGTAAGAAGAGCAGAAGAAGAGCCAATTTGTGGGAGAAGAGTATGAGTTCAGTCTGGCCCAGGAAGAGTCCTAAGACGCCTAAGGGACCTCCAGGAGGTGCTACCCAGAGTACATCAGGCTCTGTGTGTTCGTAAAGCTTACCTCAGGAGCCCTGTGTATGGGGGAAAGCCAGGGAGAAGGTGCGATTGCCCGGGGAAGATGGGCACGGAGTGAAGAGCTTTGTGGACCACTGACGCTGGAGAGCCAGGGTGCCTGCTAAGACCAAGTGGGGGAGAAAGTGGTGAGTGTCTAGAGTGGCAAGAACCAAGAATGCACACAGAATTGTTGAGGGGCTCGAAGACTGGCCCCCACTCAGTGTGCAGACCACACCCACATTGTCAGGACCTCTGATGGGTGCGGTACTCAACAGCCTCGGTGATGTTCCAGCAGGGGGGTGGTAGGCATGACCGCAGGGAAGGGATTCTCTTGTTGTGGGTGGTGGAAGGTCAAGGGTAAGTTCTGGAGGCAGAGTCTGATATGAGAAGAATTTAGGTGAGACCTCGTAGAATTAACCTGCTAGAATTAACCTGCGACAGGGAAAGAAGAAAGAGCAGGAATGAGGGTGTGGTGCTGAGTGATCGAAGAAGGGGTTGGAGGTTTCTGGGATGTGGCAAGGCCTAGCAACAAGGTCCTTGCAGAGCAGGACCGTGCTGAGATGTTTTCTTTCCCACCCATTCCAGCAATGCTTGCTTAAGAAATGCTGTCAAGGAGAATGTTTGTGAGGGGTGGGAGGGGAAGAGAGAGGTCTGTGCTAACAGAGAAGAAACCAGAAACCAGGTCTCAAAGGGGAGCTGGCCCCTAAAGCATCCTTGCAGTCTGGCAAGGGGGACTCAGAAGCCAGCTGCCGCTGCGGGGAGTGTGGGCGTGAGTCAGCAGCAGGGAGGATCCCGTGGAGGCATCGGTGGTACAGCGTGCAAACTGAGATGCTGATAATGCATCTGCTTCCTCCAGGACGCCAGGTGACTGAATAACTGCAGATTAGGAGAGGGAAGAACAGGATTTGGGGGTTTTTATCATCGTAAACTGGGGATATCTCTGGTCCAAGAATAAAATGCCAAAATGTTCTGGTGAATTCTTGAGACAATCTATGCCATGGGGCCAGAGGCAATCGTAGTCAAGTGTAAAAATGTGCCAAAAAAAAGTTATAACTGTCGGCTCCGCCACAGTTAATGTTGTAAGGGGTGCGTGTAGATCCCACAGTCTTTGTACCCGGGTTGTTTGTCTTTGGAATTGATGAGCTAATCTTCTGGGTTGGGTAGGACACTCCAGGTTGGGCAGGGTGAGTGGGCTGCTGTAGGTTTAGGATCTCGAGAAAGCTGGGATTGCTCAGCCATCTCTTTTATGTCTTCAATCAGGAACGTTTCCTGAGCATTGTCTGGGCCACGTGCTGCTTTAGGATACAGCTGGACTGGTCTCTGTTCTTGAAATTCACAATCTGGTTCACACCCCTTCAGCCTTGCCCCTCTGCAGGCCCACGTGGGCAAAACTCCCACCTCCTTCCCATTCCTGGAGCCTCAGGAAAGACAGGGGTTTTGGAATATGGTGCGGGGGAGGCTTCTCACTTCCCAGCTTTGGACTGGAGAGCTGGGTGACTACCGTGAGAGTAGCCAGAGTGAGTCCAAGTGACGGCGTCTGTGTCTGCTGTAGATGGTCACCATTCAGGCAGAGTATGGGGCTCGTGCTGATGTCAGGCTTGGGTCAGGCTGGGAATGCCCATTGAATTTAAAAGAAAAGAAGCCCCTGCAGGACCCTTGGAAAAGGAGAGGAGGGGCAGAAGCACATGACAGTGATTCAAATAGTAACAGGGAGAACAGGGACGGGAGACATTGTCTTCACTTTATACACTCCGAGTGTTGGGGGTGGCGGCGTGGAGTGTTTCCAAAAAGCACATACTACTTTTGCAATTTGCAAAGAAACATATATATATATTTTAATGAGTAAATAAAAGATGAAAAGTGGAGCTTGTTGAAGGAGATCTCTCTTGCAGAAGGTTTGGCTGGGACGGTGAGGCAGGCGGGGCTGAGGCGGGTGGAGAAGGGTTGGGGGAGGAAGCAGAGTCTGGTTTAAGATGCAGAGCTGAACGGGGTTGTGGATTGCAGAGGACAGTTGCCACAGGATGACATGAGGACCGTCGGGGGTTGGTGGTGGTAGTTTCCAGAATCCCCAGGGAGGAAGGCTCCAGGTTTAGCTGTAGGGGAGAGGTCTTTTCCACCGGAAACTGAGAAGTGACAAAGGTCAGGGATGCAGCTAAATCTCAGCTGGGAGAGGGGGGTCTGGGGCGCTCCGTCTGGAAGAGATTGCTCCCGGTTCTCTGTAGAGCAGGAGGTGAGAGCTTTGGAGGAGGGTCGTGGCTTAGGCTTGGGGGAAGTCGGGGAAGATCTGAGGCCACTGTGGGGACTGAAGGAAGGATAGGGTGGCGGGTCCAGCACCCTGGGGAGCCCGAATTGCTGGAGCCGGGATTGGGGCGGGGACAGGACGAGGCTCGAAGCTCCTGGAGCTGGTAGGACAGGGATTACAGGGCCCTCCCCAAGGGGAGGGACATGCAGACAGGAGGCAGGGATGCATGGGGACCCCACCACCTGCATGGCTCACTCCCCCACTTCCTTTAAGTCTTAGTTCCAAAGCCCCTTCCACAGCGGGACCTTCTCTAGCCCTCTCAACTAAAACTCTAAATCCAGGATCCTTCCCATTCTCTTTCCCTGCTTTATCTTTGTTTCTTGGCACGTAATACTATTTCACATGCAGTGCATTTCATGTATTTATGTTGTTTATCATATGTATCCCCAATAGAATGGAAGCCCTCCAAGGGCAGGGGTTATGGATTGAAATGTGTACCCCTAAAATTCATATGTTGAAGTCCTAATCCCCCAGAACCTCAGAATGTAACCTTACTTAAAAATATTGTTGTGGCAGATGTAATTAGTTAAGATGAGGTCATTAGGGTGGGCCCTAATCCAGTATGACTGGTGTCCAAAAAAAAAGGGGAGATTTGGATACAGAGACACACACAGATGGAGGTAGAGATGGGGTGATGCTTCCACAAGCCAAAGAAAGCCAAAGATGTCCAGCAAATCAACAGAAGACAGGGGAAAGAGCATGGACCAGATTCTTTCTCACAGCCTCAAAAGAAACTAACCCTGCTGACACCTTGATCTCAGACCTCTAGCCTCCTGAACTGTGAGAGAACACATTCCTAGTGTTTAAGCCACCCACTTTGTGATGTTTTGTTACAACAGTACTAGTAAACTAATATGGCAGGGAATTAATTTTTACTTCATTTTTAAAATATTTGCCCAGTGATTCTCTCATCATGCATGGCATGTTCAGCCCAAATTCTCTCTGCCCTTAGCTTTGACCCCCTGAGCACATTTTGGCATGAAATCCAGCCAAGAGAATTTGGCCAAGAATAGGTGTAAGCCAAACTGAATGATTCATCATAGTAATTTTAAAATTCTGATTTAGTCTTTGCTTTGATTACTGAATTTATGCTGAGTTAGGGAGAGTGATGGGGCCTAAAGGCCCTGCCCTAAGGACACGTGGGTCCAGGCTGAGAGCAGTGTGTGTCGCCCCATCCGTCCTGTTTCACAAGATGCCCCTCTAGAAGCAGGACCACCAGCACTGGGTGAGACCCAAGTCTCCTTAGTGTGTGCCCCCAGCAGTCTGATTGGTGGTTACACATGGCAAGGTATTAATCCGGCTATATAGGGAACCATTGATGGTCAGAAGCTGGTACAGAATGCAGACATCCCCAGGGTCCTATGTCTTCCTACCTTTGATAATGTGTTTTCTTTTTTCTTTTCTTTTGTTTGTTTTTAATTCCTGAAGATCCAAAGACTTAGACGTGCAAGTGGCTAAAGAAAATTCAGTTTCCTGATCTGTGCTTGATCTTGCCTAAACTCAGAAGGTCCTGAGAGACAGCTGGGGCCTGGTTTAGGATGCCATATCTTTTCTTTCATTTAATAGGGATCTACTGAGCATCAGTCAAGATGGTGAGACACCCTCTTAGATGCTGGAGATTAAATAAATTAATAATAAACAACAAGGTCCTACTGTATAGCACAGGGAGCTATATTCAATATCCTGTGATAAACCATAATGGAAAAGAATATGAAAAATAATATATATATATATATATATGTATGTATAACTGAATCACTTTGTAGTACAGTAGAAATTAACACAACACTGCCAATCAACTATACCTCAATTAAAAAAAAAATCCCCAAAACCAATAAGACCTGGTCCTTGAATTTGGTGAATTCTCAGTTTATGAGAAGGAAAATCGTTTGGCAAAAATTTGTTGGAAAACAGGGTAATAGGAACCATTATAGGTGCATGAACAAAGGGGCGGTAATGGGGAAAAAGAGTGTTTGCCCTGTACCAGGGTGGGAGGCCAGGGTGGGTCGTGGAGAAGCCTTCTGTTCAGTAGGTCCTTTAATAGCTTTTCATATCACCTATGACTTCCTAAATTGGCCTTAAAAATCCAACCACTTTTATTCAGATGAGGATCCAAGGCCTTTTGTCCTTGGAGTAAACATGGCTTCCCTAGTGATACCCTTTTATCGCTAATTCCCATCAAGAGCAGGAAAAAGGCGGAAGAACTGGCAGTTAGGTGCACACATGCATATACTTCTTCCAAATATTTAACCACGAAGGCAGAAATCCTCCCTAAAAGAAAAGGAAGTTCTTCAAAGGTTACACCAATCCAGATCACAATGGGAGGGATCTCGTAGCTGTCCCCTGAATGGAGTTAGCACCGAAGGGCAGCTAATCTCTTTAACAGGGAGACCCAGAAATACACAGGAGACTTTTCCTTGTATTTCTAAGTAGGTCAGAAGGGTAATCTGGTCCAGCCATTCTGTAGATGGACTTCAGGACGCTCTTAATTTACTTCTATTTACTACAAAAAACTCAAGGAAATTTGCAAAAATTCCCAACCAAATAATTTTGGTTTGCTTAAATTGTTTTTTTAAAAAAGAGTGACTAAGAAAAGTCCCATCCGCAGTGCACTTCTTCTTCTCACGTGGGCAGGGGGAAAGCTGGAGGGGCCTGCTGCCAACTTCAGGAGGTAATGAGCTTCTCTGAAGTCCATCCTTGAAGATGATTTATGAGAGGAAGGTGAGAGCAAGAAAGTAGAGCGTCTCAGCCTTCAAGCTTAGGGTCTCCCCAAACCCCCATTTTCTTCCTTGACACCAACCCCAGGCACTGAGCTAGTTTTCTTTGCTTTTAACTGCAGCCGTCTCTCAGTCCAGACCCCAAGCCTGCCTGGGGTGCCCTCGTCCACAGCCACTGAAACCGAGCAGGACCCTGTGGGGGTCCTGCGTACGGAAGTCTTTCTGTCCCCCGTTTTCTTGTTTATAGGGAACGGACCCCAACCTCCGTGACCTTCCGTGAGTTCCAAAGGGCAGATCCAACAGTTGCTAATCAAGGGAGGAGCAGCAAAGAAACCAACTGAGGCTACCTTAAAAGAACCAGAGAAGCTCATCAAGAAGATTACCTGAGGCCAGGTAATTAGAGGAGTGCAGGCCCTGCGCACACCTTAATCTTATCAGCAACCCCACCCTTGAACCTTTGCTATAAAACTCTTCATCAAATCCTTCTGGGTTGGGACACATAGTTTTTTCGGGGCAGGAGCCCGCTGTGTCCTCCTTTGCCTGGCAAAGCAATAAAGCTATTCTTTTCTACTTCACGCAAAATTCTGTCTCTGAGATTTGATTCGGCACCAGTGCACAGAGGCCCAGCCTTCAGCATCACCACCTAAAGCAAGAAACAGCCGTTTTCATTTTGGCAAGCTATATTGCCACTCACCAGAGGACAACAGGATTAACAAAATGGATAGATAGGCCCAGTGCTTTCTTCTTGATTTGCAGGCAATCTCCCTATATTCCAGCCATCAACCACTTGTAACAGGTGGCACAATGAATGTTTTTCCTACAGTTAATTTTTTCCCCCATTTGGTGTTTTTTGTTGTTTTGTTTATTTTTATTTTTTTAATTGAAGTACAGTTGATTTACAGTATTGTGTTAGTTTCAGGTGTACAGCAAAGTGATTCAGTTATACATACATATATATCTATTCTTTTTCAGATTCTTTTCCCTCATAGGTTATTACAAAATACTGAGCAGAGTTCCCTGTGCTATATAGTAGGTCCTTGTTGGCTATCTATTTTATATATAGTAGTGTATATATGTCAGTCCCAAACTCCTAGTTTATCCCTCACCCCTGTTGTTGTTTCTAAATATGCTTTATTTATTTATTTTTGCAGAATTAAAGTGCTTTTAGTTGCTGTTATGGAAACCAGCTCTGGAAGCTTAAAGAACAGCAAAGGAAATTATTAGATGTGTATTATCTCATGAGATCTGCTTTAATTTTGTGTCTGCACCACCCCCAGGCCATGAATTTCCACTGGAATTTGGTCGTTTCTAGAACGGTAGGAGACAAGCAGGTTCTGAAACCAAGTGGGACCCTGTGCGGCTCCCAGGCACAAATCCTTTCTGTGTCCCCCATTTCTTGTTTGTAGGAAACAGGCTTCATTCAGCCTCCTTGACCTTCCCTGAGTCCCAAAGGGCGGGTTCGGACAGTTGCTAATTAGGGAAGGGAGGGGATGCAGAAACAAAGGAGGAGTGGTCAAGAAACAACAGTGCAGCTTTGGAGCAGGGTCCTAGGAACTCCTCAAGGAATATATGTAACAACACTTCTGAGTTCCTCTGCAGAACAAGGCCGTCACCCAGGCGCAGAATGGCAACTTCAGGCTGAGTGCAAGATTCCTGGATAACTGCTTTGTTACCTCACCACCAGCTGATCAGAGAAAGCCACACACCCTTCAGCCCTCACCCCAAATTTTGCCTATAAAAACTTTTCCCCCAAAACCATCAGGCAGTTCAGGTTTTTTGAGCACGCGCCACCCGTTCTCCTTGCTTGGCCCTGCCGTAAACCTCTCTCTGCTCCAAACTCTGACATTTCGGTTTACTTGGCCTCACTTTGTCCTGGGCACACGAACTTTGTTCAGTAACAATTTTCTTTTCATTTGAGATTTCCCATCTAAGATCATGGTATGGCTCTCCATTGAGTCATGTCTCTTTCCTTGAGAAGAGTTTTTATACATTTCTTGAATTTTTTTCCCAGTAGTCTAGATTTTGGGTTACCATTTTGAACACAGCAGTTAAGAAAATATTGAAGTTTAAGATGCTCAAGCCACCTGACGTGGGAGGTTCTCTCAAGAAAATACGAAGTAAGGATGCATTTGGATGTGTTGACTGAAATAAAAACATACAACATAAAAGTTGCAAGTGAAGTTTTATTCGGGGATCTTACTGAGGACTACAGTTTGGGAAACAGCCTCTCAGATAGCTCCAAGGTACTGCTTTGAAAGAGGTAAGGGGGAAGCCAGAATATATACGAATTTTTTGCTGGAAAAAAAAATGGAGTCGAACATCAAAAGATCACCGCTAATCACAAAGGACAGCGTCTTCAAATTAATGATTTTAGTGCTTTTCTCTGTATGGGAAGGTGCAAGAATCTGGGATCATTGAAATTTTTCCTTAGATGTGTATTTTAACTATCTAGGGGCAGGTATCCAAAGCACAGAATGCTTCCTCTTTTTTTTTTTTTTTTTTTTTCCCCCATCCTGAATTTCCCTGTCAGTGGGTGACCACAGTGGCTCATGACTTGACTTCTGTAGAACTGGAATGGCAGGCAACATTTTTTTTCTTTACAGATACAGTAAGAAAATGCTGGGAATGTCCTAAATATCAAGACTAGGAGCTTGGTCAAATACACACTGGTATACCCAGTAATAGTCAAAATTTAGAACTATTATGGTTGCAACTCAGCAGTGGAGGAGACGGAATTGGAAGGCAGTTCTGTCTGATATCACAATCTGCTCTTTATCCCCAGCTACACTGCCTTCCAAAAGAAAAAATAAAAAGCATTTCTCATTCACCTCACGTGAGCTAGTTCTCTGGCAAATAGGGCAACACATTTGGAGAAGCAGCTCTTGCAGAGCAGTTTGTATGATAAGTCGAATGGATACTTTAAATTTAATAATAATGAAAGTTAACAGTCATTTGTATGCTAAATTCCAGACAACGTGAAGTGTTTAAAATCATTCTGCCGTTGGATCCGGAGGTGGGGTGTTATTTGGTGAGCAGTGGGGAGGGTTTGAGTTTGCTCCACCGTTAGGTCCCCCATCCTGCCCCCCCAGCACTTTGCCTTCTAAACATAGTTGCGGGAGGAGGCCATTACAGGTGCATTTGGTTTTCAAGCTTTAAATACACTGCTTGTAATTTTGAAAGATCTTCCTGGTGTTACAGGTGTTACAGTTAGGTGGCCTCTTTGAGAACTATAACTAAAGTAGTGAATCTTTTTTTTAATGGCTCAAGGACAAATTATTCAACTAAATCAACAAGTTGCTTAATTGCCATACATACACAACACTTAAAAAATCATAAATTAGAATAGTTCATTGAAATTGAACAGTTCTGGATAAAACACAGTTTTTTTTGTTGTTGTTGTTTTAAAATTTATTTATTTTTATTTATTTATTTTTGGCTATGTTGGGTCTTCGTTGCTGTGTGTAGGCTTTCTCTAGTTGCGGCGAGCGGGGGCTACTCTTCATTGCGGTGTGCAGGCTTCTCACTGCGGTGGCTTTTTTTATTGCGGAGTACAGGCTCTAGGTGCAGGGGCTTCAGCAGCTGTGGCTCACGGGCTCTTAAGAGTGCAACCTCAGCAGTTGTGGCGCACGGGCTTAGTTGCTCCACGGCATGTGGGATCTTCCCAGACCAGGGCTCGAACCCGTGTCCCCTGCATTGGCAGGCGGATTCTTAACCACTGTGCCACCAGGGAAGCCCTAAAATACAGTTTTGCACAATGTTACTCATTTAAGAGTTATTCTAAAAAAAAAAGTTATCCTGAGTGTGTTGGCAGTTTTGATAAGCTACTTTCACCTTCTTATGTAGATTTTGTACATATAATATGCAACGTTGACTTTACAAAAAATCTAAATGCCTAATTTTATGTTCTTTTACAACACTGAGAATCTCTAGTCTTTGTGGTAAAAGGGGTGCATTTTTAAAAAATTTATTTATTTAATTTATTTATTTTTGGCTGCATTGGGTCTTCGTTGCTGCGCACGGGCTTTCTCTGGTTGCGGCGAGCGGGGGCTTCTCTTTGTTGTGGTGCGCGGGCTTCTCATTGCGGTGGCTTCTCGTTGTGGAGCACACGTGGGCTTCAGTAGTTGTGGCACGCGGGCTCAGTAGTTGTGGCTCACAGGTTCTAGAGCGCAGGCTCAGTAGCTGTGGCACAAGGGCTTAGTTGCTCCGCGGCATGTGGGATCTTCCCGTACCAGGGATGAACCCGTGTCCTCTGCATTGGTAGGCGGATTCTCAACCACTGCGCCACCAGGGAAGCCCCAAGGGGTGCATTTTTGAAGGAGAAAATAATCAGTTTAGATTTGGAGTCCGATCACTCACAAATGACGAGTCCTTATTCAGAGCGGGCTGTTTCAGAAGTTTACCTTTAAAGGTTAAACCATTTAGTGCTATTTGCACCCAAATTTCTGAGGAAGGAAAGGAGGAAGTGGTGAACTCTAAAGATAGAGCTTGAATTTTGTTGCTAAGTGACCAGGGATGAGGACCTAGGGGCTGCCCACTCCAGAAGAGGGTGCCCGGTGCTCCACTCCAGGACTGCAGCCAGGAAGGCCACTGCCCCAACTCCACCAGGACCCTGTCACAGGCCACTGGGGTACCCTGTGCCGGCTGGGGGGAGAGGAGGGCCAGCAAACCCAACCCGCCTTGGGGGTGAGGGGGTGTTGGTCACTTCAACTTGTAAATCCCCTGACTTCATTTAACAGGCCTCTGGAAACACCAAAACAGCCATCAACTTTGAAAGGGGGAAATTCCGAGTGGGAATGTACGTAAATACGGCTAGTTACAGAAAAAGGTAAAAAGCAAACAACGATCTGGGGTATTTTGGGCTTCGGAGAGAAAGCCCCGGACTACAGAAGGAGGCCAGTGCACGCAAGTTCACTTCTGGCTCAGGGCTCGCTCACGCGTCCAACTGTCTTCACCAGAAGTCGCTGTCCTCCGGCCGCGGCCCTCCCTGCCTCAGGAAGCCACGTTCCGAGCCCGCCCCGAGGACACTGGAGGCCGGCGTGATCACCACCGCAGTTCCAGCCCAGCGCAGGGTAACGCCAGGGGCTCAAGATCAAGCGGCCTTCGGCAGGCAGTTCAAACCTCACTCTGGCCTCCACCGCCCACCCCGGGTATTTCTGACCGCGTTCCCCACTGTAGCCCTCAGCTTGCCCTCCCGGGGCCTAGGGTCTTCTGGTTTGTCCCCAGTGCCTGCGGCGGCCCGGTTTGGTTCACCTTTGCACCCCGAGGGCCTCTCACGCGCTGGCACCTGGCAGGCACGCTGTCAAGAGCGGTGGAAAGAAAAGAAGGAAAGGAGGGAGAGGGGACAGAGAGAAAGAGGTGGTGTTTGCCTTGTGGTCTCCGCATCCGCCCCTGGATCTGCGATGCTTTCTGTCAAAGATGCAACACCGCCACCCCAGGCTCGGCGCGCCCTCACACCGCGCCTCCACGCAAAGCCTTTTCCACGAGGATCTGGCCCACGGTGCACCCTCCTCCAGGAGGTCAGGGGCTCCCCGCAGCTAATCCTCATCCCCTGCACCGGGACGGACGGGGAGAGGCCGAGCGCCGGCCAGGGAGAGTCCGGGGATGGGCCCACGGCCGTCGCCCGCGGGGCTGCTCTCTGGGTTTGGTGGCCAGCCGCGGAGTCAGCGCCCCGTCTCGGCTTGACGGGGTTAATCCGTCTCGACTCCGCAGATCCAGGGCACGGTGACATTGGCCAGGGGTGAAGGAGGAGGGAACCCTACTGGCCTGGAGGCGTCCTGTCCCACCCAAATGTTACCCCCAGAGGCTCCTGGACACCTGCCCAGGGACGCTCTTTTAGGAGTAACCTGAAAGCCACAGCTGGTCCGGGTTCTGAGTGACCTGGGGACTCCGCGAATCCTCCCCCCGCGCCCCACGTCCCGCCCCGGGTTGCGACTAGCCGGTGGCAGCACGGAGCTCCCAGTTCAGAGGGGCACCGGGGTGGACACCACCTCCCACGCATCCACTTGTCCTCCGTGCCCAGTGCGCCCCGGGGATGCCCAGGTCTGAAGCCGGGAGTGAAGCTGGCCCCGGAGCCCAGACTCCTGGGAAGATGCATAAACGGGCTCGGTGCCTCGGACGCTGAGAAACTTCCCCCACCCCAGCCCGGAGGCCTGACGCCCTGGGCGGCTCCGGGCCTCGGGGATCTGGGCGTTCCCGACGCCAGAGCAGGCTCAGCTCGCGGCGTCCTCCGACCCCTACCTTCGCCCTCATCCCCGGGGCCGCCGGAGGGGAGGGGCGGGGCCGCCCGCCACAAGGGCGTTCGGGCTCTGTAGTTATTGCGTCTGGTTCTCCCGCGCGTGCATTTCTCCGCTCCCCGGCAAAGCAGCCGGGTGCGCTGTCCCCGCTGCGCCGAGGAGCCCCTGCTTCGCTCTTAACTTTTGCCAGGATCGGGCCTGCGGGCGCGGGACCCGGGGCGCGCGCCTCCTCCGGCGCGGCCGCCCCGCCCGCCCGCCCGCCAGCCGGCCGCGCTCGGAAAGCCCCCGCGGCTCCGCCCACCCCCTAGGGGCTTTCTCCAGCCTCCAGCGACTGGAGTCCTGGAGCGCAGCCGCCGGGCGCGCGTGTCCGCCGAGCTGGGGCGCGCAGAGCGTTGCTTTTCTGGGGCCGCAAGAGACAAGAGGCCGTGACCTCGGTGCGCGCCCCGCGTCCCCGGCTCCCGGCCAGCTCCCCGGCCCCCGGCCCGCGCCCCGGCCGCCAGCATGGTGCTGCTGGCCGGGCCCGGGCCGGAGGGCGGCGGGGCACGCCGCGTGTCCCCGCAGTCGCCGTCCCCACCCCGGGACGCGCAGGCCGGGGAGGACCCAGCTGACTTCGAGGAGTACGAGGACTTCTCGAGTCTGCCCGACACCCGCAGCATCGCCTCGGACGACTCCTTCTACCCTTTTGGAGGCGAGGAGGAGTACAGCTCCGTGAGCGCGGAGAGCGTCCCGGAGGCCGTCCCGGAGGCGGCGACCCTCCTGCGCGCCGCCTGCGCCAACGATGTGGGGCTGCTGAGGGCGCTGGTGCGGCGGGGGCCCAGCGCCGAGGAGGTGCAGGAGACCGACCGCAACGGCCGGGTAAGCGGGCGTCTCCGCAGGTTTCGGGTCCCCTCCGCGTTCCTCCTATTGCCCGCGCCACCCGGATCCTGACTCTGTCCAGCGCCCGCGGTGAACCCTTTGCCTCGCTCTCTGGGCGTGGGGCACGTGTGGAGCCCTGGGTGGCCTGCCCATCCCGGGCTGGGGTGGGGCGGCACGACTGATCTGCCGAGGTCACAGCGCCGCGGGGGCCGCCGCTAGTCCCGCGTGCTCACCGCAGCCCCCTCTCGTTTCCCGCCCCCGGAGTCCTCTTACTCCCGCCTGAGGCCCGCGCCGGGATCTGGGTTGGAAGCCTCTCGCCGGTCCCCTTCACCCTGGGTCCCCTCTGACCGTCACCCTTGCTCGCCTGCCGGGGAGAGCCCTTCTGCCCAGAGCCCCACTTGTCCCCAGTCCTCGGCCCTCGCGCTGCCCCTGCACTTTCCCTTCCACGCCCGAGCGCGGATCGGCTTGTTCCAGGCCCCCGCGTTCGGAGTTTCCTCTGGGACCCCCTGCTTACCCGTACCCCTCCCCCCTCCCACGCCCGGCCGCTCCTGGTGACCCACGCGGTGACCTGCCAGCGTGATGTCCGACTTGGCTGTCTGCACGGTCACCGCGGAGAGCCAGGCCCCGGGGAGGGCCGCAGAGGGGCGCGTGCCCAGCAGGTAAGGCAGGCGGGCGTGGAGGCGGGGAGAGGCACGGGGTACGCATCAGTCAGGGCGAGACTCAGAGACGATGAGACACACTTAGAAAGAAAAAGTTGGCTTGAGAGGAACTGGCTCTCAGAACACAACCCACCAAAGCAGCTGGAGGGAAAAACCGCAGGGTGACCACGGCGGCCAAGTGCCCGTGGTCTGTGCTGTGTGCATAGTGGCAGAGATCTCACCTGATTGTCACATTTCCCGGTCCCCGGGGGATCCGCAGCCTCAGCCTGGCACAAATCGGGAGGGAAAGTGCTTTTGCTCGGGAGCCCACGCCTGATAAGAAAGATGTGCATTTCCCTGGGAACTGGTGGGACCCTGTGCCTTTGGTTTATCTCAGGGGGCCAGCTGGTTCGCCCCTGACTCTGGTCTGGGCCCGACTTAGGCAGACAGGAGCCCTTAGGCAGACAGGAGCCTGGGGGAGGGTCATTTTCTGCTGCTACACGTATGGTCTAACTTGACACAGCATTTGAACTTGGGGAAGGTTCTACACTTGGTGTAAGGTGTCAGGTGGTGCGGGCCCAGAGGCCCCTAGAGCTGGGGGAGCTAATCCGGGGTCCTCGTGGGCAGATCACGCTGGTGGCGCTGGGACACCCGGCAATGACTGCGCCTCAGCCCTCCCTCTGGTGTCCAGGCAATGGGTGCTGTTTCTGCAGGCTCTGCTTTCGCTTTTACTAAGGTGACTTTTCACAAACAGATGCTTATGTGAGACCTCACTTTCCTGAAGCAGGTAACCAGGGCTGCTTTAAAGGAAGCCCGATAAGCATCAGGAAGAACACGGATGGGGTAGGTCTCTCCTGGGTTTCGGGCAGCCTGGGGTCTCCCGTGGGCAGGGGTGGGCCTGGCTCACCCAGCCCCCACTCTGAGGCTCCACTGGGCTGGGCTTTGTTGTTTCCTTTGGGGCCAAAAAATAAAAGTTGGAAAACAGCTGCACTGGAGACCACTGAGAACAACGTAAACCATCCCCAAGGGGCTTGGGTCTGACGGACTGAGTTTCTGGGCCACTTTGAAAGCCCCTCCCTCAGTGCAGAGTCAGAGGAGGCTGGCTCCATCCTCTGAGTGCCCCTCTGCCTCAGTTTACCCGTTGTGATGTAGGGCTGACAGCAGCTCTAACCTCCTGGGGTTGTGAGCACGAGATGCCCTAACACACAGCGCTCTGACATGGCCGTGTTTACTGTCTTGTCCTGCTTTTCACTCACCTACCTTCTCCTTGCTCGGAAGAGCCGTCCTCCAGCGTTTTATCTTTATTCCTTCGACCAGGCAAAGCTCTTTTTCTCTATGCTTTTGCCTTTGATTAAAGAGCCTCCCTTCGTTTTTCTGCTTTGAGTCTCCTCCTCTCTGCTCCCCACCAAATCAGGATGGAGAAACGGCGCTCGACCCACCAACAGCAAGACCCCTGGTTCTTTTATCTTCTGATCAGAAGGAGGGCGTCCTGGGTTCTGGGCTTTGAAGGGGTGAGGCGAGAGCTTCTGTTCTTCCCAGCGGCTTCTTGATGCTATTATCAAACAGCCTCTGTCTATTCTGAAACACTTCGAAAGAATAAAGTGTCTCAAGGTCCAAAACATGACCCTGTAGCGAATGGGATAATGAGTCACCGTTGAGTGGTTATTGCAGACCTACTGTGTACAAAGCACGGTTTGGCGCTGCAGGAGACTCCAAGGTGAATCAAACAGTCTCTGCCTTTTAGTTGAGGAAGAACTCAGAGAAATAGTACCCAGTGCTTAGAGAGTAATAGTACTCAGTGCTTAGAGCCAGAGGCAGGATGTGAGAGGGGCCCTATAAACATGCAGAGCAAATGTCTTGGAAGCAGGGAGCTGAGGACAATTCTGGAAGCCCAGCAAGGGGAGCCTTTTGGAGATGGTGGTGGGAAGACATTCGAGCCAGACAGATGGAACGAAGGGGGTGGTGGCAGGTGCCGTGTGGTTGGTCGCAGTGCGGGACGATGTGGGTGCTAAAGCCGGAGAGGCCTCCCGGGGGGCTAGCTGATGAGAGGCTGGCCTGGAGCAGCCCGCTAAGAAACAGGAAATCGGGAAACAATGTGGTTTCAGCGTGCCAGGGTCCGGCCTTGGGGCCATTCACTCACTGCCTTCAGGTTCTGGTCTTAAGGGCATCTCCTCAGGGAGACCTTTCCTCCCATGCCTAGCTAAGCCAGTGGCACTGGGAGCTGGGGACGGCAATCCAGGTGTTCAGAGACTAAGGGCTGAAATTGTGTATACGTAGGGTGGTCATCTGAGAGGACAGGTGACATTCAAGTAAAGATGTAGAGAAGATAACTCGGGCAGAGCACTCCAGACAGAGGGCACAGCATGTGCAAAGGCCCTGAGGCAGGAGCCCTTTGCGACTGGTCTATGATTAGTAGCAGTAAAAAAGCTTACAGAGCTTTTGCCGGAGGAGCGAGGTAACTGCATTAACTATAGAATTACAGGTGCTGCCGGCAGCAGCTTCGCAGAAGAAAAATATCTCTAAAGGTGTTTTGGGGGGGGGGTGTTTTTGTTGAGCTGTTGATCTCTGGTCAGTTAAGAAGAGAGTTTGCCTGAGCTGACAGAGGTTTCATTTGGTTGGAGTAACTAAGGATCATGCTTGTTTTTAGGTGTGTTCTTTCCTGGCTCCTGAGGTTCGTAGAATTTTGGGTGTCGCTCAGCACAGTCTTCTAAAATAGTTATTGCCCTAAAAGGATGGTGTAATTGAATATGCAACCTATAAATATCTGTCAAACAATTCTTCAGCAATATTCAAAGTGTGCTCTGCTGTCTCATACATTTATGCGTGTTTTGTTCCCACTGACGCTGGGACAGTGGAAGCTACCACACTTCTCCTTCTTAATTCTTCATTTCTCTCTCAAGGTTCAGCCTTACAGCCCTGACAGCTCTGCAGACAGTACTGAAACCAAAGGAAGTGTTTGTGCTGTGTTCACTGTTACAGAACGGCAGTTTGAATGTCAGACAGCTCTTGAACCAAATTAGGCCCAATTATGCTAAATTTAAAATATTGTACTCCTTTCTTTTCTTTTTAATTTTTTATTTATTTTTACTTATTTATTTTTGGCCATGCCCTGCAGCTTGCAGGATTTTAGTTTCCCGACCAGGGATTGAACCCTGGCCCCCGGCAGTGGAAGTGCGGAGTCCTAACCACTGGACCGCCAGGGAATTCCCACTCCTTTCTTGATATAATTCTTCTCATGCATGTTTAAATTCCAGGGCCTCTTGCTGAAGTTTTTCGAAGGCCTCTCCAGCCATTTGCTCTATGGCTCAGGAAGGCCCACACTGCAGACCCAGTATGGGGGTGTCTCCCTTTGCTCCTGGGGGGCTTAAATGTTTCATAGATTTGTAGCAGTGATTGGGACCTTTATCTTGACATATACGTGAGAAATGTTTTGTTTCTGTTTTTGTTGTTTTTTTGAATGCCATAGTAAGATTTATAAACTTTGGAATCACCTTTCCCTAAAATGAGAATCAAGTTTGAACTCACACCCCCTTCTGCATTTACCAGGCCTCAGTATTCAGGGGCCTGCATGCGCTTAGAACTGGCTAGTTGGTACAGAAAGCGAATTCTGGCCTCAGGCCTCCATACGTCTGTCGAGGGTCATCCAGCAGAGAAGGAGCCTGGCTTTGCTGTTTGGGGATGTATCAGTATGTTAGTGTGTTAGCTGCACATTCTGAAGTGTGGGAAAGGTGGTGAGAAGGGAGAATGAGCAGATTAGACTGGGAGCCCAAGGGGCCAAACCAGAGAAGCTGAAGTGAGCCTGGGAAAGCCTGGGCTTGGGACGGGCAGGCTGACAGGTGTTGGCCTTTTCCTTCTCCACTGACCAAGGTAGGGGCCGCTCTGGGCCCAGAAGCAGTTGAAAGCCTCATTTGTTTTGTTTTTTTTCATTTAAAAAAAAAAAAGGACACAATTTTTTAAAGAGCAGTTTTAGGTTCACAGCAAAATTGAGGGGAGGGTACAGAGATATACCCCCTACCCAGCCCCCCAGACACATTCTGCCCTGCACCCCCATTGTCAACATCCCCCATCAGAGTGGTACATTTGTTATAACTGATGAACCTACACTGACACATCCTAATCAGCCAAAGTCCACAGTTTACATTAGGGTTCACCCTTGGTGTTGGACATCCTATGGGTTTGAACAAATGTGTAATGACGCTTATCCATCACTGTAGTATCAAAAATTGTCCCATGTGTTCTTCACGTAAGTGTATCAGTTATCTGTGGGCACAGCAATGCTGCATAACAAATAACTGAAACCTCATGGGTGTATACACCAGTCACATTGTGCTAAGGGTGGCCCAGCTCAGCCAGTCTCAGCTGGATTTGCTTTTAGCTGCGGTTGGCTGCAGATGGCGGGACTGGGAAGGTCTTGGCTGGGGTGGCTGGTCTCTGCTCCATGTGGTTTCTTGTCCTCCAGCAGGCTGGCCCAGGCTTGCTCTCCATGGCAGGGGCAGGGCTCCCAGGAAGCAAGCAGAGAGAATAAGGTTCAGCGTCAGTTCTGCTGAAGGAAGTTACAAAGCCAAGCCCAGATTTACCCTCTAAGTGTGAATTTGCTTTAGTTTGTAATGAATGCTATTCCCTAACCCTAAGCATTTCTGTTTATCTAAAATTTATTTTTATTGAAAAACATTTCAGATAGGTGCCCAAGAAGAGGGTATCAAGACCCTCCCATGTCCTAATCATTCAGCATCAACAAGTGTCAGCCCCTGAAGGCCGGTTTTAATTTTGATGGAAAGGATTATAGGATTTAATGCCACTTTTGGGGGGTGTGTGTGTATGAAGGTTTCAGAAACCTAGGAGGACCATTGTCAGGGGATTTTGAAGCTGGAATGGATTTTAGAGGCTAGTGGTCCCCATAATTTTGTTGTAGAAGAAAGTGGGGCTCAGAGAAGAGGGCAGCTAGATGTATCAGGAGAGCTGGGTTCTAGAATGATCCGGAAGCTGTTCGTGATCCTCCTTTTGACCCCCCCACGGGCCTCTCCAAGGGGCTTCTGAGCCTCCCCCCTTTGCCTCCTGGCTGCCCATGAGGAATTGGCTACCTAGAAATTCTGTGGGGTGGTTTGGGTGATTTTGAACATTTGATTTCTTTTCCATCCTATGCTTGTAAAGGAAGACTAAGGCAGGTGTTATAAAAATCTAAAACAATAAGAGAGCTTAGGGACTCTTTTGGAATCTCATTTATTCATCTAACATTCATATCAATATAATATGTGAGCTATTATTCAAAACTACTTTGAATGACAACTTCTAGTAGATATGGCTACAGTATAGGAAAAGCTTTAAATGTTATTTAGCTAATTGTAAGTTACTAAAATTCAATTCCTCCTATCAGACCTTTAGGTCAGTAACTAATGGTTATAGGATTGTTCAGATTTTCTCTTTCTTCCTGAATCCATTATGGTAACCTCTATTTTTCTAGGAAACGGTTCCATTTTTTTATTCCCCTAAGTTTTGTTTTGTTTTTTAAAAATTATTATTTATTTATTTATTTGGCTGTGTTGGGTCTTCGTTTCTGTGCGAGGGCTTCCTCTAGCTGCGGCAAGCGGGGGCCCCTCTTCATCGCGGTGCGCGGGCCTCTCACTATCGTGGCCTCTCTTGTTGCGGAGCACAGGCTCCAGACGCGCAGGCTCAGTAGTTGTGGCTCACGGGCCTAGTTGCTCCGCGGCATGTGAGATCTTCCCAGACCAGGGCTCGAACCTGTGTCCCCTGCATTAGCAGGCAGATTCTCAACCACTGCGCCACCAGGGAAGCCCTCCCCTAAGTTTTAAAAGTTAATAGTATGAAGTTTTTACAGAGTTCTCTTTTTAATCTCTGCTATAACATTATTATATTCTGTTTTTCTACATTTTTGAATTTATGCTGTCTCTCTTTTGTGACATATTGTCAAAAATATTTTATTAGTCTCTTCAGAGAATCAGCTTTTGTTCTGGATCTGTTTCCTTCCTCACTATTTCATGAATTTCTGCTTTTCTTTTTATTATTTCCTTCCTTCAGGTTTGTTCTACATATAACTTTCAAAGTATCACTTTTGGTTTTTTTCCCACAAATTTTGATATGTAATATTTTATTATTGTTGTGTTCTCATTTACGTTATGATTTCCTCATTTTTTGACCTAGAAGTTATTTAGAATGGTGTTTAAATTTTTTAAATACATATTGTTAAGCTTTATTAAAATATTTATTTATTTATTTTGGCTGCATTGGGTCTTCGTTGCTGCACGCAGGCTTTCTCTAGTTGCAGCGAGCAGGGGCTACTCTTTGTTGTGGTGCGCGGGCTTCTCATCATGGTGGCATCTCTTGTTGCGGAGCACAGGCTCTAGGCGCGCCGGCTTCAGTAGTTGTGGCACGCGGGCTCAGTAGTTGTGGCTCGTGGGCTCTAGAGCGCAGGCTCAGTAGCTGTGGGGCACGGGCTTAGCTGCTCCATGGCATGTGGGATCTTCCTGGACCAGGGATCGAACCTGTGTCCCCCTGCAATGGCAGGTGGATTCTTAACCACTGCGCCACTAGGGAAGTCCCTAAAATAATTTTTAAAACCTGATTCAGAGACTATGGTCTGCATGATATTTTGAAATTTCTTGAGACTGGCTTTATAGCCTATTGGGCCAGTAATTCTAAATCATAACCATGTGACATTTTATGATTTCTCCAGATTAACTCAAAACAGTTCCATATGTAAAACAATATATAATTCCCTTTAATTAAAGGAAATAAGAAGGATGTAGAGAAGTTGTTAAAATATGTGAACAAAGGAAATATGCTTCATATTGGGACGGTTGGGAAGTAATTCTTTTAGACAGCTGGTCGAATGAAGGTGTTTATATGGCTCTGTGTGTGTGTGTGTGTTCTTAAGAGGTCAGATTTTATGATGAAGTAGGATGTTAGGAATCCTTGATGTCACTCAGTGTGTGTGTACAAAAAGAATAGAGACTGTTTTTAATGGTGCTCCTGAATTTGAAAGACAGTTGAAGGTGGCATTTACTTATTTATTTCTTCTAAGTCAGAGACACAGAAATTCAGGTAGACGTGAAATCCCAAGTGACAGTTGGCTTGGTGGCAAAATTGGATTGGAGTGGTGGGATTTGAGAGCAATTTCAAAGTAACAGAAAAGCAACGTACGCTTACAAAGGCACATCTACGTCATCTCCGAGGAAGTTCACATCCAAAGTCGGCATGTGATGCGGCGGAGGACCAAGCATTTCCCTCTGGCTTCTGTTTCTGGAATTTAACCGACTCTCGGGTTAGAGGCCAGCCCTGGTGAGGGACATCCAGCGGAGGGGGGTGTGGAGGTGAGGCTGCTGAAGAGGCACGAGCCCTGCTCAGGGGCAGTGCCTGCCCAGTAAAGGGTGTGAAATTCACAGTAGCACATTTTCCGGAATAAGGGAAGACACGTGAAGTCAGTTTAAAAATAAAGGAAGATGGAGAAATTGGGCTGAGTGAAAAAAAATTCCATCTCTAAGGATTATATGCTGTATGGTTCCGTTTATGTAACCTTCGCAAAGTAATGCAGTTGGAGGGAGGGATGGAGAACAGATTAGAGGTTGCTGAGGTTAGAGCTTTGGGGAGAGGAGTGGGTGGTACTCTCACTGGGACAGACCTGCTTCTAGATTGTGTTGGTGGTGGTTATGGGGAGCTGCACGAGGGTTAAAATGGCAGAGAGCCACATACACACGTGACTGGGGACACCTGAACACGCTCTGTGGATTGCAGCAATGGCCATTTCATGTTGTTCTTGTACTGCAGTTATGCAAGATGTTGGTATTGGGGAAGAACGCCCAAGGGGCAACTTCCTACCAGTAGGCAGACAGAAAGGAAAGGTGAGGCTCTGTGAACCGCTAAGATGGAGACAGATTAAGGAGTGGCTAGTTACCCAAGAGTTTGAGCCAAGCTTCAGACACACACTATTTCAAAATCAAAAGTTTAGTAAAAATGAAGGAAGGCATGCATTACCTTTAATCTGCAGCCCTATCGCATGAATAGACTGGATTTTGGAAACTAAAGCAGGATCAGCGCTGGTTACGGGGGAAATGGGACCGACCGGGAATACTGGGTGTTTGAACCACTGCTACTTGAGTGTGGTAAAATGACTTAGCAGCGTGCCTTGCTCTGGGATTTTTTCCCAAATGCAGGATCCCAGGCCCTCCCTAGGCATACAGAACCAGAATCGACACTCACTTTAAGCTGGTCTTGGTGATTGGTATGTACGCTTGTTGGAAGAGCTCTAGAACTTTATTATGAGAGTAGAAAACAAGTGTGGCGGCCAAAGATAGCAGGCTTAGGTTGGTCACATGATCCTGGACAAGTCACATGATCTTTCCATCCTCAATTTCCTCTAGATCCCCATCTAGAAAGCGGGGATGCTTTTTATGAGGCTAACGACACCTCACAGAGGTCCTAGGGCCTAAAAAAGTGACTTACACATACAGTCATAGGCGCCTGGTGAGTGCGGCTGTTGTTTGTATGGGTGAGTTAACCTCAAGATGGATTTCCAGTCCTGCTGGTTCAATTTAAACCAAGGGAAGAGATGGGAGCAAATTAAACGTCTAACCAAAGAGGAGTGGTCAAGAAAATGGTGTGTCCGCTTGGCAAGGACCCTTTTGTAAATGTAAACATTAGTTAAGAGGGTCGATCTCCTGTTACGTGTTCATCCCGCAAGGAAAGTGGCAGTTGGAGCCATGGGTGCAGGTGAAGCAGGGCGGGAGGGGGAGGAGAGGCAGGGCAGGGGCTGGGGCCACATCTGGGCACATCTGGGGAGCACCTTTGATTATGGGTGGCTGGAGGCAGAGGCTTGGAGGAGAATGAGCGGGGTCCAGACTGATGACCAGTGAGGAAGGAGAGCACCTCAAGGAGGGCAGAGATAGCCATCGTGCCAGGGACGGTCACGAGCCCTTTTCCTTTCCTCAGCATTTCCCGTGAGTTCAAGTTAGGGCAGAGCCCCTGCTGGGAGCCCTCGTGCATCCCGCGACTTTCAGGGCCTGATTCTGTCGTGATGTCCTGCCATGAACAAGCAGCTGCTATGGGTGCCCAAAGTTTCCTTCCATTTCTGCTTCTCCTCCACTTTGTCCAGCCAGGCATCCCCAAGGGCCTGGCCCTGCCCACTCCGATCAGGAGGGTCAGGCTGCATGCATCGCTTCCTTCTAGACCTTCCAGCTCTTGTATTTGGAAACACAGTAGTCGTGCGCTAAAAACAGCAGTGGTGACACAGCTGCCGGGAAGGTTTTGCGGAGCTGTGAGTCAGGCCTTCTTTCCTTGGTCATAGGAAATGGGTGGGTTTCTAGGAAATGAATTCCATGTACAGCGGCGCCGGGATGGCCCGATGGCCCGATGGGGGTGAGGAGACCTGTGTCACCTGGCGACGCTTCTCCCTGCTGACCGTCATGCTTCAGAGCATCCAGTTGCTGGGGGAGCCAGTTCATCCGCAGTGAAAAGGGGCACAGGAGGCACTGTGGAGCAGGGGAAGGAGTGACTCTGGTGTGTCTTGTCACCTACACATCCTCCTCTCTTGAGGTCCCCAGGCTTACCCTCCACGTGCTGTGGCTGGTGGGAAGCATCCGCTGGCCCTGCAGAAGGATCAGCTTGCTCTGGTCTGCCCAGGATTTTCTCATGTTGGCACAGAAAGTCCCACATCCTGGGAAACCCCTGTGCCCCCGGCCAACTGGGGTGGTTGGTCACCCTACCTAGGAAAGCCACTCCCGTGTTGGGGCCACACACAGTGTCACCTCAGAGAAGCTGAAAGGCCCACTGACTGCAGAATTCCTCCTTTAGCGGAATCTGGAAACCCTACTTTGGAGGAAAGCTGCTGCATTAAGTTATGGTATCCGGGGCACACCCACTGGGAGGGAAGCTTTTGTCTAAACGCAGTCGCTTAGACTGGGTTCTTTGATCACAGGACAGAGCTATCTCCCAAGGGGGACATTATCTTGGGAGGCTTTTGGGAGACAGCAGAGCCCTTGATCAGGGGGGGCCCATGGCGGGAGGGCCTGGAGCGGGGTTAAGTCTCCACCGCCATATATGAAAAGTAGAATAAATACATTTTTCTAAGAAATTCAGCTACTTAAAATGCACCAGGGAATCTCTGTTGAATTTGTTTTTAATAGAAATAATTATTTTAAAATGTTGTTTGGTGTATACAAATCTAAATCCTTTGGGTTTGTTTAGAATGAGGTACAAGTGTATGGAGTTAACTCATTTCATTTGTGAAAGGCAGTGACTTACAGTGGTTCTGCTAATAATACTATTGGGTCCAAGAATACTTAAGATACTGTTACATTGTTTTTTTTTAAATAACCTAAGGTTAATTTGGTTGAGTGGCCTTTGAAAATAACTGAAAACTCATTAACATTCTGTTTGCATCTGGCAAGCTCCATCTATCAATCTGCACATAGCTTGATTTCAGCGTAAGTGTTTTAGCAAATACGCGGAGTCTGTCTTTCCTTATCAGTAGCATGCGTACTTTAGAAAGAATTCAACGTAAGAAGAAAAAAGGCTTGTTTTTCAAAGAAGTGCATATTCCTGAATGTTGAGTATTAAAACAGGTCTTAGTCCATTTGGGCTGCTGTGACAGAATACCACAGACCAGGGGGCTTATGAAAATCAGACATTTATTTCCCACAGTTCTGGAGGCCGAAGTCAAAGATCAGGGCCCTGCGGATTCGGTGTCTGGTGAGGGCCCGATTCCTGGTTCGCAGACGGCCGTCTTCTGTCTATGTCCTCACCGGACAGAGCGGGGGAAGGAGCTCTGCGGGGTCTTTGTAGGGACAGTCGTCCACCGCATGACCTAATCACCTCCCAAAGGCCCCATCTCCTAGGACCATCACACCTGGGGGTTAGGATTTCAGCATATGAATTTTGGGGGGACACAAACATTCAGTCGATAGCAAAACACATCAAATACTGAAGGAATCAGTAAAAAAAAAAAAAAAAAAAGCATTTAAAGTGTCTTTCCACTTGCAGAAGAGGTACATAATTTTTCAAAATTTGATATGTGTATGACTTTCATTCAGAAAATTCCAGAGTCTCTATGTGGAATATTGGATGGGTTTACATATAGAGAATCTCCATATCTAAAAATAGGGAATCCTGCTATTCTGTGATTTAAAACAGAAGTTCAGAGCACTGACTTTCTGCTTTGGGATGATTAAAATACGGCACTTGCTATCTTACAATCCTGAAGGTAAACATCTGTGACACAGTGAGAATGCTAGAGTACAAAGAAAGCAAGAGCCTGGGTCCTTGATAGTGTTGTTACATCCCTTAATCAATATTAGAACCATCTATCATTGGTCTTATTGTTAAAGAAATTCTGTTACTTGGAGCTGAAAACATCTTGATATCACTGGTGTCCCAAAACCAAAAGGAGGACAATGTTTCATGACGGGTATAGGAAAGTCAAGAAGGGTGATAGAAAAGTACCCACTAGAGTGAGAATGATTTTTGTTTCAGTAGTTATAGCTAATCACAGTAAGCACTCAAACATTAACTATGTGCAAGCATTATTCTAAAACTTAATACATATAACCTCATTTAATCTTTCACCAACAATCCTATGATATGGATGGAATTGTGGGCAATGAAAGCAAAAGCCAGAATCCAGTGAATTGAACAATAAGAGAGATATGAAAATGGAATAGTAAATTTAAGCTTTTAAAGAAAGTCATCTGAGGGAAGAAGAGAGAGTTGTAATAAAGTAGGGATAAAGAAGGTTTTAAGATGGTCAAGTGAGGGACATTCCTGGTGGCGCAGTGGTTAAAAATCCGCTTGCTGATGCAGGGGACATGTGTTCGATCCCTGGTCTGGGAAGATCCCACATACTGCAGAGCAACTAAGCCCGTGCGCCACAACTACTGAGCCTGCGCTCTAGAGCCTGCGAGCCACAACTGCTGAGCCCACGTGCCACAACTACTGAAGCCCACAGGCCCTGGAGCCTGCATGCCACAACTACTGAGCCCACGCACCGCAACTACTGAAGCCTGTGCTCTGTAACAAGAGAAGCCACCACAGTGAGAAGCCCACACACCACAATGAAGAGTAGCCCCCCCGCTCGCTGCAGCTAGAGAAAGCCCACGTGCAGCAACAAAGACCCAATGCAGCCAAAAATAAATAAATAAAAATTAAAAAACAAAAGATGGTCAAGAGAGGAAAAAATATAGAGAGAGGAAAATGAGATATATAAAAATACATACAAATACATAAGAAAATAAATAATTGCTTAATTAAGGTCTCAGAGGAAATAGGAGGGTTTGGTGCCAAGATTGGAAATAGATGAAATTTGAACAAAATTAGAAGTAGAGCTCTGAGATTAAGAGAAAATAAATAAGGAAAACATTATAAATTTGAAGGCAAGAGGACTAGGAAGACTAAAAAGTTTATAGATGCTATCAATCCTCTTAAAATTTTTTTTTTTAAAAAGGACATCTGCATCTAAGGAGTTGAGAATAAAAGTAGGGCATTTGACACAGAATGGTAATGGTTTGACATAGCAGTTATGTGAACTAGGAAGGAAAAAAAAAAAAAAAAAAAAAAGTTCAGATGAATAAAATGAAATCGTTGAAAATTAAGTAGTCACAAGATGCTTAGAAATAGAAAAAAAAAAATTCTCAAAGAAAACAGAGACTTCGAAGTTCTAAGTGATGGGAAATCCCCAAAATGCAAAATAAAAGGAAGTAATCTATAAAGGAAAGTGAAGAAAATGGATTGTTTTTAAAAAAGCAGTATTGATATATAATTCACATACTATACAATTCACCCATTTAAAACCGTACAATTCAGTGACTTTTTTCGTACATTCACAGATAACGGGCAGGCATCACTGCAGTCCATTTTAGGACATTTTCATCACCTCAAAAAGAAACCTTGTACCCTTCGGCTGTCACTCCTCTATTCCCCATTCCCTCCAGCCCTAAGCAACCACTAGCTCCTTTCTTTGTTTACATTACTTATAAAAGGGTTTTTATGAAAGATGAACTATATGCCAACATATCTTGACAGTTTTCTCAGCAAAGGAATACAACGCACTTCACCACAAGAGGTGCCTGCCAGACAGAGTGACGTGTGTGGGTTCTGCCTTCAGGGTCTTAGCTGTAAGTTTCCTATAAATTACGGTGTATGATAAAAAATTACGTTCTTTACAAAGTATGCAAAGCCCCAAACTTGAACCATTTCACGGTGAGCCTTGGGCCGAGCTGTCCTTTTGTTCACCTCTACTTGGGCTTGCTGACCTGTCGCTGAGGTCCTCAAAGTGTGGCCTCCGTTCAGCAGTGTCGGTGGCACCGGGGGCCTCGTGACTCGGGAACTCGGGTGGGAGCAGCACGCTGTTCAGCAGCCTCCCAGGGGATTCTGATGCGCACTTTGGGTACCACTGGTCGATTGCACTTCCATCTTCTCTTTAATGTTTCTGCCAGCTCCGCCTAGGAGGCTCTCTCTCCACCTGGGCACGGCCTGGCTGTCTATCTAGTTTGAAGAGAGGGTGGAGGGCCAGCCTGGCTTTGCCCTTGACTGGGCTTCCGGGGCAGGGGGCTTGGGAAGTGCCCAGTGAAGGCCGTGGACGGACTGTCACCGCCATCCCTGCCCCTCTGAGCGCAAACCCCTCCCCCAGTGGGCTTGGTCCCCACTTGCCGCTGACCTGGCCACTGTCCATCGCCGCCTCTCACGGCCTCTTCCATCTCTCCCTCTCTGCTAGCTCTTGCCCTTCTTCTTACAACACCTTTGGATCTCTTCTGCCATAAAAAAGAACACACACGCACAAACTCCAAATCAAACAAGCCCAAGACTCACTTGCCTGCAGGCTCCTGAAGTCCTCTGCTTCCCAAGGCCAAGGGTGTGCGGGGCTGCCCAGCCTTGACCTGGGGGCTGGGGGGCTCTTCTGCCCCTGCTCGCTCTGTTCCGGCACCTTCTCTGGCTGCCCCTGGAGCTCGGTCTTCAGCTTCATTGTTGGGTGTTGTGAAAGCGTCCCTTCCTGGGTCCCGGCCTCACCCTCTTGAGCTCTGATTTCTTTCCTCCCAACCCACCCCTGGAACTGCTCATGGCCGCGGCAGGGCTGCCTGCCTCCCCTACCCCCCAGCATTTTGGGCACTGTTGTCTGCATGATCTTGACCGTGGCCTGACTGGGGGTGGAAGTATCCATTACCTGCAGCTGGGATCACGCCCCCAGAAGCCACTTCCTGGGACTCCATAGGTCTCCCACACATCGCCCACTTCCGGTTTCCCCTGGGCCTTCTGGTTGCCACTTCTTTGCCCTGAGGCTCTCTTAACCCGCTTCTCTCTTTACTCCCTGTGGTGGTTTTTTTTTTTTTTTTTTTTTAATTTATTTTTGCTGTGTTGGGTCTTCGTTTCTGTGCGAGGGCTTTCTCTAGTTGCGGCGAGCGGAGGCCACTCTTCATGGCGGTGCATGGGCCTCTCACTATCGCGGCCTCTCTTGTTGCGGAGCACAGGCTCCAGACGCGCAGGCTCAGCAATTGTGGCTCACGGGCCCAGTTGCTCCGTGGCATGTGGGATCTTCCCAGACCAGGGCCCGAACCCGTGTCCCCTGCATTGGCAGGCAGACTCTCAACCACTGCGCCACCAGGGAAGCCCATGTGGTGGTTATTTTTAAGTGTCAGCTGGGTTAGGCTGTAACACCTAGTTATTCAACCACACTAGTGCCATGAAAGTGTTCTGTGCATGTGGTTAACAGCCATGATCAGTTGACTTGAACTCAGGATGACCACGGACAGTCTGGGTGGGCCTCATCCAATCAGTTGAAGGCCTCAAGAGCAAAAGCAGGTTTCTTGGGAAGAAGGAATTCTGCCTCCAGACAGTGGCATCAGCTCCTGCCTGAGTTTCCAGCCTGCCAACCCCACCATCGTGTGAGCCAGTTCCTTAAGTGTCTGTATCCCCTGTTGGTTCTGTCTCTGCAGCACCCTGACTCGCGTATTCCTTGGGAATCTCACCTGCTTGGCAGAGCCCCCCGGGCTTGTACAGCTGATGCCAGCTCTCAGCCCTCGACTGCTCTCCCAGGAGTCACACTTGCATTCAAGATCAACTGCAGGGTTTCTCCCGCCAACCTCCCAGCATCTTGTACTTTTCTGTGAACTCATCCCAACGCCCCAGCCCCAACTTTTGGGCACCATTTCTGTTGCCAAGACTTTGTGGGGATGTAACCTGTGCAGCTCCAGCGCTCCGTGTTTGAGAGGGCCTGTGTTTGGAGTGCTGCTCTGCTGTTGCTGTCTTGACATTCTTAATGATTTTGAACCTGGGGTCCCTTGTTTTCACTTGGCACTGGGGCTACAAATTACGTAGCTGACTCTGATTGCCCCATGCTGCTGGCTGCTCATGTTTGCAACCCTGGAGGTGACCCAGCCTTGCTCAGCTCCCATTTCCAGTCGTGTTCTAAGCACTGCACAGTCTCCAGTGATGGTCCCCACTTTTCACTGGAGTCTCACCACCTCTCTAACTGAGGCTTTGAGACATCTCACTTTAACAAATGTGGTACTTCCTCTCCGGTCTCCCCACTGCATCTCACCACTTTCCGGTCTGTTCTGCGACTACTGGATTTATTTTCATTTGTGTGGCTCGTGTTATAACAGCATCATCTTCAGAAGCCCTTCCTTGAAGGCCCCTGACAATACGTGTTTCAAATGCCTGCCTGATTTTCCACAGTTTCCTTTTGTGTCACAGAAGCGGGTGACTTTCTGTCCCCACAGCCATGGTAGATCCTTATTCTCCCTGGGACACACATTGTTCCCTTCTCTCTACTGCAAGGCAGTGTCACCTTCCCCGTGAACTCCCATGCCCCTTGCTGAATGGTTTCTCTCTGACTTTGGAATCTCATCACAATTTGCAATTTGTTTATGAAACTCCTTTCTTTCTGCTTTGTTTTATAACGATTTGTTGATGATTGATGTCTCTGAGCTTGATGAGCTCCATGAGGGAAAGTCCTCAGCATCATTCATTCAGCTTGTGTTCTCTTCAGTCAAACAGAGTTTGTTGCACATAGTAGGTGATTTGTATCTGCTTATTGGATAAAATTGGGCTACTGTGTCTTGCTACCAGTTATATAACCTTGATTTGAAAATACTTAAAAAGATAGTTTCAGGTCTTACATTTAAGCCATTAATCATTTTGAGTTGATTTTTGTGGTTGGTGTAAGATAAGGGTCCAATTTCATTCTTTTGCAAATGGATACAGTTTTTCCAGTACCATTTACTGAAGAGATTATCCTTTTTCCATTGTGTATTCTTGGTGTCTTTGTCTAAAATTAGTTGACCATACATGGTTGGGTTTATTTCTGGGCTCTCTCTTCTGTTCCATTGATTTATGTGTCTGTTTTTGTGCCAATACTATACTGTTTTGATTATTATAGCTTTGTAATATAATTTGAAATAAGGAAGTGTGATGCTTTCAACCTTGTTCTTCTTTCTCAAGATTGCTTTGGCTAGTTGGGGTCTTTTGTGATTCCATATGGATTTTAGGATTCTTTTTCCTATTTCTGTGAAAAATGCCATTAGAATTTTGATAGGGATTGTGTTGACTCTGTATACCTCTTTGGATAGCATGGACATTTTAACGATATTAATTTTCTATATCTTTCCATTTATTTGTGTCTTCTTCAATTTCTTTCACCAGTGTTTTGTAGTTTTCAGTGTAAAGATCTTCACCCCCTTGGTTAAATTTATTCCTAGGTATTTTATTCTTTTTGATGCCATTGTAAATGGGATTGTTTTCTTGATGTCCTCTTTTGGATAGATCTTGGTTGGTGTAAAGAAATGCAATTGATTTTTGCATGTAGATTTTGTATCCTGCAACTTTACTGAACTTGTTTATTCTAACAGTTTCTTTTTTGGTGGAGTCTTTAAGGTTTTCTCTATATAGGATCATACCATTTGCAAACAGATAATTTTACTTCTTCCTTTCTTATTTGGATGCCTTTTATTTCTTTTTCTTGTCTGATAGCTCTGGCTAGTACTTCCAGTACTGTGTTGAATAGATATGGTGAGAGTGGTCATCCTTGCCTTGTATCAGAAGTTAGAGGAAAGACTTTCAGTTTTACCCCATTGATTATGATGTTAGCTGTGGGCTTGCTATAAATGGCCTTTATTGTGTTGAGACTTCTCAACCTTGGCACTACTGACATTTGGGGCTAAATAATTCTTTGTTGTGGGAGCTGTCCCGTGCATTGTAGGATGTTGAGCAGCTGCCCTGGCCTCCACCCACTAGATGCCAGTAGCACACCCACCCTGCCCCAGTGTGACAACCAAAAATGTCCCCAGACATTGCCAAATGTCCCTGGGTGGGTGGGGGGAACAAAACCACTCCCTGCTTGAAAATTACTGAAATAGAGAATAAAGGCAGCAAAATTGTTTGAGTTGTGGACAAGAGTGCCTTTTTACATGGAGAAATTCCCGAGGTTGTAGAAGGATCTAGAGTATTTGTCAAGCCTGGTTGCTCTCTCCTCCCTCTTCTCAGTGAAAGTTGGGTCAGGTGTTTTTTAAAGTTAAAGAATTTACATGGCTTAGCAGAAAAATTATATCCACCAGCTCCTCCGAGTCCACAAAATGAGAGAAACCTATGATTAGAATTCCCAGCACTTGTAAACACTCCTCAGTTTCTTATTTGGAGTATTTCTGGTTAGAATCTTAACATTTGACCGTACTTTCCTTTTGAAAAATACTCATAATTGGACAAGTTGTGCTTTTAAAAATGTAATACGAGGAGATTAGCCCCAGGAGGCATGACACATCCACTCCAAATTTCACTGAGTCTGCCTTTCACGATGATCACTCCATCTTTCTCCAGACTGAGGAGGACCTTGGAGGCGGCCACCACGTGCTCAGTGGACATTTAATTGATAATGAAGCTTATGAGGAGCCAGAGATGACCACTTCATGCCTAGCAAGATGGCGTGCAGTGCGTTCTACCAGGAAAACTATCAAACGCTGTGCAGCAGTTCCTCCTTTAAAAAGAAATATCACAGGGCTTCCCTGGTGGCGCAGTGGTTGAGAGTCTGCCTGCCAGTTCAGGGGACGCGGGTCGAGCCCTGATCTGGGAGGATCCCACATGCTGCGGAGCAACTAGGCCCGTGAGCCACAACTACTGAGCCCGTGCGCCACAACTACTGAAGCCTGCGCGTCTGGAGCCTGTGTTCCACAGCGGGAGAGGCCGCGATAGTGGGAGGCCAGCGCACTGCGATGAAGAGTGGCCCCCACCTGCCGCAACTGGAGGAAGCCCTCGCACAGAGGCGAAGACCCAACACAGCCAAAAAAAATAAAAATAAATAAATAAATAAATAATTTTTTTTAAAAAAAGAAATATCACAAAAAAGTGTGTACCCTGCACCAGGCACTGTTCGAGGGAACAGAGCGCTGAGCAAAGGGGGAAATTCCCATTCAGATGGGGCTCACATGCTTTTGGGGAGGAGGAGAGGTAGACCAGGCAGAGCACGGGTTATGCAGTGTTGGGTGGATGCTGAAATTCTCCCTGAGGAGAGAACCTTCGAGTAAAGACACTGTGGAGGGGAGAGTCTCCCTGCATGGTTGTAGAGGAAGATTGGTCCAGGCAGATGGAGCAGCAAGAACAAAGGCTATGAGGTGGAGGACCCGGAATGTTCTGGAACAGCCAGGAGGCCAGAGAGGCTAGTGCAGAATGAAGTGGGGGAGCCAGCAGGAGCAGTGGTCTAGTGATACTACTCAGAGACAGACTTGGGCAACCAGTTAGAGCAGAAGAAAAAAGACCCACTTCCACTCAGATGTGAACGTTTTAGTAATGTCTCGCTGAGATTTGGTGCTCTTTCAGGAGGACAGAGTGTTCCAGGCCAGAGGTTTTTTAGGACTGGTGTGGTGAGCTTGTCTCTTGCATCATACCTAACTGGACTGCTGCCTTTTCAATATTCATGTAATTAGATCATCAGCTATTTCACGGACGCACATGGCATTTGAAACTGGACTCCCCAAACACTGTCCTTAGATTGACAGATCTGTTTTTGGGCTTGTCATCCGGTGTCCTTAAGCTTTGGCTTTTTATTATTTGTTTCTTTGTTTATTTATTTATATTTTTTGGCCACGCCGCGCAGCATGCGGAATCTTAGTTCCGGGACCAGGGATCGAACCTGCGCTCCTTACAATGGAAGTGCAGTGGCTTAACCACTGGACCGCCAGCGAAGTCCCAAGCTTTGGCTTTTTAGATCTGACTTCAAGTCTAGGGGACCATTTCTTGAACAGGAAATTTAAGAATGTGATTATGTGAGTCTGTGGAACACGAGGCTTCCCTCTTATGAAAGGAAACCCCGAGAAAAACCCCTCAAACGAGAAAGCACTTCCTGGGGGCTTGCGGCTTCCCCTGTTGGTCCGTGGCCTGGCTGCCCCGAGGCCTGTCTGTCTGAGAGGTGTGCTGGGTGCCCGGTCGGAAGAGGAGGTGCTGGGCCATGGGGTTTGACGGGTTTCCACCCGGGTTTGAGAACACCACATGGGGCATGCGTCAAACAGAGAGATGCGAGGTTCTGGGATCAGAGATTCAGGACGGCACCTCTGAGCCCTGCTAGGCCCCTCCCACCTCCTTCTTCACCTGCATGGAGGCACCCATCCATCCTCCACCCTTTCCAGATCTTCCCTGATGCCTTCTCAGTGCCCAGGGATGATGCCTTCTGCATGCCAGGCCCTGGGCGGGAGCCTGGAGGCCCAGAGAGCTACAAGTCCTGGGGCCCCATCCTCAAGGAACCGACAAACGGCAACATGGTCTTGAGAGTTTCTCCATGAGCTCAGTGCCACGCTGAGTAGTACAGTGGACCGTTGAACAATGGGGGGTTAGCGGCTCCACCCTCCCGTGCAGTGGAAAAGCCACATAACTGCCACCTCTGCCTGAGAAACAAAGGAATTGATAAGTGACTCACCCAAGGGCAGGAAGCGGAAACAGTTTGGACAGTCTGGACTCAAAGCCTAGTTGTTTTGCTTTCATATGTTGTGATCTCTAATCGGACAGAAACTTTCCCTCACACTTAGTTGATTTCAAGATCTGTAAAATGAAAATACATGCTATATTTATTGAAAAAAGTACATGTGTAAGTGGGCCTGTACAGTTCAGACCCATGGTGTTAGAGGGTCGGCTGTATTTCTTTTTTCCATTATGTGGTAGTAGGAAATCATGCAACTCTACAGGAAGGAGAAAGAGCCAGGGGGTCTTTACCTGGTTGGGAGTCATTGTTTGAATCTGATACACTGTGAAAACACCATGTGTATGGGTTCCTGTAATTCACTGTGTGTGTTTACATATGTGTATAATGTTTTCTTATCTCTATTTTCCATCTAGTTCATTACAACATTAGACCAACAGAATGGTTCTTGTCTGGTCTTTTCATGCTTAATTTTTTGGTGTGCCCTCTTTTGTGTGTGTGTGTGTGTGTCTGTGCTCTCTTAATGAGTAATTGAGGCAATTGCTATTGGTCTTCTGTAGTCAGAGCTGATTCAAACGGGAAAAGATTCTTCCAGTGCAAATGTGAGCCTTTTCCAATACATTTACATTTCTCTGGTCATTATCATGTGTTTTCTGGCTCTCAACAGCAGTATGTGCTTAGCTAAGAGGTTGGGAGACTCTTTTGCTTGCTGAATTTCAAGGGGCAATGAAGTTGGGGTACATGAAGGTTTCATTGGGCAGACGTTTCTGATGTTAATGATTTGTGAAACTCCTTCTGGATAGAGCTTGATTTTTTGCTGTGAATGAATGATCACACCATGCTCTGATCCTTGCTCCTTTACTCTGACATTTAACAGTAATATTTATTAGATATTTCTTTCTGCTTCCAATAGAAATATTTAGGTGTGGAAAATGGAAAAAAAAAAAAAACAGTACAAAGGAGAAAATAAAAACAAATGACCAGTACCTGGAGATAATGAAGTTAACATTTGATATGATCTGTTCATTTGTTTATCTATCTCTAAAGTTTATCTTATAAATAAAATTTTGGATCCTGCTTTTTTCACTTATAAGCATACTCTGAGCTCATTTCTATATGAAAAGTACTTTAGAATCTTGATTTTTTTCAAAACCCATTTCTGTACACATCATAGTTTAGTTAATCATTTTTGGGCATTTTGGTTGTTTCTGAGATTTTGCTCTGTGAATAATGCTCTGATGAATGGATGGGAATTGTTGGGTCTTGAGTGTGGATCCACGTGGTGGGTCCTATTATTTTCACAAAGACTTCTGCCTCTCCCTGGAGCAGTAGACTTCTCTCTCTGTAGCCTCATGTTTGGCTGGGCCTCTTGCTCTGGCAAATTCAGTGTGAGAAGTGACTTGAGTAACCTTGCTCATGATTTTTAAGACCCAGCATATGATCTGCCATACCCTCTTTTCCCCCAGTGATGAAACTCGTGATGTTCCAGGTAGAGGGAAAACAACATGGGAAGGAGCTGCAGCCCACTTACAGTGGACATGTCATGTGGGAAAGTAGACTTTTGTCATAAGCCATTGAAATTTGGGGGCTGCTTGTTACTGCCACACAACCTACTTATCCTGACTGACTATAATACATGGTAACAAATTGCCCTTTTTAGGAAGAGTGAACCTGCTTGTGCTCACCAGCAAGATAAGAGCGTGCCTTTCCTTCCACTTTGCCAAAGCTACTTATTTTAACTCTTTTTTTTTAATCTTTTCTAACTCATGGTCAAAAAATGATAACTCACTTTAACATGTGTGTCTTTGATGACTAGTGAGGTTAAAACATGTTTCCTATAACATGTTTACTAGCCGTTTAGCTTTCTTCTTTCTTTGATTTACTTCTTCATATCCCTTGCTCTTTTTTTGGGGGGGCGGGGTTAATCTGTCTTTTCTTCCTGAGTTCTAAGAACTTAAAAAATATGCTTAAGATATTATTCTTTGTCTAGCGCATGTTCCACATTGTTTTTCCAGTTGGCATGTATTTTTTAAATCTTATTTGGGGTTTATAGAATTTCTTGAATTTTTGGCTTGATATCTTTTGTCAGTTTGGGAAGATTCTTTGCCACAATCTTGTCAAATATTGTTTTGTCTCATTCTTCCCCCCCCCCCCGCCCCACGCCCCCACCATTCTATGACACCACATTCCCATATATTAGACCTTTCTACCATGCTCCGGTATCTCTTATGGTTTTTTTTTCCCCCTATCTTTTCCATCCTTTTTTTCCCTGTCTGGGCATTTTTGGCTAACTCATCTTCCAGTTTACTAATTCTCTCTTTAGTTTAATCTGCTTCTTAATTCCTTTTAAAATTCTTAGTTTTAGTTATTATATACTTTATTTCTAAAACTTTTATTTGATTCTTCTTTAGATTTCAGTTCTCTGCTAAAATTCTCCTTTTGTCATTACATGTGAATTATGGTCTCATACCTTCGGTATCTGTGTCTCTTGGAGATGTTTTCTATTGTCTGTCTGTTTTTCTCTTGGTCCTTTCTCCTGATATCTCTGGTAATTTGTTTTTTTTTTTAATGTTAGACACTGTATATGAAAAATTGAAGTAGTTCTAGATAGTGTTATCTTTCACCAGAGAAGATTTAATTTGCTTCTGGCAGCCAGAGTGGGGCAGATGATAGTAGGCTACATAGGTCTTTGTAAGGTCTGTCCTGTCTCTGGCTTGCCTTACTTGTGGGCCTAGCCTTTTGGGCTTCCCACAGAAAATGTTGGGTGTTCAACAGGCCTGTCACCCTTGGCAAGGCATGAACTCCCATGCTGTCTCCTTAACCCTTGAGACTGTGATCGACTCTGCCTGAGGCCTCTGATCATTGCTGCTGCTCTCTGCTTGGTTTCTCAGTCTCTTAGCCTTTATGAATCAGCAAATACTATGATGGGAAAAGGGATGAGAGTGGAAGCTTATCTCAGGGCGTTCACCTTCTTTCTTGGACATTGGGCCTGCAAGGCCTGGTTGTCTGGGAAGTCTGACGCCTCCAAATAGATTTAAAAACAGATTGTTCAGTCTTACTCATTGTTCTCAGTGGGAGAGTGGATCAAAGCTGGTTTTTCATGGCTGAACGTGGAAGTTTCTATCATTTGCGTTTTTACTTTCTTTATACTATTTTGCTGAGAAGGAATAGATTTTTGTTTAGTCAGATTTATCTGTCTTTTTCTTTATGGTTTCTGGCTTTGCTGTCATGCTTCGAAATGCTTTTCTAAAGCAAATTTAATAGTTATCTAAATTTTCTTGCAGCATTTTTATGGTTGTATGTTATTTAATGATTCATTCTGGCATAAGACGTGAGGTAAAGATCCAACCTTGTTTCCCAAATGACTAGGGCATTTGTCCAACACCATTAATTGAGTAATCCATCTTCTGTGAATATCTGAAATACAATCTTTTTTGTTAAGTATGTGGTGTCTCATTACTATTTTAATTTGCTTACTAGTTATTTTTCTGTTATTTATCCATTTAAAATATTGTACTCTTAGTATATTTACGCTGATATTTAATATATTTCTGTGATTACTTAAATAATCCTATATGTCATTAATTTTGGTTGCTGCTTTTAAATTTCCTTTTAATTTTGCTTATGATTTTTTATATAAATGTAAATTATGTTTTCATGTACAGTAAAATTTTTATTTGTTATTTTATTCATGGTTATAATGCTATTGAAACCCTTCCTTGTCTCATGATCAGTTAACTATTTTAGGATGTAAATATGTATGTATATATTTATTTTTGCTCTTAATTTTCTTTGATCTGTATTTTGATATATGTATGGAATGTGTGTGTGTGTGTGTGTGTGTGTGTGTGTATTTTTCCTGCATAATTGTCAACTTTTCAACAATGTTGGTTAAATAACCCATCCGTTTCCCAGATTCTTCCTTAAACACACCTTGACCTTTAATGACAAGGGTCTTATTTTGGGCCATTTGCTTAATTTTTTCCCATTTAATATACTTTTTTATCCTTCTTAGTATTTTGCTCTCCTCTTCCCATTTTTAAAAAACTGAGGTATAATTGACATATAACATTATATTAGTTTCAGGTGTACAAGATAATGATTAAATATTTGTATATACAGTCGCCCTTCTGTATCCACGGGTTCAGCACCTGCAGATCTGCATCCATAGATCAAATATATTTGGAAAAAAAAACTCCGGAAAGTTCCCAAAAGCAAAACTTGAACTTGAACCAGCTGGCAACTATTTACATAGCATTTACATTGTATTTATAGCTATTTACATAGCATTTACATTGTATTTATAGCTATTAACATAGCATTTACATTGTGTTAGGTATTATAAGGAATCTAGAGATGATTTAAAGTATATAGGACAACGTGTGTGGGTTATGTGCAAATACCATGCCATTTTATATAAGGGACTTGAGAGTCTGCTGATTTTAGTATCCGTGGGTGTCTTGGAACCGATTCCCTGGGGATACCAAGGGCCGACTGTCTTGTGAAATGACCACCACAAGTCCAGTTAACGTCCATCACTACACATCAGCACATTTTTTTTGCCTTCTGATGATAATGTTTAAGATCTTCTCTCTTAGCAACTTTCAAATATAAAATCCAGTATTGTTAACTATAGTCACAGTGCCGTACATTACATCCTCACAGCTCATTTATTTCATAACCGGACGTTTGTACCTTTTGACCCTCTTCCTCCTCTTCAGTTAAAGTCACGCACATACATGGTAGAAAAGAGGCTCTTACAGATGGGCTCCTATGAGCAGCCGCAGCTACTCACCCCAGACCGTCCCCTCTCCTGTCTGCTTCCCAGGACTGATAACCATCCCCACTTCCATCTCTTCTGGCAGCCACTCCCTGCTGATGTACAGCTTGCTCATAATGGGCACCTTGATTTATCCATTTGGAAGAATACCATTGACTTCCTGCAGTGACGGATGGAGTTTTTGCTGAACTGCACTCCTTTCTCCCCGGCTCCCTAATCAGACACGCCCACCCAGAATTCTTCGTGTTTATGGTTCTCATGCCTTGTTGTTTTGTGTGTTCTCAGCCTATTGACAGTGATGCTGTAGGCTAGGCCCGCCTGGGGCACTCACCTGGGCCCACTCTACCTGTGGCAGCCTCCACAGACATTTCCCCACCAGAGCCAGGGTCACGCCTGGACCAGCCCTTGTGGTTCTTCATAGGAGTGCAAGGCACACGTCAGCCACAATCAGCAGCAGACTTTGAAAGAACGAGTTTTATTGCTTTCAGGACCTGTAGGGCACACGGCATGCTTGGGGCCACACAGCAGAGGGGGTGAGGGTCGTCGGCGGGGGGAGAGAGAGAGAGAGAGAGAGAGAGAGAGAGAGAGAGAGAAAACGAACACCTGGGGTTCTGCCTTTATTGGCAGGGTGAGGGCCTAGGGTTCACTCTTTATGGGTGAATTTAAAACAAAAGAGTGGGAGTTAAAGTGCAGGAAGGGAAGCTGTCCGTCCACAGCTATCTAGATCACCTGGAGGTTTCTAAAAAGAGGAACATTATGTGTGGGGCTGCCTGCCGCTTTTTCGTAGTCGAATAGCTGGCGATGTGTTTATTCGAGATGGGTGTCTTTGAAGTGGATGCCTCAGCAATCAAAAGCTTAATGTCAGGCACTTACATTACAAATCACAAAAGCTAATCGTCAGGCACCTACACATGTATTCTATTTCAGCCTTGATTCCCTTTCCATCAGCTCTAGTCGGTATTTCTGGATTTCTCCTTCAGGGAAGGACATTCCTGGCCTTTCCCTACCTCCTCTGCCCCCATCACCTCTAGTCGGTATTTCTGGATTTCTCCTTCAGGGAAGGACATTCCTGGCCTTTCCCTACCTCCTCTGCCCCCATCACCTCTTGTTGTGTCCTCCTTATCTTTCTACTGACAAGATTAATAACAGTTTTTTCCTTTAATCTGTAATTAAGCTTATGTACACCTCGATTTTATCTGTTGATTGATTCTAATAGTTGGAAACAAGTAACATTTATATTACTATTATAACAGTGAAACTCTTGTTAATTGAAGAATTGAGTGTGCTCAGACCACCTTTCCTTTTCTATGCAATCACCCATTTTAAACTACGGCATATATTTACTTTATATTTCTTTTTCATTTCTTTTTTGTAAAGCTTTAGTGTTAACCTGTTACGCTCTTAAAAATAATAATAATAAAATAAATAAAAGGCCAGTCTTAGCTTTTATAGCTGCACTGTTGAAATTTGAATGTAGCATAGGACTTCCTTTGCTCTGAACCTCATTTCAGGTATCAAAACTTTACAGCCAGGGAGGGCTTCCCTGGTGGCGCAGTGGTGGAGAGTCTGCCTGCCAGTGCAGGGGACACGGGTTCAAGCCCTGGTCCGGGAGCATCCCACATGCCTCGGAGCAGCTGGGCCCACGAGCCACAACTACTGAGCCCGCGCACCTAGAGCCCGTGCTCTGCAGCAGGAGAACCTACCGCATGCAATGAGAGGCCCGTGCACCACAATGAAGAGTAGCCCCTGCTCGCTGCAACTGGAGGTAGCCCGCGTGCAGCAGCGAAGACCCAGCGCAGTTAAAAATGAATAAATAAAGCAAATAAATTTATTTAAAAAACCAAACAAACAAAAAACAAACATTATAGACAGGGAAATCTTTGCACCTTCCATTCGGTTTTGCTGTGAACCTAAAACTGCTCTATTTTTATTTTTTTGGCCGTGTGGCATGGCCTGTGGGATTTTAGTTCCCTGACCAGAGATGGAACCCAGGCCCTTGGCAGTGAGAGCACGGAGTCCTAACCATTGGACCACCAGGGCATTCCCTAAAACTGCTCTAAAAAATAAAGTCTGCTGCAACAACAGCGACAAAATGTTGAGGGTGTGTGTTTGGAGCATTTGATCAACTTACATGCTGATTTTGGAAGGACCCAAGGCACATGTCACTCTAAGTAAGAGACCGGAAAGCAGAATGAATTAGAGGCGGCAGGAGAGCGTCAGTGTTAGCTGTTCATTCGTCTGTGACTTACAGGTGTGTTCCGTGCCAGGGTACCATCTTCCCGTGGGTAAATCTTGTGAATGTAAAATTCTCCTTAGTTGGGAATTAGGAACTTGGCGTAGTGCGTGGGCTGAAAGCTGACGGGCTCTGCTCGGAACTCGTGTTCCAGAGAACCGTAAGCTCAGGCGAGGCCTGGGGTCTCCCTGCTGTCGATGTGGGATGATGCGCTTTGATGGTGCCAGTGGCCCAGGTGGTTTGTTTTCTTTGCATTCAGCCACTTGGAAGGAACAGCATTCATGTCGCAGGGCTCTATTTACAGAGTATTCGTTCTGTTCATTTCCCTAATCAGCCGTATTTTTCTGTTTATTAAAAGTTGAGGTTACCAGTGGCTGGAGGAATAAAAACACTAAGCAAATTACCAGGCATTTTGAGCATTTTACTGCACAGCATGGTTGGATCTTATTTTTTGCAAATGCACTAAACAACACTTGCCTCTACCACAGAGGTGTCTCCGACATTCATGGTGCCCTTTCAGGCTGGGGACGGGGGCAGGGGCCAACCTGGGCTTTTCTTCCTGAGGGTAACCAGGGATTTGCAGGAATTGACTTTTTTGAGCTGGGAGAACACAGGAGTGTAGAGGGTGGAGGGGAGTGAAGCAGGTGATCTGATGGGGGCTTCTTGCTGCCATTGCAGGTGGGTGAGGCTGGACCCACGGCTGTCATCCTGAGCGGGAGAGGAGGGGGAAGGTCAGGTGGAAGAGGTGGTCCGAGGATGCAGGGTGATTGTGGTGCCGGAGCATCGATGTATCAGTTTCCTAGGGCTGTCGTAACAACTTACCACAAATTGGGTGCTTTAAACAACAAAAATTCATCCTCTCCCAGATCCGAAGGCTAGAAATCCAGAATCAAGGTGACAGCAGGTCCGTGCTCCCTCCGAAGACTCTAGGGGAGGGTCCTTCCTCGCCTCTTCCAGCCTCTGATGGCCCCAGGCATTCTTGGCCTGTAGCTGCATCACTCCTATCTCTGGCCATCTTCACATGGCCTCTCTCTTCTGTGTCTCAAATCTCCAGAATGATCTCATTTCAAGATTCTTAATCTAATTCCATCTGCAAAGACTCTATTTCCAAATGAGGTCCCATTCGCAGGTCCCAGGGGATATACTTGGGACCTGTGATATACTTGGTATATCTTGGGTATACTTGGGTATACCTTTTCGGGGGGACGCAATTCAACCCACGGCAGGCGGTTAGTGAGTAGGTGAGGGAGAGAGGTCATGGCGCAGACGCCTGAGGGGAGGGAGGCGTCTCAGAAGCGGCCTCTGGGAGGCAGCTCGCACCTAGGGCGGGGGCGTCCTGACCGCCCCTCCACAGGTGAAAGGGATCCTCAGAGGGTCACTGCCTGCGAGGCCGCCTTTCCGGGCTGATCCCTGTACCCCTAGTGGATATTTTGTCCTGTGTTTTCTAGCTGCCACCATCCAGATGATGATGACGCTGGAAATCTGCCCATTGTTCATTTTTTCCCCTTCTTACTGGACGGGCAGGTATGAGGTATGAAGCGAGGACGGAGGCGGTGGAGGATGCCAGGGCAGGGGAGGAGGGTCCCGAGATCTGTTCCTTGGTACAAAAGAAACTGTGTTCACTGACTCATGGGAGAGTTTGCGGTGATCCTATTTCGCACGTACCTGGGGGAACACATTGTTTTTGGCATAAGTCAGGCCATTTGTTCCTGGGCAGAAAAAAACAAATTGAAACACGCCAACAAAACGACTTCGTATGCCCCAGTACCCTTGGAAATTATACTTTCTACTATGAACCTCTGATTCAAGTTGAATGTATCTTCTGTGATGCTTCTTTTAGTTGGCTGCAGATTTCTGGGCCTTCATTTGTTTACCAAGAGTCCTGGATTTTCTTACTGTGTTTCTTTTCTTGGCAGATGACTGATATTTTCTTAGGGCCCCAAGTCAGAAGCCATTCCCCTGGCCTTTCGTCCCCTCCCACATCCATGCGTCTATCCTGCCTCACGAGTTCGGGGTTGGCTTCCCTCTCAGCCTCCCGAGGCCCTCACATTACTCAGTGGAGTCATGTCTCCCTGGGGGACTGAGGACGCTTGTCATTGGTTTCCCACCTCTGGCCCTGCTTTTCCTTCACCACACCCTTCCCAGCGCTATCAATGCCTTATTGCTTTTTAACCATATTTTGTGGTCATAGCTGTTTATTGAGGCACAATTTGCATACAGTAAAGCACATAATAGATTCTAAATGGACACCTGGATGATTTTTGACAAATTCATGCACTTGTGCAATCATCCCCCAGCTCAAGATAAAAGGCATTTGTATCACCATGGTTAAGTTTCCTTAGTCCTTTCTCCCCAGGCCCCGCCCTTCAGATTTCTATCACCATGAACTAATTTAATGTGTAAAATATACAATGTAAAATCCCTGTTTTAACCATTGTAACCCGCTTACAATTCAGTGGCATGAATTACATTCATGATCTTGTGCAATGGTCACTGCTATCTATTTCCAAAACTTGGTTACCACCCCAAGCAGAAACTCTATAACCATTAAGCAGGAACTCCCCATGCCCTCCTCCCCCTAGTTTTGGTAGCCTCTAATCTACTTTCTGTCTTTATGAATTTGCCTAATCTAGATATTTCACACAAATGGACTCATACAATATTCGTCCTTTCATGTCTGGCTTCTTTGGCTTAGCATAATGTCTTCAAGGTTCATCTGTGTTGTAGCATGTTTCAGAATTTCATTACTTAATTTAAAGGAATAATAGTCCATTATATGGATGTGCCACATGTTGTTTATCCATTCATCTGTTAGTGGACACTTGGGTTGTTTCTGACTTTTGGCTATTGTGAATAATGTTGCCACGAACACAGGTGTACAAATATCTGTTTGAGCCCCTGCTTTAAATTCCTTTGGGTGTACACCTAGGAATGGAATTGCTGGATCATATGGTAATTCTATGTTTAGCTCTCTGAGTAATGACCAAACTGTTTTCCACAGTGGCTGCACTATTTTACATTCCTATCAGCAGTGCCCAAGGGTTCCAATTTCTCCACGGCTTTCCCTGTGGAGAAATAACACTTGTTATTTTCTGTTTGTTGTTGTTTTATTTTTAATTGTAGCCATCCTAGTAGGCTTCTAGGATGTAAAGTGGTATCTCATGGTGGTTTTGGCCATTTGTATATCTTTGGCTAAGTTGTGTTTTATGAGATACAGTTTACACACGGAGAAATGCATAACTCTTAAGGGTACGGCTCAATGAATTTTGACAGGTGAATATAAACATATAAATATCACCCAGATCAATATATATGATGTTTCCATTACCCTAGAAATTTCTCACCTATAGTAATCCCCTTCACTGTTTTTTTTTTTTTTTATCGCCATAGATCAATTTTGTCCATCATTGGATTTCATTAAATGGAATCAAATAGCATGTACTTTTTTGTGTCTGGCTTATTTTGTTCCATGTAATGAGTTTGAGATCTGTTTGTATTGTTGCCTGTATCAGGATTTTGTTCTTTTTGGTTGCTGAGTGGTATTTCTAAGTTTGAATATAGCAGAGTTTGCTTATCCGGTCTCTTGATGACGAATATTTGGGTTGTTTGCAATTTAAAGCTTCCCTAAACATTCTTGTACACACCTTTATGTGGATATAGACTTTATCTGTCTTGGGAATATACCTGTGAGTGGAATTGCTGGATCGTAAGGTAGACGTGTGGGACGTTTTATTAGAAACTGCCAGTTTTCCAATATGGTTGTTCCGTTTTACACTCCCACCTGCGGGGAGCCCCGAACCATCACCAGCATTGGGTATTGTCAGTCTTTTTAATTTTAGTCATTTTGGTGGGTGTATCTCAGTGTGGGTTTAACTTGCATCTCCCTGATGACTAATGATATCAAGAACCTTCACATTAGGAAAGGTTATAATTTAAATTTTTACATTAAAAAGAAAATCAAGTTGCAAGACATTAAGGAACACCTGGAGCACAGACATCCCTAAGCCCAGAACAGAATGTTCTGTTGAAGCTGTCCGCTCTGACAGCCATGAGTCAGACAGATAGATGTCAGTTTCAATTACATCTTAAATCACAAAGGAGTTGCCAAATCAGTTTAAAAAGGCGAGTGGGGAGGGCACATATTTAATGACTATTTTGGAAATAGAAAGAAGAAAATGGGGAGGCTCCCCCCTTCCACCTCTCCTCTCACCTGAGAAGTAGGATTTTAGAAGGAAAATCTGCTCATGACACATCTTGCTTAAGACCTTGAGTGGTTCTCCATTAGCTTCAGGTGCAATTCAGACTCCTTAGCCCATGTCAACCCTTAGGACTTCATGAGCTATCTTCCCCTCCTGTGTGGGCAGCCAGGTAAATCTACTTGTAACTTCCCCCATTCCTCACGAGCTGTCAGCTCCCAGCCTTTGCTTGTCTGACACTTGGACCACCATCCCCGTCCTCCCTGGCACCCTGGGATTCCTGCCTTTGTTTGGCTAACCAGGCCCAGCTGGGTGGGTGCCTTCCCCGAGCCTGGACCTGTTTCCAGTCCTCTGTCCTCTGTCCCCTGGGGCAAAGCTTGTCATCACTGTTGACTTTCCTGTCTCCTTCCTCAGGCTGAATTTCCTAAGGGGTAGGACTGCTTGATTCCAAAGTTCATCTTTGTCTTCTCAACACCCAGCCCAGGTACCTGTGGACCATCGCACCAGCTTGTTGGATGGGGACCGAATGCTCCTGGTTGGGGGAGAGGGAGTTCTGGAAGCAGTGCCACCCCCGTCCCCTGGGAACCTGCTTTCCATTGCATTTGTTCTATTACATACATTGTAGGGCTAAGAGTCAATCTATAAGGCAAATTACAAACCACGAAATCTTGCTATATCACATTCTCTCTGTGACTTCTCCATCCCAGCCCAGACAAGAGGATGCGATTCACCCTGGTGAGACCTGGGATGACTCAGGGTGAGGGATCAGGGAGTAGGTGGCAGATAAGACCACTCAGGGGGCATTTGAGAGGGTACTGTTGGCACCTGGGCTGGGACCGGGTGAGAATTTGATACATGTATGACAGGGACTGGGCATGACAAGAAAGTAGACACACCTCCTCACAAAAAGAAAAACCAATCAAAATTAAAATTAACAGGAAAAGCAAGCTGAGCTCTGTTTCTGAGATCCCGGAAGATGTGACCGAGAAGTCTGTACCCTAGGCTCCCAGGTGTAGCGATAGCAACCATCACTGCCCATCTGAGAGCCCCAGCCTGTGCCCCGGGGGCCCTCACACTTTATGTCCTATGGACCAGCAGTGGGCTTGTGAAAATGTAGGCTCTGATTCACTAGGTCTGGGCTGGGGCCCAAGGGTCTGCATTCCTAACAAGCTCCCAGGCGATGTTACTGCTGGTCCAGAGACCCCCACTTTGAGTGGCCAGGGTCGACCCTGAACCAATCAGAACACAGTAGATAGATTGTTTGGGGGAATAATTACCCAGGTTGTTTATCCTCCATCGATTGGATTGGATTGTACTAAGTGATGCCACCTTCTATGTGACCCAACCCAGTATCTGTGCATTACAGACCTAATATTTGAGGAAGAAATGGCCTTGCAAAACAGTTGTAGAGTTTTATTATCATGAGTAGAACGTACCTACAGCAGAGAGCCTACAGCAGAGCAGCTGGATGGGAGCTTTGGAGCGAGAAGCACTTGGAGTAAGTTAAACGTCAACGAGGGTTTCAATTCTTTGAGGCCAACATAGTAGACAACTTGGATTTCTTTCTTGAAACTTTATGGAGGGTTTTTGTAAGAAATTCATAAAGCTGCTCATAATCTACAGATCCTGAAAGGTCCAGTTTGTTTTTCATTTACTGATTGCTTGCTGGACGGTCAATTGATTTAAACCCTCCCCAGTTCTTTCCGGAAGAGGGTAAGCAGCAGCTTTCTCTTGTTTGTACTGTTTGCTCCCAGCCTACGAACTTGCCATTTACTGCAAGCAGGAGATCGGGAAGCTTTATCAGAACTTTTCTTCCTTAAAAATTTAAAATTTTCTGATTACTAAATAGAAGTAAGTTCATGATAGGAAAAATGGGACTTTTTACTACAGAAAAGTATAAAGAAAAAGATGTCACCTATATGTCATCAGCCAGAATCAATCACTACTGAAATCTTGGTGCATTTCTTACTAGTTTTTTTTTTTTTCATGCATTGTTGATGCAGAATTTTGCAGGCTAGTTTATTTAAGTGTATATATTTTTCATTTTTAAGTTAAGCCTTTCCTCATGACTGAAATTCTTTATATACCTCATTTTTACTAATGTTTGATAACATATAAGATTATATAATAAAAACATGTTCTTTAACTTTTTTAAATTTCAAAAGGAGAACATTTTTGAAAGAAGGAAAAAATAGCATTGTTCTCATATTTTCTGAGAATGTAATGAGTCTTGATTTAAGCCCAAAAGGAAAATTTTCTTAGCTGGTTTGTAGCATTAATTATATCTCTCTTGTAACTAGCATGATATCTAGTAGTAGCTCTTCAATGGCTGATTATTAATGAAATACTAGTACATTTTATTTAATTATGTATTTCTTTATATAAGCATATATTCAACCTGAATCCAAGGATCCAGTTCTCAGGATGAATTTATTAACATAAATTGTTGCAGACCTACTAGAGAATGGACTTGAGGATATGGGGAGGGGGAAGGGTAAGCTGGGACAAAGTGAGACAGTGGCATGGACATACATACACTACAAAACGTAAAATAGATAGCTAGTGGGAAGCAGCCGCATAGCACAGGGAGATCACCTCGGTGCTTTGTGACCACCTGGAGGGGTGGGATAGGGAGGGTGGGAGGGAGACGAAAGAGGGAAGAGATATGGGGACATATGTATATGTATAGCTGATTCACTTTGTTATAAAGCAGAAACTAACACACCATTGTAAAGCAATTATACTGCAATAAAGATGTTAATAAATAAATAAATAAATAAATTGTCTCAGTACCTGTGGGCTTCAGAAGACTGTGATTGGATTTTGGATAGTCTATCCTTAGGACTTGCTGGTGTTTGTATTACTTATCTAATGCGGCATGGCATCACCCCCAAATATAGTGGCTTAAAAGAACAATTAGCATTTATTTCACTCACAGTTCCCGAGGCTCAGGAATTCAGGGGCAGCTTGGCTGGGCAGTTTTGACCCAAGGTCTCTACGTGAGGTTGCTGTCAGAGGTTGGCTGGGGCTGTATGAGCTGAAGGCTTGACTGGGGTTGGAAGACCAGGCCCCTGGTGTGCGGATAGGTGCTAGGGCAGCGCGCCCCGTGGGAGCTCGTTCTCATTGGGGAGGGTGGCTTCTGCTCCAATTGGTTTTCTGTATTTTGCTCTTCCAACTGTTCTCTCTCTTGAAAGGTGTCTGCTGAGCTTTGTGTATCCATTCTAAAACTTCCAAGGCTAACTTCAGAAAGATTAAGTAAATAAATGGTGAGAGGAACATGTTATTATTGATGACAATTGACCTGCCTTCAGGTCAGCTGTTAGTTAACAGGTGTGGTTTTCCAACACTGAATACTTGTAAGAGGACTCTCTGAAACTCACAGTCATTATTGGGAAAATGAGACAATCTTCTGAGATATATACCCTTTGCATTAGGAGTATATAAATGAATTAGAATTAGAAGTATTTGGAGATGTGTGTGTGTGTGTGTGTGTGTGTGTGTGTATAAAAAACTGGATTTGAAAAGAGACTATAGTTGAACAAAGTAGTTTCCTAAAATCACTAACAATCTAAGATTATAAATCCAGTGATAGTAAAATTCACATTGTATGCAAAATTTAATCCATAGGGAAATTATTTTGAATTATGACAACCTTGAATTTATCCACTTCTAATGTAAAGATAAGCCCTGCTGCTGAAAGAATTCTGCTGATATAATTTTATATGTTTTATCTTTAGTAATGTTTGTTATTTCTTTATTTAAAACAGCTTATTAGGCATCTCTTTATTTAAAGCAGGAAAACATGAATAAAAATTAAATATCCCCTGTAACCTCACTGCCAATATTACTTTATTTGTATAATGAAAAAAAGTGAGTGCCTCGAAAGGACATTGAAACAGATCCCAAATACATAATACAACTTTGAAGGCTCCTCTCTCACAGTTTGTGGATTGAAGGTGGCCAGTTAAATTTCTTATATCCTCTTTCAGAAAAATAAAAGATCTTTTATGAACAGTGCCATTGCAGGAGCCATGCACACATTTTAGAAGTTCACACAAAAAGAGGTCATATCATACACCGTTATCCCTTGGTATCTGAGGGGTATTGGTTCCAGGACCGCCCCCCCCATACCAAAATCCACGGATGCTCAAGTCCCTTATATGAAATCATGTAGTATTTGCACAGAACCTACACAATCCTCCTATATACTTTATTATTTTTTAAAATTAATTAATTAATTTACTTATGGCTGCGTCGGGTCATCGTTGCTGAGCGTGGGCTTTCTCTAGTTGCAGCGAGCGGGGGCTACTCTTCATTGCGGCGCGCGGGCTTCTCATTGCAGTGGCTTCTCTTGTTGTGGAGCACGGGCTCTAGGCGTGCGGGCTTCAGTAGTTGTGGCACACGGGCTCAGTAGTTGTGGCTCGCGGGCTCTAGAGCGCAGGCTCAGTAATTGTGGCGCACGGGCTTAGTTGCTCCGCGGCATGTGGGATCTTCCCGGACCAGGGCTCGAACCCGTGTCCCCTTCATTGGCAGGTGGATTCTTAACCACTGCCCCACCAGGGAAGTCCCCCTCCTATATACTTTAAATCATCTCTAGACTATGTATAATATCTAATTCAACGTAAATGCTATGTAAATAGTTGCCAGAACACAGCAATTCAAGTTTTGCTTTTGGAAACTTCTGGAATTTTTTTCCCAAATATTTTCCATCCGCAGTTGGTTGAATCCAAGGATGTGGAACCCATGGATACGAAGGGCTGAATGTACACTGTTCTGACCTGTGGTTATTATTATTTTTACTTAATGCTACCCTGTGAAGATCTTTCCACATCAGCTCATGCATTTTAGCCTCATTCCTATTGGGGGTGACATAGTGCCACATAGAGTGTGTGTTTCATTAGCCCATCATCTCCATGTATAATTTATTTGGGTTGTTTTCAGGCTTTTGCAGGTACAGATCCCTTGACGTACTTTTGATGTCCCTAAGATGAATCCTTCCGACCGCTTTCGTTTTCTTTGAATGTGGCTGTTGTTTTCATGCCTATATTATTCAGTCCCGAATCAAAAGCACCAGATTAGAGCGATACTTACCACACTAAAGGCAACTGTCTTCTTTGAGGTTTTCTTGGGACCCCAGGTCATTTCCTTACTTGAAGGTGGAAGTAAGATAAAAAGCCCAGAGCTCATGTCATCGTGTGTCAGCATCTTGGTTCAGAGTAAGTTGAGTACTTGCTCGAGGTGGGAGGTTCTGACACATCTCAGGGACATTTCATTCATTCAGTAAATGCTTATTGAGTGTCTTGCAGACATGGGGCACTGGGGAAAAGTTAAAAAGATGTGGTCTTCCTCCGCTTGGAGCTTACCTCCCAGTGAGGAGTGGAGTGTGCAGGGCAGCCCAATGAGAGCATCAGAAGATGAGTAGAAAAGGGCTGAACCAAGATGTGGAGGAGAATCGGACGTGCAGCAGGCAGGCTGGGTGCTGGGGGCTGGAGGGTGGGAGGAAGGGCACCCCAGGCAGAGGTGCCTGCACGACCTGCAGAGGCTTGGAGGCAAGGAAACTGAGGTAGGGGTAGGGACAAGGGATGGCTCTGGGGAGAACCCAACCATGGGGACTTAGTTCACAAGCCCTGGGTGGCACCACGCTCAGGCACTAAATGGTACCCATGGAACAGTGGTTCCCCGGTTGGTGGACTGGCCTCGTGTAAAATGTTTTTGGAATATGTGGCATGACATGGTTACCAAATTTTTATTTTTCAAGCTAAGAAAGAAATTTAAAAGATAACCTTAAACTTCCTATCCCTGTCATTTTTATAAAAGAAAGTACGTTTTATGCCCAATCAAGTAGCAAAGACATAATCTTAAAGGACAGTTCTTTCCAAGGAAAAAATAAAGAGTAACTATTGACACATTTATAAATATACACTACTATGCATATTATATAAGTTATGTTTGGATAGGGTATGTTAACTGTGATAACATACAGCCCCAAATCTCTGGGGTTTAAAATAACCAAGTCCTGCTTCTAGTTCATTCACGCTCTTGCAGGTTGGCTGGAGGTGATGGTGGGGCTCTGGGCTCTGTGCCTGCACACACCCAGGCTCAGAGAGAGACATTCCGGCTCTGAGCTTCAGGGAGAGTCAAGGCAGAAAAAGAAAAGGGAATGTGGCAGGTCCTGCACTGTCCCTTAAAACTTCTGCCCGGAACTGACACATGCCATTTTGCTTGCATTTCACCAGCCAATCAGAGAGTCCAGTCGGAGGTCAAAAAGGAGTGATAAACGCAATTCTACCACGTGGCGGGAGGAGTAGATGATGTGGGAACTGTTAGCGATGACCACAACCAGTTGTCCTTGTGTTTTTGTTGTGTATCTAGTTTTTGTTGTGTGCCTTCACCAGCTCCTTCCTGGCCCATCACATACTTGGGTGAGTATGCACCCTCTACATGCCAACGATAGCATAAGTGAAAGAGAATGGAGAATGTCCATAAGGACGTTTTGGAAGAATCCTAAGGCTTACTCAGGACAGCAAAACACACTAGGTGGTGAGCTTCCAACTATTTATTTTTCTGCTAGACTCTGAGTTCATTTATTATTTATAGCTTGACATTATTGAGGCAACAACTCTCCACAGCAGTTCCCTTTGCCCCGTTCTAGGCGACAAAAGCCTATTCCTGGCAATCTAAGCACGTCTTAGGGCATCTTCTTAGGACCTATTGTCTCATTAATGTCTCATGAAAAATTTTAATGTCGATTACATGTTAAAATCATAATATTTTGGCCATGTTGGGTTAAATAAAATATTACATTATTAAAATAAATTTCACCCATTTCTTTTTGCTTTTCTTAACATGGCCACCAGAAAATTTTAAATATGTGGCTTACATTTATGGCTCCCGTTATATTTCTGTTGGATAGTGCTGACTGCAAATATATAAAGAACTCAGGCTGATCAATAAGGAAAAGAAGCCAATAGGAAATGGGCAGAGGACATAAATTATTCACTGAAGAGGAAGTGAGGATGGCCAGTACACATATTGATTAGATCTGCAATCTGACTGCCAGTCAGGAGAATGCAAGTTAAAAACACAATAGCAATGTACACGCATGCAGTTGGTGAAGGTTGAAAGTCGGTGTTTACTCACAGTATTGGGTATTGATGAGAATGAAGAGAATTGCAACTTTCACACACTGAAGGGGGCGTTTAAGTAGTTGCAGTCACTTCGGAGAGCATTTTGGTACATGTTTTACCCACAGCTCGTCCACTTAATCACGGGGGTTCTCACCAGAGAGGTGATTTTGCTCCCCAGGGGACATTTGGCAATGTCTGGAGACATTTTTGGTTGTCATGAATGAGAGGGAGGGATACTACTGGCCTTTAGTGAGTAGAGGCCAGGGATGCAGCTAAACATCTCACAATACAGGGGACTGCCACTCAAGCTCAAGAGCTATCAAAGGGCCCCCAAAGGAAAATAGTTCTGTGGTCCAGAAACCCTGACCTAGGCGCGGATTCCAAGGTTGCCCTAGCCTAGGTGCATCAGGAGATACAGATCAAAGTTTTCATTCCAGGGCTCCATATTTACAATTGGGGGAATTTGGAAACAACTTAAATGTCCGTAAGTTTAAGGGATAAATGACTAGTGAGGGACCCCCCTGCAGAGGTACTTTACTAGTCACGATGTGGAAAGATCTCCCATCCAGCACTGAATAAATCAAGTTGCAGGCTCACATGTACGTGGAAATACTATTTTCCATAAATACTTAAAATACAAAATAGTACTTTATGTTTTATGTATTGTGTATAGATGCATGCATGCAGAGTAAAAATTCAAAAGCAAAATCAGGAAGGTTAACCCATCAGCACCAAATAGTGGTTGCTTCTGGGGAGAAAGGTACACGAGGGAATTACTTCTGGAATGTTGACTTCGGACAGAAGTTTGAAGAAATTATGACAAAATATTAGCTTTTGTTATTGTAGTCGATGAGACGTGGGTGTGTGTTATATTACTTTCTGTTTTAGTTTTCTCAATATTGGATTTTTTTTTTTCCACGATAAACACGCCTGCATACTTGCTGAAATGCGCCGCGGGGTCGGTAGTACCAGATGCAAGCCGGTGATTGGGCGCTGTGCCTCGTTCTGTTTGGTTCCCCAGTGTCGACATGGGCCCTGGCACAGCTCAGCCCATGTAAGTGTTTGCTGCACAAGGTGTACATGGGATGCTCCGTGGGGTTCCGTACCATGTGCTGGCTGCTGAGAGGTGGTCGGCCACACCCTGCAGTGCGATGACCCCTCGGGACCTGCCTGCTGGCCAAGTGGTCACCCCCAGGCCCAACCCCTCCGCAGCAGACCTGGACATGCCCTTCACCCTCTGAACTTCTAATGGCATATTGCAGAGAGTAATCCAGATGAACATACTAAAAATCACACCTCCAGTGTCTTGTGTGTGTTCAAAGGGAAATAGATGTCATAGCATGTAAATTGCATGCAAATCTGAATGCCTGGGGAGACACTACAGAGGGGAAGTCTGCTGTTTGGGCTTTGCTGTTGGGTTCATTCGACAACCCTGACTCAGCTGGGAAGGGTTTCACAACACCATGTCATAGTTCAGTGAAGTGTTGAAGACCAGCAATGGTGGGCTTCCTCACAAGCGGCATGTTTTAGGATTCTCCACCTTACAGGGGGCGCCCTCTCTCATGATCATTCCAGGTTAGGCCCATGGAAAGGATTTCCACCTGTGGAGCTGGGCTTGCAGCCTCATTACCCACCATTTTTTCTGTAATACGTTGAAATAATGAACTGATGTCATGGGAAAATAGAATTATTAAGGCTTTTATAAGATACCCCTTCCCTTTAGAATCTCGGTGGGAGAATAGCTTAATTAGACGGTCGGAAGATGTTTTCAAAAGACTGTCAGAATGGAAAATCCAAGTCAGTCTTGCGCTGGTCTGTGTGTCTGCATCACTGAGCAAGGCTGAACCGGGAATCCAGTCCCTCATGGGGACCTCATCCCTCTTACTGTGACCAAATGGTATAATTGTACCATTGTATTTGCTGTGATCAAATGGTATAATTTATTTTCATGCTGGATTCCCATCTTCATCCCCCAGTGGAATATCCTTTTCTTAAGTCCCGGTATTAATTTGCATCGTCTTTCAAGTTAACAGAGGGAAACTTTGCTGCAGTCTTAGTGCTAGAAGGCCGGCCTAGTAGCTGTTTTATTACGTCTGTCTGACAGATTTTCAGGCTCACCAACAGTCCTCCTGAGATTATGGGCTTTGCTGACTACCTCCCAGCAGCCCCTTGACCTCATCAGCTATCCCAATTGTAAACATGTCTCAAAGAACCCGGAAACAATCCTCAGAGTAAAACGTCCTGTCACACACATTTGCAAAAGTGTTTTTGTTTGTTTGTTTGTTTTGTATTTTTGGGTTTTTTTGGCCTCACCGTGCGGCACTGTGGGATCTTAGTTCCCTGACCAGGGATGGAACCCGGGCCCCCTGCAGTGGAAGCGTGGAGTCCTAACCACTGGACCACCAGGGAACTCCCTGCAAATGTTTTATGAGATACATAACACAAAGCCACATTTACAGAGTGATAGTTTCGATGAGGATTATTTAAAGTCTGCAAGTTCCGGCATTGTTACTGTGATAGTTGCTGGACTCTTTTGCCTTCCACCAAATGTGCAGGACTGATGCCCGTAAGTGTACGTGCCAGGCTGGGGTTGGGCAGTGCCTGCTGCCCAGACGGTCCCGGCCATGCTCTCGCCATTGAATGCGATGGTGCAAAGTTCAGATCCGCTTACCATCTAGGAAGAAACTTTACCGAAGCCCTAGTCCTTGTTCATTTATTCAACAAGTATATATCAGCTCAGCTATGTTCTCAGAGCTGGGGACCTGGCAGTAACCAACATAGATCAAATTTTCATCCTGGAATTTACTTTCTTGTCATGGTGGTTAATCATAAATGAGATTATTGAAACAATGGCTAACACATTTTACCCAACAAATTATGCCCACAATAGCGGTGATGCATGGTCACCTTTTAGAAACACAGTGTAGCTTAAGAAGACCAGAATTCTCAAGTTCTTTCATAAAGTCACATAAACTTCTCCCTGCCCCCGTTAGTGGTATTATTATGGAGAAAGGCATAGAAATCAGTTTTCACGTAGCTGAGTTTACTCTCGGTTCTGAACCTAAAAGTTATACAATGAATGGTGGAGTTTTTCCTTACAGTAGGAAATGGGCAATGTCCTGTTTCTTCTGTTTGATCAGGGGAATTACTCTATTATTGTGCCATATGGCTGTGGGGTTTGTACATGCATCTTGGTGCCTCAGTCTCCCCCTTGTTTGTCACATCCTGTTTCTTTTGCCCACTGCCCCCCTCCCCTCTTCACAGATGGTTCTTTTTTTTTAGTTGTTCACAGTTGTTGTTATAAAACTGTATTTCCTCATGAGACTGTTGTTAAACACCGTGTTTGCTTTCTTGTTTTTCATTGTGAAGTAAAATCGTGTAAGTTCCTCACGAATATGGCTTTGTTTTAAAGAATTCTAATGGTACCGAAATGGAGTGAAAAGTGAAATTAGTTCTCTGAAGTGTTCCTTCCCCAACTACCCTGTATTAATCAGGGGTCTCCAGAGAGCTAGAACCAGTAGAGAGTGTGTGTGTGGTGTGTGTGTATCTATAGATATATAGAGAGATACATGGTTTTATATATATATATATATATATATATATATATATATATATATATACACATATATTGATTTTTAGAGAGATACAGCTATATAGTTAGTGAGATTTATCCATAGCTGCCCATTTATATCTGTATCTCTGTATATGGCGGGGATAGAGACATTTATTTTAAGGAATTGGTTCACACAATTGTGGAAGCTTGGGCGAGTCCAAAATCGGCAGGGTGGCCAGCTGGAGACCCAGGGGAGAGGTGTAGATTGAGTCCAAAGGCAGTCTGCCAGGAGAATTCCTTCCTGCTTGTGGAGGGGGGGTCATTCTTTTTCAGTTCAGGCCTTCAACTAAGTGGATGAGGCCCACTCACGTCATGGAGGGTAATCTGCTTTCGTCAGCACCTACGGATTTAAATGTTAATATCATCCAAAAAATACTGTCATAGAAACACCTAGAGTAACGTTTGACCAAATATCTGGGTACACATAAAACTAACAGACCTCTCTATTCCCCTTTCTTCTACAGAGGATGCTAATTCAGTATTTTGGTGCAATCCTTCCAGATGTTTTCTGTGCATTTTCTAGCGTGTGCGTGTGTGTGTGTGTGTGTGTGTGTGTGTAGTGAGAGGTTTAACACACTTAGAGGATGATCCTTTTTCTTCTCCCTCCCCTTTAATCTGTTAATGTAATAAATGATGTTGCTAGAATCCTAGTGTTACATCATCCTTTCTTCCTACAAGGAATGGGGTTTTGGCTTGTTTATCTTTGGTTTTTCATGTACAAATGCTTACAATTTTTAAGCAGAAACATCTCAACTTTATTTTGTTATCATTGCTCTGACTTTTCCACTGTATGTAGGCTTTGAAAATTAGGGTTGTATTTCGAGGGCCTAGAGTTTCGAGCTGACCTCTAAATGGGGGCTTCCACTTGTAGGTAGCTTACTTTTTTTCCCCTTAATAATAATATTTTATTCTCATGAATGCTTTGTTTGTAATTTAAAAAATAAAGCTGTCTGTGGCTTCAGGGAACCACGTGCCAGTGGGCTTCTGATGATTCAGCGGGTGGACAGTACTTTCCTTTGTGACAAGTCCTTTGTTGAATGGTCTTGGGAGGCCATGGTCAGGGGTTGCTAAAGATTGTAGCTCCCCTCCCAGCTTCTTGTTGGGGGCACCAAGATGACCCAGCCAAAACAGAGTTTAAGTTATAGCTAAACACTAGTTTTAAAAATGGAAATGTCAGCCGTTTGGAACAGATTCCCAGAAAATAGGTGATAAGGATAATGATTTTTAGTAGTAATGGAAGTCTCTGTGGAGACTAGAGCTACTGCTTCTGTGTTCAATACCATTTTATCCTGAGCCCTTAAATTGCATTATCTTTTTTTTTTTCCTGATAATCTTCATTTCTGACCTAAGGTTATGCCAAGATTTCCAAGGCCACCATCAGAAGGGGCTTACTCACATTTAGGGAAGGCTTACCTTAGGGGCTGGAAGGGGCTGTGGTTCTAGAACAGACCCCCTTTTGATTGGGGTAGGAAGAGGTGGAGGTGAGGCTGATTCCAAAAGAACCAGGAACTTCAGGAGCCCTGGAGAGCATCCCTTTATTTATTACCTGCCAAAGGGAAGTCTTCCTTTTAACCCGGAATCCTTTTTTTTTTTTTTTGCCACACCACGTGGCTTGCAGGATCTTAGTTCCCTGACCAGGCATTGAACCTGGGCCCTCAGCAGTCAAAGTGCAGAGTCCTAACCACTGGACCGCCAGGGAATTCCCTGGAATCCATAATTAATGGTTGGGTGGCAGGATTGGTGAAAGTAGATGTCCTTTGAGATGTTTCTGAAGGGCGGGTTTGAAATATGTGTTAAAAAACTTTCAAAATAACTCTTGCCTTTAATCCAGAAATATAGCTTCTAAGAATGTCCTCTGAGAGAGTAAGAAATGATATGCACACAGCCTCAGCTCTAGGAATTTTCATTGCGGGTTTGACTCATAATAGAGAAAAACAGGAAAAAAATCTCAGAGTCCAAGAGTAGGGATCCATTAAATAACTAAGATTCTGCAATATGTATGATACCCAACTGCCGCTGGAAATGTTGACACAGAATTACTTTTATTGGTAGATGTTGCTGTATATTCCTGACAAACATATAGGAAATAATCCTGTGTTTTGGTTTAAAATTTTTTTTTAAAGTGTGAGAGTGTGTGTGCGTATGTGTGTGTGTGTTTGTGTGTGTGAGATTGTGTGTCTGGACTGAAAATTTTTTTTCTAATCTATGTTTCTGGATTTTTTTTCTGTAGTAAATATGAGCTCCTTGTGGAATTATATAAAAAGGAAGTGGCTATATTTTGTACAGCATGCCTCATTTATAAGTCAGGAGATGATTGTAGAATATTTGAGAAATACTGTCATCCAAAGAAACTCAAAGTGAGATTGCAGCATTTACGATGTGGGGAATCCCAAGTTTTCTGGACCATTTATGCAGCAGTGAGCTGACAAGTTAGCTGGGAGGATGCAGGTGTTGGTGGCAGTGACCTCTGGTTATCAGAGACACTGAAAGCTTAGAAGTAGAGCCTGCCTGGGCTGACTCCATGCTTGTTTCTCCTTAAAATTAAATTATTGTGAAACATTTCATTCTCTAGATAGAATGACCTATTTCAAAGAATGCACAAGCAGGAAGGTATTAGATAGCCTTTACTATAGTCACAGAATTATACAGTTCACTTTGCTGCAGTATGCATGTCAGTGTTAAAAAATGAATGGTATTCTCTAAAACCTTAAAAATTCTAATATTTGACATTTAATATATTGCGAGGGCAACTAGGAGCCTTATTGAGATAAGCGTGAGGGGTTGCCCATGCCCTCTCCTCATTCCATGAACAATTACATTCTTATTAAAAATCTGGTAAAAATAGAGCTGGGCCACTGTGGGATTGCCCTAAACTTAAGGTTTGCGTCCCCGAGCGCTGGTGGGTGCAGCTGGCAGGGCTCAGAGTCACTTGATCATTAACTCTGGATCTTGAATTCGTACTCTGTGTTGAATTTTAGTATCTCACTGAATCCCTTGTTACAAGGTGACTTAATCAGCTTGGGATGCTATAACAAAATACCATAAAATGGGTAGCTTAACAACAGAAATTTATTTCTCACAGTTCTGGACGCTAGAAATCTGTGGTCAGGGTGCCAGCAGGGTTCTTGTCCTGCTTCCTGGTGCATGGTGACCACTGTCATCACCTGTCCAGCATCTGCAGAAAAAAACACCCTGTGGTGTTTTTTTTTTCCTGATGTCAGGCGTTTGGGTTTTCTCTGACACCAAATCCATGTCGTTTTTCCACACCAGTTCTCCAATTCTCCTACACCAGCGGGGTGTCTAACAATTCAATTCAATTCTCACACTATCTAGAGTCAGCAAGGACCCCATGGGTTAAGGGCTCAGTCCCCCAAGACTGCCCCCAGCTCAGATGCCAGTCGCAGGACCCACGGGCCACCTTCTGCCTGACCGGCTATAAATTTGGGGTTTCCTGCAGCCCCTCCTCGGGTTCAGTAATTTGCTAGAACGACTCACAGAACTTGGGAAAGTGCTTTACATCCTGCCGCTGCTTTATTATAAAGGCTGTAACTCAGAAACAGCCAGATGGAAGAGAAGCATGGGACCAGGCATGGGGGAGGGGTGCGGGGCTTCCACGCCCTCTCCCGGCACCTCCGTGTGTTCTCCAACCCAGCAGCTCTCTGAACCCCGTTGTTTAGGATGTTACGGGGGTTTCATTAAATAGGCATGATTTGCTCAGCTATTAAGTCATTGGCCATTAGTCCTTGGACTCAGTTTTCCAACCTCTCCTCCCCACCCCCGAGGTAAGAGTAGGCGTGGGAGGGGCCGTGGAGCTTAAAGATCGAACCTTCTAATAAGCTCTCCTAGAGACCAGCCCCCATCCTGAAACCACCTAGCACCCGCCCTCACCAAGAGTCATACCGTTAGCATGCAAAAAACCGAACTCTGCGGGTTTTAGGTGCTGTGTGCCAGGAAAGAGGGTCACCACAGCCCCACCCGGTCTCCCTGCTTCCACTCTTGGTCTGTTTTCCACACAGCAGCCAGAATTGATGCAGATTATTGACAGCGGACTGCCCCAAATGTTCCCCATCTCGCTCAGAGCAAACTCCAGTCCTGCCCTGGCCACTGAGGCCACCTGTGGTCACCAGCCTCCAGGCTGGTCCCTGGGCAGCCAGGCGTGGCCTTCTGCCTGCCCCTCCCCCTCCAGGTCCCCTTGGCGTCTTCCCCCACCTCCTCGGTCTGTGCCCAGCGCCCCATCTCAGTGACCCCGCCCCGGCACCTGTTCCAGACCGAGCCATGTGGCCCCGGGGGCTCACAACTGCCCTGACCCAGTCTGCTTTATCACACATTTACATCTTAGGTCTGTAGTTGATGCCTCTTCCTCCCGTTAGAATGGAATGCGAACACCCCGAGGGCGGGGTCTTTGTCCCCGAAGCTGCCAAGCACAGCACCTCACTCTCCTCAGCGCTCGGCACACACCTGCGAATGGACCGTGGCCAGCTGCTCTGACCTGGTGCTGAGAACCGGGACCGGGTCCTCACCTCTCTCCTGCCCGTCCTGCCCAGCGGGGCAGGGGATGCACGCTGGTGTTGGGTGGCGATGCTTGCTCTTTCCCTCTGACCTGCTTCCCTCTTCATTTCTAGACCGGCCTCATTGTCGCCTGCTACCACGGCTTTGTGGATACTGTGGTGGTCTTAGCAGACTGCCCCCACGTTGACGTCAACTGGCAGGACAGCGAGGGCAACACGGCCCTAATCACGGCTGCACAGGCAGGTAAGACCCAGCTTCCCTTCCCTCCCAGGCAGTGGTGCTGGGGGCTGCACTTGACCTCGCTCCTGAGATTGACGGCAGAAGCATGTAGTTGATCGGAGGTCGTGCTTTACTGCTAAGAGGGGCAAGGAAAGGGCTGAAGGTGGGTGACATTCTCTTTGTGTGTTTGCGACAGTGTGTTGCTGAGTCCAAGCTCATACCGCTCTCTGCATGACAGGCCGGTCAACCCAGAGGTGAGGTGTTAGGGCGAGGAACAGTGACTTTATTCAGAAAACCAACAAACCAAGAAGATGGTGGAGGTTGACTAGTGTCCCAAAGGACCATCTTCTGCAAGTTAGAATTCAGGCTTCGTTTATACTAAAAGGGGAGGGAGTGTGGCTGGTTGTTGGAAACTTCTTCCTGCCAGAATCCTTTGTTCTTGCAGCTGTCTGAGCAGGTCTGGTCACAATGTTCCTATAAACCTCCAACAGGACAGTTGTTGTTTTCTGTTTTGCAACTTTTTATCTCTATGTGAATGGAAAAGTGTTACACCTTTAAAGGTCAGGGCCTCCAGAATGAGCTATCCTGTATATTTCAGGCTATAGGCAACATTCTTTTACAAAAGGTGCAGAGTCAGCATGACTAAGAACCGGGGACAGAGCACAAAGGTGAGAGCGAAAGGAATAGACCTAGTAGGGAGTCAGGTCTGCTGTCTGTTCCAAGTGCAGTTTACACACTAGTGCAGGACTCAGTGTGGGGTAGAACTAGCTCTGAAACTGCACGAAGTCTTTGAACACGAAGCTGCACCAGAAAGCCAGCTGCACATCCCCTTCCCCACAGCACTGCACCCAACCCTGTGCTCCCGGGATCCGGGAGATGCTGCTGAACTCATGAGTGGAAGAGACACTAGTGACAGTTGATGTATAAAAGTGGACATGTTTATGAGGTAACCTTGCACTTGGCCTGGGAATGTAAAGGAAACCAGGGGCTTCTTGCGGAGAGGGTATCAGTGTAACAAGGTGAGGCTGGTAGTGAGAGCGCCTTGTAAAGGGTAAGTGAACTTCGTCCTGGGATGTTCATCTCCAGAGGTGGTCCTTACGCCAGCATTGCCAAGTGCCCTGTGCACAGCTTTCCTCTTCTGCAATTGTACTCGGACATTTTGGGGACAAACATGAAACTGTGCTTGTCCCTTCAGAACTGCACTTCCTTTGTAACCGTGGTACTAACTGGGTTTGTAATTGCCCATTTTCAAAATTCTTGGCCTTCAAGATTACCTCTATTGCATCACTCAGGTTCTCAGTTTCCAGCAGAGAAGCTACTTCCGGCTGACTGAGGAAGAAAAGGCGTTTGTTTATTAAAGAATGTGGGTCACCGTTGCTGAGAGTTGTTGAGAACCAGACTCAGGGCCGGGACGCTGCAGAAAATAACCCAAACCACACAGCATGTTGATTCTGGAAAGGGAATTTCTGCCGCTGCCACCCAACGGGGACTTCCCTGTCCTGTGTTGCATCACAGGCCCCTGTGTCTAATCCAGCGTGGGTGACTGACTGCGGAGCCCAGGGGAAGCAGAGACTCAGCATCTTGCAGTTTCGTCCCCGTAACGGGAAGTAGTCTGTGCTCACCTGCTTTTCAATCGAGATGCCTAAGGCAGAAAACCCCCCAGACTTAGCCAGGTGTCAGGGCTGTGCTCACACACGTCTACCTCGTCAGGTGTCAGGGCGTGAAGCTTTCGCTCCACGGAGGCACTCCAGACTTTGAAAGCCCAGGTGCACAACGTCCTGAACAGCAAAAGAGTAAAAGGATATTGTGAGAGGCGGTCAGTGACCGTGACCTTATCACTCATTACCCGCCACTGGCCAAGAACCTGGGCAGGGAGCAGGGGTGGTGAAGTGAAGGGCACTTCTGCCCTGGAGTAATTGTCCAGATAAATAGCCATCTGATGGGGCTCTGATGAACGGCTGTGCTGGGAGCCTTGGCGTGAGAACACCCCATCTAGCCTGGTGGTTTGGGACAGGGGTCGTGGAGGCGGGGTGGGCATTGAGCTGGGCATTGCAGAGGTCAGAGGGAGGCCATGCCAGCCGATGCACCGCAGAGCCTCAGGACCAATAGTGAGCCCGGCATGTCTTAGGAATAGCCAAGGACCGTGTGCATGTAGGATGGGGGAGGGGTGGCCCCATGAGGAGGCAGGGGACCAGGTCGTCAAGGGTCTAGATGCAATGCGAGGGAATGCATTTGAGTGGCGTGAGGCTGGGTGTGTGGTGACAGGGGCGAGATGATCCTGGTGGGCACAGAGGCTGTTTCAGAGAGCAGAGAAGGAGCACAGGCCGAGTGGCAGAAGGCTCAGGTCCTGGTGGTTGTGATGGTGGACCATAGGGGAGAGGTGGGTCTGGGCTGGCTTTCAGCCTTTGGAACGCCAACTCAGAGGGGTGTACGTGAAAGGAGAGCTGGTCGGAGAAACATTGCCTCCACTCGGTCCCCAGGCCTTTGAAATGCTGAGCCATCTAAGTAAGAGGTCTTCACGGCAGGAGGAAAGTGTGGAGCGCCAGACTCCAGTCCCTGCCGGAATACAGAAGGGTTGCCAGGCGTTCCTGGGCAGCAGGGCCAAGGCATGGACGAGAGCACGAGTCTCATCCTGGAGTATGAGAAAGTACAGGAAGGCAAGGTTACTTATTGATTCACGAGAGCTCTTTATGTGTGTAGGGATATTAGTGGTGGTTTAATACCCATGAGGTGCTTTCTGAATTCTTGCCTATTTGAAAATGTTTTTATTTTGTTTTCACTCAGAAAATAACAACTTGTCTTTTGCTTTTTTTTAAAAAAAAAATTTCGTGTTGCAGAGGAATAGTCCAGCCTGATTTTTGTCTTTGTTGATACCCTGTTTCTCAGCCTATAAAGATCTCCTGCCCCCCATCCTTGAGAAGAACCCAACCAACCACCACCAACAAAAAAACCCCAAGTGTCACTGTCGTATATTTCCATTTCTGCTCTCTGTGTTTGACTTATATTAGGCGTATTTTTACTTTAGGGAACACTTTTCTGTTATCTCTTTGAACACTGCATCTGCCTTGCTTTGTTTTTGCTTCCTGGGGTTCCCTCTTAGGTGTAGTTTAGGTCCTCACGTCACAGCTTTCTCTCATCATTGTTTTTTTCTTTTCTATCTTTTACTCCAGGATCTGTGGAAATGCTTCATATTTCTTCATTAGTTTGTTTTTATGCTATTCATTGGGTTAAATTTACTTTTTTCTTCATGAGCATACTAACGTCTTAACCCGTTTGGGCTCCTATTACCAAAATACCATAAATTGGGAGCTTAAACAACAGAAATTTATTTCTTACAGTTTTGGAGGCTGGAAGTCCAAGGTCAAACTGCTGGGCCATTTGGTTCCTGGCATGCATGTGGCATCTTCCGGCTGTGTCCTTGCACGGTGGAGAGAGCAAGATCCAGGTCTCTGGTGTCTCCTTTTATAAGGACACCAGTCCTATTGGATCAGGCACCACTCTTCTGACCTCATTTAACCTTAAGTTACCCGCACAAAGGCTCCATCTCCAAGTACAGTCACGTTGGGGGCTTGGGGCTTCAACATAGGAATTTGGAGGAATACAACGTTTAGTCCATAACGCTCATCTTTAAGCAGAGCCTGTGCTTCCCTGAACTGGTTTATGTAAGTCAAAGATGACACAGGTCCTTTCAAGGTTAGAGAGAGGCCCAGCAAAGGGAGAAGGAAAGGGCTCCATGTGGTTTCCGGGCTCCGGGTCTGAGGCCTGGGGTGCAGAGGGAGAAATCCAGGCGGGGCTGAGGGCAGTCACAGCAGCGGCTCCCGTCCCTGGGCTGCAGGCGTGCGGTGGGGCAGCCGTCTGTGCCGGCCAAGGTTGAGCACCACGCACCCCTACCTGGTGTCGTTTCTGCTGCCGCAGGAGCTGGGAGTGGGAGCCCCTCGGATCTCCTGCTTGGCTCGTGTGCCTGGGGCGTTGGAAATGGCATCAGTGGGTCTCCGTGCATCCGTGCAGCCCCCCTTTCTCCCTGGGGCACTGCTGGAGTTGCCCCAGGTCTACTCAAACACATGTAATGCACAGACTCATAGACTTAGAGAGCGAACTTATAGCCACCAGGGGGGCAGTGGGGGGAGAAGGGATAGTTAGGGAGTTTGGGATTGACACGTACACTCTGCTATGTTTAAGATGGATAACCAACAAGGACCTACTGTATAGCACAGGGAACTCTGCTCAATGTTATGTGGTAGCTTGGATGGGAAGGGAGTTTGGGGGAGAATGGATACATGTATATGTATGGCTGAGTCCCCTGAAACTATCACAACATTGTTAATCTGCTATACCCTAATATAAAATTAAAAGTTAAAAACAAAAACAAAAACAAAACCCTGTAATGCCCCATCCTTCCCTACAGCTGGCTCCTGTCTCCACTGCCTCCGACAGAAATTCCTTTCTGGAATTCTGGCCAGTGGATGGTGTCCTTCTGTGGTTTCTAGTACCGATAAAGCTTCTCCCTATTGCTTTAGTCACGGGTGGGAAACTGGGACAGGGGACAAGACTCCTGTGTTCATGGCCCTCCTGCTGTGACCTCAAGAGCGCTGGTGGTCCCCGGTGGAGCCTCCCCTCCAGACAGAGTTAGACTGGAGGGCAGTTGGCAGGACTCACATGGCTGGGGTGTGTTTAAGTATATGGGTACCAGAAGTGAGGGTGTGGCAGGGGGGCGGGGATGTGACCCAGACCGGGTCGTGCAGGAGGCTGGCAACGTGGTGGCCGTCCTGGGTGCTTTCTCCACTCAGCCTTGCTGATGTTCTTATAAGCTGATTGTAAAAAACGATACAAAATGTTTGGAAAAAAACAACACATAAGCAATTAAACACATAAAGCAATTAAACTTAAGGGTGAAGATCTCTTAGCTCCTCACTCTTAGTTCTTTCCCATTTTACTTTCTAGAGGTAATAACCATTGTTAACGACTGGATGCATAGATAAGTTCTTTTCCATCTTCTTTTATAGAAACAAAATATTGTAACGTATTTTCTCTTTTTCCTGGCTTCCACGATCCTCGGCCTATTGGCTGATTCGTCCAAGTTCTGTCTGTAGTGTCTGTTTCTTAACCACCCTCTGCATGGCACACGCTCCCTCCACGGGGGCTCTGAGCCCTGGGACACCCACCCAGGCCTTCGGGAGTGGGGGAGGCTTCCTGGCTCTGCCCACCAAAGCTTTAGGATTGAATTGTTTAGGGGGAGGGGAAGGAGGGGAGTACAGTTCTTGTGCTACTTTAAAAGAAGTCCAGTTAAAAAGTGTTCCCTTCTTTCTCTTAATTGCCTCCATGTAAGGAAGTGATTTCTCCCTAACTTATTGCCTCAGGTGGAGGTCATGACCTCACGGGGCTGCTTCCCTCCCTGAGAGCACCATGACCTTAGAACACAGCCTGGTCCTCAGCCTTGAGCTTGTTACTGACCAAACTTGGGTCCACTCGCCCGCAGGCAGTAAAGCCAGTGTCCTGACACCAGGTGTGGTGGAGGACAGGGCAGCGTTAATTGCAGGCACCAAGCAAGGAGTCCAGGCAGCTAGTGTTTAAAAGGCCCGAACTCCGCAGAGGCCTTCAGGGAGAGGTTTTTAAAGACAGGGTGAGGGAGGGGGCTGGGGGGTGTGTGATCAGCTCGTGGACATTCTTCTGATTGGCTGGTGGGAAGTAACTGGGAGTCAACATCATCAACCTTCTGGTTCTGACCCGTCTGGGGGTCTACATGCCTGTGGGCAGCATGCAGTTAACTTCTCCCACCTGGTGGGCACTTCAGTATCTGCAAAACAGCTCAAAGGACATGGCTCAGATTCTATCATCTGTAGCCCTTGAGGAGGAACTCAAGGGCCTTGACTTTGTTTAATGGCTAAACCATTATTAATTTGTCTTGCTTGCCTGTTTTCCTTTGTTTCTGCATTTTCTCACTTCTCTGATTAAATTTGTTCTTTGGAACTCGGGGGAGGCCTACGAGGCTAAAGTTTTTCTACCAACAAGAGGAAGGCAGAGGACATGGGGGATGGTGGTCTGTCCTGTGAAGGCCTCATAGGGTCCTGCTCGGTTATAAGTGGGATCGCTGTCACCCACAGGTGGGTAATCTATGTTTTAACCCAGATCTGGTTAAAACACAGATTTCTGGGCCCTGCCCCTGGAGTTCTGGATTGTGTAGGTCTGGGGTGGGGCTCGAGACTGTGCCTTTCAGTGAGTTCCCCGGTGACGCTGATGCCGCTGGTCTGGGGACCTCACTCTGAGAACTGGGGCTTCACATGTTCCTATACAGAATGGTGACCCAGGGCGCCTGTCAGTGGGTATAAGAGCCGGGGGTGGGGTGGGGTGGTTCATGGACCCGGGTGAGATGTCAGTGGGACACAGAGCTGTCACTAAATCAAAGGGAGAATAAAGGAAAGCAATTGAGCATCTGCTCATGACTTCCATGTACTGTTTTACCAAAGAGAGGCTGTTTGGGCTTTCAGCTGATAGAATCAAATGCTGTCCCTTTTTAATCCAATTCCATAACCAGCTTTATTTATTTGATGATGTCTTAATTCCAAAAGATGTCTAGTAATACATGCTTACAGTGAAAAATCACCACAGAAGTATTATTATATAAAAAAAACAAGCCCCTTTTCACTCTCCCCAGTTCTCTCACTGACTGAGACCACGTTCCAGCTGGTTACGTTTCCAGAACTCACTCTCTCTCCTTTTAAACACAAAGGGTATGCACGCACCTTTTATTTACGTGAATGGGGTAATCCTGTAGAGACTGTGATTTTAATTTTTTTCACTCAGTCTATCTAGGAGATCTTTCCGTGTAGACTTGTGCACACGAGATTTCCCTGCCTCTTCAGTGGCACACCGGAGTGATGGTGTGTTCGGGGCCACGTCCCCCGAGTCCAGTAACTGAGACGGTTCAGTAAGCCATGGGTCCTCCATTCTATACAAGATGCTCTTCTGAAACAAATGTTTATTCAGCAGTCACTTCACGTCCAAGGGCTGTGCTAAGTGCTGGGTCTACAGGGCGGGCAAGGGCACACGTAACCCCATCTCCCAAATTTAAAGTCTAGTGTGCACGGGTTTGTGAATGAGGCTGTTTCAGACCACTCTGGAGTGGAGCCCTTTGTGTTGACGGGGAGGGGAGGAGGGGCGCATCTCTGAGGAGGGCGTACCTGTCAGCATCCCGGCGGAAACAGGTGGTGCAGCAGGTGCGCTCAGAGTCTAGACTGAGGAATGGGCAAGGGGACTGCGCGTAGAGGTGGCGGCAGAGCTCAGGGGCAGGCCCTGGAGAGAGAGAGAGCCCGGGAGGGCTGCCCCCAGCAGCTGGGACCTGGGACACCTGAGCCCCTTGAGGAGGGAGGCGGGCAGGGGACAGGGGCTCATACCCGCCCTCCTTCCACCGGGCCCCTGCTCAGTCACACCTGAGACTTCAGGGCTGAGGAGCCCGGCAGGTGTGGTCTGTGGCGGTCAGAGCCGGGCAGAGAAGGAAAGAGAAGAAACGCACAGATAGATTCTTAGAACTCAGCCGCTTCATCAAAGGACGCGCACCTTTTAAATGTGCACATTTACGTAGCCCCTGCCAAGTGGCCTTTAGGAAAAGCTGTACCAATTTATATTTCCCACCACGTTCCCAAGGGTTGAGAGTTTGTCAACTCAAAATGGACTTCGCTTGCTGTTTGTGTTTCCCTGATTCTTATTGGAGCCTAGGATCTGCTACGGTGCTTTTGGGTGCAATCTACTGAATACCCAACAAAACAAGCTTCAACGATGAGGAAACAGTCTTCTCTTGCAACATGATGTGTCTGAAGGCAACAGTTGGGGGGTTGCTTCGTTGCATGGCTTCCTGATGTCAGGACCTGGGGCAGGCTTCTCAGAAATGCTTTTGACCTGTTGCCTCATGGTCCCAAGATGGCCTGGCAGCTCCAAGCAGCGTGGCTTCACGTTACAACACAGGAGGCTTCAGGAAGGAGGAACAAATCACTGCCCATGTTCTGTTCTCTAAGACGGGAAAACATCTCCAGAAGCCTCCAGCACAGCTTCAGTTACATCTGCCAGCATTGCATCACACACCCTGCCCCAGGCAAAACAAATCGCTGGCCAGGGCGGTGGAGTGACCTCAGTCAACTTTGGCCCCCGCAGAATCTGTGTGGTTAAGGAAAACTGTAAAGAGACCACATGTTTATATTATTTGATGTCGCAGCTGTGTAGCTCGTCTGAGAGTCGGGAGTGTAAATTAGGATGCAAATGCCTGGGTCTGCCTGTCTGGTGTTCTCTCCAAAGTCTCACCTCCTCAGGTCCTTATGCAGAATAAAGATACAGCTGAATCTGAATTAGGCCTTTACCATGGAGAGGATATATGAAAATAAAGCCTCAAATAATCCCTAAATCTCATTCAACCAGTAATTTCAACCTCTACCTTACTTCCCCTAACAAAAGTATAAAGTAGGATAACCAGAGAAATGAATTACATGCCCCGGGGGTGGCGTTAGGTGTTTACTTTCTCCGTTTCTTCTTCCCTTTGAACAGAAGAGCAGGAGTAAGGTGAAGTGAGAAAACTGCAGGGGTCTTTCTGAACCCGTGATAATACCAAGCTGGCGCAGTACAAGTAACCTCTGGTGCATCCTGAAAACTTCTTATTCCTTGAACTTATCTTTAAGATTTTGGAGGAAATGCACTGAGCCTGGCATTATTTAAGATTTTGGAGGAAATGCCAGCCTGGCATTATTCATGTCACTTGTTTGCTGGGGACAGGGTAGCAGTGAGGCTCCCGGGAGTGGCTGGCAGACTCAGGCTGCCTGTGTGTGTTCTGACTTGTGAACTGGACTTGTGAACTGGATTTGGGGAGGGTCCCGCTTCAGAGGAGAATGTGTGACTTGGCCTGAGGCAAGCCAACGCCTCTTCATCGTATTTATCTTATTATCACTACAGCCGATCACGATTTCTAGTCTGACTTCATTGTGATTTGTATGGATTTTTGAAGTGTTTTCCTTTTACTCGGTTTCTACTGTTTTAAGTACATTGGAACTTGGCACGTCTCTGAGGTTTCCTAGCATCGCCTCGCCTTTTCCCATAAACTCCAGTTTTTGGAGCCTTTCTGGTTGGGCACAGCAATGCCGCCTCCTTCGCAGCAGCTGGCCCTGCTCCTCAGTCAGACAAGAGGAAAGCCTGTCTGTGCTGCCCGCCCCTGCTCCCCTTGTGCGTTTTCCCCTCCTCCGGATGGGGACCAAGAATCTGTTCTCTTCATCCGTGCTGCTGGGACCTGATATTTCCGATCAACAGTTCCCTCTACTGGCCTGGTTTGGAAAAGTATATTTTGAGTACCTGGTGTCAGACCAATCAAGTCTTTAGACAACCCTAATTCCATTTTTAGGTCTGCACAGGTTTATTGTCTGTTGCCTTTCCTTGAATAAAGGAATAAACAAGACGTTTAGCCCATCATTGGTACCCAATTACATGTTGAATTAATAATTGTGATGGCATGTAATCTTAGTTAATGTGGGTTATGGCTTGAAAATTAGCAACCTTTTTGTTAAGTGAATTTTTTCAAGGGAGAAGTAGGAATCCTTCTGCCTTTTTACTTACTAAATATTTATTGAGCTTGCAGTCAGTTGGAAGTTTTGGACTTATGAGCAAGAGTGGTGGCTGTGGGAATCCACCGCCGCATGGAAATGTGGACCATGAAGGCATCATGGTTCAGGTGCCTAATCCAGTCTTGGGGGACCAGGGCAGAGCTTCCAGTGGAAGGGAAGGCTCATCAGGTAATTGGGTAGAAAGCAAAGAAAGAGTATACCAGGCGGGGGACTAGCCTGGTGCAAAGGCCGCCAGATTAGAGAAAGCGTGGTACACGGCTGAATTAAAAAGAGAGTTATGATTAAAGAGTCGAGGAGAAGGGCATTGGTGCAAGAGCTGAGGATGAAGAGGGGATATAGGGGAGGAAAAATAACCTTCTCTCTACACTTCTGGGTTCCCAACGGAGACCCCTGTAATAAAAGACTAACAAGAGAGGACCAGACATCTATAAACACACGTGTATAAATGGGGGACACCCAGGGAAAAATGAATAACTCAAGGAGGTGGCTTAGAACTCTGGCTTATATGTCATCTTCCATAAAGAGCAATACATTTGTGGAGAAATGACAGGACAAGGGAAAGCAGTTTTTGAAGAGTTCTCATCACAAAGAAGAGAAACCATCCCCCCCTGCCCTTTTTGGTACCTATATGAGATGATGGATGTTAACTAAACTTACTGTGGTAATGTTTCACAATATATGTACGTCAAATCATTATGCTGTACACCTTAATTTAACACAGTGATATATGTTAATTATATGTCAGTAAAACTGGGGAAACAAAAAGGAATAAAATAAGAAAATTTATGTCCTGCTTTTAGGCAAATGGGGGAGGGCAGGGAACTTTTCTTGTAATTGCTTCTTCTCAGTTGCCTTCAGCTCAAAATAATTATGTCAAAGTTGCATGTTTTGAGGTGGCATATTCTGCTACCCTTCAGAGAGCTGGGTCAGATAAAAAAGGAGCTAGTTGATTAAAGAGTTGAGACTTCATCTAAAGAGTAGAAACCATGAAGGGTTTTAAGTAGTAGTTGTGTTGGTCAGAAGAGTTTCTTGCTGATAGTGTAGAGAATGGGGCAGAAATAGGACCAGGAAGTCCAGGTAGGAGAGGGGTGGACCCCAGGAAGGATGTGGTGGCCCTCATCCAGGTTAGAAGTGGGGATGGAGAAACACGGACAGGTTTGGAAGATGTTTAAGAGGTGGCATTGGCAGAATTCCATGATACTTGGATGGGGAAGGGGTAGGGGAGGGCTGAAGAGAAAGCCCAGATTTCTGTCTTGGGCACCTCTGTCAGTTATTGGTGGTGTTCATCACTGAATAAGGAATGTGGGTGGGAGGAGCAGGTTTGGAAGAAACATGTTTTGGGTTTGATGTGTAGAGTTTGATTTGTTGGTGGGTTGCCCAAGATGAAATATCCAGTAGACAGATATTTAGGTAAGAAACTCAGAAAGAGAGATTAGCTAGCAATAAGTGATCCAGAAGTTTTAGGATGATAACTTGATCCATGAGAAGGGATAGGATCACCAAGGGAGAGTGTAGGGGATGAGAAGAGGGCTTAGTCATACATCTGAGGAACAGTGGCATTTCAGAAAGCAGAGAACAGAATTCACAAAGAAAATTGAGTGGCCGGAGAGATAGGAAGAAAAGCAGAAGGGTGAGCTATCAGAACATTTGCAGAAAGTGTTTCAAAAAGGATGGAACAAGCAAGTGGTAAATGCTACGGAGATGTCTAGTAAGATGGGAACTGACTAGTAACCATTGGATATTGCTATAAGACAGTCATTGGGGAATGATGGAAGACGGTTTCAGGAGAATTGGTGGAGGGTATAAGTAGCAAGAGTGAGAGTATAAGACTCTGGAAGTTAGACTGAAAAGGAGTCAGATGATTGGTGGTGGGTGGCAGGAATACAAAGACAGGTTCATGGGGATTACTGTTGGTCACTGCAATGAACTGGATGTTTATGTCTTCCCTCCAAATTAGTATGTTGAATCCTAATCCCCAAGTGATGGTAATAGGAGGTGGGGCTTTGGGGGAGGTAATTAGGTCATGAGGATGGAGCCCTCATGAATAGAGTTAGTGCTTTAATACAAGAGACTCCAGAGAGCTCCCTCACCCCTTCTTCCATGTGAGGACACAGCAAGAAGACACCCTATGAACCAGGAAGCGGGCTCTCACCAGACACTGAATCTGCTGGCATCTTGACCTTGAACTTCCCAGCCTCCAGAACTGTGAGAAATAAATGTTTGTTGTTTAAGCCACTCAGTCAATGGCAGTTTCTTACAGCAGCTTGAATGGACTAAGGCAGTCATATATATTTTAAGATGGGAGACCCTTGAGCATATATACCAGCTTACTGCTGCATGACAACCCCCAAACTCTAGTTTAAAATATGTTTATAGTTGATGCATCTGCGGATGGGCTGGGGATCGGCTGATCTAGACTGCCTTTGCTCGTGTGTCTGTGGGTGAGCTGGACCATTCAGCCAGGGCTGCTCTGCTCCATGCATCTCTCATCCTCTACCTGGGACCATTGTATCAGCCTGGCACGTTCTTCTTAGGGAGATAGCTGAGGCACAAGTGTAGAAAGAGTCCCATCAGTGAGTGTGTTTCAAGCTTCTGTTGGCATCATGCCTGTAGATGTCCTGTGAGCCAACGTTCTTCTTGACAGAAGAACTTTGAAGCCACGTGGCAGAAGGCAAGGTGAGGAATTTAGGCCGTTAATACAATCTGGTGGGAATGAATTTGCAAGGCGGGAGAGGTTGAAGAGAAAGAGGAAGTAGTTTGTAGCACAAATATATTCCCCAGAAGTAGATGGGGAGTGGCTTTAAAGCACTGCAAGGGGAGGAGAGATTGCCATCTTTAAATAGGAGAAGAAACACCCTCCTTTTCACTAGGAGGGATGTGGGGAAGTTTTGGGGTTGATGGGGGAAAGTTGAGGGGGTTCCCTTGTGGTTTCAGTTCCCTCTATGAAGTAGGAGGTGTGTCATCTCCTGGGAGGGGTTTGCTGTGAGGTAGGTGACTTAAGAGTGGGAAAGTTTAAAATTCCCCCCTTGGGGTTTGGGGGATTGTTGCTCAGTGGAAATCAAGAGTGGATATGATGCTTCTAAGAACATGTAGATATTATTAACCTTTTTTCTTTAAAACCATGACAATGAACCGAAGGGAGCTTTCCTTTTCTTTGGTAACATAGATAGCTTGAAAGATAGTCCAGCTTGGCTACCATGGACTTCTATCCCCCGTACACTTTCAGAGAAAATGCCATTGGCCATCCAAAGCAAAGCCAGAACCCTGGGGCTGGGGTGGTACCAGGAGCCATCTTTGACTTTTCTCTTTCTGTTACTTGGCTCAGCCCAGTAATCACCAAGACCTGTCCATTCACTTCGCTCTGAGTCAACAACTCCTGTCTACCCTCCGGCCCTCCCCGGGGGGCTGGCCACTATCTCCTCTGTCCATCGCACACCCACTCAGTGAGCACCCCGCCTCCCCCACCACTGGTGAGGCTTGTGGGTGGTGTGGACGGGATCCACACGCGGCAGCCAGTCAAGAACCATCGTCCCTACCCTGCAGTCTTATCGAGTGGCCCTAGCCTAGATCTCCCTTTCATAAGATGAACTTTTGATTTTAGAACAGTTCAGACTTACAGAAAAACTGTAAAGATTGTGCAGAGAATTCCTGAATACCCCACACCTGGTTTCCCCTGTCGTTAGGCTCTTACACTAGGATGATACCTTGGACAAAACAAATAAGCCCATATCGATGCATTTTTTTGGAATTTTATTTTATTTTTTTTTAATACAGCAGGTTCTAATTAGTTATCTGTTTCATACATATTAGCTTATACATGTCAATCCCAATCTCCCAATTCATCACACCACCACCCCCACCCCCGCTTCCCCCCTTGGTGTCCATACATTTGTTCTCTACATCTGTGTCTCTATTTCTGCCTTGCAAACTGGTTCATCTGTACCTTTTTTCTAGATTCCACATATATATGCTAATATACGATATTTGTTTTTCTCTTTCTGACTGACTTCATTCTGTATGACAGTCTCTAGGTCCATCCACATCTCTACAAATGACCCAATTTCGTTCCTTTTTATGGCTGAGTGATATTCCATTGTATATATGTACCACATCTTCTTTACCCATTCGTCTGTCGATGGGCATTTAGGTGGCTTCCATGACCTGGCTATTGTAAATAGTGCTGCAACAAACATTGGGGTGCATGTGTCGTTTGTAATTATGGTTTTCTCTGGGTATATGCCTAGTAGTGGGATTGCTGGGTCATATGGTAGTTCTGTTTTTAGTTTTTTAAGGAACCTCTGTACTCTTCTCCATAGTGGCTGTATCAATTTACATTCCCACCAACAGAGCAAGAGGGTTCCCTTTTCTCCACACGCTCTCCAGCATCTGTTGTTTGTAGATTTTCTGATGATGCCCATTCTCACCGGTATGAGGTGATACCTCATTGTAGTTTTGATTTGCATTTCTCTAATGATTAATGACGTTGAGCATTCTTTCATGTGTCTGTTGGTAATCTGTATATCTTCTTTGGAGAAATGTCTATTTAGGTCTTCTGCCCATTTTTGGATTGGGTTGTTTGTTTTTTTAATATTGAGCTGCATGAGATGTTTATATTTTTTGGAGATTAATCCTTTGTCCATTGATTGGTTTGCAAATATTTTCTCCCATTCTGAAGGTTGTCTTTTCGTCTTGTTTATAGTTTCCTTTGCTGTGCAAAAGCTTTGAAGTTTCATTAGGTCCCATTTGTTTATTTTTGTTTTTATTTCCATTATTCTAGGAGGTGGGTCACAAAGGATCTTGCTGTGATTTATGTCATAGACTGTTCTTCCTGTGTTTTCCTCTAAGAGTTTTATAGTGTCCGGTCTTAAATTTAGGTCTTTAACCCATTTTGAGTTTTTTTTTTGTGTATGGTGTTAGGGAGTGTTCTAATTTCATTCTTTTACATGTAGCTGTCCAGTTTTCCCAGCACCACTTATTGAAGAGGCTGTCTTTTCTCCATTGTATATTCTTACCTCCTTTGTCAGATTAGTTGACCATAGGTGCGTAGGTTTATCTCTGGGCTTTCTATCCTGTTCCATTGATCTATATTTCTGGTTTTGTGCCAGTACCATACTGTCTTGATTACTGTAGCTTTGTAGTATAGTCTGAAGTCCAGGAGCCTGATTCCCCCAGCTCCGTTTTTCTTTCTCAAGATTGCTTTGACTATTCGGGGTCTTTTGTGTTTCTACACAAATTGTAAAATTTTTTGTTCTAGTTCTGTGAAAAATGCCATTGGTAATTTGATAGGGATTGCATTGAATCTGTAGATTGCTTTGGGTAGTATAGTCATTTTCACAATATTGATTCTTCCAATCCAAGAACGTGGTATATCTCTCCATCTGTTTGTGTCATCTTTGATTTCTTTCATCAGTGTCTTATAGTTTTCTGAGAATAGGTCTTTTACCTCCTTAGGTAGGTTTATTCCTAGGTATTTTATTCTTTTTGTTGCAATGGTGAATGGGTTCTTTCCCTAATTTCTCTTTCTGATCTTTCATTGTTAGTGTATAGGAATGCAAGAGATTTCTGTGCATTAATTTTGCATCCTGCAACTTTACCAAATTCATTGATTAGCTCTAGTAGTTTTCTGGTGGCATCTTTAGGATTCTCTATGTATAGTACCATGTCAAACAGTGACAGCTTTAATTCTTTTCCAATTTGTATTCCTTTTATTTCTTTTTCTTCTCTGATTGCCATGGCTAGGACTTCCAAAACTGTGTTGAATAATAGTGGTGATAGTGGACATCCTTGTCTTGTTCCTGATCTTAGAGGAAATGCTTTCAGTTTTTCACCCTTGAGAATGATGTTTGCTGTGGGTTTGTCATATATAGCCTTTATTATGCTGAGTTAGGTTCCCTCTATGCCCACTTTCTGGAGAGTTTTTATCAGAAATGGGTGTTGAATTTTGTCAAAAGCTTTTTCTCCATCTACTGAGATGATCATATGGTTTTTCTTCTTCGATTTGTTAATATGGTGTATCACATTGATTGATTTGCATATATTGAAGAATCCTTGCATCCCTGGGATAAATCCCACTTGATCATGGTGTATGATCCTTTTAATGTGTTGTTGGATTCTGCTTGCTAGTATTTTGTTGAGGATTTTTGCGTCTATATTCATCAGTGATATTGGTCTGGAATTTTCTTTTTTTGTAGTATCTTTGTCTGGTTTAGGTATCAGGGTGATGGTGGCCTTGTAGAATGAGTTTGGGAGTATTCCCTCCTCTGCAATTTTTTGGAAGAGTTTGAGAAGGATGGGTGTTAGCTCTTCTCTAAATGTTTGATAGAATTCACCTGTGAAGCCATCTGGTCCTGGACTTTTGTTTCTTGGAAGGTTTTTAACCACAGGTTCAATTTCATTACTTGTGATTGGTCTGTTCATGTTTTCTATTTCTTCCTGGTTCAGTTTTGGAAGGTTATACCTTTCTAAGAATTTGTCCATTTCTTCCAGGTTGTCCATTTTATTGGCATAGAGTTGCTTGTGGTAGTCTCTTAGGATGCTTTGTATTTCAGCGGTGTCTGTTGTAACTTCTCCTGTTTCATTTCTAATTTTATTGATTTGAGTCCTCTCTCTCTTTTTCTTGATGAGTCTGGCTAATGGGTTATCAATTTTGTTTATCTTCTCAAGGAACCAGGTTTTAGTTTTATTGATCTTTGCTATTTTCTTTGTTTCTATATCATTTATTTCTGCTCTGATCTTTATGATTTCTTTCCTTCTACTAACTTTGGGTTTTGTTTGTTCTACCTTCTCTAGTTCCTTTAGGTGTTAGGTTAGATTGTTTATTTGAAATTTTTCTTGTTTCTTGAGATAGGATTGTATTGCTATAAACTTCCTTCTTAGAATGGCTTTTGCTGCATCCCATAGGTTTTGGATTGTCATGTTTTCATTGTCATTTGTCTCTAGGTATTTGTTGATTTCCTCTTTGATTTCTTCAGTGATCTCTTGGTTATTTAGTAACGTATTGTTTAGCCTCCATGTGTTCGTGTTTTTTTACTTTTTCCCCCTGCAATTGATTTCTAATCTCATAGCGTTGTGGTTGGAAAAGATGCTTGGTATGATTTCAATTTTCTTAAATTTACTGAGGCTTGATTTGTGACCCAAATGTGATCTATTCTGGAGAATGTTCCATGTGCACTTGAGAAGAAAATGTAATCTGCTGTTTTCGGATGGAATGTCCTATAAATATCAATTAAATCTATCTGGTCTATTGTGTCATTTAAAGCTTGTGTTTCCTTATTAATTTTCTGTCTGGATGATCTGTCCATTGGTGCAAGTGAGGTGTTAAAGTCCCCCACTATTGTGTTACTGTCCATTTCCTCCTTCATAGCTGTTAGCATTTGCCTTATGTACTGAGGTGCTCCTATGTTGGGTGCATATGTATTTATAACTGTTATATCTTCTTCTTGGATTGATCCCTTGAGCATTATGTAGTGTCTTTCCTTGTCTCTTGTAACATTCTTTATTTTAATGTCTATTTTATCTGATATGAGAATTGCTACTCCAGCTTTCTTTTGATTTCCATTTGCATGGAATCTGTTTTTCCATCCCCTCACTTTCAGTCTGTATGTGTCCCTAGGTTTGAAGTGGGTGTCTTGTAGACAGCCTATATATGGGTCTTGTTTTTGTATCCATTCAGCGAGCCTGTGTCTTTTGGTTGGAAAATTTAATCCGTTCACGTTAAGGTAATTATCGATATGTATGTTCCTATTACCATTTTCTTCATTGTTTTGGGTTTGTTTTTGTAGGTCCTTTTCTTTTCTTGTGTTTCCTGCGTAGAGAAGTTCCTTTAGCATTTGTTGTAGAGCTGGTTTGGTGGTGCTGAATTCTCTTAGCTTTTGCTTGTCTGTAAAGCTTTTGATTTCTCTGTCAAATCTGAATGAGATTCTTGCTGGGTAGAGTGATCTTGGTTGTAGGTTCTTCCCTTTCATCACTTTAAATATATTGTGCCAGTCCCTTCTGGCTTGTAGAGTTTCTGTTGAGAAATCAATCAGCTGTTAACCTTATGGGAGTTCCCTTGCATGTTATTTGTCGTTTTTCCCTTGTTGCTTTTAATAATTTTTCTTTGTCTTTAATTTTTGTCAGTTTGATTACTATGTATCTCAGCATGTTTCTTCTTGGGTTTATCCTGCCTGGGACTCTGTGCTTCCTGTTCTTGTGTGGCTATTTCTTTTCCCATGTTAGGGAAATTTTCGACTATAATCTCTAAATATTTTCTCGGGTCCTTTCTCTCTCTCTCTTCTCCTTCTGGGACCCCTATAATACAAATGTCGCTGTGTTTAATGTTATCCTAGAGGTCTCTTAGGCTGTCTTCATTTCTTTTCATTCTTTTCTCTTTATTCTGTTCTGTGGCAGTGAATTCCACCATTCTGTCTTCCAGGTCACTTATCTGTTCTTCTGCCTCAGTTATTCTGCTATTGATTCCTTCTAGTGTATTTTTGATTTCAGTTACTGTATTGTTCATCTGTGTTTGCTTGTCCTTTAATTCTTCTAGGTGTTTGTTCTTTAATTCTTCTAGGTCTTTGTTCAACATTTCTTGCATCTTCTCAATCTTTGCCTCCATTTTTTTTCGGAGGTCCTGGATCATTTTAACTATCATTATTCTGACTTCTTTTTCTGGAAGGTTGCCTATCTCCACTTCATTTAGTTGTTTTTCTGGGGTTTTATCTTGTTCCTTTATCTGGTACATAGACCTCTGCCTTTTCATTTTGTCTGTCTTTCTGTGAATGTGGTTTTCATTCCACAGGCTGCAGGATTGTAGTTCTTCTTGCTTCTGCTGTTTGCCTTCTGGTGGATGAGGCTGTCTAAGAGGCTTGTTCAAGCTTCCTGATGGGAGGGACTGGTGGTGGATAGAGCTGGGTGTTGCTCTGGTGGGCAGGGCTCAGTAAAACTTTAATCTGCTTGTCTGCTGATTGGTGGGGCTGAGTTCCCTCCCTGTTGGTTGTTTGGCCTGAGGTGGCCCAGCACTGGAGCCTACCTGGCTCTTTGGTTGGGCTAATGGTGGACTCTGGGAGGGCTCACGCCATGGAGTACTTCCCAGAACTTCTGCTGCCAGTGTCCTTGTCCCCATGGTGAGCCACAGCTGCCCCCCGCCTCTGCAGGAGACCCTCCAACACTAGCAGGTAGGTCTGGTTCAGTCTCCTATGGGGTCACTCTCCTTCCCCTGCATCCTGATGTGCACACTACTTTGTGTGTGCCCTCCAAGAGTGGGGTCTCTGTTTCCCCCAGTCTTGTCGAAGTCCTGCAGCCAAATCCCACTAGCCTTCAAAGTCTGATGCTCTGGGAATTCCTCCTCCCGTTGCCAGACCCCCAGGTTGGGAAGCCTGACGTGGGGCTCAGAGCCTTCACTCCAGTGGGTGGACTTCTGTGGTCTAAGTGTTCTCCAGTTTGTGAGTCACCCACCCAGCAGTTATGGGATTTGATTTTATTGTGATTGTGCCCCTCCTACCATCTCATTGTGGCTTCTCCTTTGTCTTTGGATGTGGGGTATCTTTTTTGGTGAGTTCCAGTGTCTTCCTGTCAATGACTGTTCAGCAGTTAGTTGTGATTCCGGTGCTCTCGCAAGAGGGAGTGAGCGCATGTCCTTGTACTCTGCCATCTTGAACCCATCTTCTCAATGCATTTTTGTTATTAACTCAAGTCCATTTTTTTATTCAGACTTCCTCAGTTTTCCCCTAGTGTCCTTTTTCTGTTCCAAGATCCCAGCTAGGATCCCATGTGACATTTTGTTGTCATGTCCCCTCATCCTCCTCTTGGTTGTGACAGTTTCTCAGACTTTATGACTTTGACAGTCTGGGGAGTGCTTGTCAGGTACTTGTCAGGTAGAGTGTCCCTCAATTTGTGTGTGTCTGGTGTTTTTTGCATGATTAGAGTGGAGTTGCAGGTTTTTCAAAGGAGGACTACAGAGGAAAGTGCCATTTTCATGACATCATATGAAGGGGTTTGTTAAAGAAAAAGAAATGTTCAATGACACCTGTTAGAGATGGTCAGGCAGACTATTCAAAAATCATCTCGGTAGGTATGAGGACCATCACAATGGGATTTTGCACCGGGGGAGAGGGTAGGCTCAACTCCGATTGCAGCATGGATTCGTGGGTGTTTATAGCCAAGGAGCAGGGTGGGGGTCTGGGGACGGGAAATGACTAAGAGGAAACATCAGGGAGATTCCGGCCAAACCGACCTAACAAGATTCTTGCGGAAGACAGGCCAGGGTGATCGGATGTCACCTGGGGGCTGGTGGAGGATGAGGAATGACCAGATAGCACGGTGGGGATGAGGGTGGTTCTTGTTAAACTGACTTATCAGCAGGGATCTTGCTAAAAGTAGATTTTACAAGGAAGGGCACAGATGGGCTTGGGGAGAAGGTTCAGGAGCCTGACTGAAGTTTGATCAGGCAAAGAATCTTTGTCGGCACAGGCCCTGGACATGACCGTTGACCCTGATCACCAGGCTGAGGTCATGTTGGCCATACTTCTCTCTTGTGAGATTACCGCTCCACCACCATCCCCAACATAGTCTACTCTTTGGAGGGGAGTCTCTGTGCACAGCCCACAAGAGAACGAGTGGGTGCTTATGTGTCACCTCCTTGGGAGTGGAGCAAGTGCATAAGTTATTTGGAGTTTTTCTGCCCAGAAATTTGTCTGTTAGGCCCTTTTTATACAACACCTTTATCTCCTGTCATTTTCACAATTGTGAGGTTGATATTATCTCCCATTTTCCAGATGTGGAAACAGAGACTCAGTGAAGTTGACCTACCTCCCCAGGCTCACCCAGATTTTAAGTGGCAGGCTGGGAGCTTGAATTTGGGTGTTCTCAGAGCCAACTCTCTTAAGTACTCAGTTCTCTGTCTGCATGGCCATTTAGTTACTCCACTGAAGCTATGTCATCAAGAATTAACTTATTCCTTGGGCTGCTTAAGCCCTTCTCTTAGGCAGGGTAAGACTCATGGGGTCGGTCGAGGATGTCCTTTAGCTCTGTGTGGTCAGCCCACTCGTTAAGTCCACTCTGAGGACTTCAGGAACCAAATCCTATTCCATACGGTCAAAGTTGGACTAGACTCAAACTAGATTTCCATATGGGGCACATTCTGTTACGCAAGGAAGGCTGTATTCTTCCTATCATCCATCTATCTATCTATCTATCTATCTATCTATCTATCTATCTATCTATCATCTATCTGTCTATCTTACTGAAGGAAAAGAAAAAAGCTCCTTTTGGTTAATTGTCATGATTTTAAAGAAGAAAGGTTAATATCTATTCAGATTAATATCTATTCATTCTTAGCAGCACTGCGTCCATCCTTGATTTCAGTTGAGCGAGGTTGTCTCGTGCTAACAGGTGTTGTTCTGTCATCCTGGGAAAGCCAGTGGGGAGCTGAGAGTGATTTCATGGGTCACTGAGAGCTCGAGCCTGTAGTCAGTAGTCAGAACGAGTGGACTGCACGTTGGTTTTTCTGATCTCTACATAACATGCAGAACAGATCTGTATAATGGGCCGTTGGTTTTGTGGATTGTCAGTTTTTTCTCTCCCCGCCTGTTCAGAGTGTTTAGGATATGTCCGTGCAAAGGACATCGTGCTAAAAATGCAGTGGCCACGCTCTTTCACGTTTTTAAAGAAACGGCTCCAAACGAATTGCAATTCGTTTCACTATGACCCTGGCTAAATCTAACTGACAGGTGCTGCAAAGTGTTTAGCTGGACGACAAACCCAACGGAGATCAAAGGACTCCCCTCCCCCGCCCCTGCTCCAACGGTTTAGAGCAGTTAAGCTGCTTTGGGCACCTGACAGCCAGCATCGTCCCCTGGCGGGGGTGTGCTCTGTAAAGGAGAGCAGAAAGCAAAGTGGTGTGAATGACTCAAAAAGCGTCAGCTGCTGGTTGGAACCTGTGAGTCACAGAGCGGGAAGGTCCCACCCGTTTGCTTCTGGCTTGCTAACCCCCTGACACAATCATATTAGTCAGTGCTTATCTCAGAAAGTCAGAAAGCTGCATGATTTTTGCGATGAGTTCAGGAGGTTGGCTGAGGTCCATGGTGAGGGGACAACACTGCTTCTGGAGGAGCCCACACTCTAGTTTCTGTTGCTTGTTTCGTTTTTAACTTGGAAGTTGAGGAGAAGGATGCACTGTTGCTTGGCCAGCAGCCTGCAGTGCCTGGGTGCCACTCAAGGAGGGTAACTGGGTCCCCGCCTGCACTCTGGCTGTCTCGGTCGGCGTGCGATGGGGGGACGGAGCTCCCGCCGTGGGAGGAGTTACTGGTGGGCGTGCACAGCACTGGCAGGACCCGGATGGAGGCCCAGGAGACGTCGCTGCAGCAGGGGAGGGGTGGGGTCTCCACGCTGCTGTGCTGGGGGCCTCCGCGCCCTCGGCCTCCCAGTCTGCAGGGCAAGGGGGGCTGCATCTCGGGAGCACCTTGTGTCCCATGGCTGCCCGCCCTCCGGAGGAGGCCTCCCGTCCTCTGCCACGTGTCCAGTCTCACCCAGTGCGCTTCCTGATAGCAGCCGGGGACGGAGCCTCAGGGGTCCGGGCTCCTCCGTGGTGCACAGGCCTCCCTGCGAGCAGCTGGTGGTGCCCAGCAGCAGAAGTCGCAGTGCAGTGTCCACCAGGCGTCACACCTGCAGCCCTGACAGTGGGGCTTCCGGGGGACATGCATGGGGTGGGGATGACGGTGGCATTTCCGAGCCAGTCCTCGGCGTGTAAGGATGGAGGCTGGGTCCCCAGGCCCTCCATGCAGGCTCAGGTGAGAGCTTCGGCAGACTGCCCACCCTCCCGAGGTGTGTTAGCCGTCACCGTTAGGGCCAGGATGGAAATGGCAACCAAGAGGCAGGCTGGCGGGTCAGGGAGAAGGTGCGCAGGAGAGGAAGCCGTCCTTCCACCTTGGTCCTGAAACAGTGAAGTCTGAGCCTCTAGGACAGTGGCTCTCAACAGGGGTGATTCTGCCACCACAGGGGATATTTGGCAACGTCTGGACACATTTTTGGTTGTCATACCTGGGAGGGAGGAGGGTTATGGTAGCTACTGGCATCTAGTGGGTAGAGCCCAGGGATGCGGCTAACCGTCCCATACTGCACAGAACAGCCCTACAGCAAAGAATAATCCGGCCCCAGGTGTCAAGAGTGCCAAGGTTGGGACCCTGCTCTGAGGGGCTAAAGAGTCTCGGGGGGAGGGTGGCGTGTCATTTCACTCGAGGACTTAATAAATGTGGCCAGTGGGCTTCGGGCAGCATGGGCATTTGACCACAGAGCCTCTCGATGTGGCACAAGCGTCGTTGGAGGACCTTTCTCCGGGTGAACCAGGAGCATCCTGGGAACACTGCTTCTCACGGGAGGTTCTCCTTATTCACCGCTATCCAAGAGTGCGTGGGCTTTTTGAAAACCCTCTGGGAGTGAGCAGAAAATCAGGCCCTTTTTTGGAAGTGCGAGGCGATAGAGGGGAGAAATCTATATTCTGAAATGAATGTTCTTACCTGCTTGGGTTTATGGATAAGGGTCTGGGTAGCAATACTCCCTGGGTTCCCTGTCTGTGTGTGTGTGTGAGTGTGTGTGTGAGAGAGAAAGAGAGCCTTCTGAGCGGTGATAGGGTGGCAGTGTGCACTGGCATATCCTGTTGTTATGATGATGAGATGAAGACTTTCTCCTCCCTGAGGCTCTGGGCCTCTGGGAAATGGCTCCCAGGTTCATCTTCGGTTTTGCATTGGCGTCTCCTGCTGGGCGCCGATGCATCCAGGGCCTCTCCGCTGACCAGCCAGCGTCTGCGTCGGGCCAGCTCGGGTTTGCCCACGCCACCCCCGCAGTGTCCCTGCTCCCCACATTCATTCCCTCCTCAACAGGTTGATGGGACAACTGGGCTTCCAAGTGGCTTGGCAGGAGGGAATAATGAACCAGAGGCAGCAACGCCGTGGCCGGGGCAGGACCCTCTGTCTTCTCGTTTCCTGGACTCCTGAGAATTATTTTTTGTGGCCTGAGAGGCAGACACACACACACACACACCCCAGAGTGGCGGACCATGCCACGTTTCCCTCTGTCTGTGTAGGAAGGCCGCTGGAATGCCCGCTCTTTGTGAAGTGTGGTCCATACATGTGTGCATTTCTCTTTGCAGGGCACGTCACCATCACCAACTACTTGTTGAACTATTTCCCCGGTCTTGACCTTGAAAGGAGGAACGTGTTTGGGTTCACGGCCCTGATGAAAGCCGCCATGCAGGGCCGGACGGAGTGCATCCGAGCCCTGATGCTAGCAGGTATGTCCCCACCTGTCCCATGCAGTCCCAGGGTCCCGGGAAATGCTGAGTTGGCTCCTTTAAAGAATACGTGTTGAAGGGATGAATCCCCCCATAGAAACCAAGCCTAGTGGATGCAGCAAAGGAACGTTTCTTTGTTGAGATATATGGCTGCCATCATCCGAGTTGAAACAAGAACAAAAGCTCCTGCTTTCAGGGTGGGTGGGAGGCCACAGCACTGGTCACCCCGTAGGCCAGCCCTCCTGTTTCCTCGCCTCCTAGCCTCCTCCTGCCTGCGTTTGTTCTTCACAAACGTGTGCTCTGGTCTTGACGCCGGCAAGATGGTCCTATTGAAGGTGGACAAAGGGATGGCAGGGTCTGCCCAGGAGCCCTCCCGGGTGTCCGCTTGCTGGTGGGTGGAGTCACGTGGTCATGTGATGTTGTAACTGAGTGAGGGCTCGTGTGCCCGCAGTGCAGAAAGCCATACTCGAATGACGGCTGGTATTTGCAGCAAAGTAAGGGTTTATTTGCAGGGCACCAAGCAAGGAGTATCGGCAGCTTATGCTCAGAAGACCTGAACCTCCTGATGGCTTTTAGGCAACGGTTTTTAAAGACAGTGTTAGGGGAGAGGGTCGTAGGCTGCCTGACCAGCTTGTTGACCTTCTGATCGGCTGGTGGGTGAGGTAACAGGGTGATGCTTCAGGAATCTCAATCTCAACCTTCGGGTTCCAGCCGGTCTGGGATCGAGTGCTTGTGGTCAGCGTAGAGTGACCCTCCTCCACTGGGAGGGGGGTCTTAGTTTCTGCAGAACAACTCAGAGATATGCACCAGACTGTCACCTATATCCCTTCAGGAGGAACTAGGAGTCCTGTGACTCTGTTGTCCTGGTCATTAACAGCTTAAGTCTGCTCTTTGGAACTCGAGGAAGGCCTAGGAGACTAAAGCCTTTTTTCTACAAACAAGAAACAGGGGACACGGATGGGCTTTTGCACCCGGGAAGGCCTCACGGGGTCCTGCTCAGTTTCAATCCCCCGTTTTCTTTGATGTGCATCAATCCTGAGGAGAACAGGAGTGGGACAAGAAAGGGATTAAAGTTTTGGGTAGAGAGGTTCATCATAAACTGTGGGCGTGGGACTCGGTTTTAGGGGTCTTCGTCTCCGTGTGGGGCAGTTTCTTTCTGGCCGGCATCACAGCGGAATGTTCTCAGGCTGGGCCAGCACGGCAGGCCCCCCTTTGCGCTTTTGGCCTCATCATCTTGAGGGAAGCCCCTCCTGTGAGCCTCTCTGTCCTCATCTGTGAAATGGGAGTAATGACTTCTTCCCCACCTCCCTGAGGATGAAATACATCACTTTGTAAACTCTCTGGGGCTACACATATTTAAGGAATTACCGAACTGAATTCCTTGTGACTAATCTCTAGTAGTTTTCCCCCTCACTCTAAAATGGAATCAATGATCATTGTTAGGGCGCACACGCCTCATTGGGTTATTGTGACAATAAAATGAGAAAATGTATATGAAGCACGCACCCAGGGTCAGGTGCAGAGGGAGCATCTCGAACAGTGGGAGATGCTGTTGTCGCCGTTATTTAATTTCATTATCTTAGTTTATTTTGTTTTTGTTCTTGGCACTGGGTTCAGCCGGTCTTGCTTGGCCCTACGAGCTCCCAGAGAGGCGGCATCCCCTCCCGTCTCAGTATCTTGAGGACCACGTTAAAATCCTTCCAGGCACCAGCCTGGGCTAGTAGCTCTGTTTAGACAACTTGCTTCTTTTTGTAAATAAACCTTCATTTGGGGATAAGTTTAGGTGTATGCAAAAGCGACAGAGATAGTAGAGACAGCACCCACAGAGCCCCGACTCAGCACCGCCCCCCACCCCCCGACCATGTTAGCATCTTACCGAGAGGCAGAAACTGCACAATACAAGCCACTAAAGTCCAGACTTTATCCAGATGTCACCAGTTCTTCCACAGATGGCCCCTTTCTGTTCCAGCATCCCAGCCAGGCTCCCACACTGAGTTGTCACATGTCCCCAGTCTATTCTGGTCCCCAGAAGTTGCTCAGTCTTCATGCCTTGTTCATGACTTGGTCTTGACAGTGGCCAATGAACACTGGTCCCCCAACCTGAGCCCATCTGTCTTTTTTCCTTGTGATTAGATTGGGGTTACAGGATTTGTTACAAACCTACCTTGGATTGTTTTTTTCTCCTGCTTTAACTGAAGTGTTTTAGGGGATGCTGCAAGAAAAATAAATTCAGTAAGCGAAGACAGAGGCTTCGAAGATGAAAACCTTCTTGGAATTAAAAAAGATCCTAATTAAAATTAATCTCATTGGTTGTGCTTTTGACTCAGTGACAGTTTCATTTTTTTAAAGTGAGATAGCCATTTCCACAGGGTTTATCAGTGACATCAGGGAGGGATGGTTCCTCCTAATTTAATGGTGATTAGGATGCTTTTGTGTTTTGGGGGGAGCTTCATCTGCTTTTACTGCTTCTGGATCTAGTTATAATTGAGTGTAAATTAGCAATTCACTTTTACAACCAAAAACTTTCGATGTCAATCCAGGCATTTTCCCCAGTGAGTTAATTTGAATTACAAACTCTCTTGTTTTCAGATTAATTACCTTCTAATCAGTCTGGACCGTGCATGGGCTTTGCTGTCATTTTTTCCCCTGAGTCTGGTAGAGGTTTCAGGCATTTACAGATCACAGAACCTTTCAGATCTCGCGAGAGATGGGCCTGCTTAAGGGCAGTGTGTTCAATGCTAATGTGTTTTTTTTCTTTTCCCTTAGTTATTTGGATAACAAATTTGGCATTAGGTTTTATATACCCTACCTTTCCTGTTCCCGTCAACGTGAGCACAACCCCATCAAAGTCTAGAATAATCCACATGAGTGCAGACCTCTAGTGCCTCCGTTCCTGAACTGTATCTGGTCAGAGCAGAATGGCCAATAGAACCAACTTGGAAATCAGGACCCCTGGTTTCAAATTCCAGCCCCACCATTCAGCCTCTCTATACCCAGGGCCAGTCATCTCCTGCTATGGGCCTGTTTCTTCTATAAAATTCGGTGAATGTCAGTAGTTACTGCAGGAGGTCATGATGTGGATTGAGTGAGTTCACACTTGACAGCTCTCGGGGGCTCGCCTGGCATGGAGGAAGCCATCAGTCATTGCTGGTTGTCATTGTTATTGGTGACTTTATGTGTTCACTATTATTTGTTAAATGAATGAAAAACTGTGGTATATTTTTCCTTTTGAAAATATCCTTGTGATCAGGTACTTAAACTTTCTTATGGAGGGTGACTCAGGTTTCTTAATCTTGGCGCTGTCGATGTTTGGGGCCAGATAGTTCTTCGTGGTCGGGCTGGCCTGTGGGTTGTAGATGTTCAGCAGCCTCCCTGGCCTCTGCCCACTAGGTGACTGTAGCACCCCCCAGTTTTGATGACCAAAAATATTTCCAGACATTGCCAAACGTCCCGTAGTGGGAAAGTGGCCTCTTGTTGAAAACCACTGATATAACTAATGTAAATGGGAAATGAAGGGAAAAGTGAAAAGAAAATCTGACACCTTTTTCAGGGAGCTTTTGAGCGGCCCTCTAAGGCTTTTATTGTTTAACTTATAGAATATTTTCATTTTTTACTATTGCCACTAAGTTACGTTATACTTTTTCCCAGGAAAGTGGGTCACATTTTCTTCTTACAGATGAGTCTGCATGTTTTAAAAGAAAAAACAATATGTGATTGAATGCCTTTCCTGGGTTTGGTACATAGCAATAGGATACTTGCTGAAATGTTTAAACAATTTGCAACAATATTTTAAAGTCTTCTTACTTCTGTTTGGATTTATCAATATTAAGAAAAACTAAGCCTGTAAAGATCCTAAAATCTGGGTATTTCTTTTGGATTGATGTTTACAGAATCAGGTCATCCTGTGATCATTTTAAAAGCAAAAGGCACGAGCATTACTACATATTAATAGTTAGGATAAAACTGTGTATCTCATTCTCATTTTTTCCAGTGCCGTGTTCTTCTGAACCTGAGTGTCTTTCTGCACCTGGGTTGAATTTCCGAGTTGCAATTTCATAATATTCAATAAGAACTATTTCCTTTTGGAAATAATGAATCATTGAATTGAATGCCCCCCAAACTGTTTAGATTTTCCAATAGTTCATAACCTGTAGGTGCATATCAGCTCTTATCTTACCTTGTTGGGCAGAACGAAATAGTGTCAGAATTACCAGAACTCAGGCTTTTAATAAAATTATAACCAAGTTCTCGGGCTTCCCTGGTGGCTCAGTGGTTAAGAATCCACCTGCCAATGCAGGGGACACGGGTTCGAGCCCTGGTCCGGGAGGATCCCACATGCCGCGGAGCAACTAAGCCCATGTGCCACAGCTACTGAGCCTGCGCTCTAGAGCCCGTGAGCCACAACTGCTGAGCCCACGCTCCACAACTACTGAAGCCCGCGCACCTAGAGCCAGTGCTCTGCAACAAGAGAAGCCATCACAACAAGAAGCCCGCACAACGCAACGAAGAGTAGCCCCCGCTCGCCGCAACTAGAGAAAGCCCGCGCACAGCAATGAAGACCCAACGCAGCCAAAAATAAATAAATAAATTTTAAATATATATATATATAACCAAGTTCTGAACAGCTGATTTATTGGCTGTTTGGTTTTTGGCTTTCCGAGGAGTAACGTCAGCTCTGCTGATGAGATCCCAGGGGTTGGGGATAGGGCTGCAGAGCCTTGTTTATTCAGTGGAATATTAATGCCCCCAAGTGACAGATGTATTTAATAAATGGCTCTGAGAAGCCGTATGAGGGAAGCCGTGACTATCTCTGAAGAGAAGCAGAACGCGGTGGAGGTTGGCAGGTTCCAGACTGGCTTAAGAGAGCTGGCTCTCATACCTGAGGTGGTGGTGTCATTGCTGCGGCACTTGGGGAGCAAAAACAAGCAAACGGGATTCCGGGCAACAAAGCAGACAGAAAGGAAGGTGTAGGAGGCTCGTTTCATGAACAGAGAGTAGAGGCACTCCCGCTGTACATTGTGTGTTCATCCTTGCCTTAGGCAAGCCCTGACTATGTGTTTCTGGAAAGCCGAAGGATATGATACCACCAGAGAGGTTTCTTTCTGTTTACAGAGGAAAACATGAATTTTCTGTGACTAAGATGGAATAGTGTCAAGTTACTAGGCAGAGAAACGGCTAAAAATCAGGCATTTCATATCACCAAGGGCACCGTCTTAGCTTGGGCACCCACGAGAGCCAACCGTGAGACAAGGGGGCAAGTGGTTGTTCTGGAAAGTCACCCCTGCAAGCCGGTCAGGGATAAGGAAGCCAGATTGGGAAGACTGGAAGACGAACCCGTGTGAGCTCATTAGCTGGTTACCCTGCAGGCTGTGGGCTTGAGCCCTGCTGAGACCCTCTGAAAGACTGAAACGCCTGAGGGTAGGGTGGGATCACCCGCCCCACCCCTTCAAGGGCTCTTCCCTGTGACCCTGCATCCTGATTATACCCGAAGTGCCCAAGATACAGGCCACAGATAGCACAGGAGGAGGCCTGTAAGGACCGGTCCACAGTGGTCTTGTGTGACTATCACCAGACGAAAATGGTGATTCCCTTGGTTCTCGTCCTCCTGAAGAGAAAGAATTCAGTCCAGAGACATAGAGCAGTTTTAAGTAGCAAGAGTTTTTTATTAAGCAAAGCAAAAGTACACTCCAGAGAGAGAGAAGGGGCGCGGAGTTGTTTGGAAACTGGAAGCAGCCCCGCGGTAGGGCTGGGGTTGGTTTTTCAGAGTGGTGGAAAGCCCCTCAGGTCCTGCATCATTTGACTGCCAAGCTGATTGACAGCTTTAGGTTACATAACTTCTTCCTTCTGCGCAGGCGCTTACCCACAGGCCCCCGAGCAAAACCCACAGAAGGGTGATGGGTGCAGAAACCGCAACGCTAATTTATTACAAACACAGCGTAATGAACCCCGGGTTACTCTGAGTCACCTTTTAGGCCTTGCTATGCCCTCACCAACCTGTGCTGGCAGTTTTATCTTGTTTGGTGTTGATAAGGCTGGAGACTTAACGGTCCTTGACCACAAAAGGGAGGCTCTCTGGGCATGTTCTAATCACCAGTGTCCAGGTGGGGGAGGGAAAGATGACCCCGTCCAGGATGCGGCAGGGACCTGCTCATGTCTAACTATCTAACATGACCAGAAGGGTCTCTCGGCAGGAGGGGGGCCAGATTGGGGCTCTGAAGGGTAGATAACATGGGGTTGGGGGCTTATAGATAAATGGGAAAGGAAGTGACGCACCCTGGGCTCTGCCTGCCTCCTGCTGGTCCCACGGACCTGGCCTTGACTGTTGGGGGAAAGCGTCCTAAGAATGAGCAACGGAAGGTAGATTGTTTTCCTTTAGTGCCTTTTAGGGTGCTTTCTGCTTCCAGTAACAGAAATCCTGACTTGACAGTGGCTTAAAGAAAGCAAGTGTCTGTCTCACCTCACTGGAAGTCGCCGTGCAGAGCTTGGCCCTGGACTCCGTGAGGACGTCACAGACCCAGGTTTCTTCCTCTCGTCCACTCAGCTCCACACGGCCCCCCAACCACCTGCCAGTGTGTTGACTGGTCACCTCATGATTGCACGATGGTCACCAGAGCTCCAGGCCTCAGGTTCATCGGTCCCTTCGATCAGGGTGCAACAGCCTTCTCTTTGGGGCTGACTAAGGGAGGCTGGGGGAATGGGGAACAAGATGGCAGGTCATCGAGGTTAGAACTATAATCCTCGATGGGGTGGGGATGTGTGTGATCCCCCCAGGGGACATTTTTGGTTGTCACAACTGGTGGAGTGCTACTGGCATCTAGTGCCCAGAGAACAGGGATGCTGTTAAAAGCCCTACAATCCCCAAAACAAATAGTCATCTGGCCCCAAATGTCAGTACTGCCAAGTTTTGAAACTCAGGGTTAGACCAGTCATGATGCATTGCCTAGAACTGAGTAGTTGCTGCCTTGAATAAAATAGAGGATTCTGCATAGGCAGCTCACAGCACTCAACGTGGCAGCAAATGGACTCATAGGCAGGAGCCCAGCCTTTGCACGGCTGGAGCCCTGGGCGAAACAACATGGGGTGGGAGATGAGGATGCTGATCGTCTCTTGGGCAGGCGATGGGTACTTTGGCCTTTCAGAGGTGCTCCGTATTCTCTGAAAGATATAAGTATAATGTGCTAATCATCAGTACTTGCCTTTCATGATTTAATGACTATGCCCAGGCCTTTAATATTACCCTTAATAGTACTTTCTTAAGGAAGTGAATCCCTCATTTATAGCATGACTCAGATTCTTGAGCTGCATTACAGTCAGAACGGCCTCTGTTCTTTACAGTGTTTGTATTTTCCAAGATGATTTTGAAAAGGAAGAGGCGCACTCAACTTTTGACAGCTGTTCCTTTAGTTTTCCATTAGCATTTGAAAAATGTCTCTTTCAAGCAGCGTTCATTAAGATTTTAATTTTTCAGTTTGCTCCTTTTTTAAGTGACGTGCAACGAATTAAGGTTTAATGTGTCATCTATTTTTTGCAATGACATTTTTACTGCCCCCTTTTCATTTCAGTCCGTTTATAAATTGTACTGTAGCTAATGAGTTCCATCCTGATTTCCAGTTCCCAATAATTACCACTCTTCTAATATGTTAACGTGTCACAGAATTAAGAGCATTACCGGACGAGCTCAGGTGAGCTGGGTCTGCCTCGGCCATGGGGCCACTGAGGGCTATGGGGCAGGGAAGTCGCTGAGACCCCCTGCTGCTCTTATTCGTATTCACCAGCCATCGCATGTTGGACACCCGGGTTTGTGTGGGATGTAAATGCAGAAGCTTCTGCGGGCCTGGTCCCTGGGTAGACTAGATAATTGCCCTACTTCCCACATTGCTTTGCCAGTGGAAATATGACTAATGGGACTTGAAATCCTGAACGATTTTTAACTGTATATTCGGCTGAGATTGGACCAAGATTAATTGAATAGCAATCCCTGATTAATTTCTATCTTACCACCAAGCTGAAACTTATGAACATTTCATCAAGTTGAGCTGAAGTTTAACTTTGCAATATTAAGAGGAGGCAGTGGCTGGTATGGAGGAGATTTATTAAGGAAGTGACCAGTGTAAGGGAGACCGTGAGGATGTAGGAGATGCAGCCTCTGTCCTCCAGAAAGACAGAACCGATGGGAGATATATATTAAGAGATTTATTTTAGGGAATTGGCTCACGTGATTTGGGGGGGTTGGTAAGCCCGGAATCTGTAGGACAGGCCAGCGGGCTGGAGACTTGGGCAGGAGTGGATGCTGCAGTCTTCAGGTTGAATTCTTTCTTCTCCAGGAAACTTCAACTTTTGCTCCTAAGACCCTGGATGAGGCTCACCCACATTTTGGGTGGTAATCTGGACTTAAAGTCAACCAGTTGTGGATGCTACCGCACCTACAAAACACCTTCACGGCGCACCTGGATTAGTGCTGGGTTAAGTCCCTGAGTCCTAGACCCTGGCCCTGTTGACATAGAAAAGTGTCACAGAGGAAGAGCCCCCCTGCAGGGTGGTGGGAAGTGCAGGCAGCTGAGGGTCAGGACCCAGGTCTGAGCACTTCTCTCTTACCAGCTTCGAGGTCTCCAGCAGTGCCCTCAGCCCCTGGGACCACCATACATTCTGTAACAAACGTTTATTAAATGCATGCCTCCTACCAGCCAGAACTGTATGCGTTAAGGAAGCAAAAATGACTTAAGTTTTTGCTTAAACTGCCTCTGTCCTGGAGAAGCCCACGACCCACGACCAACTAACCACCAGCACGAAAAGTGAAGGACCACACGTTTCCTGTAAGATAAGATCCATAATCGTCCCCACAAGAGATCTTGGAGGAAAAAGGGAGATGATAAATAAATAGGACACTGAATGCTTTGCCCGTGAGTTACTGTTAGTATTTATAGAACATTCTAGTAGCATCTGCCAAGTGTTACAAAGCACCTTTGTGGTCTGATTGTGTCTCCATTGCTGGAAAGCCATGAAATCTTATTTCTATAAAAAAAATTCCACGGTTTAGGTGCTGAGTTTAGGGGGTTTTATTTAGGAAAGATAAACCATTAAGTGGAGCACTTAAAGGTTGGTTGTGTTACAATAGTAAACGCAACAGGTGTCGGTCAGGTGTGGGTTCATCCAGGTGGCCCAGCTCCAGGGTAGAGTCTTGTTAGAAGGTTTTGGAAGTTTCGCTTTTGATCCATTTCACTGTCTTTTCGTTTTCTGCCTGTGGAAGGGAGGTCTTATTGCATCCACCCACTCCTGTTTCTACTTTGCGGTTTTCAGGGGCAGATGTCCACGCCAGGGACCCTCACCGCAGGATGTCGTCCCAGGAGTGGGCTACTTACACGGGACGGTTTGAAGCGGTCCACGTCATCCAGAGGCTGCTGGAGCGACCCTGCCCAGAGCAGTTTGGGGAACAGTACAAGCCAGAGCTGCCGCTGGCCCCCGAGGCGGGTCCGAAGCCTGCGGGCTCCAAGAACTGCTTGCAGAGGCTCACCGAGTTTGTGCGGTCCATACTGACCTCCCGCTTGCGCCAAGGCCTGGAGGATGGGGGCGTCCTGGACCATATGGTCAGGATGACCACGAGCCTCTACAGCCCCGCCGTGGCCGTCGTCTGCCAGACCATGTGCCCCGAGAACCCCCCCTGTGTGGGGAAAAGGCGGCTGGCGGTGCAGGAAATCCTGGCGGCACGGGGGGACCTGGACACGCAAGCCCAAGAGAGGGACAAAGCGGAGGGCACCAAGCAGCGATTCCGGACCTCCCAGGCTGCGGGGGTCTCCAGAGAGGGGGCCCCCAGAGCCAGCTCCACGTCTTCCCAGCTGCCAGCTGCCCCGCGGAAGGCCAGCCTCCTGTCCCTGCAGCTGCTGCGGCGGAGCAGCGTGCGGCCGGGCGTGGTCATCCCCAAGGTGCGCGTCAGCAAGGCGCCCGCGCCCACCTTCCAGCCCGAGCGGGCGGCGAAGGGCAGCACCAAGGACAGCGCCCACCTGCAGCTCCCCAAGTGGCGGTACAAGGAGGCCAAGGAGGAAAGAAGGAAGGCGGAAGAGGCAGAGAAGCAGCGACTGGCCACAGCGCAGAAGGAGAAGCGGGCACCGTCCTGGAGGAAAAGGACGTGAGGGGGGGGGGTGTCTGGCGGGGGGAGGAAGGACGCAGAGCGCGGCCGGGGATGAGATGCTGCCCGGAGCCCCAGAGGAGGTGGCGGGGAGGCCGGGTGGGCTCCTCCCTGGGAAGGAAGCGCCTCGGCCCGGCCCTTGCCTTTTACGCACCACACGTCCCTGTGCCCGCAGGCTCCTTCGGGCCCGAGAAAACGTTTGTGTTTGTTCAGGCTGCACCCAAGAGTGAATTGGGCATAGCACTAATCGATTTGCCTAAAACCAGTTCCCTTAGCAGTCAGTACACTTAGTGGGTGTTTTACCTAAAAGTTTATCTTTAGAACCTCAGTTAAGAAATTTTTAAGACCAATTTATCAGAAGGGCATTTCCTGTATAATTTTGTATTTTTAATCACAAATATGCAGCACTTTACCAGCCCCATACAGAGATGGGGCTCTTTGTACTTAGGATGGTTTTAATGCATTTGTCTGAAGACCCTTTGTTTAAAGTACCGGTTCTAGCAATAATTACTTGTGATATCTCTATGATTTCACACAGAATTTGTGGCATTCTCCCCCCTTTTGCTGTTTGTTTGGGTCTTTGCCTTTCCATCTCATGTGGGTGCCCATGAGCACTGCATGTTCTTAATTGGATTAAGTGATGCAGAATATTTCTTTCCATTTGATGGAGGCATTTACTTTACAGCAAAGTGATCAAGTAAGATAGAGGAATCAGATTTCCTTGTACATCCAGTGCTAAAAAATGATGAAAACCCAGTTGTCAAAGTAGGAGACTGCGTAGAGAAGCACGTATTTATTGCTAGAACTAAACTCACTTTAAGCAAGGGATTTTAGATAAACTGTATACAAAGTCTTGAACATATTCAAAAATAGATATTGACATAAAAAAAGTATTTAAGAAAATAGGGGCAAATTTAATAATTATTACTGGAAACAAAAGTAAGTTATGTGCTCTTAGATAAATTGAATTCAGATATCCTTAAAATGTAAAAAAGATGCAAAAAGCATAAGGAACCCACAGTTCTGCAGACTGCTGAAATGGGGGCAGGCGTAAATTTTTAGAGAAATAGGGATTAGAATTGAATATTAAGCAAACGTGTTTTAGGCAAATTTGCCTGGAGTGAGCTGGGTTGCTTCCTCCTCCTGACTCAATTCCAAGGAATCCCTGGTGTGGAATTACTTTCTTTTTTCCTTTGATGACTGCCCCTGATGTTCAGTTCACCCTCATGGCGACTTTGTTGACTTTCCAAGATGTCGGGACTTTGGCAGAGCATGTGTGTGATTTGCCCCGGGCCCTGAGCTCTCCGAGGGAGTTATCTCCAAAGCACTGAGAAATTCTAATGAATCTCTGGCCATCCGGGTTGCAGAGTCTCTCTCACGTATGCACTACCAACAGCACTTTATTTAAATATTATCCTGTTCAGAAGCCATAGATTTAAAATATTACAGACCAGTTTGGAAGCTCTTTATTATAACCCTAGATTCGCAGGGGAAATCGCACTCCCTGGCTATGCGGTAACGAACACCTGTCTGTCTCATTATGTGGGCGGGGTAGCGCCGGCTCCCCCTCTTCCCCCCCATCCTTCAGAATTGAGCATCTCACACTCACCTTCCCCAGAATCTCAATAAACAGACCATCAGGCTGCACCCAGACTGGTGGGAGACGGGCGTGATGATAATACAGCTCTTAAAGTCAGATTTTAGTGAGTTCCTCCCTCATCCCAGAAGGGCGCAAGAAGAATGGCACAGAGGTCTGGACCCACTTTGAGCATCACTGATACAGTTGGCTGTTGGGTCACTTTCGTGCCTAAGAGTTGAGGTTGGCCAAGTCCCCTTGGATGAGATGAAGGCTGGTCCCCGAGGTGGAGAGAAACACCCGTTTCCCTGACAGTCCAATCCATATCCTTTGAGATCATTTTCGTGTTTATGTATTTTCGTTGCTTTGAATGGTTGGCTGCATTTTTCTCACCAAGGGGTCAGCCCTCCTCCCTCCCCTCCAGTGTCGGTCAGGGATGGGGCACTGATGAGCAATGTCCCCCCCCAGCTCTGTCACCATATACATTCCCTGCTGACCCCTTTGCCTCCTTTTTTCCTTATTTGCTTTTTCTTTGTTTTGCCTGTTTCCTGCTCCAGATTTAGCTAAATGCCTTGATCATCCCTGGCCCCACTACTCTGAGATCTAAAAAGGGCGGAAGAGCAAGGCAATGCTGAGAGGTCAACAGTGTCCCTGTGGAATTATCATGTCGTGCCCTCCAAACACCCAAGAGTGAATGAACGGCAGATTCCGCCAGCTGCTTCCGTGCAGAATGTTGGCACAACTCCCCCACCTCCACCCTGCACTTTCCCCCTTTTATCTCTTTCGGGAGGGAGACTTGGTTTGCTCTCCTAACAGGTGATAGCACCGCCCTGCCGTACAGAGCGGGCGGGATCCGGTGTCTGCTTGCGCTCCTGATGTCTATTAACTGTAAATAGTGAATCTCAACTTGACAGGTACCCTCTCAGGGATTTATATATAAATGCAGTTAGGGGAAAAGCTGAAGTCTATTTTAATACTTTTTAGCATCTGAGTGCATTATGATTAAACTAGATAGAAGAAATATTTCTAAGACAATGTCAGTGCTGCTGTTTTCTGGGGAGAGGCCTGGGAATCACCCCTCGTGTTGAGATTTCTTGATTAGTATAAACTCGGGACTCTGGCAGCTGAAATGGCTTTGGAGTGGATGTGAAGTCACTTCAGTGCCTCTCAGCTGCCTCTTGTGGATGTGAATCCTTGTATCAAAAAAAAAAAAAAAAAATTCAGCCTTTATGTACGTAGAGACGGCTGTGACAGCACGGATGGACCATTCATCGCTTTCACCTCTACAGCTGTTTCCTCCCCATCTGATCCAGGGGTGTGTGGTGTGACGGTGACAGTGTTTTCTATCTGCTTATGTGAATCGTGTTCTACAGTCAGCCGAGCGCCAAGCTCACCGCTGGGAGGGGGGAGGGAAAAGCTGGAATGACCGCGGTGTTCAGAGACTTCGCGTGTCTTTAGCTACCTTTGAGAAATGCAACACACGACATTGTGGACCTTCATGACTTTTTCTGCAGCACCTCCCCACAAGCTCCTGGCGGCACTAGAGGCCTCAGAAATAGGGTCAGAAATTGCAGTAGTTCGTCATCTCAACTTCGGGCACTCCTGCTACTCGCTCATTCTGCAGTGGAGGATAGAGTTCGTGATGTCAGTTGGAAAGTGGGATTTGTGGATGCAGAGTGGCCAGGGCAGGCCGCCTCTGCCTGCTTCCTTCCGTGCTGTGGGCGACCAGGTCTCTGGAAGTCCACTGGGTGGAGATGAGGCTGTGAAACAATCCCGTGAGGTGGGCCACACCCCAATCCTGAAGTGGATGCAAAGCCTGCTGTCTCCAGGGAAGAATCATGGGTACCGAGTTACTATGAAGAAAAGCACCCCTGAGGGGTCGTTAAATGAGCTAAGACTAAGAAGTAGGGACTGTCTGACCCTTGCAGCCTCTGGCAGGATCACTGTATTCCCCGCTCATCCACGCTACGTTAAGGCGGAGACTGTCTTTTCATCATTCACTGGAGCTTGCTCCGCGAAAGGAGTCCTAGCCCTGACGGATGTCAGGTGCAGTGCTTACCCCCAGGTTCACTTGGAGACCTGTGCTCGCTCATTTCCCATCCTGATACAATGCAGGTACTCGCTGCAGTGCTAAGATTATCAGGAACTATTGTAAGCTGCTAGTTGAAATCCGTCTTTTATAGGATGAAGTGCTGACACTTTTTCTTTTTCACAGTATTTGGGGAAATCCTAACGCGCTACCCAAGTATTCCCTCGCGAGCCTTTCCGTCCCACATGGGTAACTGTTTGGATTCTGCATTCGGCTGTGGGTGCCCAGCTCACAGGATCCCTCAGGGCTCTGGTCTGTGTGTCTGGTTTCCTCGGCGGCAGGCTCACGCTGGGCCCCTTTCAGCCGGGCCTGGCGGACCATGGTCTTCTGGGGAAGGAATGGCAGAAGACCCATCACGCCTGATGCTCATAAAACAACAAAGTCCCATTTGTGACAACAGCTGGCATTGGGCACATAATCACGGCAGCGGGAGGGAGGGCTGTTGCCATGAAGAACTTAACAGCAAACCAGCTCTTCCTGCAAACGCTGGTTGCCGCCCTCTCCATGCGTTTAGACTTTGTTTCAGACGTCCGTGTGACGCTTGAATCAGCTACTTGTGGCTGTGCCCTTGAATCCACATGTTTCTTCATTATCATTTAAAATAAGTGGCTAAAAAAATTCCTCTGGAGGTTTTTTGTTTTAAAGAAATAGAAAAAAACAAAAAACCACCACTGCCTGGTTTGATGTAGCTCATTTCTGAGGGACTCAGTTGAATGCCAGGGCTGCGTGCAAAGTCTCTCCTTCCCCTGACCCAGCCTGAACTAAGGCTCATGTGAAAGGCACAGCCCTGCGGTGCTCTGATGGCCCTCAGCTGCAAGTGGAGGTGTGTGATGTGATGTGATGAGTGCACACACACACACACACACACACACACACACACACACACACACGAAGGAGTCCGGGCTTTGTGCTCACAGACGGGACTGCCATTGTGGCTCCCAGGTAATGTCTGGTGTGACCTGATTGGATGGCATGTAGTGGAGGGTGGGACAGCCCAAGACCCCCACTGGGAGGACTCCAGTGTGTCCACTGCGGCACAGGACACAGCCAGTGTGTCATAACGCAGGTCTTGTCGAAAGGTGGCGTTGGCCTGGGCGGCTCATGTAGGAGCTCCTGGGCGAGGTTGTGTAGCCGGGCCTGGGCCGTCGCTCTGCTGTTGGCTGCCTCCTTGGCATGGAGGGGCAGAATCCAGAGGGGATGCTTGGGGAGCTCCACCAGGCATTCACCCCATGGCACCAGGCTAACCACAGAATCAGCGTCTTACCCTGCGGAGGCACTGAGATCTTCCCAAGTCTGCCCAAGTATCAGTACTCTAATTAATCAACGCTAACACAGTTTGGTTTTTGAGAGAATCATTTCATCATAATGGGACACCTTTATATTGTTTTTGAAGAACATGAAGACGAGAAACAAAATGAAGCCAGCGGTTGCAGGCACGGCAGTGGCCTGTGTTGATTCGATGCTTTATGAAATTTTGGGAGGTCGCATTGAAGCACTTTAACACCAGTTTTTGAGCAGAAGTTCAAGAAGCTGGTTTGGAACCTCACAGCTCTGTCAAACAGGATGAAAACCAGAAAAGGATGCTATAAACCTGGACATGTTACCAGCAACCCTGTGAGCCTCTCAGCCATGCTAAGGAATTTGAATACTAGACCCCATTCAAACAAACAGGCAAAGCTAATCTCATTGGAATTCTCTTCATTCAAATCCTTGTTCTGCCTCACATGTATTGGGTGTCTGAGAATGTGTGTTTTTAACAAGGGTGACTAAGAAGTGTATGGACTTTGCACAGGTGCCAGGTTTCAGGTTATGTCATGTTGGTATAAGATTTGTTTTCTGAATGTAAAACTATTTTCATTGTCATTTCTAAAAATCCCGTAGATTTCCGGATATTGTAAAAATGTTGAATAAGGATATAGGTGTGTAAATTTCATAGTGTTTTATTTTGAGGTGAGAGTTTTGTTACAGTTTATAAAAGATATTTTTCTATTTAGACCTCAGGGCTATTTGGGGACCTACAAATAAATGTGACCCCAGCAGTTTCAATTCTTGATATCCAAACGGTTAATAATCATCTTTAAGTTAAATAGGATATAATATTCAGCAGAAAGAATGTGTCTTTCCCTTTTAGCTTCTCTTTTAACAAACTCTGTATCTAAAGTTTAAAACGTGTAGCAAAAAGGATGTGGGTCATGTAAAAATGTGGGGAAATTGTGGCTACGGAATTTAAAATCACTTGTGAAATAAAGTCTTATGGTACAACGGTGTGATACTTGGATAAACCTAAGTGTGTGTACATTAGAAAATGATACAACGATACCAGTGTTTTTAATGTTACTTATTTTGATCGAAATAGGCGTGCACTTCCTTCATCTGACATGCTTTTATTTTTCACGTTTCAAAAGTAAGACTTTTAAATTCATGAGCTATCTGCGAATACCTCTGCACGTGTTAAAATAATCTTTTTACATTCTGCCTCTTCTCAGAAGTACCCACTGGTAGGGAGGCATCCTTCAGCTGTGTTTCTGTGGATTTATTTACCTGTGTATATAGAAACAAATTTAGTTTTGTTATTTATTTATTATTATTATATAATATGTTATATATTATATAATATAATATACATTATATAATTTTTTTTGCCTTGTTAATCTCTGTCATTTTTTTTTAAACATCTTTATTGGAGTATAATTGCTTTACAATGGTGCGTTAGTTTCTGCTTTATAACAAAGTGAATCAGTTATACATATACGTATGTTCCCATATCTCTTCCCTCTTGCATCTCCCTCCCTCCCACCCTCCCTATCCCACCCCTCTAGGTGGTCACAAAGCACAGAGCTGATCTCCCTGTGCTATGCAGTTGCTTCCCACTAGCTAGCTATTTTACTATAATTTATTTTTGTTCGTTTAGTTTATTTTTTATTAGTTGATTTACAATGTTGCATTAGTTTCAGGTGTACAGCAAAGTGATTCAGATATAGATACACTTTTTCAGTATAAAGTATATATATATATATATATACTTTTTCAGATTCTTTTCCATTATAGGTTATTACAAGATACTGAGTATAGTTCCCTGTGCTATACAGTAGGTCCTTGTTGTTCATCTGTTTTAAATGTAATAGTGTGTATCCGTTAATCCCAAGCTTCTAATTTCTCTCTCTGCCCCTTTCCCTTTAGTAATCATAAGTTTGTCTTCCATGTCTGTGGGTCTATTTCTGTTCTGTAAATAAGTTCATTTGTATCATTTTTTTTAGGTTCCACATATAAGTGATATCATGATATTTGTCATTTCTCTGTTTGACATAGAAATATATTTTTAATGTTTTCTCCCCTTCGTGTGATGTACAGGTAAGATAGTGTGGTATATACAGTTTCACCCAGTGTTCTTGTTGATTGCTGTGTAGTATTCCTCAGGAGAGCTGCACTGTGGTACATTTAACCATGACCTCATGATGGACTATTACAGTATTTTCAGTTCTTACCACTTGTAAGTAATGAAGAGCCTTCATCTGACTTACCTATTTGTATACACAAGTGAATGTTTCTCTAAGACAAGCGTGTAGAAGTGGGACTTGCCAGGTAGAAGGGAAGATGAATTTTATTTCAGTAGTCACTGCTGTGTTGCCCTTTTCAAAGTCTGATGAATATTCACCTGTCAGCAATGGACAAAAGAGGCCCCTTTCCCCCTGCAGCAGCACTTGCTGTTTGCCAGTCTGATGGTTAAGAAATTGTATCTCATTTTAATTGCCCCAGTTACTGGTGAAGTAGAGCATCTTTTCATGTGTCTTTTGACCATTTTTGTTTCCTGTTTTAAAATTTTCTTATATATATCTGTTTCTCATTTTTTAAAAAATTACCCTTTGGTGTCATTTTTGCTGATTTATAGGCGTTTGCTATAAATTTTGAGTCAGTTCTTTGACACATACGGCATTTTTTTTCTCCCATTTTATCACTTACCTTTAAGGTATCTTGTGTAAAAGTCTTAAATTTTGATTTAGTCAAACTTGCCAAACTTTTTAGTTTATATTTGCATTTCTTATTTAAGAAGGCCTTTCCTACCCCAAATCAACATTTTTCTTCTATAGTTTTATCTAATGATTTGTAGCTACTTTTTAAAAAGACATTCATACACAATTCATCTTTTCAGTAAGTTTAGATGGGACTGAAGTCAAACAGCTCCTATTTATTTGGGAAGTTCTATTCAGCAATTGAAAAATCTGAAGTCTGACACGTTAAAAACCATAATTTTAGTCATTAAATTCTACTCATCCAGAATCATAATTATTAAGGAAAGACCTACATAGGAAGTCAAATTTTAAATAAAGTTTTGTTCTAGGCCAAGATTGTTATTGGAGATTATTTGTATTTATTGTTGTGAAAGACAAATGACGTGAAGGTAATATACAAGGAACTGTCCTTATTAGAAAATCTGAGAACTAGGGACGTCCCTGTCGGTCCAGTGGTTAGGACTCTGTGCTTCCACAGGTTCGATCCCTGGTCGGGGAACTAAGATCCTGCAATCCAAGAGGCGCGGCCCAAAAAGAAAGAAAATCTGAGAACTGACATGAAAAGTGAGGGAGGTGGTCTTTATTCCCCCGACTGAACCTGCGTTGAGCGCCCTGAGGCTCTAAGAAGCACAGATGGAAGGATGCCCTTCCCGTCCGGTGGCCTGAACCCAAGAGCAGTGCATCTGCGCTGGGCAGTCGTGCGGTCAAGAACGTTGCCCCTTGAGGACCTCGAGGGCTTCTGCAAGCAGCCCTTCACGTGATCACTGGCTCCCAGCAGGTCACTCCGGCTGTCTCCCTTGATAACCTGGCTGGTTTCCAGCCAGGGACGTGAAAGGTGGTCCGAAAATCCCCAGTCTGCCAACAAAACCAACTTTGATGTGCAGATTGCTCAGGTAAATTGTTAGCTCAACCGCAGCTCCCAGTGCCAGGGGGCCACGCCCCTGCAGCAGGGGCAGCCGATCACAAGCATGGGCCCGCCACCCTGCCCACTCGACATCCTCTGCCTGGTCATCCCGCCCAAGCTCATTACTGCTCTCACTTAAAAACCCCCAAACCTAACAAGATGTTAATACATTTTCCTGGATAAAAGAAATTGTAAGTATATAAATGAAACTCAAATCCACCTTGCTATTTCAAAAGCATGACACAAAATCAAGAAGTCAGGTAGCTGCAAGGATAGGACATCAATTTTTCATGAGCTCTTAGAAGCTTTATTAGGGCCAAGAGCCAAGATGAGAAGCTGGACCAGGAGGGCCCCTCTCTGGGCCATCAGAGACAAGAGGGTTTGGGAACATGGGTTGTGATGGGGAAGTTGTCACCCTACAGTGAGAAAGGTTGCAGAATGTCCCCGCTCCCCGGCAAAGGAGTCCCTTAGCCATCCCATGGCCCCTTCACGCCCTGCCCCTGGGGGTTGGGGGACCAGCTTTTACCTTCTAACCTGAGTGATCATTGAAAGGTGCAGACTCGATGTCCTTCCTGACCAAACTCCATTGCAATGGGCCTCCCTTGGTTGAAGTGCCTGATGCCCTCTGTAGGGTGAAAGGTCATAGGTTGGGGGTCGAAAAAGCCACCCCTGCCTGCCTTACCTCCCACTGCTGTGCAGGCGCTGGGCCCATCCTGAGCCCCAGCCTGTGGTTCTCTAACTCTACACGTTCCTAGTCCTGGACTCTGGCCAGGTGACTCTGGAGAGATTTGGGCAACCCTCGTGTTCCCCCTGGGCTGGCAGGTGGCCCTCTGCAGTTGCGTAAAGCAATGGTGCTTGAAGGGCCGGGGTTCCCGGGACAGACAGCACTAACACCACCTGGAAAATTTTCAGAAATACACCTTCTCAGGCCGAACCTGTATTGGTTTCGTGTGATTGCTGCGACAAATCACCTGGATGGCTTCAAGCAACTGACATGTATTCCCTCGCAGTTCGGGAGGCCAGACGTTTGAAATCGCTGTGTCAACAGGGCCACGCTCCCTCTGAAGCCTCCAGGGGAAGATGCTTCCTCACATCTTCCGGCTCCTGGCGGTTGCCAGCAATCCTTGGCGTTCCTTGGCTTGTGGCAGCCTCTACCTGCCTCTGTCATCACACGGCCGGCTTCCTTCTGTGTGCCTGTGTCCACACTTCCCACTTTTTATAAGGCCACCCGTCATTGGATTAGCACCCACCCGTCACTGGATTAGCACCCGCCCACCCTAACCGAGTATGGCCTTGTTCTAACTTAATTACATATGCAAAGACCTGTTTCCAAATACGGTCACATTCACAGGGACTTAGAGTAAAACCTTTGGGGGGACACAATTCCACCTACACCACCACCCCAAGCTACTGAGCCAGAGACGTTGTGAGTCTGGGAGTGCACCCTCCCTAACTCTGCACGCCCACCGGGCTCCCACCCAACACTCACGCTCTCTCCCACCTTGCTGACCACGGGGGTCATGTCATTACCATCCCTTCCCCCCAACCCAGTCCCCACCCTACCCCTGAAGGCTAGAAGCCGGTTCCATCCTGGGGACCCTTCTCTGCCGCCCTGCCTGGGCCATCTCAACAGCTCATGGCTTTAAATGCCAGCTAGAGGCTGCCAACCTTCAGCTGTGCCCTTGACCACCACCTCTAGGCCAGGGGCCCACAGCCCACAGTTCAAATCCAGCCACTGCCTGTTTCTGTCAATGCAACTGTATTGAAACACAGCCCTGCTTGCTCAGTGACATATTGTCTATGGTGGTTTTCACTCTCCAAGGGCACAGTGGAGTAGCTGTAACAGAGGCCGTATGCTCACAAAGCCTAAAGTGCTGACTGTCTCAACCTGTACAGAAAAGGCTTGCTGACACCTGCCTGGGCACCAGTCCCACAGGTGGTGGATGCTTCCATCTGGTGTGGAGTAGGCACTGAAGGCCTAATGTGCCCAGACAGCTCTTTTTTTTTCTTTTTCTTTTTTAATAATTGAGGTATAATGGACATAAAACATTATATTGGTTTCAGGTGTACAACATAATGATTTGCTGTTTGTAGGTATTGCAAAACGATGGCCACAACGTCTAGCTCACATCCATCCCTATACATTGTTATAGTGTTTTTTTCTTGTGATGAGAATTTTTAAGATCTACTCTCTTTAGCAACTTTCAAATACACAGCACAGGATTATTAACTATAGGCCCCATGCTGTCCGTTACATCCCATGACTTATTATTTTATAACGGGAAGTGTGTGGCTTTGGACCCCTTCACCTGTTTCACGCCCCGCTCCACGTCCTGCCTCTGGTCACCACCAGTCTGTTCTCTGTACCCGTGAGCTGGGTGTTTTGCTCTCCATTTGTTTTCTTAGATTCCTCATACAAGTGAGATTAGACAATATTCGTTTCTCTCTGACTTACTTCGTTTAGCGTAATGGGTGGGACTCCCAGGTGAGTGAGGGGAGCTCTGAACACTGCCCCTTCCCCCGCCCCATCTCCGCACCCACCCCGTCGCTTCCCATCGGCTCTGAGAGCTCCTCGACTTTACAGAGGCCACACCCATGACCTGCCAAGCCTTTGCATCCTGAGACTGAAAGTACGGTTACAGCTGGTTCCTGCACCAAATGTACTTAGTGTCCTCCAGACCAAAGCCCCTACGCCCCACGGAGGCAGGACCAGAGAGAGAAGAGCCTCACTTCGCTCTCCGTTTCCGCCCCGGGACAGCCTTGAGGGCTGAGGCTGAGCCTCCATCCCCGGGTCATCCGGGGTATCGAGGGCCTCCCCACCTGGGCTGTGCCGCCTTCTGAGCTGCTCTCTGTGCGTCTCTGGAGGTCGTTCCTGGGGCCCGAGCTCTGTTGCTGGGAGATGAGCAGGGGCTGGAGGAAGCTTGAAACACACCTGGGGCAGCCGTCCGGCCCTCACTTCATCCGGCGCGGGAGTCACGGAACTGACCGGCCATCAGCTGCTTCCCACTGGCAGCGGGGGGTGGTGGTGGCCGTCCTGCTACCAGGTGCCTCTCGGGACGTTGCTGATTAGATCCTGTCGATGAGGGCGCTGGTGCTTAACCAGGAGAACGTTAAGTGACAGCGGAAACGAGCTAGATCGGCTCGGTAGAAGCAGCAATGTGGAAAATACTCTGCGCTATCAGGCTCGGCCTGTCTCTCCTCCCAGAAAAGCATACGGGAAAGAAGATGCTCCGCTTGCTTAATTAAACCAAATTCCAGTAGGCATATTCAAAGCTGTGTAGGGAAGCGTCTCTGGAGACTGACAGACAAAGGTCTGGTCCTGGCTTTGCTACATGTTTCCTTTGTGATCCTGGCAGGGTAGTCATTTCCTTGCAGAAGAATGGGTCTCTGTGTGAATGCTACACACCCTGCCTGGTGCCCGTCCTGGGCACAGGGATGCTGGGGGCCACTCTGAGCACAGACTCCGTGCTCATGACCTTGACTGACAGTCCTCAAGGGCTCTCCATCTCTTCTCTGCCTCCATGCCCAGCAGGTGATCAGGAATGTCTGTCAAGAACCCCAGTGACTCCCTACAGAAGGTAGATCAGCGTAATATGGCCGGCAGTGGGGATGAGGCGAGATGCGTGTTTGAAAGGCCCTCTGAGTGCTAGTATCCTCCTCAGGGAGAATCAGGCCAGAGCCCTTCAGCCCCAGGCCCTGTGTGAGCCCCAGTTCTGACGAGGTGCCTCAGACCACACATGGTCTCCGAGCATGTGGAGAGGTGATCTCAGCTCACACTGCAATCGTGGTCTTGTGGACTCTGACTTGTGATTGACTTAGTTGCTGTGGTGTCCTCAGTGCCCAGAACAGTGTCCCAGAATGTCTGGGTCAAGATCTTTCCAACCATGGTGAGAAGGAAGAAGGGTAGCCCCAAGGATATATAATGGATTTCTCCCCAGAGCATAAGTGAAGCCTGGCTAAGAGGTCCATCCTCAGGAGGAGAACTTAGAGCTGGATTTCCATGCAGTGAAAGTGAAATCTAGTCTTTCAAGATATTTACCCTTTCCTAATCTGGCCCAGTGAAGACCTTCAAGAGGAATGAGTTTCAATTTTCTCCTAGGGTTACTCATCCTGAGGGCAGCACCTAGACATCTCTGAGGTGCCAATCAGGGTTTGACAACCAGAGCACCTTACTGTTCCTCCAACTCTGGGGGCCCTACTGTCACCTGGGGTGACATTTGCTGGTTGATGGGAACTGTGTAAGCAGAGGGACATCTGAACTCTTCTGTAAGGAGACAGAGAACACCAGAGATGGCCTGGTGGTCAGAGGGTGGAGATGGAAATTAGACGGGTGGGGGATGGATTAAGTGTGGAAATGACAGTGGAGTGTTCTGGTCTTTAAAGATTGGTGGTGGAAGCATAGGAGTTGGTGTCAGATTGATCTGAGCTTTGCCATCTACTACTTATATAAATTATTTTTACCACACTAGGCCTTAGTTTCCTCGTCTGTATAATAGCAATAATAACAATGTCTACTAAGTAGAGTTGCTATGAGTTCCTGGTACATAGTAAGTGCTCAATAAGGTGAGAAGGATGGCAGTGGTGGTGATGATAGTGATGATGATGGTGGTGATATGATGATGTTGGTGGTAATGATGATGGTGATAGTGGTGTTGGTGATGATGATGGTGGTGGTGATGATGGCGGAGGTGGTGAAAGTGATGAGGATTATGATGATGACGGTGATGATGATGATGGTGGTGGTGATAGTGATGATGACGTTGGTGGTCATGATGATGGTGGTGGTGGTAGTAGTGATGGTGATGAGGATGAGGATGAGGATGATGGTGATGGTGGTGGTGATGATGGTGATTTAGGCTCAGAATCTCTTCCTGTGGGTAATCTGTCTACTTGGATGCTTTTGTGATTCATGAAAATAGTCACTCCGGTTAAGTTTATATAGTTTAAACAAAGTGTTAATTAGTAAATGCCCATTTATCATGTCTTCTTATGTTCAGGTTATCTAATTGTCCTTGAAAACTACTTGTTTATCAAACTAATGCCAGTTCTCATTCTTAGATGTTGCAGTTTTGTGCCTGCAAATTAATAATCTTTTTTTTTTTAAACATCTTTATTGAAGTATAATTGCTTTACAATGGTGTGTTAGTTTCTGCTTTATAACAAAGTGAATCAGTTATACATATACATATGTTCCCATATCTCTTCCCTCTTGCATCTCCCTCCCTCCCACCCTCCCTATCCCACCCCTCTAGGTGGTCACAAAGCACCGAGCTGATCTCCCTGTGCTATGCGGCTGCTTCCCACTAGCTATCTATTTTACATTTGGTAGTGTATATATGTCCATGACACTCTCTCACCCTGTCACATCTCACTCCTCCTCCTCCCCATATCCGCAAGTCCATTCTCTAGTAGGTCTGTGTCTTTATTCCCGTCTTGCCACTATGTTCTTCATGACCTTTTTTTTTGCCTTAGATTCCATATATATGTGTTAGCATACTGTATTTGTTTTTCTCTTTCTGACTTACTTCACTCTGTATGACAGACTCTAACTCCATCCACCTCATTACAAATACCTCCATTTCATTTATTTTTATGGCTGAGTAATATTCCATTGTATATATGTGCCACATCTTCTTTATCCATTCATCCAATGATGGACACTTAGCTTGCTTCCATGTCCTGGCTATTGTAAATAGAGCTGCAATGAACATTTTGGTACATGACTCTTTTTGAATTATGGTTTTCTCAGGGTATATGCCCAGTAGTGGGATTGCTGGGTCGTATGGTAGTTCTATTTGTAGTTTTTTAAGGAACCTCCATACTGTTCTCCATAGTGGCTGTATCAATTTACATTCCCACCAACAGTGCAAGAGTGTTCCCCTTTCTCCACACCCTCTCCAGCATTTATTGTTTCTAGATTTTTTGATGATGGCCATTCTGACCGGTGTGAGATGATACCTCATTGTAGTTTTGATTTGCATTTCTCTAATGATTAATGACGTTGAGCATTCTTTCATGTGTCTGTTGGTAATCTGTATATCTTCTTTGGAGAAATGTCTATTTAGGTCTTCTGCCCATTTTTGGATTGGGTTGTTTGTTTTTTTGTTATTGAGCTGCATGAGCTGCTTGTAAATCTTGGAGATTAATCCTTTGTCAGTTGCTTCATTTGCAAATATTTTCTCCCATTCTGAGGGTTGTCTTTTGGTCTTGTTTATGATTTCCTTTGCTGTGCAAAAGCTTTTAAGTTTCATTAGGTCCCATTTGTTTATTTTTGTTTTTATTTCCATTTTTCTTGGAGGTGGGTCACAAAGGATCTTGCTGTGATTTATGTCATAGAGTGTTCTGCCTATGTTTTCCTCTAAAAGTTTGATAGTGTCTGGCCTTACACTTAAGTCTTTAATCCATTTTGAGTTTATTTTTGTGTATGGTGTCAGGGAGTGTTCTAATTTCATACTTTTACATGTACCTGTCCAATTTTCCCAGCACCGCTTATTGAAGAGGCTGTCTTTTCTCCACTGTATATGCTTGCCTCCTTTATCAAAGATAAGGTGACCATATGTGTGTGGGTTTATCTCTGGGCTTTCTATCCTGTTCCATTGATCTATATTTCTGTTTTTGTGCCAGTACCAAACTCTCTTGATTACTGTAGCTTTGTAGCATAGTCTGAAGTCAGGGAGCCTGATTCCCCCAGCTCCATTTTTCGTTCTCAAGATTGCTTTGGCTATTCGGGGTCTTTTGTGTTTCCATACAAATTGTGAAATTTTTTGTTCTAGTTGTGTGAAAAATGCCAGTGGTAGTCTGATAGGAATTGCATTGAATCTGTAGATTGCTTTGGGTAGTAGAGTCATTTTCACAATGTTGATTCTTCCAATCCAAGAACATGGTATATCTCTCCATCTATTTGTATCATCTTTAATTTATTTCATCAGTGTCCTATAATTTTCTGCATACAGGTCTTTTGTCTCCTTAGGTAGGTTTATTCCTAGATATTTTATTCTTTTTGTTGCAAGGGTAAACAGGAGTGTTTTCTTAATTTCACTTTCAGATTTTTCATCATTAGTATATAGAAATGCAAGAGATTTCTGTGCATTAATTTTGTATCCTGCTACTTTACCAAATTCATTGATTAGCTCTAGTAGTTTTCTGGTGGCAGTTTTAGGATTCTCTATGTATAGTATCATGTCATCTGCAAAGAGTGACAGCTTTACTTCTTCTTTTCTGATTTGGATTCCTTTTATTTCTTTTTCTTCTCTGATTGCTGTGGCTAACACTTCCAAAACTATGTTGAATAATAGTGGTGAGAGTGGGCAACCTTGTCTTGTTCCTGATCTTAGTGGAAATGGTTTCAGTTTTTCACCATTGAGGACAATGTTGGCTGTGGGTTTGTCATATATGGCCTTTATTATGTTGAGGAAAGTTCCCTCTATGCCTACTTTCTGCAGGGCTTTTATCATAAATGGGTGTTGAATTTTGTCGAAAGCTTTCTCTGCATCTATTGAGATGATCATATGGTTTTTCTCCTTCAGTTTGTTAATATGATGTATCACGTTGATTGATTTGCGTATATTGAAGAATCCTTGCATTCCTGGAATAAACCCCACTTGATCATGGTGTATAATCCTTTTAATGTGCTGTTGGATTCTGTTTGCTAGTATTTTATTGAGGATTTTTGCATCTATGTTCATCAGTGATATTGGCCTGTAGTTTTCTTTCTTTGTGACATCTTTGTCTGGTTTTGGTATCAGGGTGATGGTGGCCTTGTAGAATGAGTTGGGGAGTGTTCCTCCCTCTGCAATATTTTGGAAGAGTTTGAGAAGGATAGGTGTTAGCTCTTCTCTAAATGTTTGATAGAATTCGCCTGTGAAGCCATCTGGTCCTGGGCTTTTGTTTGTTGGAAGATTTTTAATCACAGTTTCAATTTCAGTGCTTGTGATTGGTCTGTTCATACTCTCTATTTTTTCCTGGTTCAGTCTTGGCAGGTTGTGCATTTCTAAGAATCTGTCCATTTCTTCCAGGTTGTCCATTTTATTGGCATAGAGTTGCTTGTAGTAATCTCTCATGATCTTTTGTATTTCTGCAGTGTCAGTGGTTACTTCTCCTTTTTCATTTCTAATTCTATTGATTTGAGTCTTCTCCGTTTTTCTCTTGATGAGTCTGGCTAATGGTTTATCAATTTTGTTTATCTTCTCAAAGAACCAGCTTTTAGTTTTATTGATCTTTGCTATTGTTTCCTTCATTTCTTTTTCATTTATTTCTGATCTGATCTTTATGATTTCTTTCCTTCTGCTAGCTTTGGGGTTTTTTTGTTCTTCTTTTTCTAATTGCTTTAGGTGCAAGGTTAGGTTGTTTATTCGAGATGTTTCCTGTTTCTTGAGGTAGGCTTGTATTGCTATAAACTTCCCTCTTAGAACTGCTTTTGCTGCATCCCATAGGTTTTAGGTCGTCGTGTCCCCATTGTCATTTGTTTCTAGGTATTTTTTGATTTCCCCTTTGATTTCTTCAGTGATCACTTCGTTATTAAGTAGTGTATTGTGTAGCCTCAATGTGTTTGTATTTTTTACACACCTTTTCCTGTAATTGATATCTAGTCTCATAGCGTTGTGGTCGGAAAAGATACTTGATACGATTTCAATTTTCTTAAATTTACCAAGGCTTGATTTGTGACCCAAGATATGATCTATCCTGGAGAATGTTCCATGAGCACTTGAGAAAAATGTGTATTCTGTTGTTTTTGGGTGGAATGCCCTATAAATATCAATTAAGTCCATCTTGTTTAATGTATCATTTAAAGCTTGTGTTTCCTTATTTATTTTCATTTTGGATGATTTGTCCATTGGTGAAAGTGGGGTGTTAAAGTCCCCTACTATGATTGTGTTACTGTTGATTTCCCCTTTTATGGCTGTTAGTATTTGCCTTATGTATTGAGGTGCTCCTATGTGGGGTGCATAAATATTTACAATTGTTATACCTTCCTCTTGGATCGATCCCTTGATCATTATATAGTGTCCTTCTTTGTCTCTTGTAATAGTCTTTATTTTAAAGTCTATTTTGTCTGATATGAGAATTGCTACTCCAGCTTTCTTTTGATTTCCATTTGCATGGAATATCTTTTTCCATCCCCTCACTTTCAGTCTGTAGGTGTCTCTAGGTCTGAAGTGGGTCTCTTGTAGACAGCATATATATGGGTCTTGTTTTTGTATCCATTCAGCCAGTCTGTGTCTTTTGGTGGGAGCATTTAATCCATTTACATTTAAGGTGATTATCGATATGTATGTTCCTATTCCCATTTTCTTAAATATTTTGGGTTTGTTATTGTAGGTGTTTTCCTTCTCTTGTGTTTCTTGCCTAGAGAAGTTCCTTTAGCATTTGTTGTAAAGCTGGTTTGGTGGTGCTGAACTCTCTCAGCTTTTGCTTGTCTGTAAAGGTTTTAATTTCTCCATCAAATCTGAATGAGATCCTTGCTGGGTAGAGTAACCTTGGTTGTAGGTTTTTCTCTTTCATCACTTTAAGTATATCCTGCCACTCCCTTCTGGCTTGCAGAGTTTCTGCTGAAAGATCAGCTGTTAACCTTATGGGGATTCCCTTGTGTGTTATTTGTTGTTTTTCCCTTGCTGCTTTTAATATGTTTTCTTTATATTTAATTTTTGATAGTTTGATTAATATGTGTCTTGGCGTGTTTCTCCTTGGATTTATCCTGTATGGGACTCTCTGTGCTTCCAGGACTTGATTAACTATTTCCTTTCCCATATTAGGGAAGTTTTCAACTATAATCTCTTCAAATATTTTCTCAGTCCCTTTCTTTTTCTCTTCTTCTTCTGGGACCCCTATAATTCGAATGTTGGTGCATTTAATGTTGTCCCAGAGGTCTCTGAGACTGTCCTCAGTTCTTTTCATTCTTTTTTCTTTATTCTCCTCTGCAGTAGTTATTTCCACTATTTTATCTTCCAGGTCACTTATCCGTTCTTCTGCCTCAGTTATTCTGCTATTGATCCCGTCTAGAGTATTTTTAATTTCATTTATTGTGTTTTTCATCATTGCTTGGTTCCTCTTTAGTTCTTCTACGTCCTTGTTAAATGTTTCTTGCATTTTGTCTATTCTATTTCCAAGATTTTGGATCATCTTTACTATCATTATTGTGAATTCTTTTTCAGGTAGACTGCCTATTTCCTCTTCATTTGTTAGGTCTGGTGTGTTTTGACCCTGCTCCTTCACCTGCTGTGTGGTTTTTTGTCTTCTCATTTTGCTTATCTTACTGTGTTTGGGGTCTCCTTTTCACAGGCTGCAGGTTCGTAGTTCCCGTTGTTTTTGGTATCTATCCCCAGTAGCTAAGGTTGGTTCAGTGGGTTGTGTAGGCTTCCTGATGGAGGGGACTAGTTCCTGTGTTCTGGTGGACGAGGTTGGATCTTGTCTTTCTGGTGGGCACGTCCACGTCTGGTGGTGTGTTTCGGGGTGTCTGTGGCCTTATTATGATTTTAGGCAGCCTCTCTGGTAATGGATGGGGCTGTGTTCCTGTCTTGCTAGTTGTTTGGCATAGGGTGTCCAGCACTGTAGCTTGCTGGTCATTGAGTGAAGCTGGGTCTTGATGTTGCGATGGAGATCTCTGAGAGATTTTCGCCATTTGGTATTATGTGGAGCTGGGAGGTCTCTTGTGGACCAGTGTCCTGAAGTTGGCTCTCCCACCTCAGAGGCACAGCCCTGATGCCTGACTGGAGCACCAAGAGCCTTTCATCCACACGGCTTAGAATAAAAGGGAGAAAAAATAGAAAGAAAGAGGATAAAATAAAATAAAATAAAGCTATTATAATAAAAAATAAGAAAAAAATTATTAAGAATGAATTTATTAAGAAAAATTTTTTTAATTTTAAAAAATACATTTATTAATATTTTATAATAAAAAATAAGAAAAAATTTATTAAGAAAAATAATTTTTAATTTTTTAAAATAAAAAATATGAAAAAACTTATTAAAAATTTTTTTTAATTTTTAAAAATAGCAAATAAGGAAAAAATTATTAAGAAAACATTTATTAGGAAAAAAATGTTTTAAGTAAAAACAAAAAAACAAAAAAACAAAAAACGGACGGATGTAAACCTAGGACTAATGGTGAAAGCAAAGCTATACAGACAAAATCTCACCCAGAAGCATACACATATACACTCACAAAAAAAGGAAAAGGGGAAAAATTAATATATCCTGCTCCCAAAGTCCACCTCTTGAATTTGGGATGATTTGTTGTCTATTCAGGTATTCAACAGATGCAGGCACATCAAGTTGTTTGTGGAGCTTTAATCCGCTGCTCCTGAGGCTGCTGGGAGGGATTTCCCTTTCTCTTCTTTGTTCGCACAGTTCCCGGGGTTCAGCTTTGGATTTGGACCCGCCTCTGCGTGTAGGTCGCCTGAGGGCGTCTGTTCTTTGCTCAGACAGGACGGGGTTAAAGGAGCGGCTGCTTCGGGGGCTCTGGCTCACTCAGGCCGGGGGGAGGGAGGGGTACGGAGGAGGCGGGGCGAGCCTGCGGCGGCAGAGGCGTCATGACGTTGCAGCAGCCCGAGGCGCGCCGTGCGTTCTCTTGGGGAAGTTGTCCCCAGATCACGGGACCCTGGCCGTGGCGGGCTGCACAGGCTCCCGGGAGGGGCGGTGTGGAGAGTGACCTGTGCTCACACACAGGCTTCTTGGTGGCGGCAGCAGCAGCCTTAGCGTCTCATGCCCGTCTCTGGGGTCCGCGCTGATGGCCGCGGCTCGTGCCCGTCTCTGGAGCTCGTTTAGGTGGCGCTCTGAATCCCCTCTCCTCGCGCACCAGGAAACAAAGAGGTAAGAAAAAGTCTCTTGGCTCTTCGGCAGCTCCAGACCTTTTCCCGTTCTCCCTCCCGGCTAGCTGTGGCGCACTAGCCCCTTCAGGCTGTGTTCACGCAGCCAACCCCAGTCCTCTCCCTGCGATCCGACCGAAGCCGAGCCTCAGCTCCCAGCCCCGCCCACCCCGGCGGGGGAGCAGACAAGCCTCTCGGGCTGGTGAGTGCTGCTCGGCGCCGAGCCTCTGTGCGGGAGTCTCTCCGCTTTTTCCTCTGCGCCCCTGTTGCTGTGGGATCCGCGCTGGTAGCTGCGGCTCACGCCCGTCTCTGGAGCTCGTTTAGGCGGCGCTCTGAATCCCCTCTCCTCGCGCACCAGGAAACAAAGAGGGAAGAAAAAGCCTCTTGCCTCTTCGGCAGCTGCAGACTTTTTCCCGGACTCCCTCCCGGCCAGCTGTGGCGCACTAACCCCTTCAGGCTGTGTTCACACCGCCAACCCCAGTCCTCTCCCTGCGATCCGACCGCAGCCCGAGCCTCAGCTCCCAGCCCCGCCCGCCCCGGCGGGTGAGCAGACAAGCCTCTCGGGCTGCTGAGTGCTGCTCGGCGCCGCTCCTCCGTGCGGGAACCTCTCCGCTTTGCCCTCCGCACCCCTGTGGCTGCGCTCTCCTCCGTGGCTCCGAAGCTTCCCCCCTCTGCCACCCGCAGTCTCCGCCCGCGAAGGGGCTTCCTAGTGCGTGGAAACCTTTCCTCCATCAAGGCTCCCTCCCACTGGTGCAGGTCCGTCCCTATTCTTTTGTCTCTGTTATTTCTTTTTTCTTTTGCCCTACCCAGGTACGTGGGGAGTTTCTTGCCTTTTGGGAGGTCTGACGTCTTCTGCCAGCGTTCAGTGGGTGTTCTGTAGGAGCAGTTCCACGTGTAGATGTATTTCTACTGTATCTGTGGGAAGGAAGGTGATCTCCGCGTCTTACTCTTCCGCCATCTTGCCCAGACCTCCCAAATTAATAACCTTTAGTTCTGTTGTTGTTTCATAGGAAAACTTTTTTTGGGAGATCCTTTTGATATGTTAAGAGCCTTTATGAGGACAGTTAAATGACTTACCCTATTAAGTTGAAACAAATTAGTATTAAGTCAGAAAAAGCTTTAGCTGTGAAACCCAAACAATAAATATATGAGGGACTTTATTAGTTATTTTAACTGGCATGGTGGGCTAAGGGCTGTCAAGTATACATGACGTGACATTATATGTAATTTGAGGGGGTTCCCTTATTATGCTGTATGGAAACCTCACTATGGTTACCCCAAACACTGTTTCTTAGGTTTTGTTTATGGTTTTGGGGTTTTTTTTTTTTTTGGTTATTGTTGTTTTTGTTCAGGGACTCTTTCTACTCTTAAAATCTCCCTTCTTAGGTCCAGTGTGTATTTGGCTGAGAGGTGGCACTTGTCAGGACGTGGGTTTCTCACACTGGTCCCATTAGGTGAGCATAGACGTTCACCCACAGCACTCTGGTTTCCAGTTTTCGGATAGACTGAGAAGGTCCGGGAACCACCAACACTTTAATAGCCTTTCTGGTTCTGATATGATACATCTGATGCTTGTTAACTTTGGTGACCCGGATTGAGATGAGTCTCCCCGCAACTGAAAGTACTGCTCATTTACACTGAATGACTTGGGTAGTCCCACACGGCTCCCCCCGTTAGTAATGGCACCCTGACAAATCATGCTTTTGGGAAGTGACTGAGCCTGACAGTTGCTAGCCAAGTGACATACAGAGGCCTCAGCGTCCTTGGCACCCAAGGTAGAGAATTTTGTGACAAAGCATGTGACTTTTGCAAACTTTTGTTCCATGAAATTTGTTTTTTCTATGCCTTGTGATGTAATCTAGTGGTACATGGTGCAGCTAAAAGTAGAACCAAGTCATTGAGCATTTACAGTACCGAGGGATGTCAGCCTCCCAGGTCTACAATCTAGGTAGTGTGGAGTTATGGGTAAGTTCC